>NC_090442.1:597103808-597734808 GCF_031143425.1 Pleurodeles waltl | reverse complement strand
GATAAAGAGCCTGAAGAAAGTAACGGTGACGAAGGGCTCGAAAGAGGTGGAAAAGCAGGAGAGCTTGATCAGAGGAGGGCTTTCCCAGAAGCAGACGGTACAGAAAAAGAAAAGAAAAACCTGATTGACTCCCCAGAAGGAGGGGACAAGGCAAAACAGGACAAAACTATTCAAAGTTCCTCAGAAGAGATCGCAGGTCCATCAGGTGGACATAGTGCAAAGAAAAGACCAAATATATCACCAGTGAAAGCAAAGGCTAGAGAAAAGTTGAACGACGGTGAAGGGCCAAAAGTGAAAGAGAAAAGAAAGGAAGTGTCTGTCGTGGTACCAACACCAAGTGAAGAAAAAGACTTTGCCAAAGAGGAAAGTACCAGTGAGGCAGAATCAAAGAGAGAGGCAAAATTGAAAAGGAAAAGAATACCAAACAGGAGATATTCCGGTCCAGAATGGGCATATGCAATCAATGACGATTGGACTGACGAATTTGTATCTCTTAGCCTCGAGAACGAAGAAGAAGAGATACCAATAGAAAAGAAAAGTTTTATGGACTCTGTTGATTGAAAGGGTGATAAATGACATTGCTTGCTATAATCTAACGTGATACAACCAGCTGAGACATTGCTAAACCGGATGAGACATTTGATAACTTGATAAGACTTTGATAACCTGATTGACTCTTAAACCCGATTTGAGACAACGTTGCTAACTTTGAAAAAAAAAAAAAAAAAAGAGACTGAGTTATTGCCGAATTGAGACAAATGCTGCTAACCGATAAGTGACTGGGCTGCTGAAGAAAACTGTGTGAACATTGCGCTCGTTCAGCTTTGTAACTGAATTGCTAAATAGTTTCTTTTATAAGTGCTTCTAGCTCTCTGATTCTATACAGATCATGGCTACACAAAACAGTAGGGTGAAATATTGTAAATATGCATGTATAGGCTTGATAACTGCATGTGTACTAATAATAATGGTAATAGTGCTTGCTACACGTGGAAAGGGTGAGAATGAGAAAATTGATGCTTCTACTTTTGCTCCTGTTACTGTCACTGAACTAACCGCACTGAAAAGATTAGAATTAGATGAGAGACACTTGCATGATAAGAAGGAACTTTCGTATAACGTTTTCTATCGCTTGCTAACAGAATATGTTGAGACTATGGATGCGAAAGATTGTTATGTGTGTACACAGATACCGACATCGGTAAAAGAAGGGGTGACTTATCACCACATGCCTCTTACATACGGGATTACGTGTAGTATAGTAACTTCTAGATTTTATGGTCAGACAAACATACAGTATTTTTACTCAAATTATGATGTTACCTTTGCATATGTTCCTATAATAGCGCAGCTAAGCCATATTGCTAAAGATTGGGATGCTAAAATAATGAGGGAATTTTTCGAGCCAATGCAACCTTTTGAAACAGCTCACGCACATAGGGAAAACCATACCTGCTCGCTCTCTGCAGTAGAAATAAGCTTTTTGGATCGCACAGATGATAGAAGGGCACAAATGAATGCGAAATTAGAAAAAGAGTTAAGTAAGAGGACTTCAGTAGATTATTATGATTTTGCCGCAATAAAAACACAAGGGAGAATAGCTTTAGATGCTTGGCATGTAGGGAAATTTTGTATATATCGTGGTGAATCTTATTATGACAACATTTTTGTGGGAGCGAGTGAGTGTAAACATACGTTTATCTTTCAAGCCAAATGGACATTCATGATGAACGGACTTGACCCTGTCATACCAGGTGTATATTACATTTGTGGGTATAATGCCTATTATCGTCTTCCAAAAGGGTGGTGGGGGAGATGCTATTTGGGTATAGTGTTCCCAAAGGTTTATCAACTGGATGACCTATCGATGATTCCAAAGACGTCTGGATCCCATCGTATCCAGAAAAGAGAGACCGCAGCTGCTGTGGTAGGAGATATATTTGAAGCCATGATTCCTTCATTGGGAGTTGTGTTGAATTCCATCAAAATAAGAAAGTTGTCTACTATAGTGGATAACATGTTGACAAAGTTTTCAGGTGCTATAATCCTGATAGATGCTGAACTTGCAGCAGAAAGAGCTATGACTCTTCAAAACAGGCTTGCCTTAGACATTCTTTTAGCAAAGGATGGCGGCGTTTGCAAAATGCTTGGTGCGCGTCACTGTTATACGTATATTCCAGACAACAGTGTGAAAATTAAAACAATGCTTGCTAATCTAACAAAAGAGAGTGCAGACTTGAAAGAATTGAAAGAACCAGGAGTGTGGGAGAAGGTTGGAAAGGGAATTGCTTCAGTGGGAAATTGGCTTGGTGGCATTTGGAATGGAATATTGCTAAAAATAATACAGGGAATATTAATAGTACTGATTTGCATCTTTGGGATTTGGGGAATAAAAAGGGGAATAATAATGATAATGGAAAGAATTAAAAGAAGGAAGGAAGAGAAAATGATGAAAAGAATGGCAGAAGAATACAAAGAAAGAACAAGGGGAACTAAAAGGAAAAGAGAACTGACAGAATTTTAATGGAATAAAATTTGTGGGAATAGTTTTGTGTGATGACAAGTAGTCATCAGAGGAGGGATTGATGACGCAGAAATGAAGGTTTTCCATTTATTAGCGCATAAACGTAGTGTTGCAATAATCAAGTGTGACTTTAATCGAAATAATAAAGATTGTACGGGGACAAATGTGCCCTCAGAGTAGTTTGCCAACATTTATAAGCGTGCTTTATATAACGTGATGTATTAGAATTGCACGAATCTGATATAATCGTAAACGTGTGCTATGATTTGCTTATTTGAAATGCTTTAGCTTAGCATAACTTTAGTGGAGGCTTTGGCCTAGTTGCCTGGTCTCACGGTTTAGATGCTCGTGTTTTTCCAATGTGCTAATAAACGTGTATTTCTGCTTGAAGCTGTACTTTTCCAGTGAAGACCGGTTCACATGCTTATCTTTAAGGTTTCGTGCCAGCCTGGCATCTTCTTCTTTGCTCCAAGGTCAATCTGCAGGTGCGGACAATGGAAGCTCTGAAAGTGAGTTAATTGGTATAATATGTTGCAACTTACATACCCGTCTCCAAGGATAATGTATGCCTAGGTAGAAGCTTGAGAACTGTAGTTTTTGATTGGACAATTTGAAGCCAACCTATGAACCCTCCAATGGAAGATCCTACTGGATTTGAACTGTTGTCTATTTAAACCAGGTGCACAAGAAGAAAGCAGCCATTGCAACCTTTACAGCCATTAGCAGCCATTACCCATCGGACATTACATCCATTTGCAGCTAGTATGGCCCATCATGCTGCGACGCCATTTTGAATGAGACTTTGATGCTTTCTCTAATCGAGAGAAAGAGACTTTAAATAATTCTTGCCCTAGAGACTTTAACTTTGAACTGCCCTTTGCATGAAGTAGTAGTTTATCTTGCCGCCGTGAGGCAATTGCCCCGTCCACTTTGCCCCTTTGCCCCGTCCCATGCTGATCGAAACCGGTACCCATGCTGATCGAAACCGGTACCTGTGAGACGAAGACTTCCTTGAATGCTGATTGTAATTGGTAAATATGAAAGGAAATTGTACAATTGCATTGTGTTTCTTTTAGGTAACCAACTGCTGATTTTGATAAGAGCCCTAGTTAGGAGTTTTCTAAATTAATCTTGCTAAATTGTTTTTGCATGAAGTCCCACATGCAGATGCTAATTCGAGGTTAGATGAGGAATCATTGGTGCACGATGCAATTTGAGACCTTGTTATGCTGACTAATGTATTCAATTAGCTCATTACAGATTATAGTTTTAGTGGTTTGCGTTGCTATTATCGAATGCATTGTTATTCAAATACTGCATAGATTACATCTTTTCCGCCGTTATGGACAGCTATTAATGTTCATTTACATATATCAATTGGTGTTGAGACACATCTATATTGTGCTAGCTTTGTTAATATAGGGAAATAAATTCATTAACATTGAATAAACTGGTGTGGTTATTCATGGCCGAAAGGTCATGGTTCGCCGAAATGTATTCTGGATTAATTGTTAAGTGTTATGTTGATCAGGGTATTGCTTATGTTCGTTATTGATTATTGATTAGATTAAACTGATTGATCTCGGGTGAAGAGAGTCTCACTTAGCCAAAAGATTCATCGACCCGAAGAGCGTCCAAAACACAGGTAAATTATTAGGGAGGAACGCTCTATCAAATGCGAACGGCCAGGACTGGTTTACCCAAGGATCGATCTGTGGGCTGGATACGGTAGTTTACATTTGAAATGCTCCGCTACAGACAACCGATGAAGAGACGACTAGTGGCATATGGGCGAAGTGATTTTCAGAACATTCTGTTGCCACATTCTCTGTTCGTTGCAATATGTCACAGGTTTTCATATTTCCAAGTTTAACTATAACAGGTTGTCTTGGGTGTTACTTTCTGAAAACTAAGGTTGGGACAGTAGATACTTATGACATATTTTAGCTTAACATGGATAGCGCTAAGCACACCCATTATGCTTTATGACTTGACAAACTTGATTATGGCAACTCACGGCTAATAGGTGCCTTTCTTTGTTTAGTTGACCTAGCAGTTATCCTGCATGCTAAGCCATTCCTCTTAGACACTCAGAAAATCTAAATTCATTAAAATAAAGACTTCTATTGCCTGCAAATTATCTTACATTATTTCTAATGCAGACAAACTGCAAAAATCTTATTAAATGCATATGTGATGAATGAAGGCTAACTTTTAATCACCAGCAAAAACACTCCTAATTGTTCCAATTCTCTATTCAAGAAACTCAAAGCCTGATCGTAATCATTCTCTCCTGCCAATCCCAGACGTTGAAATCCTCTTTCTACAGCTATCCATTTGGTTCCCAATATATCTATCAATATTGTGCTCATAACACGCCTCTCATTTGACGTATCCCTTTGTCTCCATTGAGGTTGAACAGGGACATCTTGCCAGTTCTTAACGCCATCAGTTCCCCCCACTAAACTTGGGGGCAGATTTAAGGAAAGTGGCACTCCATCTAGTGCAGCACCACTTTTCTTGCGTCCTCCTACCGCCACCATGTGTGCGCGTATCTATAATATGGCGCACCATGGCGCAGTGTAGCGGGCAAGAGCATCAACATTTTTGACGTTATTGATATACTGTTCAGGGTTAGCGCCAAAATTTTGGTGGTAACCCTGAACAGTGCAAAGGGGCCATTGTAACCAATGGTGCTCCCCCTTTTAACGCCTGCTCTTTGTAGGCTTTAAAAGTGCCAAAACGATGACTCAAAGAAATCTCTTAGATTTCTTTGCGCCATTTTTTCAGCCCTCCTAACGTGGGAACGCTCCCCTTGCATACATTATGTCTGGTGCAGTCATAATGTGGGGCAAGGGAGCCCTTTAAAAAGCAATGAATAAGTAGATATGGTAGTTATAGGATTAATGTTGATAGCGTGTCTCACTTTACTTGTAGCTCTGAGCCGAAATGTACTGTGCTCACATAACTTGCAGCTGCTCTAACAAAAAACCCAACTCACCTTTATAGTTGCATTGCAGTGCCGAGCACAGCCCCTTCTTGGATATCTCAGAATAAGTGACATGCTGGTTTTGTTTGCATAAACGCAATTGTGTGAAAAGAGGTCCTGAAATAAAGAAGGAGGAATATGCTGAAATATTACATATTGCATTTGAAGAATGATTGTTGCTTTGTTAAGATTCAGGTTAAAAAAAACTCAAAGTTAGGTTTACATCCTTATTGATTGGACACAGTTTAAGGTGGGGGTTTTTTCTTGCACCTTTAATTTTCCAGGCTTAAATAAGGTGTGTGTGTTCGTGTGTACTGGGAACATAATATATTGCACCACATGATTATAAAACAAAATATCTAGTGGACTCACGGAGTGATTTAAAAGAGAGGGAGACTGCCAATCCTTGAGGCATTCCCAAGTTAAGAAATCCACAGATAAGTTTTCAAGGGCAAAGGGCCACACTTTATGCATGGTTGGATAAGGATTGCCCACTGAAATCAGCGATGTGCTTTGAATACCCACCTCAGTATGCTATCTCAACAGAGGGGGTGGTAGACAGTATGAGAGGCAGCCAAGGGATCTAAAAGGATGAACATCCAACACCAACACAAACCTCAAGTCATCAGGCAGAAAGAGGACAAAATTCATGTTTTCTTATCCCAGCTGTTATGCTGGCCTGGAATATGTCCAGAACAGTGTGATCCTCTGCAAACTGCACTGCATTGCTTTTTTTCTCTTGAAAGTCATAGCATTGCATCATTTCATATAGTAGCAGGTTAGCAAAGCCTAAGAGGAGGACTAATACCTTACCCACTGGTTTGAACAAACTAAGCGAGGGTCATTGTTTGAACGCGAGCATTTGCTCAAGTCAAAAGGGTGATATCTTCAGGTTGAGCAAGGAGCCCATTACAAAACTGGCAATCTAAGAAGCACACCACAATAAAACGCTTTTAGCTGGCATTACAGCATAACCCAACATATCATAGCCAGTACAACATATAGCATAACATACACTTTTCTTCTGGCTGCGTGAGCATACACTTTTTGTCTCCCTTCAATTTAAGTTATTGTTTTTATGTTGGTACTTTAACACAGCATACCAACCTCGATGCAGCGGTGCCATGGATTTGTACCACCAATGTTCTTTTCTATCATGATGCTTTATTATGTAAAGGAACAGAGGGCCATTGGGAGTCAGCTGGTGACAGAGCAAGGGAAGTTCTGAAATAAGTGTCAGGATGAGCTCTACAACTGTTCCCCTCCTCCCTCCCGTTCGAGCACCTTGAGACCCTCACGGGTGAGTAGTGCGCTTTCCAAATTCCTGATTGATTGATTGTCACCTGCCAGAATCACCACTCAGTTATTGCAAATGTTTTAGGCTTCTCGAGAGAATCTGGGTTTTCATATTTTTTTTTCCAGATGATCATTTAGATTCACAATTAAGGCGCTTTACCTATAAGCAACTTAAAAACCATGAGGAACTACCATGTATGTGTAGTTCTATGGCCCACAACCACAAGTACCCTCACCTGAGGATATACTTTTCAGTGCCTTGTCATAGGAATAGCCCCACTCATTCTAGATCACTAGCTCTGAATGTGGTCTACTGACCACGGCAGCTAAAATCTATTTGGGAAACAATGTTTATATTACATTGCATCACTTATCACAGACGCCATAGAGTGTGTGTGTGTGTGTGTGTGTGGGTGTGTGTGTGAGTGGGGCTCTTGAAAACCCTTTAGATTAAATGCATTTGTGCGTGCTCGTGTCTTCCAGGCCACATTCTCTAGTCACCTCTAGCTTTCTACATAGTGGAAATCTGTTGTTTGCCCTTATTACACGCCAATCCATTAACATTTAGGTTTGTAGTGAAACACTTCATCCTCTTTGTTAATTGTTGCTGTTTGAGTGTTTCTCATATCCATAAAGCTATTAACATAATTCATTGCCTAACTACAACTATCAATAAAAGTGTCTGCTATCATAAATACCACATCCTCAGCAACCTCATTCATGACTAAATGAATGTACAGCTATGTCGCATTTCTGTTGTATGAATATTGATGGAGACTTAATCATGTGACTTGAACTTTGAGCCGCTTAGGTCCTTGGAAGACCTCTCTGTTGAGTGACACATATATATAGTTGTTCCTTTTGTATCAGTGGTCTGCATCATGCGCATTTACGCAAAGTCACTTTGAAAAACTGCATAATATAGCATTATTATAAAGAAAAATATATACAGCTGTGTCGCCTCGCATCCATCTCAATGTGCCGGCTAACCTGCAGGTCTTGGATGATGCCCTTAGCTTCATGGTTGCATGTAGGAGCTGCCTGCCCTGTGATTTTTCTACATGTCTTAGTAGTTCTCACGGCTTTTGCCCACTTGATACTGTTTATAAATATGCCTGTTTCTGACTCGAAGAGCCGTGCTTCCTCTATGTCCAACGTCCCCTTGTTTGCTGGCGTTTTCACTTATATTGCCTTCTCACGGGACACCTGATCGAGAGACTTCTTCACCTAATCAGGGTTCATCTTTCCACTGGGATGCCATTGCTATAACCCCCTCCCCCACGTATCAGTCCATCTTCCCGCTATAATGGACCTATCACTGGCACATCTCTTGTCTTTAGTCACAAATTACCATTTTACAGCCCACACACTGCAGGTAGTCACACCCTCACTACAATACCTGCGGGATTATAATACCTAACATATTCATTTTTAACTATGTTTGCGTCTCTCTTACATATTATTGTACCTGGTGATCTTAGACTTGGTGAAATCCGGTCTGCAATTTACAAAACTGCAAAACAGTTCCACAGGTAAGCAAATAAACACGAGCAACAAACTGTATGCCACTTTATCAGTATACACCAGCACTTACCGTAGATACTGAGTCACGGGGACATACACTGGTATATAGCAGGGCACAGTTAGCACAGGACCCCTGAAAGACAAGAGCAAAGTACTTTCATCAGATCGCTGGATGTGTTACTATTGTAGAGAAGATCTAAGCAAGGATCCAGACAACCAAACACAGCCCTCTTGAAAGCCCAGGGCTCTATAGCCGATGTCTGAACTAAAGTATTGAGCAATCAAGGAAAAAAAGACAATATTATACTTTGGATGAACGCTATTAGAATATATCTCAACAGTGTGCCATGGCATGCGTTCCGTTGGCGTAGTCCTCCTATTACACACAGTTACCGGGAAGCTGAGACTAAACATTCACAGCAGTGGGAGAAAGCTCTGCACTCACTGCGGGGCCCAATGCAAGCAGTAAGGGCCTTCTGCGGTACGGCGTCACGCGCAGCACACGCACGCTCACTCGCGGCTGAAGAGTACGAGCACCGACAGAGGCAAGAGGTCTGGATCTACGGCGGCGACGTATACAGCCATAGAGTCACAGATGCTGTTCACATCCCTTTATTTTTGTAGAGTACTTCTCCAAAGTATAATAGTCACTGGTGCACTCCTCCGAGGGGGGGGGGCAATGCCCACTCAAGATATTTTAAAGACTTGGTACTAATACTTCCCGCAGACAGCTGTTAAGCCAAGTGCGACCAGTGCTGCCTAACCGGATATCTTCTGCCACGCCTAGCTGTGGCTCATGTTATGTTGTCTTGAGGTTGTACGTGTCACCATTACAGGTGCAGTAATAGGAGTCAGGAGAAGCTAGGTAACTTGGACTGGTGGCAGGTCTAACACGCAATATGGTCGGATGTGAGAGTTCTACAGAAAACTGCATAAACTAAACTCCAGGCAATGCTTTTATTGTGGTACACTGGTCCGGCATCACGCATGCCGTTTCAGACAAACCTCATCTTTTACCCAAAGCCTAGATGCATTTTGGGACTTGTAGTTTTGCTTTCCCATCATTATATACTCGAAGTAAAAGTACCAGCATGCAACATGCCATGAAGTCAAATGTCAGAATTAACAGAGTAGCTTCAGCCCTACTACGTCTGCATCTACCAACTGTGTGTAAGTTGAAAGGAAAGGGAGTATTTCCTGTTAATCATTCCAGTTATAAATGCACAACTATTAATTAATACTTTAAATACAAATCTCCCTTTCGTCTCTGTTAGTTCGTGTATTTTCTTCCTTCTCACCCACTGCTCTAATTCTGTATGCTGAATCTGTCCTCTGTTTCCAGAGGGGCAAGTGGTCCATTCACGTTGTAGCTCACTATAAAGATTTCAGACATGCATACATTGTTGTCAAGGACTTCTCATTTCTCCAGCCTCCAGGAGATATGAAATCTCAAATAGTCTGCCACACCTGCCACAAAAATGCCCATGCCACCACTATCAATTTCTGCCCCAGTGTGGGATATTTTCCAGTGTTGGAACTATTTTAACTTTTATCAACTTTCTTAATTAAGAAATATTTTCTGAACATTTACCAGATACGATATTTTAAAATCATGGAAATAGTTTCTTTGCTTTTAAGCTTTACTAAACTCTCGAAAGGACATCAAAGTTCCTTCACTGTTTATACCGAATGAAAATATTAAAATTACATGTACTGGTATAGATCACAACCGGTCCTCTTTGTGGTGGTTGTAGGAGCGAAGGCTGCTTTCAGGGTTCCTTTTGTAAGCCATCCACTGACCATGCCAATGAATAGTTTACTACGTGCCCTCATTTAACCCCATATCCCTATATGCCTTGGTACCCTGTATTTACATCACACATCATCGTAACATCAAGCCATCTGGCCCAAAGACCCGTCTTCAAATTTGGCCACTTTCAGCAATTCAATCAGCAGGACATACATACCACAATTCGTCTCGTGCAATAATTAAACTAGAAGAGCTCTGTGATGTAACAATATTTTTATTATGGAGCAAAGACATTTCTCAAGCTAATGCATATGCCCACCCTACTACCTCAAGTGCGGACTTGTAAGAATAGGGATGCACTATATGGTAAGGTTGGGCCCTTATTGTGAAATGCACTCACATTTATCTCCTCTGGTCCAGTCAGAGTTATTTACTTAACATTCAGCTCAACCCTTTGGTAACTATGGTACTATGGCACAGAGCAGCAAGATTTGGCAAAAGAACAATGTTTAAAGCATTTATCAGGCCCAAACAACAAAATAAAGTCAGCAAACAAGAAAGAGACACAACAATTTATAAAAATAGAGCATATTCTTATCAATTTTTAGAGTACTTTATGACTAAAATCCACCGGAGTGTTCCAGAGATATGAATTTTTGAAGCATTTAAAAACTTTGCCATCAAAAGAAAACAAGTTTTGGCAAGGAAAAACTTTGAAATGTTTGAAAACTTTGCAAACATTTGAAACACTGAGTTCAGCAACCCCGACCTGGTTTGGGCGACCAAATCCAACAGAATAGGGGTCGAGGAGTCTTAAGAGTAAACTTTGGACAGTTAGCTGGCCACCAGAGCATTTTTAAAACGAGTTCCAAACTTTACAGGACAACCACCATTTACTTCAATAGAGTGGTCCTGATTCTGAGAGATGCAGGCTTAAGGACGCTCAATGGATGCTCTAGGCGCTGTGTGGTCCATGAGGCTGAAGTCTGGTTGAGTCCTTGTACCACAAGTGAGTGGTGGCGACTTCGGCCTTTGATCTTGTGGTCCCACAAAGTCCTCTATGCCGCTGGCCAAATGGCTGCCAATGCAGACTTTTCAATCTTGCAACACAGCGGTTACGGGACAAACCTTTGGTGTGGATGAATCTGGTCACAACCATCATCCACGGGTCCAGAAGACCCGGATGCAACTTCTGTCTATTTCCAAATGTTACATCGAAGTGGCTGGCGTCCAGTAGTTGCAAAACAGCTGTGATGGCTACCAGGAATGCGGTTTGGGCTCTTCCAGCTTTAATGTGCCCAGTGCTGTTCTGGGGGTGGGGGAGACAGCCAACTGATGCTTGGAGTCGTTGCTTTGGATTTAGGCAGGGAATCTACTTTTCCCTGAGTCAGACACGCACAATAGCTAGACCAAAGTGCAGCAGGTGCAGTCACTCCAATGTCACAGCCTCTCTTTGTGCACTTCAAATGAGTGCAAAGTGGTCTTCTTGTAGTCGTTGGTCCAAATCCAGTGAATACTAAAGTCTCGGGTGCCAAGGGTGCTCATTATATCCTAGGCAAAGTGCCCCAAGGGGATAATGCAGTCACTAGACAATGGCCGTAGGTGGCCTCTTATCTGGTGACACAGGACACAGTCCTGGTGATGTGTGGCATATGGCTATCCCATATTGCATCTACATGCCATAACCAACATGGCTGAAGTCTTCTTCAAGTGTGAGGACCTTAGTAATTCACTCCTGGGGTTATAACTACCACGGGCAGCATGTCCATGGAACACTGGTTCTAAAACTGGTTTTCCCTTCGTTGGCCCTGGCACAACCCTATTTAGGGGAAACAAAAAGCTTACTGTGCTGCCACAGCAGCCGTTCAAAGGCGGCATCACCCTTTGATGCTTGTCTTTTGGGTTAACACCTTTTGCAGCCCATCTTGTGGGTGGGGGCCACACCTCCAGTGCAGCAACAGCCTTTGTTCTCAGCCTGGGAGTCGTACACACATCTCCCCAGGGGGGCTAAGACCTGCCTCAGCCCCTATGACTCTCCACCATAGCTCCATCTTCCTTGCAATAGATGTCTGCTACACCTGTGATCCAAATAACTGTGGCTCTACCTGGATGATTTCCTCCACCATGACCCTTAGCTCCTCCTCAGAGAACCTGGGGTGTTTTTGTGGTGCCATGGGTGTAGTGAGAGTGGTATGTGTGAGGGTGTGTGGGGTGATGTGTTGGGGTGTGTACTGTGTGGTGCGTGGAAGGTGTATGGGTGATGGTGTTTTGTGGCTCAGATTCAGTGGGTGTTCCTGGCTTGTCTCTCTCTCTCACCTGCCAAAATGTTTGGGTCGTAAAGGGTTGTGGGTATGTCACTGGACTAGCGGGGTCAAACAGTGGCAATGTTTGCAAAAGTAGCCAGCATTAAATTGGGCGTAATGGTCGACTGCACCATTGAGCCACATTTGATGTCCTCTTTAATTTGATACCTTACATGACATAGTTAGGTAGCCTGGAGTGCCAACCGTTAACTCTACAATTGCCTTATAAAGCTAATTAACTGCCCTCCACAAACACCAACAGTTTAGGGCTTTGCTGTATATATTATATACAATTAAAAATGATATCTATCTTAAAAACATACAGCTCCTTGACTTAGGGCTTCGTAGGTCTGCCTTAGAGGAGCCATATATATAGGTAAAGGACTAATGGATTTTGACATTAGTGGTAATGGCAAAGTTGTGTGGGCAGTGCATGCATAGCCTCTTCGGTCTGCAACGGCAGCTGAAAATTGTGGTTTCACTTTGTCACACACAAAACAGCACAAACACTGCTGCAGCTCTTGTGTGGTCAGCCAGCCTTACCTGCGCTTGGTACCATATTCTAGGGACATACAAGTAAGCCAGCAGATGTCAATTGGGGGTACCCAATTAACTATATCATTTAAAAAATGTGAAATAACACTGTCACTGAGGTCTAGAAGTATGTCTCAATGTGCTCTCAAAGTCGAAAACTAGCAACTAATATTTCAAAATGAGGTAAAAAATTAGGTGAAACCTGCAAAAAAACATGCTTTCCTACATGGCTCATCTCCTGAAATTCGGGTTTCCTTCTAAAAAATGAGATCTAAAGGAAATTAGTTTCATAGTTTGCCACTGTGCTGTGTGAAGATATTGTATTGTACATTTTGCTACATCTTGGTACAATAATGGAATTTCACATAACAGCATTAAACCTGTGTGCTCCTGTGCTTGTGTTTCCAGTTAAAAACTCCCATTAACAGAAAGCCACAGTTCAGGGTTATGTTTGGGGGTAACATTCTCATGGGATCTATTTTTTAGACTCACTCTTGCCCTCAAAACTCTAATGGTCTTCTCAAGGGCTTCAACTCCAGAAAATCACTGCAGTCCTATGAAGTTCTGAGAATGAACATGCATTGGCAGAATTAGGAGGCTAGACATCAGTGTTACAGCTGTAGCAGGAATGTGACATAGAGCACTTTATGAATTCCTCATATAACTAAATAACCAAATACATAAAAGCATAAATAAGAGTGGGCAAAGTTCTGTTTGGTTATGTGATGCAAATATGAGTTGTAACAGAGAGAGGGAGCACCAAGGAATATGACAGCAATGCCTAGCAGGTTCTGTAAATAACTGGGTACATAAAGGCAATACCTGAAATATGGTGGCAGGGATGTGCTAGCTTGGGATGACAATTACTGGCATTAAGTGCGAGCACCATGGTACATGATAGCAATATTTTGCAAAACTCTCGATATGGTGAGAGAACTTGGATATATGATGCCAATATCTGGCAAATTACAAGTGTTACTGAACATTTTGTAGCACCATCTTACATATCACATAAATGCCTGGGCACATGTAGACAATAACAAGTCTGTAGTAGGATTACCCGGGGAGAACCGTGTTATCTACAGTTTGAATTAAGGGCCTCTTTGTGCCAGTTGTTTGATTATGTATGTGTGTTACTTTGGTAATGTTGCAAATTGAATATGCTTCTGAAGAGATTATTGTTATTAGTCTGCAGGAAGAGGGGAGCCATTCCCTCTTATGCATGTGGTCTCTACTGGGCAAATGTGGAGATTGGCATGGCAAAATGTGGTTAACCGTGGCATCGAGGAACAAAGCCGGGTGCTGGGTGCTTCACTGGAATAGTGGAAGCAGGCGACCTAGCAATGCCTGGATCCTGAGGGATAGTCCCATCTAAAAAAGGACATGTTTTGCACTCCAGAAATTACTGAAGTGTATGGCCGTAAGCTTTGCTTCCATACCAGACCTGGCAGAACTGAAATGTTTTGACTTGAGGAAAAGCTTGTGAGCATGCTTGCTAAAATAAAATGGAAAAAGGTCAGACAAAAAAAAGTGCATTTTGGTCACCTCTTACATGACTAGGACTTGTAAATGTGGGTGAACACCAGGTGCCCTGTGAAGAGAAACTTTGTAGTCGAAGTTCCATAATATTAGCGGACAGTTTGCTGAACTATAAGAACCCCCTAAATATGTAACGTGGGTACAACTCCCAAGTGGGACAGGACAAGATGAACAAACACTTCTGTGCTACTGTACTTTGCTTAAAACATTGGTCCTGAAGAGTTAACACCCACCAATAAGACACATGTCAGCACAAAAAATGTGATTTTAAAATACATAACAGAAGAACTTTATACCATGATCATTTCTCTCTTTAACAAATCACATCTGTGCGGGAGAATGGGTATAATAGAGGGAGGCACCAGTACACCGTCCAGAGTGTAAATTCGGCCATTTTCTGCAGCGACGTCTGCTTCTACAATGTTTATTCCATTTACTTGAATTTGTCCCTGTATACAAATGAAAAGCAAACAATTCAGATATATCATTATTTATGCATTGGGTATAAAAATATGGCAACTCATATCAAAACAGACAGGACATTTTGGCATCCGATCCTTGGCAACACAAAAGTGTCTAATGGTAGGTTTTCTGATATCCCTCACAATCCTTGCTGGAGCATAGCAAGACTGGTCTGACCACTGAACTTTGATTACGTGCAAACTGCTATGACTAATAAATTGAGAGTCACTTAGCTAATTTCTAGCTTCTGAGGCCAGGGCCTAATTTGTTAAAAAATAAGGTCCGGGACCCAAAGATTTGTTCAGAAGCCAGTAGTCAGTGCTCTTAAAGGTCCAGGAGTCAAATATTAAGGCTGTGTAGCCCTGATGTCCCCTCATGCCTCTTTAATCCACCACTAGACAATCCCAGTCTCTTTATCTCACTCTTGTAGGTTAGTTTTCATCCCTTCTTTTTCCATTTGTCACTTTGGTCCAGCTTTCACTTCCTCCTCAATTCTCCCATTTGTATATTTCTCCCTCTTGCTCTGGACAAAGTCTGATGAGGAAATCAAGTGCTGATTCACAAATATGAGTGTCGGTGGGCCCCACTGGCAATACTGTCTCTAAGGCAGAGAATAATGTACTCCCCAAGTGCCCATTACAAGATTATTATAATCCACAAAGGTATTCAACCACTAAGTGCTGGCACTGTGAGCACTTCATTCGCCAGTCAGATATCTAATACCAACACTTACCATCTACATTGCAAGATCAGAGATCCAACAGTTTATACACTGAAAGAATCAAAACTTGTTCATCAACTCATACTTGCGAGGAGACAATTACATTCATACCGTATCAAACGCATATTCTATCTCTGGCGGTATCCTTCATGACTAAGCGATTCACTTAAACACCTACCTTGTACCATACTCTCTCAAAATGCACTGAGGCAGAAGTAATGGTCCTCTTTAACTAATAATTGCAATATTCTTCCCCAGGTCCAGTTTCGTCTCAGCAATTTAAACCTGAACTCAACCTTTGATAGATATTCACAGAGAAGACAGGCTTAATTTAGGAGAATTGTGTACAGCATTTGTCGGTACCAAAACATTAAAAAGTAGAAAAAACAACACAATACAAATCCTACTCCAATTTATAAAAATAGAGTAAATTTTAATGAGCAGACACCAAAATGGTAACAAATGGATATACAAAACTGGAGATATGAGTTTCTTAACGTTTAAGTAAAATAGCCCCAGAAAGGACTGAGTGCCAACCAAAATCATCTAGTTTTGATTGACTGTACCTAGGCATGAGTTAATTTCAACCATAATGGAGCACATGTCAGATACATTAACCACGTTTGCAGTGGTCGAGAGTTTTACCTTTTGACTTAGTATCTGAAATGGAAGTCGAAAATCCTCAAGAGGAGCAAGGCAGCAGGCAGTTGGCGAGATGCGTTCCATGGAGCTGGAATGCTCTTTGGTGAAGGCCTAGTGAGGCTGTTGACTTTTGGCGGGAAATGTCAAAGCAGAAGAAATTCAAAATTCACACCCAAAGAGGGTCTCCTGACAGCCGGATACTTTTGTGCCTTTGTCTGGTGAAAATTTCTAGCATTGGAGTTAGTCACTTTTTGGAGCTTGGATTTCTCCAGTGTAAGCAGGGCTCCACAAGGCCAGACACCTTCTCTGCGACATCCTGCTGAAACAGAATTGCTACTGCAGAAAAGATCAGAGTGGGAGCAATCTGAATCCTTCGCTCAGTGGCAACGCACCTTTGTCGGATTTACTTGGCAGGCTTGTCCCAGTCTTTTGTCAGTTCTTCAGGCAAAAATCCTTGAAAAAGCTTCTAACTCCCAACCTTTAGGGTTAGGCAGGAGGAGTACACTTTGACACTTATCCAAATACCCTATGAGCTTAGGGACGCCACTTGGGCATCCAGACTCACTCCTGGGGAAGCCACCAGCAGGATCCAGGACAGGTCGAGTTGGAATTGGTCAGATGATCTCTTCAGAAAGGTGGGTTTCTTGCAACTGTTATGTCCTTGTAGTTTAACAGAAAATCAGCCAACTGACTCTTGAAGTCCACTTCTCAGTCCTGGGTACAAGTGGGAGCATCTCTAGGTCTTGGGGTCTATCTACGCAGGTTCAACAGCAGGTGCAGTACTTCTTCTGTTTTAAATAGGTCCAAAGGTGTTCTGAAGAAGGTACTCCAGGGTGCCACTTTTATGCCTGGCACTAGCTTATGGGTGGGAGGACATTTCTTGAGAAATCAGGAAACAGTTCACTGGGGCAACCCTACTCACTCTGACATCATTTCCTGGGGGTTTGGTCCTAAACGATCCTAAGGTGACTTTGTCTGCCAAAATCCAACATGGCAGAACCTTTCTTCCCCTGGTCAGAGCTCTGGGCATAACCCTTAGGTGTGTCTAGGGAAATGACCCTGCAAACCGGTTCTAGAATATGTTTTCCCTCCACTAGGATTGATGCCACTCTCACTAGTTAGACGACGGAATGGGCATGCCCAGGTATGAGATACATCTGCCTTGGACAATGTATACCCCTTTGAAGCTTCTGCAGTTGGTGGACACTTCCCTCAGGCCCAACCTAAGCCCTCTAGTTCCCTTTTCTGAGAGTCATTCACAACTCCTTGCAGGGGGATAAGAGATTCTTTTGAACAGGAAAATAGTGAGTTTCTAAAGTCACTATTTCTGTTATAGTTTGACAAAATTAAACATTGGCATTAAATTGGATTTTATAACTATAAAATGAGCGTTTGAAGCACTCTTCTAGCTAGTGCCAATCTGAAGTTATTAAATATTAAAGAGTAATCCAATGTTTCCTATGGCACAGCCAGCCTTGTTACAGTGAAAACTGCTCATAGAGGAAGTGTATAAACATTAAATACATATATCATACTTTTGAATAATATGTACCCTGCCCTAGGGTGGGGTGACCTACTACTTTGTAAAAGGAAGGGTTAGGCCTGTTAAAAGAGTAATTTTAGCAAGTCGAAATGGCAGTAATAAAACTGTCCAGCAAGGCTGCAGTGGCAGGCCTCAAGTTATGCTTTCACTTGTCATTTTAGTGGTAGCACAATGAGTGCTGCAGTCCACTAGTGACATTTGCCTTACAGACCAAGGGTACAGAGCCTACCATATACTAGCAGCTTGTAGGTAAGTTAAATATGCCAATCAGGGGTTAGCCAATTTAGGGGTCAGAGTACAACACTGGGTACTGGTCAGCAGTGCCTCAGTGTTCAGGGCCCATTTATCAGCAATAAAAACCAACAATGAGTGATGGGGAGGGTTGCAAAAAGGGCATTTTCTGACTAGAGCGTTTGATAAAAATGAGTAAGATATAATGCAGTATTAGAATACTACGGCATATGATGTCTATGAATGACATATGGCTGGATTACTACGGCACATGGTAGTGATGCCTGATACATGGTAGGGGTACCTCAGTATATGAAGACATGACTGGCGTTTGCTGGGAGTATCCGTACATATTATTAGGTCTCTTCATGTATCCTTATCCCATTGAGAAACAAAATGTGCTCAATTCTTGCAATGTGAAAAATGGACTTGGACTGTGTACCTTCCTGAGGCAATATAGACACGATATTGTCGTGACAATGTCTGTATCGGAACCTAACACAATATGTAGTCCTGGTCTACTGAACACTGTCTCAAACATATTAGAAAGTTTAATACAAAACCTAAAAAATCAGAAAATATAAGTAATAGAAATGCTAAAAAAACAAAGAATGTTAGAAAAGAGTTATAAATGCTTTGGTAGAAGGCCCACACTTAGCATAAAAAATACTTATGTACCTATCCCCTATGCATGCTTTAATAACATGCCTATCTCAATATTTAGCATACATTTTGACAATTCTGACATGAAAAACGTCTCTGGTGCCACAACCTTTGAAGAACTGTGCCAATGCAATGGTCAAGTTTCTGAGATTGATAAGCAATGTTGTGACTATCCATACTTTGCTAATTTTTCTCTCAGTGAGGAAGGGTCTTAACCAGATTCTCCTTAATCAGCTGTGAAGAAACAAAAGGAGGAAGAGGGATACAGTTGACCCCAGTGTTAAATGTCGTATCAGTAGACACATTATCTGGACTTTGCCACTCATCTGTCCATCACTGCTAATAGCCACATCCTGAACTAGATACTCAGCAAGTTATTTGTTCCCTAAATTGGCTACTTCTGCACAATGCTGGTCCTTTATGGGTAGACTAACATTGCTGTTTTATCATCATGATTAGCCAATGCACATAGACTCTAGGTGTTGGAAATTGGGCTACTTGACGTGTGGCCAGCACAAATAATAGTTCCTTAACTGTCCTCAAGTGGGATCCAAACACTCCATTGTAGCACTTGACTCTCACAGGGTAGCGAAGTGAAGCAGTCTAAGGTCTACTCAAGTGGAGTGGTGTGGGCCAGGAATCATCATTTATTGGCACGCAATAATAACACTCAGTAATTGATTGCCCAGACAGTACCTTTTCTTTGGAAAATGAGAAATAAATTTATTATGCACACACTACTAGTTTCAGTTTATTTATTCAACAGTGTTCTGTTAGTTAAAACCATTACACAAACAATAAACACAAGTAATAAGATCATTAAATACTAAAAAGACCAATTTTATAGTATGCAAGCTTATTTATGGATTATTACAGGTTTGCTTGCTAACTAATTGTGCACGCATGTCTTAAGATATCAGTCTCTGGGAGCTGGCTCCCAAGTTTGTCCAAAAATCTCACCCGTCTACAACTGAGCTGTACATCACAATTGAGCTGCACATCACACTACTAAATAGTATGCAATAATTTACAAAGCTACATTGGCAGATGGAACATACTATAGCTGACATTGAATACACTTGATATGTTTGTATCACCCCTCTAGGGGGTCACCAATGGTTGTGCAAACAGTCATGGGGTAATAAGGATATTACTTTGCATTGAATCATTGTTGCAATTGTAGCCATAATTATTTTAATTTTGGTTACTTTCAGATGTGCAGGTTTGCCACAGAATTGCCCCCATTTCATAACTGTATATACTACATATGCCTTCCTGTACTCTGAACTAGACACTGTGTTTGCACTGATTAAGAGAACTGCTTATATTGTACTGGGTTTTCATTATGTCCACTTTTGATGACAGTAGGGATGCACTTTTACAGGATCTTTTAACGACATCCACTAATAATTTGAGCTCAGGCCAGTATTAACACCACACAAGAAGGACTAAAAAACAAGTTTGTTAGGCTTGAAAGACTCAAAAAACAGAAATTATCCAGTTGGTGGGATCTCACCATTCTGAAGAAATACACTGATAACAAATTCCCAAAGGGTTAAGGGTAGTTTCTATCATTTGATGACCTAAGTGACGATTTGCTTAAAGAATAGGCAGAACTTTTACTCTCCACCTTGTTCGGTATGATGGATATCCTCATCAGGGATGCCAGTCATAAGAGGGAAAACTTGTTAGAGGAGATTGAAACATTAGTAAAAGAAATTAGGAATCTAAACTAACCGGAGGTGACAAACAGAAATTATGCAATTCTCAGGGAGATTTTAAACAAACACGAACTCTTTATAAAAGATAAAAAGATGCGTAAGTTACGCAGGGACGACAATGACTATAAAAATGTCAGGGTGTTTACCTATACACATAAATTTAATATCAAGAGACAGACACATACAGCTTTTTCAGCGACTAGTGAGGACAGACAGGATCCAATAGCTTCTACCAGTGATTTGGATCTATCAAGTGTTACTAGTCATGCTGGTGTTAACTCTTTTAATAAAGATACTCTAGCCGCTGCAGCAACTAATTCTGTTTTAGTGGAACTACAACTTTACAAAAAGGGCAACAGATGTAAGAAGTCCAGGAGGGGTAAACGACGGAGAAGTTCCCATAACAAGAGAGGGGATGATGACAAGAACAGTTTCACACAATCAAAAGAAGTAATGGAGGGTGGGGAACCTTTTGAATTGTCTAATAGCAGACAATGTCAATGTTATCAATTTATCGAACTATGCTCTCACTGAAGCTTTTGTCCCACCAACATACCTGATTTTACTAACCTACACATTGATTGCTTCAAATTCATTCGTAAACTCAATATTACACATCAGGGACCAACAAATTCTGCATGTAAATGTAACTTGTCTATAAGTGTCTTAAATGACATACATTTAATGTCTCTGGGGGACACACAGGAGTTTCACTACCCCATTACATATGTCCTTGATGACCTTGACATAACTCCCGATTTTGCTATGGACAATGGCCTTAAACTTCCATCTAGGCTGACTCCATCTTTACCTCCTAACAATGTCATTGACCTTTTTTATCAAGCTGTGACCCAAGATCTTTATGATCTGGAAACTTCCTATACCACAGGCTCTAAGCATGTACGACAATATAAAATTTCTACATTGGAGAGGGTGGCGTTGAAGGGCCTAAGTAGTAATAGCAACGTTGTTATCAAAGAAGCAGATAAAGGAAGTAATATTGTTGTTATGAATGTTACAGACTATACAACGGAATTAAACTGACAACTCCTAGATGACAAAGCTCATCAGAAACTGACAGGAAACCCTATCACTGAAACAACCAAGTTTATCAAACAAAAACTAGAGGTATGGAAAGAATGCTGTTTAATCTCAGAAGCAGAATATTGATACCTCTTTAACCCTACATCCAGGATACCACACATGTCTATTTTACCTAGGATCTATAAGGAGGGCTATATATTTCCCTGAGGTAGACTCATCATATCGGGTATAGGTTCCGCCACCAAGAACATTTCTGAATATACAGATCTATTCTTGCAACCTTTTGTACAGAACTTGCCAGCTTACATAAAAGACACTAAAGATTTATTGAACAAGTTGAAAGATTTTGAATGGTCTGAGATAGTCGGTTATATCTCGAAACCACAAGTGCTTCAAGCACCCATGGCTCAACAATGAGTTCGGAACAACAAACTCGTTGGTATCACTAATGCCTTTACAACGATTTTTCGTTGTAAATGCATTCTTGGTAAAGGCATTAGTGATCAGCATGCACGGTTCCAGCATGCTTCCCCTCTAGCCCCGCACCCCCAAAAACTACTGTGACCCCACCACCCCGACAACCACCCCAACCCCCACCCCCACCCCCAAAATTACCACAACCCCAACACCCTCTCCTAAAACCTAAAGCACCCCAACCCCCCAACCCACCCCTTAAACATAAACCCTGACCCCTATCCCCCCAAACCATAATCACCCCAAGCCCCCACCCCACCCCCAAAAACTAAAAATACCCCGAGTCCCCACCCGCCCCTAAAACCTAAGCACCCCAACCCCCAACGCACCCCTAAAACCTAAACCCTGAACCCCCCTACCCCAACCCTAATCACCCGAGCGCCCACCCCACCCCCAAAAACTAAAATTACCCTGAGTCCCCACCCCGCCCCTAAAACCTAAACACCCCAACCCACCCCTAAAAGCTAAACCCTGACCCCCTTTCCCCCAAACCCTAATCACCCCGAGCCCCCCACCCCACCCCCCCAAAAACACAGCCCCAGTCCCAGCCCAACTTACCTCCGCCTTCACCGCGTCGACTCCGACTCCCTTCTTCTGTGCCTTAACCACACATGTACGTGGTTCAGACATGCGTGGTTAAGGTACGAAAACCAGGAAGTCGTGGAAAATGAAACCATTGTTTCGCTTTCGTTTTCCACAACTTCGTGGTTTCAGAGTCATTGTTCCGGGTGTTTCCCGAGATAGTCTCTTGGACACACAATGTTAATTCCCTTTCCCTTTCCATTTGTATTCCTAAGGATAAGGGGCTCTTGGCTGTGCAACATGTTTTGGATACAAGATATGCCACACTATGTGAGCACATAGAAATGTTGATGGACTTGATTAATTTATTTCTGAATAATAATATTTTCATTCACAATGATACCTGGTATCGCCAAATACAGGGCGTTGCTATGGGAGCCAGGTTTTGCGAATCTATATATGGGTTGGTATGAGAAATTTCATGTATGGTCTAAGTGCCCCTCGGGTCTTACTGAACATACCATCTATTGGGGTCTTTAAACAGATGATGTTATCATGTTTTGATCAGATAACAAATATCAATTGGAACTGTTTATAAAATATCTCAATAACAATGGTTTCAATATTTCTTTTTCCCACAACAATGTCAAATACCAGATTGTTTTTTTGTGACATTACACTGTTTATAGAAGGCAAAAGAATTTGTTCTCATTTTTTCTAAATAATTTAGTGCATGCAGTGCAATTTTACATGCCTCTAGTGCACATCCCATCTCCCAAATTTCGAGCCATACCATTTTGAAAAATGACCAGACTAAGATGAAATTGTAGTAATGACAACGATTTCTTGTCTGAATTAAATAAGTTGGAGTCGAGGTTTAAAAACGGAGGTTACTCAGCAAAAAATCTCTTTTGCAGATGCGTGTAAAGGTTGAATTTGATTATTATGGCAGTAATAAACAAATCTTTTCCACTTATTTGCATAACAGTGTCTAGTGGTAGGTTTTCTAGCCTGTTTTATGACCTCCATACATTCCTGTGTGTGGTCTAAGTGCCCGAATTCTAGGATTTCAGGAGCCAAATTGCTAGATTCAGCGATGCTGGATTTGGATGTCTGATCTGTTGTTTGTGTTGTGTTAACAGATCTGGTCTGTTTGGCAGTTTGATATGAGGTACTACTGAAAGGTCTAGTAGTGTTGTGTACCAAGGTTGCCTTGCCCATGTTGGTGCTATTAGTATGAGTCTGAGTTTGTTTTGACTCAACTTGTTTACTAGATATGGAAGAAGTGGGAGAGGGGGAAAAGCGTACGCAAATATCCCTGACCAGTTCATCCATAGTGCATTGCCCTGAGACTGATGTTGTGGGTACCTGGATGCGAAGTTTTGGCATTTTGAGTTTTCTTTTGTTGCAAATAGATCTATTTGTGGCGTTCCCCACATTCTGAAGTAAGTGTTCAGTATTTGGGGGTGAATTTCCCATTCGTGGATCTGTTGGTGATCCCGAGAGAGATTGTCTGCTAACTGATTCTGAATCCCTGGAATAAATTGTGCTATTAGGCGAATGTGGTTGTGAATCGCCCAATGCCATATTTTTTGTGTTAGGAGACACAACTGTGTCGAGTGTGTTCCTCCCTGTTTGTTTAGGTAATACATTGTTGTCATGTTGTCTGTTTTGACAAGAGTGTATTTGTGGGTTATTATGGGTTGAAATGCTTTCAGAGCTAAAAATACCGCTAACAGTTCTAAGTGGTTTATATGAAACTGTTTTTGCTGAATGTCCCATTGTCCTTGGATGCTGTGCTGATTGAGGTGTGCTCCCCACTCTGTCATGGATGCATCTGCCGTTATTACGTATTGTGGCACTGGGTCTTGAAAAGGCCGCCCTTGGTTTAAATTTATACTGTTCCACCATTGAAGCAAGATGTATGTTTGGCGGTCTATCAACACCAGATCTAGAAGTTGACCCTGTGCCTGTGACCACTGTGATGCTAGGCACTGACGTAAGGGCTGCATGTGCAACCTTGCGTTTGGGACAATGGCTATGCATGAGGACATCATGCCTAGGAGTTTCATTACTAATTTGACCTGTATCTTTTGGTTTGGATACATGGCTTGTATGACATTTTGGAATGTTTGGACTCTTTGTGGACTTGGAGTGGCAATTCCTTTTACTGTGTTGATTGTTGCTCCTAGGTATTGCTGTGTTTGACACGGCAGAAGGTGTGACTTTGAGTAATTGATTGAGAAACCTAGTTTGTGTAGGGTTTCTATGACGTAATTTGTGTGTTGTGAACACTGTTTTTGCGTGTTGGTTTTGATTAACCAATCGTCTAGGTACGGGAACACATGTATTTGCTGCCTTCTGATATGTGCAGCTACTACTGCTAGACATTTTGTAAAAACTCTTGGCGCAGTTGTTATTCCGAATGGCAACACTTTGAATTGGTAATGTATCCCTTGGAATACAAACCTTAGGTACTTCCTGTGTGAAGGATGTATTGGTATATGGAAATATGCATCCTTTAGATCCAGTGTTGTCATGTAGTCTTGTTGTTTGAGCAGTGGGATTACTTCTTGTAATGTAACCATGTGAAAATGGTCTGATTTGATGTATATATTTAATATTCTGAGATCTAGTATAGGTCTTAGAGTTTTGTCTTTTTTGGGTATCAGAAAGTACAGTGAGTAAACTCCTGTGTTTAGTTCTTGTTTTGGTACTAATTCTATTGCTTCTTTTTGGAGCAATGCTTGAACTTCTAATCCTAGAAGATTTATATGTTGTTTCGACATACTGTGTGTTTTCGGTGGGACTGTTGGAGGGAATTCGCGAAATTCTATGCAATAACCATGCTGGATAATTGCTAGTACCCAAGTATCTGTTGTTATCTCCTCCCAATGTTTGTAAAATTGGCTTAATCTTCCCCCCACAGGTGTTATGTGATGGGGATGTGTGACTTGTGAGTCACTGCTTATTTTGAGGACTTTTGGGGCTTTGGAATTTTCCTCTACTTCTTTGGAATTGTCCCCCTCTATATTGCCCCCGAATACTTCCCCGCTGATATTGGCTTTGGTAAGTGGGCCTTGTTTGTGATGTTGTGGTTTCTGTAGGTTGTCCTCGAAACCCTCCCCTAAAAGGTGTTTTGCGAAAGGTGCCTCTGCTCTGCAGGGAGTAGAGTGCGCCCATGGCTTTTGCCGTATCAGTGTCTTTCTTGAGATTCTCAATAGCAGTGTCGACTTCCGGCCCAAACAACTGCTGTTCATTAAATGGCATATTTAGCACGGCTTGTTGAATTTCCGGCTTGAAACCTGACGTGCGGAGCCATGCGTGCCTTCTTATTGTTATTGCAGTATTTACTGTCCTTGCAGCCGTATCTGCTGCATCCATTGAAGACCGTATCTGATTATTAGAGATACTTTGTCCTTCTTCCACCACTTGTTGTGCTTTTTTTTGGAACTCCTTGGGTAAGTGTTCTATCAAATGTTGCATCTCATCCCAGTGAGCTCTGTCATATCTTGCCAAAAGCGCTTGTGAATTGGCAATGCACCATTGGTTTGCTGCTTGTGCTGCAACCCTTTTGCCCGCAGCATCAAATTTGCGACTCTCTTTGTCTGGAGGTGGTGCGTCTCCCGAGGTATGAGAGTTTGCTCTCTTACGAGCTGCCCGACAACTACTGAGTCTGGAGTTAACTGCGTTGTAATATAAACAGGATCTGTTGGTGGTGGCTTGTACTTTTTCTCCACCCTTGGAGTTATGGCTCGGCCTTTAACAGGATCCTGAAAGATTTGTTTTGAATGTTTTAGCATTCCTGGGAGCATAGGTAGTCTTTGGTACTGGCTATGAGTGGAGGTTAGCGTGTTAAACAAGAAGTCATCCTCAATTGGTTCTGAATGCAAGGTGACGTTATGGAAAGCAGCTGCCCTTGCGATCACCTGTGTGTAAGATGTACTGTCCTCAGGAGGGGACGGCCTGGTAGGGTACGAGTCTGGGCTGTTGTCCGATACTGGAGCATCGTAAAGGTCCCATGCATCGGGATCATCTTGACTCATGGCAGTATGAGTCGGTGAGTGCATCAGTGGAGGAGTTGCTACTGGTGATGTGTGCACTGATGGTGGTGGAGAAGGTGGTGGAGTTGTTTTCTTTGCCACCTTTGACTGTGGCTCCTTGTCCTTTTCGTGAAAGGCAAGTTTTCTTTTTGTTTTAATTGGAGGAAGAGTGGTTATCTTCCCTGTGTCTTGATGAATTTGGAGCCTCCTTTGAGTATAGTCTGGCTCTACAGCTTGAAGTTCCTCTCCAAATCTATGTTTTTTCATTTGTGAGGCTAATACTTGTTCCTCTGTATAGGAACCTGTACTCGGCTCCGAGGCTGGATGTTTCGGAACCGAAACTTTTTCGGAGGTCTTTTTAGGCTCCGAAGAAACCTTTGTAATTTTCGGCGTGGTGGTGTCTCGGTGCTGAATTTGTTCGGTGCCGCTGTCACGGTGCCGAAATTTCTCAGAGCCGATGTCTCGGGTCCGAGATTGCTGTCTGGCGGTATCTCGACCGGAGTTGGATGACTTCGACACCAGCGTGCCCTTTTTCGGTGCCTTGGCTCGGTCACCACTTTTTTGGGTTAAGCCATGGCCTGTTGGTGGTGGCGTCCCCTGGGCTCTTGTTGACTTCTCGTGAGTCTTATGTTTCGACGTCTTACTCACGGTTTTCGGCGTTTCTTTGGCCTCGAGCTCTTCCGAGTTCGATTCGTGGATAGAGAAAGCTTCCTCTTCTTCCTCGAAACGCTCTTGTTCTGTCGGCGTCGATGCCATCTGCAGTCTTCTGGCTCTTCGGTCTCTTAACGTCTTTCTGGACCGAAACGCTCGACAGGCCTCACAAGTATCTTCCTTGTGCTCTGGGGACAAGCACAAGTTACAGACCAGATGCTGATCCGTATACGGATACTTGTTATGGCATTTTGGACAGAAGCGGAATGGGGTCCGTTCCATCAGCCTTGAATTCACACGTGGCCGGGCCGACCAGGCCCCGACGGGGGATCGAAAAAACCCCGAAGGGCCACCGGAACTCTTCTAAATTCGGTGTCGATCTGTTGTAACTAACCCGATACCGAACGCAAACAATACTGACGTTTTTTCCGAGATTCTAACTAACTTTCCGACCCGAAACACGGAACGAAAAGGAACACGTCCGAACCCGATGGCGGAAAAAAAACAATCTAAGATGAAGTCGACGCCCATGCGCAATGTAGTCGAAATGGGAGGAGTCCCTCGGTCTCGTGACTCGAAAAGACTTCTTCGAAGAAAAACAACTTGTAACACTCTGAGCCCAATGCCAGATGGCGGGATGTGCACAGCATGTGTATCTGCAGCTACACATATCATCGAACATATATATACATAGGTTTAGGATCGTTTGTTGCAGAAAATCAGTTTATTTTGTAACACAGTGTTCTTTACATTTGGTTCTTTTATTTCTTTCTATATCCCTTTCTGGAAATTTTGGCAAATTTTATTATTTCTTTCATCTCTATTATTATGGGCTAACACTTCAAAATGGCTGAGTTGTAGGCATCTGATTGTTTGGAGGTGGTTTTCCCTTTTGTATGTCAGTATCTATATACAGCTCTTCTAACATGCCTTTTTGGCGTCTTCTAACACATTCAGACTGCTGCTAATATAATTTCAGGTAAAGCATGTCCCCTTGGCGGTTTAACCCGTTCAGCCGCTTTATACTTAGTTACGTTATCTCATTATGTACTTATTTTTTGGCTAAAGGCTTATCATGGCCATTGCGATGTACCCATATATTCTGCCCTTAGAGGGCATAACCACATGAAAGCAATATAGCGAAAAAAACTGCAGTGTAATTATACATTCAGCCCATAGAGGACATAACCCCATGCAATATCATTACAATGTAAATACATTTAAAGGCATTACATTGTAACCATATATTCAACCCCTAGAGAATGCAGCGCATACATTTTCGGGCCTTCCAGGCCTTCTAAAATGTTAGCATACACCAGGCCCCTATAAAACAAACTACCCTCAGCCGTAAAGTAAATGCTCCAGCCATGACAGAGCTTAGAAAAACATTGAAAAGTGAGAAAGGTGATGATTTTGGGGACCCCCTCCCAAAACAGGGATAAAGAGCACTTGGTGCTGAGTATTTTGGTGGTGGTCTCATCGTCCTGGGGCCACCACAAGCGAAGATATGAGCAACAATTTGTTCTGAACACGAGGCACCGCAAGGCAATATGGGGCGAGTTTTCTCTGAGTGCAGTGAATTTTTTACTAGCAGCTCTTCCGCTGTGCTGGGGAGGGCCGCGCTGAGGTTTTCCCTGGATGTTTCTGTGTAACAGGCAGTCTTGCACCACGTTTTTAATATTTTTCCATGGCCGATGTTACAAGTGCCACACAGGCACCCCAGAGATGATCACCGGTGGAGGGCAGCTCATGGAGCCCACCCATGCCTGCCCTTGACGGCTCCCCATGCTAGCAGCACATCCACATGTTGCAGTGTTGTCCCGGGAGCCGGCAGTCCCCTTGCATGTCTGCCTGCTCTAGCAAGCAGACGGGTGGTGTTGGGGCTGCTACCTGGGGCCCAGAGATGGGGTCCTGAGCCCCTCCTGCTTCCTCCTGGGGAAGCACAATGGCCCTTCCCCATTATTACATGCACCCAGGGGTCAGGGATTGGGTCCTGGCCCCTGCAAAAAGAGTCTTTCGAGGGGATGGGGTCCCTGGGCGAGTTAGGAACATGGGGAGAGGGCCCTCAACAAAATAGATTTCGCTTTCCTGTACTATCCCCACGGTCCTGGCCCACTTCAAGGAGATTTTACCAGCTTGCAGCGGAGCACCAGGCGCTCGGTGGCAGAGAAAGTCAAAGGTCACCAAAACTTAAAATGCCATAACCAGGGCCCTAATGGGCTGATGTGAATGATCCTGGTCTCATTTTACTCCTAGTGGTTCTCTTAGCGCCCTGCACCTAATTCTGTTTTGGTGGAACTACAACGTTATTAAAAGGGTACAAGACAGAACTTTATAAAAAGGGCAACAGATGTAAGTAGTCCAGGAGGGGTAAATGACAGAAAAGGTCCCATAACAACGGAGGGGATAATGACAAGATCAGTTTCACACAATCAAATGAAGTAATGGAGGGTGGGGAACCTTTTGAATTGTATAATAGCTGGGAATGTCAATGTTATCAATTTATTGAACTATGATCTCACTGAACAAGAAATCCTTAGTGGATTTGTTGGTGGGCATAGAAAAGTTCAGGGCTTCCTCCAATTGGTCCTCAAGGGGAGTAAGGTGGCCAGCTTCACTGGCCATTGGGGAGACCGAATGGTCCTGGGGTTAACTGGACAGAGTCCTGGGTGCGGAGTTGGGGTCAGAGGGTTCCTTCTTCCAGTTATCCATGGCAATTGCAGGATCCAGAAGGGAAGCAGGTAGAACGTTTGCAGGCAAGAGAGAGCCTTCCCCTTGTGCAAGAGTTTATAAAGGGGAGAAGAAGGTTCCAGATGATAGGCACCCCTAGCCAATCCTGGGGTGTCACATCACCTCTCCACCCCCTATCCCAACTCTCCTGCACAGCATGTGGGGACAATCCAAAATGGCATCATAAAGGAGCCACCGGTCACATCAGCTCCTGGGGTCTCAGCTCCTTCCCTCACTGACATCACTGTCAAGAGCCTGCACAACATAATTTCACAGGTGGGCCCCAGTGGTTTGGCTCCAGTTGTCTGGGCACTCTCCTTTGTTCAGGGGGCTTCAGCAGACCCATCCCTGGTGCAGTGTGGCAGCTGGGTGATTGATACAGAGCATTCAGCCTCCACCCCTTTTTTCCCCAGGAGCATGAAGAAGTAGAGCTAAATGCTCCTTTTATGTGGGGGGAGGGGGCTTTATTCCTGTTGCTGGAGAAAATTTAATTACTGGACACAGCAGGGTGACAACAGGCCTGGGCTCTGATCCTGAGCTGAGCCAAGAAAATATGAAAACTCTAAATGACCCACAAGATGTACAGTTATTCTGGAAGTGGTAAATTTAATCTTCTCACACAGGTTACACTCTAATTCAAGTCGTCAATGGTCTCTCCAGGCTAAGGAAAAGGGAAACTACACTCTAAGGCAGTTCCCTCCCTATGTGTTTAATGAAGTGTCACTACAGGGAGTGCAGAATTATTAGGCAAGTTGTATTTTTGAGGATTAATTTTATTATTGAACAACAACCATGTTCTCAATGAACCCAAAAAACTCATTAATATCAAAACTGAATATTTTTGGAAGTAGTTTTTAGTTTTTTTTTAGTTTTAGCTATGTTAGGGGGATATCTGTGTGTGCAGGTGACTATCACTGTGCATAATTATTAGGCAACTTAACAAAAAAAAATATATACCCATTTCAATTATTTATCATTACCAGTGAAACCAATATAACATCTCAACATTCACAAATATACATTTCTGACATTCAAAAACAAATCAGTGACCAATATAGCCACCTTTCTTTGCAAGGACACTCAAAAGCCTGCCATCCATGGATTCTGTCAGTGTTTTGATCTGTTCACCATCAACATTGCGTGCAGCAGCAACCACAGCCTCCCAGACACTGTTCAGAGAGGTGTACTGTTTTCCCTCCTTGTAAATCTCACATTTGATGATGGACCACAGGTTCTCAATGGGGTTCAGATCAGGTGAACAAGGAGGCCATGTCATTAGATTTCCTTCTTTTATACCCTTTCTTGCCAGCCACGCTGTGGAGTACTTGGACGCGTGTGATGGAGCATTGTCCTGCATGAAAATCATGTTTTTCTTGAAGGATGCAGACTTCTTCCTGTACCACTGCTTGAAGAAGGTGTCTTCCAGGAACTGGCAGTAGGACTGGGAGTTGAGCTTGACTCCATCCTCAACCCGAAAAGGCCCCACAAGCTCATCTTTGATGATACCAGCCCAAACCAGTACTCCACCTCCACCTTGCTGGCGTCTGAGTCGGACTGGAGCTCTCTGCCCTTTACCAATCCAGCCACGGGCCCATCCATCTGGCCCATCAAGACTCACTCTCATTTCATCAGTCCATAAAACCTTAGAAAAATCAGTCTTGAGATATTTCTTGGCCCAGTCTTGACGTTTCAGCTTGTGTGTCTTGTTCAGTGGTGGTCGTCTTTCAGCCTTTCTTACCTTGGCCATGTCTCTGAGTATTGCACACCTTGTGCTTTTGGGCACTCCAGTGATGTTGCAGCTCTGAAATATGGCCAAACTGGTGGCAAGTGGCATCGTGGCAGCTGCACGCTTGACTTTTCTCAGTTCATGGGCAGTTATTTTGCGCCTTGGTTTTTCCACACGCTTCTTGCGACCCTGTTCACTATTTTGAATGAAACGCTTGATTGTTCGATGATCACGCTTCAGAAGCTTTGCAATTTTAAGAGTGCTGCATCCCTCTGCAAGATATCTCACTATTTTTGACTTTTCTGAGCCTGTCAAGTCCTTCTTTTGACCCATTTTGCCAAAAGAAAGGAAGTTGCCTAATAATTATGCACACCTGATATAGGGTGTTGATGTCATTAGACCACACCCCTTCTCATTACAGAGATGCACATCACCTAATATGCTTAATTGGTAGTAGGCTTTCGAGCCTATACAGCTTGGAGTAAGACAACATGCATAAAGAGGATGATGTGGTCAAAATACTCATTTGCCTAATAATTCTGCACTCCCTGTATAGTTAAAACAATAAAGCACTCTGACTTTTCCCTAATAGTCTACACTATTCTCATGAGGCCTATCCCAGGTGGATACTTTTACTTGCAGAGTCCCCATTGCACCCAGCTATCCGTGCACTGTTACAGGGCTGTGTACGACAGTAGTCTCCCACATGCAGCCCGCACACGTGTGCTCAGACGTGAGCACACATGGTTGTGTGTACCCAGCCATGTGTCCCTCACCGTTGTTGTGCCGCAGCAGCCTTAACTTAAAAGGCGGGCATTGGTGGTAAACACGCACAGTCAGTTTCCCATGTGATCACTGTGGGTAAGACACTGGTAATGAGGCTTACCCACAGTAAAAAGTCCAAAAAAAGGGTGATCAAAAGAGCAAAAAATAATGGTGTACTGCTGGGTCAGAACCCAATGCACCACTAGGGTATTCCAAAAATGCATGCAATCCATCTTGAGAAGGTCTGTTCACCCTTTCTCACCAAACCTGTCCTGCTTTCACAAGCCTATATTGCTTCCCTATAAGGCAATGTCTCAAGATTCATCCATTATTCTAGAAATTTAAGTTTACTTATTAGTAGTATCCAGTGGTATCTCCACTCTGAATGCTGTAATGGATGTGCCCTTGACTACAATCAGGAGACTTCTAAACAAATAATTCTTAGGGACAAACAACCCTCTATCTCAGTTTGCTCCCGAAAGCTCTGCTCAATTTTATGCCATTCATTAGAGAACGGTGGCAAGTTCGAGTGACATTCCTATTAGGCTGGCACATTATATAATATATTATTAGGAACACACTGGAACATTTGAGCATCCTCATCATATTACTGGGAACACTCTGCACTACTCAGATGCATTGCAAAATACCTTGGCACACGGTTGTAGGACTATGCAGGATAATAGCAGCAGCCCCACTAGAAATCTTTTTTTGGGCAAACCAGCAATAATGGGATTTACATCTCCTCAAACAGAATGTTTATTCCTCCTGACATACAATTTCTGTTTTTTTTCCAACAAAACAGTGGCCAATTTATTAAATAATTAATGTTGTTTCCGTGGTACTGGAAACTGCTATACATCTACTGCTGTGCACCATTTTCCAACTGGGATGTACATGATTTGCAGCTGCTGTAAATTCTGGCACAACCAGAAATATTTGTATAGTTGACAAATTCTCATTATGCAATAAAGCGCATTGCAGAGACCTGCATTTTTTCAAACTTCCCTGAGAAGAACTGCTCTAACTCACTATGCAGAGGGTAGTACTTACTTATTGCGAAAATGGGGATGACATTTGTGTTCTGCCTCTGTACGAGGATGGCTCTCTAAATAGCATACAAAAGTGATATGCACTGTGCAGAGTCCAAGAAACCTCACCCTGGTTTACAGAGGTAAAAACTGGACCAACTAATGTCCCATTTTTATGGTATCTTGGTCAAGCAGTTAGGCCAATATTGGAGAAGTGCTAAGCATTTATTGTACTCACAGTATCAACAAATGTGGACACGCACAAAAAAGAATACCTCGAGACTAATTTACATAACTACTTCAGATTTTTATCAAATATTTAAGACCACGATCATTAAAATAGGGTAAGTACTTTCTAAGTTATGAGTTTTCAAAGTTTAGAAAATGTCTTATTTCTGTGCGTAATTATGCACCATAGGAATCAATGAGAGAAAACTTAAAACATAATTATAAAATAGATAAAATCAGGCAATGCTTTTACCAATGTCTCCTTCTGTTTTTAGGTCGTGGTCATCAAGATGTCCTGTGGAGGAGCCGGAGACGTCCGGGCGGATCCCAGTTCCGGCAGGAACAGCTGCTGAATATCTTTGGAGCTTGTGCAGGACCACGGCAGGGGACACTTGGAAAAGCACTGCATAGGTCAACTTCAAGGTGAGTCCGTTGGGTCCCCTTGGAATGTAGAGGTCGTAAGCAATGGGGGACCCTTAGAGCACAACTGGTTCTCTGGTGTAGGGGCCAACAAGACCGGGAGAAGAGCAGATAGGTCAGCCAAGAGCTGTGCGCAAAGGTGCCCTTGGAGGTATGTAACTTTGAGTGAGGATTGCAGGTCAGCAGGGCCACTTAGGAGGGGGGTGAGGAGGAAGGGTGGGGCAGTTCTTATGCATACTTAAGTCCCTTGTCTGGAGCTTACTTCTGGCCCGCGTAGAGTCCGAACTGGACTTTTCTTCTCGGTGTCTGACATTGGGGGTCCAGTACCCCTGGCTATTGCATGATTCAGTTACTGGAGGTTGCAGTGCCAGCAAACTTGGCACACTTGCAGGGTTTGTTGTCCGAGTTTGTCAAATGGATTTTGGTCTGGCTGCTTTGTCCTGTTCCTTGGTCAGAGGCCGTTCAGTGAACTGGACTTCACTGGTCATTGCTTCTTTGTTGCAGGGAGTGAGGCCTTCACTCTGGAGGGAGGTCCTTGGCAATTTTCAGAAGAATGGAGTTCCTCTGGGGTTTTGAAGAGTCGATACAATGTCCAGTGAACCCCTCAGCGGTGAATGTCGAGTCCTGGCTGGCTTTGGTGCCTTTTTCTTTGTGCAGCAGGACTTCTGTTCTCGAGCCTTGGGTTTTCTTTGTTGCTGGCCTTCTTGTGTCCGTGGAATCTGATCTGCTGGTCCAGATGTGCCTACTAAATACTGAATTTAGTGGGTGTTTAGGGAAGTTCCTGGTAGTGACCAATTGGCCATCTACCTTAGCGAGGCTACACCGACTATGTGACCACTTCCTGTGGGCAGAGGTCACTCCCCTATCCCCGATTGGCTTATTTCATACCGTGCAAGATAGAGGAAAATAAAATGGAGGGGTCACCTTGCATGCAACATCTTAGGGGTGGAGAAGGTGGGGGGTGGCTACTTCTCTTGTCTTTTGTGCATTTTCCCACCGTTGCTCCTTTCAAAAGTGGGGATTGGCAACGGGGGCAGCCATCTGCTGCTAGCAGCAGGCTCAGGGTTGCGTTTCAAGGGTGGGAAGCCCTTTGAAGCTTGCAGGCAGGGCTGTGCAAATTCCTGGGGGAGGAGGGATAACACATCTGCCCAGGAAGGGCTTTGTTTTCTGAACCCAGAGAGCAAAAGCTCTCACCCCAGGGTTCCAGAATCTTGTCTGGTGGTAGCAGGCTAGTTGTGACCGGCCAGCAACCAAGCCAGGGTTAGTTAGCTCTTGCAGAGGTCACATCTAAGGTGGGCCCTGTGTACATTTTGCAATACATCCAATACTGGTACCAGTTTGGATTTATTGTCCTGAGTTGTTTGATACCAAACAACCCAGGGTTCAGAGTGGCCAACATGTAGCTGTGAAACTCGTACTGACCAGTGTCTAGCACATACATTTTAAATGCTGCTCTGTTCACTTACAATGTCCCAGGTTTAGCAAGGACACAGTAGGGACATATTGCTCATGCATCTATGCCCACGCATGCACTATAGTACACCCTGCCTTAGGGCTTAGAAGCCTGCCAGATGGGTGAATTACTAATATTGTATGCAGTGTGAATTGGACAGGTCAAACATGCTGTGTGCCATGTGAGTTTTGCATTTTAGGATTGCACCAGGACACTCATCCTGCAATCGCAGTGCTGGGTGCACGTGAATTCTTGGCTCCTGAGGGTGGCACAATCTGTGCTGCTGCCCTTAGGGGCCTACCCTCAGTACCCCATGCCCTGGGTACCTAACTACCATTTACTAGGGAATTACAGTGGAAGCTAAAGGTGTTGCCAATTGTGTCAATGCATCACAACAGTTTTGGGAAAAACATCTGGCCCAGGGAACTTGGTTAGCAGGGGCCCTGGGCACTAATAAGTTTGAAACCACATCAAATACCAGGCACAAAAATGGAGGGCTAACCACGTCAAATGAGGCCCTTTCTCACAGTCCCCACATTCAGCATCCTCTGCCAGTTTACCACTGTCATTAGGGAAGCAAGAGCAAAAGACCGTTGTATGACTGCGAGAAGCAATTCTTCAGCCAATATAAGTCATCTATGGAAGACACTTCAAGAAATCAATGGCTATCATTTTCCAGTTAGACAGTGGGTGTTTATGAGTTCTTCACTAGATCACCCAGCAGATCTTAACAAGGTTAAATAAAATTAGAATCTCTACCAATATCTATAGCACACTGCATCACACGAGAAGTGAGTCTGATCTAGAGGTCTCCCTCGAGAGTAAAGAAGTCCATCCTGATCACAAAATTGCAAACCCCATTAAGACTATTCCCCAAGCCCCATGGAAAATGGTGGGAATTCAGCACATGATCTACTTTGTGAACATCTGAGAAATCTATAAAATTATTCAAAAAGACCATTTACACCAAGTAGCCTGCAGAGAACATAGTCTACCCCTAGGGAACATCAAGGGAATGAATACCTGGCTGGTAAGGGTTACAAAAGACGATTCAACGTTTTCTCATGCACCATCACATGAGCTTGTTCAAGCTACAAGAAAACTTGATGTAGTGCCACTATAGAATATTGGTTTAATCAAAGTCAACATTTTAATTAAATCGTAAGTATCAATTTGAACCGGTGATAGTCACTGTGCCTAGTGGGAAGCACATCCTTGCCGTAGACTTACGTTGCTACTTGTGTTGAAGTGGATAAATTGGCTGGCCATGGTCATCACTCTGTTGCTTGGGATAATGTAGGAAACGCTGATCTAAAAAGAATAGCAACAATTTCAACATAAAATGGCAATATCTGAGGAAAGTTGTTTGCACAAACTTTCAGGCCTTTTATTTAAACAAATCTGCCCATCAGCAATACCACTTTAGGAACAAAAAGAGATATATTTTGTGTATCCCAATGCTCCTAATGAAACAGTGCATTCTGTGTTTTGTTAAATAACAATTAAAATTAATGGTCAAGGAAAACTCCAAACTCAATTGAAGTGGTGTGGAAATTACAAATCAATATTACTGCATATTTCCACCTCATTTGTGTATTGTTCAAATGTTGACCATACGCATGCAGCACTTCATCATACGGAAAAAACAGCCTAAATATAAGTATGTAAAAGTGTATTAAACTTGGGCAAACAACACAGAGAAATACCACTACCAGCTAGCAAGTGGCACCCAATCCTAGTCATTAGAATTGCAAGGTGTAATCATTAGAAATAAAAAGTGCAACTAAACTATTATTTTACCTGGTATCAATACAACTAGTTTACGACATATCAGATGGGACATAAATCTGCAAGTGTTACATCTGGTATTTTTTTAAATGGAGGAAAATATGCATTGCATTAGGCATATTGTGATTACCATTTTAATCACACGATTTACAACAGAGCTATTACCCTATCTCTGGGATATGAACAATAACATCAAACCTTACAAGGGGCTCCTTTTGCACCATTATCACATATGAAGTCAGCATAGAAAACTGAAAATTTCAGATGTCAGAGCAGGTGTGGAGTGTGGCAGGTGGGGTTTATTGGCATAGTGGAGATACATCACCACCGTATCAGAAAGAAACTAAGATAAAGGAACATCCATGTATTCAGTATTTAGGTACACTGCCTCCAGACTCAGAGTGCATCGAGTTATATGGTTCTGAAATATAATTTATGTTTTACTGTTTAATTATCCCAAACAAGGTAATACTGTAGCTAACAGTGGTATCTATCAATAGGTAAATCTTATTTTACAAATAGCATCCTACCCATGCCACTATACTTTCTGTTGCCCGTTCCCTGTGGCAAGGCGTGTGAAGAGCTCACAAAGGTATAACTGAAAATATGTTATAAAGTCATAGATCAAAAGCCTACTGATTCAGGAGTATTGCTCTAATACTTTTACACCTATTCAATGTTAATGCAAGGGTGCCACAGAAAAGTAAGTGGTGCAACCTGCCCCATCCAGCCACCGCCACCGAGTAGACTACTAAAACACAGCTCGGTGGCACTATGCCTGTAGCACTTAAAATACTTAAATGTTTGTACATAGTCATTGGTTTGGAGATCAGGATTCAAATCATAAGATATTCATTTTATTCACACTATAGCACCCACCTGAGTCCTAGGCACAATGTGGTACTTCAGAAGTTCCTGTAACTTTAATGAACCCTGTTAAAAAAGACAAGAACACAAATACAAATAAAATATCAAAATGAATTTTACCCATTGCCAGTTTTTACAACAAATACAAACTTCAGAAAACATGGCTTATCAATGACTGGAATAGAAAGCATATCTTGGTTTCATGTTCAAATTTGCAGAGGTCAGAGACAAAAACCATGCCTCGTGTTCGAAAACCTTTGAAGTTGGGAAGAACAGTAGTCTGTGCTTTTAACTCCTGTTAGAAGGGGACTGTAAGAAAATAAGTTACTTACCTGTAATTATAGTTCTCCAGTATGGAATCCTTCATAGATTCACATGCTTGAATCATTCCCCGCCGTTGAGATGGGAGTCCCCGGTACCTTAGAAAAGGCAATGTCCTCAAAGACATAATAGCCATAACATAAAAACTCTACATTTTAGTAATCTAACCAAGTCATTATGCAAAAAGGACCAAACTTGAGCCTCAGCCAGTCAGAGTGCCCCACTTTCCAAAACCCTCCTGAGAGAAGCGCCTCAGATTTTCTAAGCACTACTGCGTATGTTAAAGGTTGAACAAAACATATTGAAGGTGAGCTTCCCCCAGGATGTGGGTGGGTCACATGTGAATCTATGAAAGAGTCCAATACTGGAGAACTATACCTACAGGTAAGTAACGTATTTTCTTACTCCAATATTGGAACTTTCATAGATTCACATGCTTGAATCAGACTATAAAGCAGTATTCAGAGCACATTGCATTGACTTTACAGCATTCAAATGAATGAGAGATCACTGAGCTAATGCTAATAACATGAAAGCATTACATTCTATAAAGATAGTATAATCTATTTGCATACATATTTATATACTATGAAAGGTATATGCAAATGAAACATATAACGATCAAATCATGCAATATGCATAGCAGAAAAGAAGGATGGAGGGAGGTAAAGTGAGCTCACCGTTACTGGAACAGATGTCTCAGGACTGCCTAACCAACCGCCACATCTCCCTTAGGGATGGCATCCAGACAGTAATGCTTCGTAAACGTGTGAGTACTCTTCCAGGTGGCTGCTCTGCAAATGTCCTGCAGGGGTACACCTGCAAATAGTACCATGGACGCTGAGACGGATCTCGTAGAGTGTGCCCTTACCGAAGAATGTAAAGGCTTACCAGCAGCTTGATGGCAAAAGTTTATAGCAGCTACTATCGACCTGGTTATACTCTGCTTGGAAAGGGTCTGTCCCTTCCTCGGGGCACTAAACGTGATGAACAATTGAGTAGTCTTTCTAAAATGCTTAGTTCTTTCCAAGTAAAATTAGAGATTTCTTTTGATGTCCAACGAGTGCAGAGCTCTTTCCGCGAGAGATGTCGGGTTCAGAAAGAAAGATTTCAAAACCAACCGTTCGATAATATGAAAGTCTGATGGCACCTTTGGAACAAACTTGGGGTTCATACGAAGTATCACTCTATCCTGTTTAAATTGAAGGAAAGGCTCTTGAATGGTCAATGCCTGGATCTCACTGACCTGTCTAGAAGAAATAAGGGCTAACAGAAGAACTACTTTCCACGATAAGTGCTTTAAATCCGCTCTATGTATCGGTTCAAATGGGCGTTTCATAAGCTGAGAGAGAACCGTGTTGAGTTGCCAAGACAGTGGAGGAGGCTTTACTGGTGGAAAAGCTCAAAAGAGCCCTTTGAGGAATTGTTTGACCAATCTAGAAGACCAAAGAGATGGCGATGTCGGCGAACGCCTGAAGCGAGATATAGCCGCCAAATGCACCCTAATGGATGCATGCGCCAAGCCCGTCGACGCCAGATGGAGGTGATAAGGCAATATTCACTCCGGCGGAGACAGCAGCGGATCAATCTGGTCCTTCTGACACCACAAACAAAACCTTTTGATTTTAAAGCGTACAATTTGTTGGTGCTATCTTCTCTGGCTTTTGAAAGAATATTTAAAGGGGCGAACTCATTGTGTTAAGGAGCCAGGCCAACAATTTGAGTGGTCTGAGGTCCGGATGTAAAACTTGACCCTCGTTCCTTGTCAAGAGTTATGGTGAAACTTTCAGTGGAATGTGGTCTGTCTCTGAGAGCAGGAGTTCTGAGAACCAATGTTGGCGAGGCAAAAACGGAGCGATCAGGATGAGCCTGCAATGCTCTCTTTTGATCTTTGCAAGTACTCTTGAGATCAGGGGAATGGGTGGAAAAGCGTAGGCAAATATTCCGTACCATACCTTCGAAAACGCATTCCCCCAAGATCCCGGATGGTGAACCCAACTTGCATAAAAGCGGCATTTGGTGTTCTGCGGAGCTGAAAAGAGATCCAGTTTGGGTTTCCCCCACCTCCTGAAGACTTGGTCAAGCACCTCCTGGTTCAACTCCCATTCGTGACAGGAGGACTTCAGCCTGCTGAGAGTATCTGCTGTCTTGTTCTGCCTTCCTGGCAGATGTTCCGCTCGTAGACTGAGGCCATTCCGAATGGCCCAGTTCCAAATAGTCTGCGATTAACGAGATAGGAGAAGAGATTTTGTTCCCCCTTGCTTGTTTAAATAATGCATTGCTGCAGTATTGTATGTTCTTATGAGAACCGCTGAGTGTTTTATCATTGGGAGTAAAGCCTGCAGGACCAGGAAAACCACTCTAAACTCATGGATCCTGATGTGATATTTCCAGAAGGAGTTGCTCCACTTTCCGCTGATCTGCGGGTCTTGAAGATACGCTCCCCACCCCTCTAGGAAGGCATCCATGGTAATGACTAACGGAGGATGAGGAGGTAGGAAAGGAAGACCGACTGCGATGTTTAACTGGTCTTTCCACCAGTGGAGCGCTTGAATCACTTGACGAGTTACTGTGATGAAATCTTTTAATGAGCCCTCACTCTGTATCTATTGAAGATCTAGTTCCTCCTTCAGGGCACGCATTCTCAGTCGACAAAAGGGGACTAACTGTATGCAAGAAGACATCATCCCCAGAAGCAACTTGTAGGTGTGCACAGAAAGATACTTTTTTCTTTGTACTCTGTTAGATAAATGAGTCTCGCTTGCCTCTCCTTCGAAGGAAAAGCCTTGTCTCTGATGGTGTCGATTTTTGTCCCTAAAAGGGTTGTCACTCTGTTTGACTTGTTCCGATTCAAAGTGCGTCCCAGCTCATCGAATAATGCTATGCAAGCCTGTAAAGAAATGGCTCCCTGTTGCAGTTACCCCCCACTTTTTGCCTGATACTGATGCTGACTTGACTGAGAAGTGTGCTGTGACCCTGCTAACCAGGCCCCAGCACCAGTGTTCTTTCACCTAAAATGTACCATTGTTTCCACAATTGGCACAACCCTGGCACCTAGGTAAGTCCCTTGTAACTGGTACCCCTGGTACCAAGGGCCCAGATGCCAGGGAAGGTCTCTAAGTGCTGCAGCATGTCTTATGCCATCCTAGGGACCCCTCACTCAGCACAGACACACTGCTTGCCAGCTTGTGTGTGCTGGTGGGGAGAAAATGACTAAGTCGACATGGCACTCCCCTCAGGGTGCCATGCCAACCTCACACTGCCTGTGGCATAGGTAAGTCACCCCTCTAGCAGGCCTTACAGCCCTAAGGCAGGGTGCACTATACCACAGGTGAGGGCATATGTGCATGAGCGCTATGCCCCTACAGTGTCTAAGCAAAACCTTAGACATTGTAAGTGCAGGGTAGCCATAAGAGTATATGGTCTGGGAGTCTGTCAAAAACGAACTCCACAGCTCCATTATGGCTACACTGAATACTGGGAAGTTTAGTATCAAACTTATCAGAATAATAAACCCACACTGATGCCAGTGTTGGATTTATTAAAAAATGCACACAGAGGGCATCTTAGAGATGCCCCCTGTATTTTACCCAATTGTTCAGTGCAGGACTGACTGGTCTCTGCCAGCCTGCTGCTGAGAGACGAGTTTCTGACCCCATGCGGTGAGAGCCTTTGTGCTCTCTGAGGACAGAAACAAAGCCTGCTCTGGGTGGAGGTGCTTCACTCCTCCCCCCTGCAGGAACTGTAACACCTAGCAGTGAGCTTCAAAGGCTCAAGCTTCGTGTTACAATGCCCCAGGGCACTCCAGCTAGTGGAGATGCCCGCCCCCCTGGACCCAGCCCCCACTTTTGGCAGCAAGTCCAGGAGAGATAATGAGAAAAAACAAGGAGGAGTCACTGGCCAGTCAGCACAGCCCCTAAGGTGTCCTGAGCTGAGGTGACTCTGACTTTTAGAAATCCTCCATCTTGTAGAAGGAGGATTCCCCCAATAGGAATAGGGATGTGCCCCCCCCCCAGGGAGGAGGCACAAAGAGGGTGTACCCACCCTCAAGGACAGTAGCCATTGGCTACTGCCCTCCCAGACCTAAACACCCCCCTAAATTCAGTATTTAGGGACTCCCCAGAACCTAGGAACTCAGATTCCTGCAACCTAAGAAGAAGAGGACTGCTAAGCTGAAAATCCCTGCAGAGAAGACGGAGACACCAACTGCTTTGGCCCCAGTCCTACCGGCCTGTCTCCTGCCTTCCAAAGAAACCTGCTCCAGCGACGCTTTCCCCAGGACCAGCGACCTCTGAATCCTCAGAGGACTGCCCTGCTTCAAGAGGAACAAGAAACTCCCGAGGACAGCGGCCCTGTTCCAAAAAGACTGCAACATTGTTTCAGAGGAGCAGATTTAAAAACCCCTGCAATCCCCCCAAGAAGCGTGAGACTTGCAACACTGCACCCGGCGACCCCGACTCGACTGGTGGAGAACCAACACCTCAGGGAGGACCCTCCGGCGACTCCGAGACTGTGAGTAACCAAAGTTGTCCCCCCTGAGCCCCCACAGCGACGCCTGCAGAGGGAATCCCGAGGCTCCCCCTGACCGCGACTGCCTGACTCTAACATCCCGACGGCTGGAAAAGACCCTGCACCCGCAGCCCCCAGCACCTAAAGGATCGGAACTCCAGTGCAGGAGTGACCCCCAGGAGGCCCTCTCCCTTGCCCAGGCCCCCCCCCCCCCCCTTGCCTGCCTGCACCACTGAAGAGACCCCTTGGTCTCCCATTGACTCCCATTGGAAACCCAACGCTTGTTTGCACACTGCACCCGGCCGCCCCCGCGCTGCTGAGGGTGTACTTTTTGTGTGGACTTGTGTCCCCCCCGGTGCCCTACAAAACCCCCCTGGTCTGCCCTCCGAAGACGCGGGTACTTACCTGCTGGCAGACCGGAACCGGGGCACCCCCTTCTCTCCATTGAAGCCTATGCGTTTTGGGCACCACTTTGAACTCTGCACCTGACCGGCCCTGAGCTGCTGGTGTGGTGACTTTGGGGTTGCTCTGAACCCCCAACGGTGGGCTACCTTGGACCCCAATCTTAAACCCCGTAGGTGGTTTACTTACCTGCAAAAACTAACATTACTTTACCTCCCCCAGGAACCGTGAAAATTGCACTGTGTCCACTTTTAAAACAGCTAAATGTGTTTTATGTAAAAAGTATATATGCTACTGTGATTATTCCAAGTTCCTAAAGTACTTACCTGCAATACCTTTCAAATGAGATATTACATGTAGAATTTGAACCTGTGGTTCTTAAAATAAACTAAGAAAATATATTTTTCTATAACAAAAACCTATTGGCCTGGAATTGTTTCGGAGTGTGTGTTCCTCATTTATTGCCTGTGTGTATGTACAACAAATGCTTAACACTACTCCTTTGATAAGCCTACTGCTCGACCACACTACCACAAAATAGAGCATTAGTATTATCTCTTTTTGCCACTATCTTACCTCTAAGGGGAACCCTTGGACTCTGTGCATGCTATTCCTTACTTTGAAATAGCACATACAGAGCCAACTTCCTACAAAGCCCTTGTTGAGTCGTGAGATTCCTGATACGACTGCGCTTTATTAGCCAATCATCTAAGTAGGAACTCCGTTGAGCTGCCACTGCCCTTCCCACCTGCCTAGCATGATCTGATGGCTGGGGCCTGTGCCTGCTACCTCTTCCCTGCCTGTCAGAGTTCCAAGCCCCTATCCCCTCCCTCTTGTCCTCCATGGTCCATTTTGCTGCCACTCCCTTTTGCCCTCCATGCTCTGTTGTACTGCAACTGCTCCTCCTGCCTGCCCTGCGTGGTCTGTTGTGGAGCTGTTTCCCTTTCCCTCTCTTATCTGTGTCCAGCCCCTGCCCCTCCCTTCTGTCCTCCACAGTCCATTGTGCATGCCACTGCCTGCTTCTTCTTGCCCACAATGGCATGTTGTGCTGCCACAACCCCTTTTGCTTGCCATGCATGGTCTTCTGTGCTGGCACAGCCCCTCCTACCCTCCCTGTGTCTTCAGCTTGCTGCCACGACCCCCTCCAACCTTCCCTCTATTGTCTGAGTGTATACCATTATAGTCTCACTGCTGTCTTCCAAGGTGTGTTGTGCTTCCAGTACCCATCCTGCCTGCCCCCCATGCTCAGCTTGCTGCTTTTGCCCCCTTGCCCCATGCCCTCTGCTTTCCATATGCAGGCCACTATTTCCTCCCTCCTGCCATGTCTGGTCCATTGTTGTGCCCCTGCCCCCTCTTGCCTTCCCTTCATGGTCTCTTATGCTGCAACTGACCCTCCTGTCTGTCCGGTATGGTCAGTTTGCTGCCCTTGCCTCTTTCCCCTCTGTTTTCTGATGTCCATGTGCATGGTCCTGTTCCCTCTCTATTGTTTTCCATGGTCTGCTGTGCTGCACTGCCATTCTGCTTGCCCGGTGTGGTGTATTGTGCTGCTGCAAACCCTTACACCTGCCCTCTAAGGCGTGTTTGGTGCCCCTGCCCATCTCCTTTCATGTCCCTACCCCATTCCTCCTGCCCTCTGTGATCCAATGTACCATACTTGCCAACATTTTGTACTTCGTAAGAGGGAGACTGAAAAAGAAATCTGGGGAATTGATTTTCCCCATTGAGTACACTGAAAAAGAGGAAATTCTAGGCTGGAGACATAAAATAAAGACCTTTTGGGCTTAAAAACATCAGAAGTCTCCTGCCTGAATCGGGTCTGTTGGCATGTATGGTTGTACTGCCACTGCCTCTTCCTTCTGCCCTCAATGGTCTGTTATATTGCCCCAGCCTCACTTGTCTATCCTGCATGGTTAGTTTGTTGCCCTGCACCCCTATCCCCTGCCCTCCATGGCCCATTGTGGTGCCACTGACCCTCCTGCTTTCCCATTGTGGTCAACTTGTTGCCTCTGCACCCTCCCTCCTGCCCTCAATTTTCTGAGTCCGTGCCCCTGGCCTCTGCCTCCCCACGTTATTCTAATGAACAACTAGATTGCTAACATTCTACATTTATTACAAAAGTGTGGCACGCCTGACGTCATCTTAATGTAATCAAAACTCTAATAGCTAAAGCATTTCCTTTAAAAAATATAAAAAATAAGAGGGTCTTATTTCCATAGAAACTATGGTTAGTGCTCTAAAAACTAAAATGGGAACATATTGTCTGAGTTACCAAGTAGTGACAAAGCACTTTTACATGATTTGCTATCTTTGTGTTTTTTTATCCAGTTAATCACTTGATTATATATTTCACTCAGGGGAGAGGATGTGGCGTTATTGCCAGAACTACAGACTTTGTAACTGGGGCACCAGGTTGGAGTTTCACCATCAGCTGGACATCCAGTGATTCTGGGCAAATCACTTAGGGCCTCATTTCGACCCTGGCGGACCTAGGGCTGCCAGGGCAGCTGTGGTGGTTGGACTACCCCACAAGTGGCGGTCTGACCGCCACATCACGACCATGGCAGAGCCACCACGGTCGGACCGCTGACACTGCCAGGATGCCGTCAGTCAACAGCCTGGTGGTGCCGGTAGTCTCAATCCACCAGGGCAGCACTGCAAGCAGCGCTGCCCTCTGGATTATGAGCCCCATTTCCACCAGTATTTGCATAGTGGAAAGGTGGTGTCAGAGGCCCCATGGGGCCCATGCACTTGGTATGGGCAGTGCAGGTGCCCCCATGGACAGCCCAATCGAGCTTTTCACTGCCTAAATTATGGAAAGTGAACAGCGCAACGGGTGCTGTTGCACCTAACGCACCATAACATTGCCAGGAGCTCCATTACGAGCTGGTGTCAATGTTGTGGTGTGTGTCCCGCTGGGCCATCGGGCGGAAACGTTGTTTCAACCCACTGGCACAGTAGGAGACACGTAATGGGACCGGCAGACGGAAACCCGAGGTGTGGTTTTCTGGCCCAATGTGTTTGGCGGGCGGCCTTGCTCACCCACCAAACTTATAGGGCCAGATGTAGCAAGCAGTTTTGCCCATTCTGTGTCTATGGGAAAATGTGTTCTTACATATGGCCCATAATGAGGCCCTAATTCTTTCCATGTCTAAAGCCAAAATGAATGTGTCCTTGTGTAATGTAACTGATGGTCATGTAAAGCACTCTAATACCGATAAAATAGCAAAAAACAAAGAAATGGTTTTGCACACTTCTGTCATTGGGCTATACTTGAGCTACATTTGGGCTCTTTTTCTCTGGTGGCCATCTTAGGAGACTTATTTGTAATGAAGCTCACTAATCTCCTCATATACTGCAATATCATCAGTAGAAAATGCTTTAAGTTTACGACTTAGATTCCATCAAGTGGGCATTCAGATGTGTCACACTTTTGGTATAAATTTTGAATGTTAGCACTCTAGAACATTGCAGTAAAGCCACTGATCACCGGGGGTTAACTGGCAGTCTGCTGCTGGTGTTGAAAGTGCATGTTTCAGTCTTCATTTCTGAATGTTTTATTGAAATATAAGAGGAAGATATTTGAGAACTCCATTAAAATGTCTCCTATGTTTTCTTTCTACAGCACTAACCATAATTTCCATGACACAATGAACCCCCTAGTTTTCTTCCTTTCTAAATTAAATATTTTTGTTTACCAGTTTCATTCAATCAAGATGGCTTCAGGTGTGTCACAATTTTGTCATCAGTAAAACTGTTAGTGCTCTAGTTGTTCTTTAGAGCACTCTGGGAATCTAAAGTAGAACACAAGGAAATCAACTGAAAGCCTGCTCATGTTGGAAATTTGTGTTTTACTGAGAATGTCAGACTTCATTCTCATATGCCTGAGAAAGAAAGTGTGAATATACAGAAAATATGCTCTCATTTTAGCCTCCATCCATAACCTCTATGGGAAAATCATGAGAAAACAGTTTTATCTCACACATGATTCATGAAATCCCAGCAGGAGAAAATCCCATTAGAACACACTACAATTACTAAAATTAGTATGGTACCATGTCCCACAAAAAAATTAAGTAAGACAAAGGGCCAGGGTAGAGTCACCCAGACCTCTTAGCTTTGGTTCTGGGATTCCAGAGGGACCCTGCCAGTGCTAAAAAACATTTTTTTTTAAACAAATGTTGGTGTGATTTTGCAACAACGTTGCAAATTTGCAGTCATTTAAAAAAAAAAAACAAGAAAAAAAAAAACAAGCGCAGAATGCCAAAGGTGGGCCAGGTCCCAGGAACAGTGACATTTTGAACACAGCCCCAAGGACCGCCAACTTCCTGGGGCACAGTTTCTCATCAAATGCAGGGGATACGCCCAGCTCCCCCGCAACCCTGGGGACCACCACCTCACCAGGGCACAAGTAGAAATTAAATGCAGGAGGGTCGCCAGGCCCCCTGCAGCCCCAGGGACTACATCCTCCCTGGGGCTTTAAACAAATTGATTGTACGGGGCCGCACAGCCCCCGCCACCTCAGAGACCACCACCTCCCAGGGCTTTAAACTAAATACATGCAGGGAGCCACCTGGCCCCCTGCAGCCCCAGCGAATGCCACTGCCCTAGGGTACTATTGTAATAAAAATGCGGGGGAGCCACTTCGCCCCCTGCAGCCCCGAGGATCGCCACCTCCCTGGGGCACAATTTCTATTGTTATGTGTGGGGCGCTGCCCCCCCGGCAGCCTCAGGGACCTCTACTTCCCCGGGGCTTTAAACTGAATACATGAGGGGGTCACTGAGCCCCCTCAGCCCTGTGGACTGCTACATCTCTGGGGTTCTATTGCTGATGAAATGCATAAGGGCCTCTCGACCCCCCGCACCCATGGCGACCGCCACCTCCCCAGGGCACAACTTCTATTGTTATCCGGGGGGGAATGCGAGCCCCATCCCCCATAGCCCCAGGGACCGCCCTCTCTCTGGGGCACATCTTCTGAATCTAATGCGGGGGATACCCACCCCCACTGAATCCCCATGGACAGCCACCTCCCTGGGGCTAATTTTGAAAAAGATAGGGGTCGGTTGGGGACCCTCAGGCCCCAGGGACCACCACCTCCCTGTAGGAGGCTGGCCCTCTACGTAGTGTTCAAAACTAGGCATGCTTTGCAGGGGGTCCAGGAAACCACACATTGGTTTCCAGAGGTAAAAATTAGACCAACTTAAGGTAGCTGGTGGAGCAGTTAGGCTAATCCAGGGGATGTGCTAAGTATTTGTTGTACTCACAAATCCAATCATACACCACACACACTCAATGAATAACTCCAGACCAGAATTTATAAAAATACTTCAGACTTTTATATAATTTTTAAGACCAAGAGTTTTAAAATCCGTTAAGTACTTTTCGACTTATGACTTTTTCAAGTTTTAATAAAGTTAATGTACATTTGAGTTACCAGTCTCTCCTTTTGCAGGATGGTCGAAGAAGTTGGGGGGCACACTGTGCCAGCTGGAGAGCCTCAGGCGGCTCCCGGTTCTGGTGGGAGCAGCGTTGGAAAGTCTGTTGGCACAGGCACATGGCAACCCGGAGGGTCCACTTGGAAAAGGAGCTGGTTTGCAGATTTGAAGATGGTGCCTTTGGCTCCCCTTGGGCTGTTGAGGTCATAAGAGGTTGGGGACCTGTGGAGCACATCTGGTTCCTTCTTGCAGGGCGGCCGGATGCAGGGCGAGTTGGAGATCCAGTAGCTGTCCGCATCAGAGTCCCGTGGAGCTGGAGGTGAGTCTCTTTGAGGGCTGCTTACAGGACAACGGGGGCACTCTGTTTGGAGGTCCAGGGTGTTTCTGAAGTCTCTCGACTGAGGCTTCCTCCTGAACCTTTTTCAGCTCTGAGGGAGCTGGTTTTCTGGTTGTCTGACGTCAGCAGACCAGTCCCCAGGGTATTGGCGTAACTCGGCCACAGGAGAGCACAGTGCCACCAAACTGGGCACACTTGTAGGACACATCCGGACGGTAGTTGGTGTGTCATTGAGTCCAGCTGTGACTTCCGGTTACTGAGATATTGGCCAGTTGGTTAAATGACCCTCACCAGTTTGTTGGTTCTTGCTTGGTTGTTGAGTGGTACCTCCACTCAGAAGGAAGATCTGGGGTGATTCTTGAAGCCTGGAGGTCCCCCGGGTTTCTTGGAGTTAGTCCAGTGTCCAGCTCCTCTGCAGCGGCGATTTCCGTGTTCTGGGTGCATCAAGCCGGGTTTGGCATCCTTTTCTTGTGCAGCAGGTCCACAGTTCTCTAGCTTTGGATCTTCTTTGGTGCTGGTCTTCTTTGTCTTTTCAAATCCAATTTCTTGGTCTAGGGGAGCCCACTAAATAAAGTGGGAATTTTAGGGGGTACCTGGTAGTGTCCAATGGTACATTTACTCTTGGGTGGCTACACCCACTGCAGTGACCACTTCCTGTGGGAAGGTTCACTTCTCTAAACCTGATTGGCTATTTTCCTCCATTTCAAAATGGAGATAACTGAATTTGAGGGACCACTTCGCAGGCAACACCTTACTGGTGGTGCATGCTAGGCGAGGCCACTCTTCCTACCCTTTGTTTAGTTTCGCGCCTTTGCTCCCTCCAAAAGTGAGGGTTTGGAAAGGGGGAGGCCATCTGATGCTAGCAGCAGGCCTGGGGGTCTAGTTTCAAGGGCGGTAGCCCTATGAAGCTCACTGCCAGGGCAGTGCACATTCCTGAGGGAGAAGGAGTTAGCTCCTCCACCCAGGAAGGGCATTTTTTTTTTTTACAAACCAGAGAGACAGGGCTCTCCCCCAAGGTTTGTATACTGGCTGTCTGGATGTGGCAGGCTGGCTGGAACCAGTCAGCAACCATGCCAGGATAGTTAGCTTTCGCAGGGGCCTCCTCTCAGGTGACCCCTTGGTCATTTTATAATAAATCCAGTACTGGTACCAGTTTGGATTTATCATTCTGAGTTGTTTGATACCAAACAACCCAGGGTTCAGAGTAGCCATTACTTAGGAGACTCGTGTTGACCAGTGTCCAGTACATATATTAAAATGGCTGCTCTGTTCACTCACTATGTCCCAGGTTTGGCAAGGACACAGCGGGGGCATATTACTCATGCAGTTATGCCCTCACATATACTATGGAGCACCCTGCCATAGGGCTGTAAGGCCTGCTAGAGGGGTGTATTACCCATAGTAAATGCAGTGTATGATGGACAGGGCACACAGGTAGTGTGCCAAGTCGAGTTTGAGTTTTAGGTTTGCACAAGGACACTCAGCCTGCCATGGCAGTGCTGAGTGCATCTGGATGCATGGCCCTAGAGGGTGGCATAATCAGTGCTGCTACCCTCAGGAGCCTACCCCTAGCACCCCATGTCCTGGGTACCTAAGTACATTTTGCTAGGGACTTATAGTGGTAGCTAAAGGTGTATCCAATCACCTTTACAATGTTTTAGGGAAAGAACACTGGCACTGGGAACCTGGTTAGCAGGATCCCAGGGCACTCCAGTCCAAGTTGCATTCAGAAACCACGCAAAAAGTGTGTGGGGGGGGGGTACTGCAACAAGGTGTCAGTCCCTCACACTCCCCAGTGTTATTTACATTGGCGGGGGTCCATGAGCACCTCCTCGAAGACCCCATGACAGCCCTGGGACCACCAACCCTTAGGGCCAGCTCCTGCTGGAGAGGTGCCCACTCCAGGACATAGCTGTTTACTCTGACTTGGCGGGAGCTTTGACAGCTCCTGCCAAGTCAGAGAAAACACTTCACTTTCTGCAAGTGGGAGCTGTCAAACCGCTCTCCCTTGCAAAAAGTGAAGTTTTCATCTGTTTCCCTCTGCATGCAAACAGAAGAAAACATAGCTCCTGCAGGCAGGGAGCTGCTATTTAAAGCATCTCCCTGATTCTGGGAGCAGTGCCGGCTCCCGCAGGATTCAGGAAGCTGGCTAGGAACACGGGGGCCTTGAGGCTCTCCCACCCCTGGCCCTGTCACTCCCTCTCTGAAGGCCATGCATGGCGCAAGGTTAGGTGAATATAGGGGGTTGGCCTGCGACCAACTGCCGCAGCTCACAGTCAAAGGCCATGCACTGACATGACTGGATTAACGTTTAGTAATAAAAATTACTATATGAAAAATTAAACATAGAAATTTACTGAAAAAAACAAAGGTTACAGGGACATTATAGTTAGGAAATAGCATTTAAAACAACATTTAAACTTGAGTAACTATAACTTGTGCCCTTGCCATCAACTGCTAATTGCCCCACAAATTCCGGCACCCAGGCCATCTTTTATAACATCATTGATAATATCAATGTAATATTTGCAGTAAACTTTTGACGAAAAACTGTGCATGTCAGGGGTGCGAGTTATAGTTACCTCAGGGCACGAGTTATAGTTACTTGAGGTAACTCCAACTAGAACTTTTGAATTTCTATGGTTCTGTATGTATAAAATGTGAGTGTAACTATAACGTCCCTGTAACCTTAGTTTTTGTTTTTTTAAGTGACCATATATATATATATATATATATAAATATATATATATATATATATATGGAAAATGTCACTTACCCAGTGTACATCTGTTCGTGGCATGTTCCGCTGCAGATTCACATGCTTTGCATAGGTCCTGCCATATAGTGTTGGGCTCGGAGTGTTAAAAGTTGTTTTTCTTCAAAGAAGTGTTTTCGAGTCCTGGGATCGAGTGACTTCTCCTCTTCGGCTCCATTGCGCATGGGCATCGACTCCATCTTAGATTGTTTTCCCGCAGAGGGTAAGGTAGAAGTGATAGAGTATAAAGAAAAGAGATGTCCATGCAAATGGAATTTAAATATATATATACATATGTACAAATGTTTGTTGTAACTTTAACGGCTACAGGCTCCTGGGGAGGCAGGTGGGCACATGTGAATCTGCAGCGGAACATGCCACGAACAGATGTACACTGGGTAAGTGACATTTTCCGTTCGATGGCATGTGTAGCTGCAGATACACATGCTATGCATAGACTACAAAGCAGTTTTCCTCCCATAAGCGGTGGTCAGCCTGTAGGAGTTGAAGTTGTTTGAAATAGTGTTCTAAGTACAGCCTGTCCAACTGTGGCTTGTTGTGCTGCTAACACACCTACACAGTAATGCTTGGTAAATGTATGGGGTGTTGACCAAGTGGCCGCTTTACGCATCTCTGTCATTGGTATGTTTCCTAAAAAGGCCATTGTTGCACCTTTTTTCCTTGTGGTCTGTGCTTTTGGTGTTACTAATAGCTGTCTTTTTGCTTTTAGGTAACACGTTTGGATGCATTTTACTATCCATCTAGCTAGTCCTTGTTTTGAGATTGGATTTACAGTATGTGGTTTTTGGAATGCCACAAATAACTGTTTAGTTTTCCTAAATGATTTTGTTCTGTCCATGTAATATATTAAAGCTCTTTAAATGTCTAATGTATGCAGCGCTCCTTCTGCTACTGAGTCTGGCTGTGGGAAGAAGACTGGAAGTTCCACTGTTTGATTTATATGAAACGGTGAGATGACCTTAGGTAGGAATTTTGGGTTTGTGCAAAGTACTATTTTATGTTTGTGTACTTGTATAAAGGGTTGTTCAATAGTGAATGCTTGTATTTCACTAACTCTTCGTAATGAAGTGATTGCAACGAGGAATGCTACTTTCCACGTTAGATATTGAATCTGACACGAATGCATGGGTTCAAATGGTGGACCAATGAGCAGTGTGAGTACAATATTGAGATTCCATGAAGGCACTGGTGATGTTCTTGGTGGTATGATATGTTTTAGCCCTTCAATGAAGGCTCTGATAACAGGGACTCTAAATAGAGGCATGTTTTGTATAGCTTGTAAATACGCTGAAATAGCTGTGAGATGTATTTTAATGGATGAAAAAGCGAAATTTTATTTTTGTAGATGAAGTAAATAACCTACAATGTCCTGTATTGATGCGGAAAGAGGTGTAATTTGTTTGGATTGACAGTAAAAGACAAACCTTTTCCATTTGTTTGCAAAGCACTGCCTGGTAGTGGGTTTTCTTGCTTGTTTAATTACTTCCATACATTCTGGTGGAAGATGTAGATATCCAAACTCTAAGACTTCAGGATCCAAGTTGCTAGATTGAGTATTGCTTGATTTGGATGCCTGATTAGTTGTTTGTTTGTGTCAACAGATCCGGTTTGTTTGGGAGTTTGATGTGTGGTACTAGTGATAGGTCTAACAGTGTTGTGTACCATGGTTGACGTGTCCACGTTAGCGATATAAGTATGAGTTTGAGTTTGTTTTGACGCAGTTTGTTGACCAGAAATGGAATGAGCAGGAGAGGGGGAAAAGCATAAGCAAATATCCCTGACCAGTTGATCCATAGAGCATTGCCCTTGGATAGAGGGTGTGGGAACCTGGATGCGAAGTTTTGGCATTTTGCGTTTTCGCTGGTGGCGAATAGATCTATGTCTGGTGTTCCTCATTGGTGAAAGTATTTGTGAAGTACCTGGGGGTGAATTTCCCACTCGTGTGTTTGTTGATGATCCCGGCTGAGAACATCTGCTAATTGATTGTGTATCCCTGGAATGTATTGTGCTACAGGGTGAATGATGTTGTGTATTGCCCAATGCCAAATCTTTTGTGCTAGAAAACAAAGTTGTGATGAGTGGGTCCCTCCTTGTTTGTTTAGGTAGTACATTTTAGTCATGTTGTCTGTTTTGATGAGAATGTGTTTGTGAACAAGAAGAGGTTGAAAGGCTTTGAGTGCTAGAAATACGTCTAGTAATTCTAAGTGGTTTATGTGAAGTTGTTTGTGTTTGTTTTCCCATTGTCCCCGAATGTTTTGATTGTTGAGGTGTGCTCCCCATCCAATCATTGATGCATCTGTCGTAAGTGTGGCTTGAGGCACAGGGTCATGAAATGGCCGCCCTTTTTTAAAATTTGTGGAATTCCACCACTGAAGCGAGATGTGTGTTTGGCGGTCTATCAACACTAGATCTTGAAGTTGACCATGTGCCTGTGACCATTGTTTTGCAAGGCACTGTTGTAAGGGCCGCATGTTTAGTCTTGCATTCGGAACAATGGCGATGCATGATGCCATCATGCTCAACAGTTTCATGACAAACTTGACTGTGTATTGTTGGTTTGGCTGAATTTGTGGTAATATATTGTGGAATGATTGTACCCTTTGTGGACTTGGGCTTGCAAGTGCTGTTTGGGTATTTAATGTGGCTCCTAAATACTGTTGAACTTGCACTGGTTGTAAGTGAGATTTTTGATAGTTTATTGAGAACCCTAGCGTGTGTAGGGGCTGCATTACATAATGTGTATGGTGTTGACACTGTGTCTGGCTGTTGGATTTTATTAGCCAGTCGTCGAGATATAGAAAGACATGGATGTGTTGCCTTCTTATGTAGTGTAGGAAGTTGGCTCTGTATGTACTATTTCAAAGTAAGAAATAGCATGCAGAGTCCAAGGGTTCCCCTAAGAGGTAAAATAGTGGCAAAAAGAGATCATTCTAATGCTCTATTTTGGGGTAGTGTGGTCGAGCAGTAGGCTTATCAGAGGGTAGTGTTAAGCATTTGTTGTACACACACAGGCAATAAATGAGGAACACACACTCAAAGACAATTCCAGGCCAATAGGTTTGTATATAGAAAAATATATTTTCTTAGTTTATTTTAAGAACCACAGGTTCAAGATTTACAAACAATACTTTAAATGAAAGGTATTTCACTTAGGAACTTTAGGAACTTTTAATTAGCAAAATTGCATATACAGTTTTCACACAAATGGCAATAAGCTATTTTAAAACTGGACACTGCAATTTTCAACAGTTCCTGGGGGAGGTAAGTGTTTGTTAGTTTTGCAGGTAAGTAAACCACCTACAGGGTTCAAAGTTGGGTCCAAGGTAGCCCACCGTTGGGGGTTCAGGGCAACCCCAAAGTTACCACACCAGCAGCTCAGGGCCGGTCAGGTGCAGAGGTCAAAGTGGTGCCCAAAACACATAGGCTTCAATGGAGAAGGGGGTGCCCCGGTTCCAGTCTGCCAGCAGGTAAGTACCCGCGTCTTCGGAGGGCAGACCAGGGGGGTTTTGTAGGGCACCGGGGGGACACAAATCGACACAAAAAGTACACCCTCAGCGGCACGGGGGCAGCCGGGTGCAGTGTGCAAACAGGTGTCGGGTTTGCAATGGAGTTCAATGGGAGACAAAGGGGTCTCTTCAGCGAAGCAGGCAGGCAAGCTCCTCGGGGTAGCCACCACCTGGGCAAGGGAGAGAGCCACCTGGGGGTCGCTTCTGCACTGGAGGTCGGATCCTTCAGGTCCTGGGGGCTGCGGGTGCAGTGTCTTTACCAGGAGTCGGGTTCTTAGAAGCAGGCAGTCGCGGTCAGGGGGAGCCTCTGGATTCCCTCTGCAGACGTCGCTGGGGGGTTCAGGGGGGTCAACTCTGGCTACTCACGGGCTCACAGTCACCAGGGAGTCCTCCATGTAGTGTTGGTTTTCCGCAGGTCGAGCCAGGGGCATCTGGTGCAGAGTGGAAAGTCTCACCCTTCCGGCGGGAAACGTGTGGTCTTTAAAAGTTGCTTCTTAGTTGCAGTTTCTTTGGAACAGGGCCGCTGTCCTCGGGAGTTCTTGGTCCTTTTAGATGCAGGGTAGTCCTCTGAGCCTTCAGAGGTCACTGGACCCTGGGGAATGCGTCGCTGTTGCAGTTTTTCTTGAAGTGGGGGGACAGGCCGGTAGGGCTGGGGCCAAAGCAGTTGGTGTCTCTGTCTTCTCTGCAGGGCTTTCAGGTCAGCAGTCCTTCTTCGTCTTAGGTTGCAGGAATCTAGTTTCCTAGGTTCTGGGGAGCCCCTAAATACTGAATTTAGGGGTGTGTTTAGGTCTGGGAGGGCAGTAGCCAATGGCTACTGTCCTTCAGGGTGGCTACACCCTCTTTGTGCCTCCTCCCTGAGGGGAGGGGGGGCACATCCCTATTCCTATTGGGGGAATCCTCCAAAATCAAGATGGAGGATTTCTAAAGGCAGGGGTCACCTCAGCTCAGGACACCTTAGGGGCTGTCCTGACTGGTGGGTGACTCCTCCTTGTTTTTCTCATTATCTCTCCTGGACTTGCTGCCAAAAGTGGGGGCTGTGTCCAGGGGGCGGGCATCTCCACTAGCTGGAGTGCCCTGGGGCATTGTAACACAAAGCCTGAGCCTTTGAGGCTCACTGCTAGGTGTTACAGTTCCTGCAGGGGGGAGGTGTGAAGCACCTTCACCCAGAGCAGGCTCAGAGAGCACAAAGGCCCTCACCACATGGGGTCAGAAACTCGTCTCTCAGCAGCAGGCTGGCACAGACCAGTCAGTCCTGCACTGAACAATTGGGTAAAATACAGGGGGCATCTCTAAGATGCCCTCTGTGTGCATTTTTTAATAAATCCAACACTGGCATCAGTGTGGGTTTATTATTCTGAGAAGTTTGATACTAAACTTCCCAGTATTCAGTGTAGCCATTATGGAGCTGTGGAGTTCGTTTTTGACAGACTCCCAGACCATATACTCTTATGGCTACCCAGCACTTACAATGTCTAAGGTTTTGCTTAGACACTGTAGGGGCATAGTGCTCATGCACCTATGCCCTCACCTGCGGTATAGTGCACCCTGCCTTAGGGCTGTAAGGCCTGTTAGAGGGGTGACTTACCTATGCCATAGGCAGTGTGAGGTTGGCATGGCACCCTGAGGGGAGTGCCATGTCGACTTAGTCATTTTCTCCCCACCAGCACACACAAGCTGGCAAGCAGTGTTTATGTGCTGAGTGAGGGGTCCCTAGGGTGGCATAAGACATGCTGCAGCCCTTAGAGACCTTCCCTGGCATCAGGGCCCTTGGTACCAGGGGTACCAGTTACAAGGGACTTACCTGGGTGCCAGGGTTGTGCCAATTGTGGAGACAATGGTACATTTTAGGTGAAAGAACACTGGTGCTGGGGCCTGGTTAGCAGGGTCCCAGCACACTTCTCAGTCAAGTCAGCATCAGTATCAGGCAAAAAGTGGGGGGTAATTGCAACAGGGAGCCATGTAGGCTCCGACTACGGCAAGGCATTTTGTAAATACTCTGGGAGCTGTTGTTATCCCGAAAGGTAACACCTTGAACTGGTAATGTTTTCCTTGTATTACGAATCGGAGATATTTTCTGTGCGCTGGATGGATGGGTATGTGAAAATACGCATCTTTGAGATCTAGTGTTGCCAAAAAATCTTGTTGTTGTAACAGTGGGACTACATCCTGTAGTGTTAAAATGTGAAAGTTTTCTGATAGGATATAAAGATTGAGAGTTCTGAGATCTAGTATTGGTCTCAATGTTCCGTCTTTTTTGGAAATGAGGAAATACAGGGAGTAAACCCCTGTTCCTATTTGATGATTTAGTAAAGCTCTATGGCATGTTTGAGTAATAGTGATTGTACGTCTGTTTGCAACATTGAAATGTGTTGGGAGGGGAGTTTGTGTGGTTTTGGAGGTATATCTGGAGGAATTTGTGCGAATTCTATGCAGTAACCATGTTGGATAATGGATAAGACCCAATTGTCTGTTGTTATGGGTAACCAGTGTGTGTGGAACTTTTGCAGTCTTCCTCCCACAGTGGAAGTGTGGTGAGGGAAGATGTGGAGCAAGTCACTGCTTTGTGTGTGTGTGGTTTGCTTTTAGGGCTGGTATTTTCCCCTACCTCTGGGGAATTGGCCCCTGTAGGTTCCTCGAAACCCACCTCTTTGGTACTGAGGCTGGTAAGACGGTTTTGATTGTGAGGTAGATGCCTCAGATGTTTGGGCACGAAAACCTCCCCTGCATTGAGGCTTTCTAAATGAGCCTCTGTACTGTGTTGAATAAAGAGCCCCCATGGCTTTAGCAGTGTCAGAGTCCAGAGTATGAGTGGAGGACAACGTATTAAAGAGAAAATCATCCTCAAGAGGTTCTGTGTGCATGGCTACGTTATGGCATGACGCTGCCCTAGCTAGAACCTGAGTGTATGAGGTGCTATCCTCTGGGGGTGATGGTTTTGACAGATAGCAGTCTGGACTGTTGTCAGAAATGGGATCATCGTAAAGGTCCCATGGGTCGACATTATCTTGGTGTGAATCTGCAGAGTGTACTGGAGACTGTGCAGGGGGAGTAGTAGGTAGAGAGACAGTCAGGTGAGGAGAATGAGGAGGAGACTGGTGAGGTGAGAACTGAGGAGATGGAGATTTTTGTTTGGGTTTTGGCACTTTAGCTGGTGGCTGATCAGTGTCCAAATGTCCTTGAAAGGCCAGCTTCCTCTTTGTTATTAGAGGAGGTGCAGTGAGGATCTTGCCAGTGTCTTTATGAATTTGAAGTCTGGCCTGCCTTTCATCAAATTCCTCCATTTGCGTAAGTTCCTCAGAAAATCTATGGCTTTCTTTAAGTTGTTTGGAAAGTCCATACTCCTCTGTGTATATGGGTCTTTTCGGCTCCGAAACCGGGTTCCTCGGGATCGAAAGGCCTGGAGTAGATGTTGGCCTCAGCTCCGAGAGGGATTTTCGAGGCTTTGACTCGATGGGTCAGTGTTTGCCTATTTCGGAGCCTGTGCTTCGGCTCGAGTCCGAAGGCTTCGGTGGCGTGGCCTTTCTCAGTGCCGAAGTTGTTGCTTGGTCACCGAAAGTCTTTTTAGGGGTGGAGCCATGGTCTTCTGGCAGTGGTGTCCCCAAGGCCTTGTGTTTGGGCTTGGATGGGACAGGGGCAGGCGTACTCATGTGCTGTCCTGCCGTGATTGGTCTGTCATTGTCGGACTCTTGCTCGGAGTCGGACCCCCAAACGGAGACTGCGGTGTGCATAATCTCCTCTTCTTCCATGTCGAGACGTTCAGTGCTTCTCAACGCCATTTCCAACCTTCGTGCTCTTCGGTCTCGTAGAGTCTTCTTCGAGCGGAAGGATCTGCAGGCGTCGCCAGTATCCTCTCGGTGGTCTGGAGATAGACACAGGTTACAGACAAGATGTTGGTCCGTATAAGGGAACTTGAGGCCAGATGTAGGAACTTTGCAAATTGCGACTTGCAATTTGCGAGTCCGAGCGACTCGCAAATTGCAACTCGCAATTTGCTATGCAGAACGGTGTCTCAGACACCGTCTGTGAGTCGCTATGGGGTCGCAAAGACCCACCTCATTAATACTAATGAGGTGGGTCGCAAATTGCAGCCCCATAGCGAGTCAGGGCACTCACGGGTATGGAGGCCTGCTGTAGTCAGCAGACCTCCATGTCCGTGACTGCTTTTAAATAAAGCAGGTTTTTTTTTTCAAGTGTAGCCCGTTTTCCTTAAAGGAAAACGAGCTGCACTTAGGAAAAAAAAACGAAACCTTTTGTTTCGGATTTTTTCAGGGCAGGTAGTGGTCCCTTGGACCACTACCTACTCTGAAAAAATAATTTGGGGTCCAGTCACAAAGGGGAAGGGGTCGTTTGCAAGTGGGTTACCATCCACTTCAAGTGGATGGTAACTGCGACTCGATTTGCGACCGCGTACGCGGTCGCAAATGGAGTTACATACCACTGCTACTCGCAAATAGGAAGGGAACACCCCTTCCTATTTGTGACTCTGAAATGCATTTTGCGAGTCGGTTCCGACTCGCAAAATGCAATTCTGCATAGCAAACTCATGTTTGCGACTCACAAACAGCGATTTTCGCCGTTTGCGACTCGCAAATGGTTTGCTACATCTGGCCCCTGGTGTGGCACCGAGGGCAGAAACGAAACGAGGTCCAGTCCATGAGGCTTCGACAAGGCTTTGGTCGGGCCGACCAGGCCCGAGTTGGGTGTGTGTGCCCCGAAGGGCAAGTAAAGAGCTGTATCCGCCGGTACAGAAGTGTTGATGGTAGATGGTATGCGATCGAAACAATACTGACGAATTTAGAGAGTTTGTAGTATTTTTCCGACTCAAACTACTGGAGCGAAAAGAAACAGGTCCGAACCCGATGGCAGAAAGAAAACAATCTAAGATGGAGTTGATGCCCATGCGCAATGGAGCCGAAGAGGAGGAGTCACTCGATCCCGTGACTCGAAAATACTTCTTCGAAGAAAAACAACTTGTAACACTCTGAGACCAACACTAGATGGCAGGACCTATGCATAGCTTGTGTATCTGCAGCTGCACATGCCATCGAACATATATATGGAAAATGTCACTTACCCAGTGTAAATCTGTTCGTGGCATGAGTCGCTGCAGATTCACATGCTGTGCACAGTCCGCCGTCTGGTGTTGGGCTCGGAGTGTTACAAGTTGTTTTTTTTTTCGAAGAAGTCTTTTCGAGTCACGAGACCGAGGGACTCCTCCCCTTTCAATTCCATTGCGCATGGGCGTCGACTCCATCTTAGATTGTTTTCCCCGCAGAGGGTGAGGTAGGAGTTGTGTATGTTAGTAATAGTGCCCATGCAATGGAATGAATACGTATGTACATAATAAAGGTTAAAGTAATATATTTACAAATGTACAAATGTTCAGGATCTACTTCTAAACGGCTACAGGCTTCCGGGGAGGCGGGTGGGCGCATGGGAAACTGCAGCGACTCATGCCACGAACAGATGTACACTGGGTAAGTGACATTTTCCGTTCGATGGCATGTGTAGCTGCAGATACACATGCTGTGCATAGACTAGTAAGCAGTTATCTCCCCAAAAGCGGTGGTTCAGCCTGTAGGAGTTGAAGTAGTTTGAAATAATGTTCTTAGTACAGCCTGACCTACTGTGGCTTGTTGTGCAGTTAACACATCTACACAGTAGTGCTTGGTAAATGTATGAGGCGTAGACCATGTTGCTGCCTTACATATTTCGTTTATTGGAATATTTCGTAGAAAAGCCATGGTAGCCCCTTTCTTTCTGGTTGAGTGTGCCTTTGGTGTAATAGGCAGCTCTCTCTTTGCTTTAAGATAGCAGGTTTGAATACACTTAACTATCCACCTAGCAATGCCTTGTTTTGAAATTGGATTTCCTGTATGAGGTTTTTGAAAGGCAATAAATAGTTGTTTTGTTTTTCTAATTAGTTTTGTTCTGTCAATGTAGTACATTAGTGCTCTTTTGATGTCTAATGTATGTAGTGCTCTTTCAGCTACAGAGTCTGGTTGTGGGAAGAACACTGGTAATTCTACTGTTTGATTTAAGTGGAACAGTGAGATAACCTTTGGTAAAAATGTGGGATTTGTTCTTAGAACTACTTTATTTATGTATCTGAATAAATGGTTCTTGTATGGTAAATGCTTGAATCTCGCTCACTCTTCTTAGAGATGGGATGGCAATCAAAAATGCAACTTTCCACGTTAAGTATTGCATTTCACAAGAATGCATGGGCTCGAAAGGTGGACCCATGAGTCTTGTTAAGGCAATGTTGAGGTTCCATGAAGGAACAGGTGGTGTTCTTGGTGGTATGATTCTCTTTAAGCCTTCTGTAGGAAGTTGGCTCTGTATGTGCTATTTCAAAGTAAGGAATAGCATGCACAGAGTCCAAGGGTTCCCCTTAGAGGTAAAATAGTGGTAAAAAGAGATAATACTAATGCTCTATTTTGTGATAGTGTGGTCGAGCAGTAGGCTTATCCAAGGAGTAGTGTTAAGCATTTGTTGTACATACACATAGACAATAAATGAGGTACACACACTCAGAGACAAATCCAGCCAATAGGTTTTGTTATAGAAAAATATCTTTTCTTAGTTTATTTTAAGAACCACAGGTTCAAATTTAACATGTAATATCTTGTTTGAAAGGTATTGCAGGTAAGTACATTAGGAACTTTGAATCATTTCAATTGCATGTATACTTTTCAAGTTATTCACAAATAGCTATTTTAAAAGTGGACACAGTGCAATTTTCACAGTTCCTGGGGGAGGTAAGTTTTTGTTAGTTTTACCAGGTAAGTAAGACACTTACAGGGTTCAGTTCTTGGTCCAAGGTAGCCCACCGTTGGGGGTTCAGAGCAACCCCAAAGTTACCACACCAGCAGCTCAGGGCCGGTCAGGTGCAGAGTTCAAAGTGGTGCCCAAAACGCATAGGCTTCAATGGAGAGAAGGGGGTGCCCCGGTTCCAGTCTGCCAGCAGGTAAGTACCCGCGTCTTCGGAGGGCAGACCAGGGGGTTTTTGTAGGGCACCGGAGGGGACACAAGCCCACACAGAAATTTCACCCTCAGCGGCGCGGGGGCGGCCGGGTGCAGTGTTAGAACAAGCGTCGGGTTCGCAATGGAAGTCAATGAGAGATCAAGGGATCTCTTCAGCGCTGCAGGCAGGCAAGGGGGGGCTTCCTCGGGGAAACCTCCACTTGGGCAAGGGAGAGGGACTCCTGGGGGTCACTTCTGCAGTGAAAGTCCGGTCCTTCAGGTCCTGGGGGCTGCGGGTGCAGGGTCTTTTCCAGGCGTCGGGACTTAGGTTTCAGAGAGTCGCGGTCAGGGGAAGCCTCGGGATTCCCTCTGCAGGCGGCGCTGTGGGGGCTCAGGGGGGACAGGTTTTGGTACTCACAGTCGTAGAGTAGTCCGGGGGTCCTCCCTGAGGTGTTGGATCTCCACCAGCCGAGTCGGGGTCGCCGGGTGCAGTGCTGCAAGTCTCACGCTTCTTGCGGGGAGATTGCAGGGTTCTTTAAAGCTGCTCCTTTGGATAAAGTTGCAGTCTTTTTGGAGCAGGTCCGCTGTCCTCAGGAGTTTCTTGTCGTCGTCGAAGCAGGGCAGTCCTCAGAGGATTCAGAGGTCGCTGGTCCCTTTGGAAGGCGTCGCTGGAGCAGAGTTCTTTGGAAGGCAGGAGACAGCCCGGTGAGTTTCTGGAGCCAAGGCAGTTGTTGTCTTCTGGTCTTCCTCTGCAGGGGTTTTCAGCTAGGCAGTCCTTCTTCTTGTTGTTGCAGGAATCTGATTTCTAGGTTCAGGGAGAGCCCTTAAATACTAAATTTAAGGGCGTGTTTAGGTCTGGGGGGTTAGTAGCCAATGGCTACTAGCCCTGAGGGTGAGTACACCCTCTTTGTGCCTCCTCCCAAGGGGAGGGGGTCACATCCCTAATCCTATTGGGGGAATCCTCCATCTGCAAGATGGAGGATTTCTAAAAGTTAGAGTCACCTCAGCTCAGGACACCTTAGGGGCTGTCCTGACTGGCCAGTGACTCCTCCTTGTTATTCTCATTATTTTCTCCGGCCTTGCCGCCAAAAGTGGGGCCGGGGCCGGAGGGGGCGGGCAACTCCACTAGCTGGAGTGTCCTGCGGTGCTGTGACAAAAGGGGTGAGCCTTTGAGGCTCACCGCCAGGTGTTACAGCTCCTGCCTGGGGGAGGTGTTAGCATCTCCACCCAGTGCAGGCTTTGTTACTGGCCTCAGAGTGACAAAGGCACTCTCCCCATGGGGCCAGCAACATGTCTCTAGTGTGGCAGGCTGCTGGAACCAGTCAGCCTACACAGATAGTCGGTTAAGCTTCAGGGGGCACCTCTAAGGTGCCCTCTGTGGTGTATTTTACAATAAAATGTACACTGGCATCAGTGTGCATTTATTGTGCTGAGAAGTTTGATACCAAACTTCCCAGTTTTCAGTGTAGCCATTATGGTGCTGTGGAGTTCGTGTAAAACAGACTCCCAGACCATATACTCTTATGGCTACCCTGCACTTACAATGTCTAAGGTTTTGCTTAGACACTGTAGGGGCACAGTGCTCATGCACTGGTACCCTCACCTATGGTATAGTGCACCCTGCCTTAGGGCTGTAAGGCCTGCTAGAGGGGTGTCTTACCTATACTGCATAGGCAGTGAGAGGCTGGCATGGCACCCTGAGGGGAGTGCCATGTCGACTTACTCATTTTGTTCTCACTAGCACACACAAGCTGGTAAGCAGTGTGTCTGCGCTGGGTGAGGGGTCTCTAGGGTGGCATAATACATGCTGCAGCCCTTAGAGACCTTCCCTGGCATCAGGGCCCTGGGTACCAGAGGTACCAGTTACAAGGGACTTATCTGGATGCCAGGGTGTGCCAATTGTGGAATCAAAAGTACAGGTTAGGGAAAGAACACTGGTGCTGGGGCCTGGTTAGCAGGCCTCAGCACACTTTCAATTCAAAACATAGCATCAGCAAAGGCAAAAAGTCAGGGGGTAACCATGCCAAGGAGGCATTTCCTTACACAACCCCCCCCCCCAAACGAAAGAGGATGAGACTAACCTTTCCCAAGAGAGTCTTCATTTTCTAAGTGGAAGAACCTGGAAAGGCCATCTGCATTGGCATGGGCAGTCCCAGGTCTGTGTTCCACTATAAAGTCCATTCCCTGTAGGGAGATGGACCACCTCAACAGTTTTGGATTTTCACCTTTCATTTGCATCAGCCATCTGAGAGGTCTGTGGTCAGTCTGAACTAGGAAGTGAGTACCAAAGAGGTATGGTCTCAGCTTCTTCAGGGACCAAACCACAGCAAAGGCCTCCCTCTCAATGGCACTCCAACGCTGCTCCCTGGGGAGTAACCTCCTGCTAATGAAAGCAACAGGCTGGTCAAGGCCATCATCATTTGTTTGGGACAAAACTGCCCCTATCCCATGTTCAGAGGCATCTGTTTGCACAATGAACTGCTTGGAGTAATCTGGAGCTTTTAGAACTGGTGCTGTGCACATAGCTTGTTTCAGGGTGTCAAAGGCCTGTTGGCATTCTACAGTCCAGTTTACTTTCTTGGGCATTTTCTTGGAGGTGAGTTCTGTGAGGGCTGTCACAATGGATCCATATCCCTTCACAAACCTCCTGTAGTACCCAGTCAAGCCAAGGAATGCCCTGACTTGAGTCTGGGTTTTTGGAGCTGCCCAGTCCAGAATAGTCTGGATCTTAGGCTGGAGTGGCTGAACTTGGCCTCCACCTACAAGGTGTCCCAAGTAAACCACAGTTCCCTGCCCTATCTGGCATTTGGATGCCTTGATAGAGAGGCCTGCAGATTGCAGAGCCTTCAAAACCTTCTTCAGGTGGACCAGGTGATCCTGCCAGGTGGAGCTGAAGACAGCAATATCATCAAGATAAGCTGCACTAAAGGATTCCAGCCCAGCAAGGACTTGATTCACCAACCTTTGGAAGGTGGCAGGGGCATTCTTTAAACCAAAGGGCATAACAGTGAACTGATAATGCCCATCAGGTGTGGAGAATGCTGTCTTTTCTTTTGCTCCAGGGGCCATTTTGATTTGCCAGTACCCTGCTGTTAAGTCAAAGGTACTTAAGAATTTGGCAGCCCCTAATTTGTCTATTAGCTCATCAGCTCTAGGAATGGGATGAGCATCTGTCTTGGTGACAGAGTTGAGACCTCTGTAGTCCACACAAAACCTCATCTCTCTCTTTCCTTCTTTGGTGTGAGGTTTGGGGACTAAGACCACTGGGCTAGCCCAGGGGCTGTCAGAGTACTCAATTACTCCCAATTCCAGCATCTTGTGGACTTCCACCTTGATGCTTTCCTTAACTTGGTCAGACGGTCTAAATATTTTGTTTTTGACAGGCATGCTGTCTCCTGTGTCCACATCATGGGTACACAGGTGTGTCTGACCAGGGGTTAGGGAAAAGAGTTCAGCAAACTGCTGCAGGACCTTCCTGCAGTCAGACTGCTGTTGGCTAGAGAGGGTGTCTGAGTAGATCACTCCATCTACTGAGCCATCTTTAGGGTCTGATGAGAGAAGATCAGGGAGAGGTTCACTCTCAGCTTCCTGGTCCTCATCTGTTACCATCAACAGATTTACATCAGCCCTGTCATGGAAGAGCTTAAGGCGGTTTACATGGATCACCCTTTTGGGGCTCCTGCTTGTGCCCAGGTCCACCAGGTAGGTGACCTGACTCTTCCTTTCTAGTATTGGGTAAGGGCCACTCCATTTGTCCTGAAGTGCCCTGGGAGCCACAGGCTCCAGAACCCAGACTTTCTGCCCTGGTTGAAATTCAACCAGTGCAGCCTTTTGGTCATACCACAACTTCTGGAGTTGTTGGCTGGCCTCAAGGTTTTTACTTGCCTTTTCCATGTACTCTGCCATCCTTGAGCGAAGGCCAAGTACATAGTCCACTATGTCTTGTTTAGGCTCATGAAGAGGTCTCTCCCAGCCTTCTTTAACAAGAGCAAGTGGTCCCCTTACAGGGTGGCCAAACAGAAGTTCAAAGGGTGAGAATCCTACTCCCTTCTGAGGCATCCCATCTCCTTTTGAGTTTTTCTGGGAGCCCCATGATCATGCCCTTTAATGTCTTGTTGAATCTCTCAACAAGGCCATTAGTTTGTGGATGATATGGTGTAGTGAATTTGTAAGTCACTCCACACTCATTCCACATGTGTTTTAGGTATGCTGACATGAAGTTGGTACCTCTGTCAGACACCACCTCCTTAGGGAAACCCACTCTGGTAAAGATACCAATGAGGGCCTTGGCTACTGCAGGGGCAGTAGTCGACCTAAGGGGAATAGCTTCAGGATACCTAGTAGCATGATCCACTACTACTAGGATGTACATATTTCCTGAGGCTGTGGGAGGTTCTAGTGGACCAACTATGTCCACACCCACTCTTTCAAAGGGGACCCCCACCACTGGAAGTGGAATGAGGGGGGCCTTTGGATGCCCACCTGTCTTACCACTGGATTGACAGGTGGGGCAGGAGAGGCAAAACTCCTTAACCTTCTGGGACATATTGGGCCAGTAGAAGTGGTTGACTAACCTCTCCCACGTCTTGGTTTGTCCCAAATGCCCAGCAAGGGGAATATCATGGGCTAAGGTCAGAATAAACTCTCTGAAACCCTGAGGCACTACCACTCTCCTAGTGGCACCAGGTTTGGGATCTCTTGCCTCAGTGTACAGGAGTCCATCTTCCCAATAGACCCTATGTGTTCCATTTTTCTTGCCTTTGGACTCTTCAGCAGCTTGCTGCCTAAGGCCTTCAAGAGAGGGACAGGTTTCTTGTCCCTTACACAACTCTTCCCTTGAGGGTCCCCCTGGGCCCAAGAGCTCAACCTGATACGGTTCCAGCTCCATAGGCTCAGTTCCCTCAGAGGGCAGAACTTCTTCCTGAGAAGAGAGGTTCTCTTTTTGGTGTTGTGTTGCAGCTGGTTTCCCAGCTGACTTTCCTTGTCTCTTGGTAGGCTGGGCCATTTTTCCAGACTCCAGCTCTACTTTTTCACCCTGTGCCTTGCACTGTGCCCTAGTCTTGACACACACCAGTTCAGGGATACCCAGCATGGCTGCATGGGTTTTCAGTTCTACCTCAGCCCATGCTGAGGACTCCAGGTCATTTCCAAGCAAACAGTCTACTGGGATATTTGAGGAGACCACCACCTGTTTCAGGCCATTGACCCCTCCCCACTCTAAAGTTACCATAGCCATGGGATGTACTTTAGTCTGATTGTCAGCGTTGGTGACTGGATAAGTTTGTCCAGTCAGGTATTGGCCAGGGGAAACCAGTTTCTCTGTCACCATGGTGACACTGGCACCTGTATCCCTCAGGCCCTCTACACTTGTCCCATTAATTAAGAGCTGCTGCCTGTATTTTTGCATGTTAGGGGGCCAGGCAGCCAGTGTGGCTAAATCCACCCCACCCTCAGAGACTAATGTAGCTTCAGTGTGACACCTGATTTGCTCTGGGCACACTGTTGATCCCACTTGGAGACTGGCCATTCCAGTTTTAGCTGGATGGGAGTTAGAAGTGGTATCTTTCTTGGGACAGGCCTTGTCTCCAGTTTGGTGTCCAGACTGACTACAGTTTCGACATCAGGCCTTTTTGGGATCAAAGTTTTTACCCTTGTACCCAGGATTGTTTTGTGAAGAGGCTCTGGGCCCACCCTCCTGTGCAGGTTTTTGGGGGCCTGTAGAAGACTCTTTACTATTTTTATTTTTGGCTGTCTCACCACCTTTCCCCTGGGGAGGTTTTGTGACCCCTTTCTTTTGGTCACCCCCTGTGGAAGTTTTGGACACCCTAGTCTTGACCCAATGGTCCGCCTTCTTTCCCAATTCTTGGGGAGAAATTGGTCCTAGGTCCACCAGATGCTGATGCAGTTTATCATTGAAACAATTACTTAATAGGTGTTCTTTCACAAATAAATTGTACAGCCCATCATAATCATTTACACCATTTCCTTGAATCCAACCATCTAGTGTTTTTACTGAGTAGTCTACAAAGTCAACCCATGTCTGGCTCGAGGATTTTTGAGCCCCCCTGAATCTAATCCTATACTCCTCAGTGGAGAATCCAAAGCCCTCAATCAGGGTACCCTTCATGAGGTCATAAGATTCTGCATCTTTTTTTAGAGAGTGTGAGGAGTCTATCCCTACACTTTCCTGTGAACATTTCCCAAAGGAGAGCACCCCAGTGAGATTTGTTCACTTTTCTGGTTTCACAAGCCCTCTCAAAAGCTGTGAACCATTTGGTGATGTCATCACCATCTTCATATTTAGTTACAATCCCTTTGGGGATTTTCAACATGTCAGGAGAATCTCTGACCCTAGTTATGTTGCTGCCACCATTGATGGGTCCTAGGCCCATCTCTTGTCTTTCCCTTTCTATGGCTAGGATCTGTCTTTCCAAAGCCAATCTTTTGGCCATCCTGGCTAACTGGATGTCCTCTTCACTGGAGTTATCCTCAGTGATTTCAGAGTTGTTGGTCCCTCCTGTGAGGGAACCAGCATCTCTGACTATTATTTGTGGAGTCAGGGCTTGAGAAGCCCTGTTCTCCCTAAGTAGGACTGGTTGGGGGGAATTTCCCTCCAAGTCACTATCTTCATCCTCTGTGTTGCCCACAGAGGGGTTGGCTCTATCATACTCTGCCAACAGCTCCTGGAGCTGTGCTTTGGTAGGTTTGGAGCCCATTGTTATTTTTCTTATGTTACAGAGTGACCTTAGCTCTCTCATCTGGAGATGGAGGTAAGGTGTGGTGTCGAGTTCCACCACATTCACATCTGTGCTAGACATTATGCTTCTAAAAGTTGGAATACTTTTTAAGAAACTAAACTGGTTCTAGAATCTAATTCAAACTTTTACAAACTTTTAAACTCTAAAAGAAATGCTAACAGGGACTAACACAAGGCCCTAGCAGGACTTTAAAGAATTTAGAAAACTTTTCAAATTGCAAAAATCAATTTCTAATGACAATTTTGGAATTTGTCGTGTGATCAGGTATTGGCTGAGTAGTCCAGCAAATGCAAAGTCTTGTACCCCACCGCTGATCCACCAATGTAGGAAGTTGGCTCTGTATGTGCTATTTCAAAGTAAGGAATAGCATGCACAGAGTCCAAGGGTTCCCCTTAGAGGTAAAATAGTGGTAAAAAGAGATAATACTAATGCTCTATTTTGTGGTAGTGTGGTCGAGCAGTAGGCTTATCCAAGGAGTAGTGTTAAGCATTTGTTGTACATACACATAGACAATAAATGAGGTACACACACTCAGAGACAAATCCAGCCAATAGGTTTTGTTATAGAAAAATATCTTTTCTTAGTTTATTTTAAGAACTACAGGTTCAAATTTAACATGTAATATCTTGTTTGAAAGGTATTGCAGGTAAGTACATTAGGAACTTTGAATCATTTCAATTGCATGTATACTTTTCAAGTTATTCACAAATAGCTATTTTAAAAGTGGACACAGTGCAATTTTCACAGTTCCTGGGGGAGGTAAGTTTTTGTTAGTTTTACCAGGTAAGTAAGACACTTACAGGGTTCAGTTCTTGGTCCAAGGTAGCCCACCGTTGGGGGTTCAGAGCAACCCCAAAGTTACCACACCAGCAGCTCAGGGCCGGTCAGGTGCAGAGTTCAAAGTGGTGCCCAAAACGCATAGGCTTCAATGGAGAGAAGGGGGTGCCCCGGTTCCAGTCTGCCAGCAGGTAAGTACCCGCGTCTTCGGAGGGCAGACCAGGGGGGTTTTGTAGGGCACCGGGGGGGACACAAGCCCACACAGAAATTTCACCCTCAGCGGCGCGGGGGCGGCCGGGTGCAGTGTTAGAACAAGCGTCGGGTTCGCAATGGAAGTCAATGAGAGATCAAGGGATCTCTTCAGCGCTGCAGGCAGGCAAGGGGGGGCTTCCTCGGGGAAACCTCCACTTGGGCAAGGGAGAGGGACTCCTGGGGGTCACTTCTGCAGTGAAAGTCCGGTCCTTCAGGTCCTGGGGGCTGCGGGTGCAGGGTCTTTTCCAGGCGTCGGGACTTAGGTTTCAGAGAGTCGCGGTCAGGGGAAGCCTCGGGATTCCCTCTGCAGGCGGCGCTGTGGGGGCTCAGGGGGGACAGGTTTTGGTACTTACAGTCGTAGAGTAGTCCGGGGGTCCTCCCTGAGGTGTTGGTTCTCCACCAGCCGAGTCGGGGTCGCCGGGTGCAGTGTTGCAAGTCTCACGCTTCTTGCGGGGAGATTGCAGGGTTCTTTAAAGCTGCTCCTTTGGATAAAGTTGCAGTCTTTTTGGAGCAGGTCCGCTGTCCTCGGGAGTTTCTTGTCGTCGTCGAAGCAGGGCAGTCCTCAGAGGATTCAGAGGTCACTGGTCCCTTTGGAAGGCGTCGCTGGAGCAGAGTTCTTTGGAAGGCAGGAGACAGGCCGGTGAGTTTCTGGAGCCACGGCAGTTGTTGTCTTCTGGTCTTCCTCTGCTGGGGTTTTCAGCTAGGCAGTCCTTCTTCTTGTTGTTGCAGGAATCTGATTTCTAGGTTCAGGGAGAGCCCTTAAATACTAAATTTAAGGGCGTGTTTAGGTCTGGGGGGTTAGTAGCCAATGGCTACTAGCCCTGAGGGTGAGTACACCCTCTTTGTGCCTCCTCCCAAGGGGAGGGGGTCACATCCCTAATCCTATTGGGGGAATCCTCCATCTGCAAGATGGAGGATTTCTAAAAGTTAGAGTCACCTCAGCTCAGGACACCTTGGGGGCTGTCCTGACTGGCCAGTGACTCCTCCTTGTTATTCTCATTATTTTCTCCGGCCTTGCCGCCAAAAGTGGGGCCGGGGCCGGAGGGGGCGGGCAACTCCACTAGCTGGAGTGTCCTGCGGTGCTGTGACAAAAGGGGTGAGCCTTTGAGGCTCACCGCCAGGTGTTACAGCTCCTGCCTGGGGGAGGTGTTAGCATCTCCACCCAGTGCAGGCTTTGTTACTGGCCTCAGAGTGACAAAGGCACTCTCCCCATGGGGCCAGCAACATGTCTCTAGTGTGGCAGGCTGCTGGAACCAGTCAGCCTACACAGATAGTCGGTTAAGCTTCAGGGGGCACCTCTAAGGTGCCCTCTGTGGTGTATTTTACAATAAAATGTACACTGGCATCAGTGTGCATTTATTGTGCTGAGAAGTTTGATACCAAACTTCCCAGTTTTCAGTGTAGCCATTATGGTGCTGTGGAGTTCGTGTAAAACAGACTCCCAGACCATATACTCTTATGGCTACCCTGCACTTACAATGTCTAAGGTTTTGCTTAGACACTGTAGGGGCACAGTGCTCATGCACTGGTACCCTCACCTATGGTATAGTGCACCCTGCCTTAGGGCTGTAAGGCCTGCTAGAGGGGTGTCTTACCTATACTGCATAGGCAGTGAGAGGCTGGCATGGCACCCTGAGGGGAGTGCCATGTCGACTTACTCATTTTGTTCTCACTAGCACACACAAGCTGGTAAGCAGTGTGTCTGCGCTGGGTGAGGGGTCTCTAGGGTGGCATAATACATGCTGCAGCCCTTAGAGACCTTCCCTGGCATCAGGGCCCTGGGTACCAGAGGTACCAGTTACAAGGGACTTATCTGGATGCCAGGGTGTGCCAATTGTGGAATGAAAAGTACAGGTTAGGGAAAGAACACTGGTGCTGGGGCCTGGTTAGCAGGCCTCAGCACACTTTCAATTCAAAACATAGCATCAGCAAAGGCAAAAAGTCAGGGGTAACCATGCCAAGGAGGCATTTCCTTACACCTTCCATAAACACTTTAATGACTGGTATTCTAAATAGTGAAGTTGAATGAGTAATTTGTAGGTAAGCTGATATTGCGGTGAGATGTATCTTTATGGAAGAGAAAGCTAGATTTGATTTTTGCAAATGTAGTAAATATCCTACTATATCCTTCGGAGATGCGTGTAACGGCTGAATTTGACTATTCTGGCAGTAATACACGAATCTTTTCCACTTGTTTGCGTAACAGTGTCTAGTGGTAGGTTTCCTAGCTTGTTTTATGACCTCCATACATTCTTGTGTGAGGTGCAAGTGTCCGAATTCTAGGATTTCAGGAGCCAAATTGCTAGATTCAAAGATGCTGGATTTGGATGTCTGATCTGTTGTTTGTGTTGTGTTAACAGATCTGGTTTGTTGGGTAGTTTGACATGCGGTACTACTGACAGGTCTAGTAGTGTCGTGTACCAAGGTTGCCTTGCCCATGTTGGTGCTATTAGTATGAGTTTGAGTTTGTTTTGACTCAACCTGTTTACTACATATGTAAGAAGAGGGAGAGGGGGAAAAGCGTATGCAAAGATCCCTGACCAGTTCATCCATGGAGCATTGCCTTGGGATTGATCTTGTGGGTACCTGGATGCGAAGTTTTGGCATTTTGAGTTTTCCTTTGTTGCAAATAGATCTATTTGAGGTGTCCCCCAAATTTGAAAGTAATTGTTTAGTATTTGGGGGTGAATTTCCCATTCGTGGGTTTGTTGGTGATCTCGAGAGAGATTGTCTGCCAACTGGTTCTGAATCCCTGGAATAAATTGTGCTATTAGGCGAATGTGGTTGTGAATCGCCCAATGCCATATTTTTTGTGTGAGGAGGCACAACTGTGTCGAGTGTGTCCCTCCTTGTTTGTTTAGATAATACATTGTTGTCATGTTGTCTGTTTTGACAAGAATGTATTTTTTGGTTATTATGGGTTGAAATGCTTTTAGCGCTAGAAATACTGCTAACATTTCCAAGTGATTTATGTGAAACTGTCTCTGATGTATGTCCCATTGTCCTTGGATGCTGTGTTGATTGAGGTGTGCTCCCCACCCTGTCATGGAAGCATCTGTTGTTATGACGTATTGTGGCACTGAGTCTTGGTAAGGCCGCCCTTGGTTTAAGTGTGTACTGTTCCACCATAGAAGCGAGATGTATGTTTGGCGGTCTATCAACACCAGATCTAGAAGTTGACCCTGTGCTTGTGACCATTGTGATGCTAGGCACTGTTGTAAGGGCCGCATGTGCAATCTTGCGTTTGGGACAATGGCTATGCATGAAGACATCATGCCTAGTAGTTTCATTACCATTCTGACTTGTATCTTTTTTGTTGGATACATGGCCTGTATTACTTTGTGAAATGTTTGAACCCGTTGTGGACTTGGAGTGGCAATCCCTTTTACTGTGTTGATTGTTGCTCCTAAGTATTGCTGCGTTTGACACAGCAAAAGGTGTGACTTTGCGTAGTTGATGGAGAAACCTAGCCTGTGAAGGGTTTGTATGACATATTTTGTGTGCTTTGAACACTGTTTTAGCATGTTGGTTTTGATTAACCAGTCATCTAAGTGCGGGAACACATGTATTTGCTGCCTTCTGATATGTGCAGCTACTACTGCCAGGCATTTTGTAAAAACTCTTGGCGCAGTTGTTATTCCGATTGGCAACACTTTGAATTGGTAATGTATTCCTTGGAATACGAACCTTAGGTATTTCCTGTGTGAAGGATGTATTGGTATATGGAAGTACGCATCTTTTAGATCTAATGTTGTCATGTAGTCTTGCTGTTTGAGCAGTGGGATTACGTCTTGTAACGTGACCATGTGAAAGTGGTCTGATTTTATGTAGGTATTTAGTGTTCTGAGATCCAGTATTGGTCTCAGAGTTTTGTCCTTTTTGGGAATTAAAAAGTACAGTGAGTAAACTCCTGTGTTTTTTTGTTGAATTGGTACTAATTCTATTGCGTCCTTTTGTAACAATGCTTGAACTTCTAGTCCTAGAAGATCTATATGTTGTTTTGACATATTGTTTGTTTTCGGTGGGATGTTTGGAGGGAATTGGCGAAATTCTATGCAATAACCATGCTGGATAATTGCTAAGACCCAAGTGTCTGTTGTTATTTCCTCCCAAAGTTTGTAAAATTGGCTTAGTCTTCCCCCCACAGGTGTTATGTGAAGGGGGTGTGTGACTTGTGAGTCACTGCTTATTTTGAGGGGTTTTGGGGCCTTGGAATTTCCCTCAATTTTTTGGGAATTGGCCCCCTCTAAATTGCCCCCGAAAACCTCCCCTCTGATATTGACCCTGGTAGGTAGGCCTTGTTTGTGAGGTTGTGGTTTCTGTGGGTTGACCTCGAAACCCTCCCCTAAAAGGTATTTTCCGAAATGTGCCTCTGCTCTGCGGGGAGTAGAGTGCGCCCATGGCTTTGGCTGTATCGGTGTCCTTCTTGAGTTTTTCGATGGCAGTATCTACCTCCGGCCCAAACAATTGCTGTTCATTAAACGGCATATTGAGCACAGCCTGCTGGATTTCCGGTTTGAACCCCGAAGTGTGCAGCCATGCGTGTCTTCGTATTGTGACTGCAGTGTTTATTGTCCTTGCAGCTGTATCTGCTGCATCCATGGAAGACCTTATCTGATTATTTGATATACGTTGTCCCTCTTCCACCACCTGTTGCGCTCTTTTTTGGAACTCCTTGGGTAAGTGTTCGATGAAATGTTGCATTTCATCCCAATGAGCCCTGTCGTATCTTGCCAAAAGTGCTTTTGAATTAGCAATACGCCACTGATTTGCTGCTTGTGCTGCAACCCTTTTTCCCGCAGCATCAAATTTGCGGCTCTCCTTGTCTGGAGGTGGTGCGTCGCCTGAGGTATGAGAGTTGGCTCTCTTACGAGCTGCCCCCACAACTACTGAGTCTGGTGTTAGTTGTGTTGTAATATATATTGGATCCGTGGGCGGTGGCTTATATTTTTTCTCCACCCTTGGAGTTATGGCTCTGCCTTTAACTGGATCCTGAAATATTTGCTTTGAATGTCTTAGCATTCCTGGGAGCAAAGGAAGGCTTTGATACTGGCTATGGGTGGAGGATAGGGTGTTAAAGAGAAAGTCATCCTCAATTGGTTCCGAATGTAAGGAGACATTGTGAAACTCGGCTGCCCTTGCGACCAGCTGTGTATAGGATGTACTGTCCTCAGGTGGTGACCGTTTTGTAGGATAAGAGTCTGGGCTATTGTCAGACACTGGAGCATCGTAGAGGTCCCATGCATCGGGATCATCCTGACTCATTGTGGTATGAGCTGGTGAGTGCATTAGTGGTGGAGTTGCCTCTGGTGATGCATGTGTTGATGGTGGTGGAGAAGGTGGCGGGGTTGTTTTCTTTGCCACCTTTGCCAGTGGTTGCTTGTCTTGTTGAAAAGCAAGCTTCCTTTTAATCTTGATTGGGGGAAGAGTTGTTATCTTCCCTGTATCCTCAGGAATATGAAGCCTTCTCTGCGTGTAGTCAGGCTCTCCAGCTTGAAGCTCTTCTCCAAATCTGTGTAATTGGGTGGTTAACCCTTGTTCCTCTGTATAGGAACTGGTTTTCGGCTCCGAGGCTGGATGTTTCGGCTCCGAAGAAATTTTCTTAGGTTCCGGCGCGGTGTCTCGGTGCCGAATCTCTTCGGTGCCGCTGTCTCTGTGCCGAATTTTCTCGGAGCCGCTCTCTCGGCTCCGAGGTTGCTGAGTGGCGGTATCACGACCAGAGTCGGATGACTTCGACACCAGCATGCCCTTTTTTGGTGCCTTGGGTCGGTCACCTAGTCTTTGGGTTGAGCCATGGCCTGTTGGCGGTGGCGTCCCCTGGGCTTTTGTGGACTTTTCGTGAGTCCTTATTTTCGACGTCTTACTCACGGTTGTTGTTTCTTCGGTGTCGAGTTCTTCCGAATCCGACTCGTGGATGGAGAAAGTTTCTTCTTCCTCCTCGAACCGTTGTTGACCCGTCGGCGTGGATGCCATTTGTAATCTCCTGGCTCTTCGGTCTCTCAGCGTCTTCCTCGACCGAAACGCCCGACAGGCCTCACACGTATCTTCCTTGTGCTCGGGGGACAAGCACAAGTTACAGACCAGATGCTGATCCGTATACAGATATTTGTTATGGAATTTTGGACAGAAGCGGAACTGGGTCCGTTCCATCAGTCTTGAAGTTGCACGCGGTCGGGCCGACCAGGCCCCGACGGGGGATCGAAATTACCCCAAAGGGCCACCGGAGCTCTTCAAAATTCGGTGTCGATTTGTTCTAACTAACCCGATACCGAACGCAACAATACCGACGTTTTTTCCTGAGATTCTAACTAACTTTCCGACCCGAAACACGGAGCGAAAAGGAACACGTCCGAACCCGATGGCGGAAAAAAAACAATCTAAGATGGAGTCGATGCCCATGCGCAATGGAATCGAAAGGGGAGGAGTCCCTCGGTCTTGTGACTCGAAAAGACTTCTTCGAAGAAAAACAACTTGTAACACTCCGAGCCCAACACCAGACGGCGGACTGTGCACAGCATGTGTATCTGCAGCTACACATGCCATCGAACATATATATATATATATATATATATATGGAAAATGTCACTTACCTAGTGTACATCTGTGCTGTGCATATCTTGCCATCTAGTGTTGGGCTCAGAGTGTTACAAGTTGTTTTTCTTCAAATAAGTATTTTTCCGAGTCACAGGATCGAGTGGTTTGAAGTGGTTTGAAATAGTGTTTTTAGCACTGCTTGTCCAACATTGGCTTGTTGTCTAGACAAGACATCCACACAGTAATGCTTTGTGAAAGTATGTGGTGTGGACCATGTGACAGCTTTCATATATCTGCCACTGGTATATTTCCTAAGAATACCATGGAGGCACCATTTTGTTCTAGTGGAATGTACTTTTGGAGTTATTAATAGTTGCCTTTTTGCTTTAAGGTAGCATGTTTGAGTACATCTCATGATCCATTTAGCTAACCCTTGTTTTGAAATGGGATTACCTTGATGAGGTTGTTGGAAAGCAACAAAAAGCTGTTTAGTTTTCCTAAAGTCTTTTGTTCTGTCAAACATAATATATTAGAGCTCTTTTAAGATCAAGAGTGTGTAGAGCTCTTTCAGCAGTAGAGTCTGGCTGTGGAAAGACGACTGGAAATTCCACTGACTGACTAATGTGAAAAGGGGAAACCACTTTAGGCAAGAATTTCGGATTTGTCCTAAGTACTACTTTGTGTTTGTGTACTTAGAAGAAGGGTTCTTCTAGAGTAAATGCCTGAATTTCACTTAATCTTCTCAATGAAGTAATTGCTACCAAGAAAGCAACCTTCTATGTGAGAAATCGAATAGCAAAAGAGTGCATGGGTTCGAATGGGGTACCCATAAGTCTTGTGAGCACAATATTAAGATTCCATGTGGGAACTGGTGAAGTTCTTGGTGGAATAATGCATTTAAGTCCTTCTATAAATGCTTCTATGACAGGAACTCTAGAGGTTGAAGTATGCTGTATGTTTTGTAGGTAGGCTGATATGGCCGTTAGATGAATCTTAATAGAGGAAAAAGCAAGGTTTGCTTTTTGTGAATAAAGCAAATAACACACGATATTTGGTACTGATGCTTTAAGTTGATCTCTATTTTTAGGTTGGCAGTAGTATACAAACCGTTTCTATTTATTTGCATAGGATTGTCTGGTTGTTGGTTTACGTGCTTGTTTTAGAATGTTCATACATTGTAATGGAAGCTGTAAATCTCCAAACACTAAGGGCCTGATTCTGACTATGGCGGACGGCAGAGGCCTTCCGCCATAGTCCCGCCGCCAAATGACCGCGGCGGCCATTCACACATTTCCTCTGGGCCGGCGGGCGCTCTCCAAAAGAGCGCTCGCCGGCCCAGAGGAAATGCCCCTGCAACGAGGACGCCGGCTCAGAATTGAGCCGGCGTAGTTGCAGGGGTGCGACGGGTGCAGTTGCACCCGTCGCGTATTTCAGTGTCTGCAAAGCAGACACTGAAATACTTTTTGGGGCCCTCTTACGGGGGCCCCTGCGGCACCCCCTACCGCCATCCTGTTCATGGCGGGTTTCCCGCCATGAACAGGATGGCGGTAGGGGGTGTCTGAATCCTCATGGCGGCGGAGCGCGCTCCGCCGCCATGGAGGATTCCCCCGAGCAGCGGAAAGTCGGCGGGAGACCGCCGACTTTCCGCTTCTGACCGCGGCTGAACCGCCGCGGTCAGAATGCGCGTGGGAGCACCGCCAGCCTGTTGGCGGTGCTCCCGTGGTCGGTGGCCCTGGAGGCCGAATGACCCCCACAGACTTCAGGAGCCAAATAGCTACGTTTAGCACACTGGGATTTGGATACCTGATTTTACCTTTGTTCTGAGTTAACAGATCTGATTGGAAGCTTGTGATGGGGCACTACTGACAGATCTAGGAGTGTTGTGTACCAGTGTTGGCGTGCCCACGTGGGAGCTATGAGTATCATGGTGAGAGAAGTGTATAAGCACATATCCCTGACCAGTTGATCCATAGAGCATTGCCCTTGGACTGAGGGTGTGGGTTTCTGGATGCAAAGTTTTGGCATTTTGCGTTTTCGCTTGTAGCGAGAAGATCTATGTTTGGTGTACCCCACATTTGAAAGTAATATTGAAGTACCTGTGGGTGAATCTCCCACTTATGTATTTGTTGCTGCATCCTGCTTAGAAGGTGTGCTAGCTGGTTGTGTATTCCTGGGATATATTCCGCTAGTAGGTGAATGTGATTGTGAATTGCCCATTTCCATATTGTTTAAACTAGAAGGGACAATTGGGATGAGTGTGTCCCACCTTGTTTTTTCCAGATAATACGTTGTTGTCATGTTGTCTGTTCTTATTAAGACTGTTTTGTGTATGATCTGAGGTTAACATGCTTTGATGGTTAAGAACACAGCTAATAATTCCAAGTGGTTTATGTGGTAAGTCAATTGTATTGAGTCCCATTACCCTTGTATTGTTAGATTGTTGAGATGGGCTTCCCAACCTGTCATCTACGCATCTGTTGCGATTATGGCCTTTGGCACTGGGTCTTGAAAGGACCGCCCTTTTGTTCAGCTGCTGTGATTCCACCACTGCAGAGATGTATAAGTTTGGCAGTCTAACAACACTAGGGGCCAGATGTAGGAAACGATTTGCGACTCGCAAACGGCAAAAAATGCCGTTTGCGAGTCGCAAATCGCAGTTTCCTATGCAGAAATGCATTTTGCAAGTTGGGACCGACTCGCAAAATGCATTTCCGAATCGCAAATAGGAAGGGGTGTACCCTTCCTATTTGCGATTCGCAGTGGTATGCAATGCCATTTGCGACCGCATATGCGGTCGCAAATGGTGTCGCAGTTACCATCCACTTGAAGTGGATGGTAACCCACTCGCAAATTGGAAGGGGTCCCCATGGTATGCAGCTGCCCTAGATATAACTTGGTTATAAACCGTACTATCCTCTGGTCGGGATGGTTTAGTAGGGTAGAGATCTGGATCATTAGACGGAATAGGATCCAAATCATACATGTCCCATGGGTTTACAGTGTCTCCCTGTGAATAAGTATGGGAGTGTGATGGTAACGGTAGTGGTGGTGGAGTGACAGGTTGTGGTGAGAAAGAAAGCTGCGGTGAATGTGGTGGAGAAAGATAGAGGTTTTGGCTTTTCTTTTCCTCTTGAAAATGTTTGCCAGTTGTGGGGCAGTATCAAGAGTCTCTTGAAATGCTAGCTTTCTTTTAGTCTGTGGAGGTGGAGAAGTAATAGTTTTCCCAGTCTCTTTCTGGATTTGTATTCTTTCCAAAATAGGTTGAATGTCAGATTCTTCTATTTGATGTTCAGAGGTTAGTTTTGTGCCCTTAGGGGAATATTCAGTAGATGTTTTTGGCACATGTTTCATTCAGGCCGAAAGTCCAATTTTTTCTGTATAGGATGATGTTTTCGGCTCCAAAGTGGATCCAAGGTCTTTCGGTCCCTAAGCTATTAGCCGAGGTTTCGGCTCTGAAGCCGACAGCATTGTTTTCGGATCCAAAGAATGTGGATGTCGGCTCGGTTCAGAGGTTGAGGTTAATATTTTCTTGCTCAACTCCGACACCGAAACAGATGTGGCCTGGTGGAGAGTTTTGGCCTTTTTCTACGCCAAACCCAGGGGCCAGTCGCTGATTAGTTTTTTTTGGGTGGAATCATGGCTTGACAGCAGTGATGCAGCAAAGGCCTTGCTTGATTTTTTAAAAGTGGGTGTAGGGGCAGGTGTACTCACATACTGCGCCGCTGTAATTGGCTGGCTGTCGTCATCTGATCCTTGTTCGGAGTCAGAATCTGGGATCGAAACTGCCATCTGTGCCTGCTCCTCTTCGAGGGTGTCGGTGGACTCTGTGTGCTTCGACGCCATCTCTAGTCTTCTTGCCCTTCGATCGTGTAGTGTTTTCTTCGATCGAAACAAGCGGCAAGCTCCACAATCTTCCTCACGATGTTCAGGAGAAAGGCAAAGATTACAGACCAAGTGCTTGTCAGTATAAGGAAATTTAGCGTGGCACAGAGGACAGAATCGGAATGGAGTCCGATCCATCAGGCTATGGTGCAGTGGGCCCGAACAGGCCCAAGAAGGGCACAAGCGTCCAAAAGGGCATTTTCTTGATCCCGATGGTACTATTGGATCAATTGCAGAAGAAAACGCATTTGAAAGCAATACCGACAGTATGGCAAAAGTTAGTATATAGTTTCCGAATCGATAGTCTTGGTGTGAGAAGGAACACGTCCGACGGCCGATGGCGACGGCAGAAAGAAACAATCTAAAAAAGGAGTCGATGCCCATGCACACTATCACTGAGAGGAGGAGTCACTCGATCCCTTGACTCGGAAAAAAGACTTCTTCGAAGAAAAACAACTTGTAACACTCTGAGCCCAACACTAGATGGTGAGATATGCACAGCATGTGTATCTGCAGCTACACATGCCGTTGAACATGTGTGTGTATATATATATATATACACAAACACACATACTGGCACTGGGTAGTTATAGTTAGGATTGTATGTTTTTGTGTTGCTAATAACTTTGGTGCCATTTAACAAATCTTCACAAAACTTTCCAAAACGTGGTCTTTTTGCCAAACTTGTGCATGGAATGTTGTGGGGCGTGAGAAAAATGAGAGGTCCCAAAATGTGTTTTCCCTATTCATTTTTCCATAGGAACTTTAAACACAGCTACAACCCAAGCACCAGAATGGATTTGGACAGTGGAAGGGGGCTTGGAAGCACCTCCCGCATTTTAAACAAATGCCCCCGGGACTTGACCCCCCGGTGGCTTTATAATAATGATGTGCGGATCCACTGTGACTCGGTCTGTAAAATAAAAAAATGCTTTTTAGCGCTGGGAGGGTCCCTCTGGGACTCCACCACCAGAGCTAAGGGGTAAGAAGGTTCATACCCTTGCCTCATTGGTATTTCTTGTTATTTTCTTCTGGGACTCAGCTTAAGCCAAGTCCCAAGATGGCTGCCAACACTTCCTGGTTTGATTGTCACATGGGTAGATCTACTACTAGTTCTACTAGTTGAGGGGATGTGATTTAGTAACTTATTCCAGTGTGTAAAGTGACTTCAGCTGGTCAGATTCCTATTGAAAAGCCACTGTGTCATTTCCTATGTCTGGGTTGAAGAGGCGTAGGAAATTTGACGCATTCCAGGTTTAATCAATGCATTTGAAAGATGCATCACACATTGAAAAACTTGTAAATATCACTGCATCAGTTCTAAGTGGGTTTTATGAGGGAAAGCCTATCCTGCATTAGTATAAACTGCATGGCGCAGCTGATTCCAGAGCAGTTATTTTTTGACACAGGCCTACAAAAAAGGATGCATTGGGCCAAATGCAGAATTTTGTAAATATGAGGCAATATGGAGCAGAGAATGCGCTGCTGATGCGTCAAAATAAATGATGCAACGTCGGCACAAGCTCCTTGTAAATATGGCACAGTATTTTTTTGTTTGAGTTATGTATGAGTTTGAGGGAGCCTTTTCATTTCAAAACAAGTTTTAATAGTGTTTTTTAGCAAATCTGTTACATTTTTGAAAGTATTTTAATTAAGATATTTATTTGAGATATTTAAATTTCTTTTAAATTGTCTAATATAATGTTCTGAAATAACTTTTAATGGGAACTTCAATTTATTGGCTCTAGTGAACTTAACATCCCAAATATATGTACTTTTTCCTAAGTTTGTCAAACTATAGTTGGAATAGTAAATATGACCTCCATAATGTATTTCCTTTCGCCAACATTTTGGTGCACTGCAATCAGAGTATTAAATCAGCCCCACAAATACATGCGTGTTTCTCCAATACAAGTTAGAAAAGTAAATTGGATGCCCCTAACCCAATGTATGCACCTTCGCTGCATGCTGGATTACTGTTAGAACAGTACATTTTCAGACCCCCATGCATGCTCATTCCACAGTGTTTCTTACATTTGAGTTAAAAAAATAAATCTGCCCCTACTGCCCCAATGTATATATTTTTCACAGTGTTTGTTGAACAGAAGTTAGATTAGTAAATCCACCCCCTCAAATATAGGCACTTTCTCCAAAGTTTGTCTAAGTGGAGTTGGAATAATAAATTGGACTCCCCTAATGTTTGTCCTTTCCACAATGTTTGTTAAGCTACAGCTAGAATAGTAATTCTGCCCCTCTTAATGTATGTATTTTCCCCAATGTTTATTAAACTGAAGTTAGAACAGTAAGGAAGCCTCCCCCCAATGTGTGCAGAATCACCACTGTTAACTACTTTGGAGTTAGAATAGTAAATCTGACCTCCCTACACAATGGGCCTGATTAAGACTTCGGCGGATGGAAAAGCCCGTCCGCTGAAGTCCCGATGGGTAGGTTGCCGCCAGTGTAGCTGCCTCCCTGTTGGCCCCATTACGAGTTTCCCGCTGGGTCAGTGGGCAGAAACAGAGTTAGCTGGCAGAGAAGAGAGTCGTAATCCCCAGGGCAGCGCTGCTATGGCAGATTAGGACTGCCAGACCGTCCTGTGGAGGAAAACTGGCGGTGCTGGCAGTCCGACCATCGTGGTCGTAATGTGGTGGTTGCACATTGGTGGCGGTCTGACCGCCAGGGTCGTAATGAGGGCCAATGTGTGTATTTCCCAATTTTTTGGGACTGGAGGTACGATACTAGTTTTTGCTCATTATGTTTTTTATACACAAAATATTTTGAGAATATTGTATTCAAAAGTATATATTTTCAAAAGAATGTATTTCTTTAAATTATTTTGATTTGTTTTATTTTGTTTTGCACGATATTTCTTATTTTTGTGATTTAGGCCCTCATGACCTTGGCCCGCGGTTTCCGCCCGCCGGCCCAGTGGGGATCTCGGCCGCAATACAGGAGCCGGCTCCAAATGGAGCCGGCAGTGTTGCAGGCGTGCGACGGATGCAGTTGCTATGCAGACAGTGAAAAGCTGCATGGGGCCCTGTTAGGGGGCCCCGCGGCTCCCCGTACCGCCAGCCTTTTCCTGGCGGTTCAAACTGCCAGGAAAAGGCTGGCGGTCGGGGACTCATAATCCCCTGGGCAGCGCAGGTGGATTATCACCGCCGGGGCAAATGTGGCGGGAAACCGCGGTCATAATTCCCTGGATTGCACCGCCAGGGTTGTAATGACCCCCCATGTATTTAAAATGAGTATTTTTTTACATATTTGAGGATGTATTTTTATGCTTGAATAAATGCATATGTTTTAAGTGTTTTTAGCTTTATTAATAATTATCTATGCTTTTATGGCTTTAACACTTTACTGGAAATGTATATATTTTGTATTCACAAATTTTACTTATTAGTATAATAAATTGTTGAGTGCATAAATATAATACTTTTTAGATTAGTCATTAAAATAATTTTATCATCACACGTATTCTTAGAATTAGAAATATTTTTCAAAGTAACTAACTTAGTTTTGCATGTTTTCTAGTTGTGTATATATTACATTTTGAAGTTATATTTAATTTTGTTTTCAAATGTCAATAATTTTAGTTACATTTAAATACATATACTTACCAATGTAATGGGCTATGATATTTTAGCAGTCAATAATCTTGTACTATATATAAGTATGTAAATTCGATATTTTCAATGATAATATTTTGACAATATTTTTGTACCACAATAGTTTGTGGCATGTATTCTGTCATGCTACTGATTTTATTACCAAAATCTCAGGCACTCTAATAACAGGTGCTACCCCTATCAAGCTCTATGGTTCTCATTTCTATTGAGTTCAGATTGATGAGAAACTGGGTGGATCCAAAAGGAGCTGCATATGTGCACTTCAGGTTATACACATGTATCTGCAGTGAATACAATGGTTCAGCAATTCATCTTTTTTGGAATCCTTGAAAGGCCCTTTTTTCAAAAGGTAAAATAATTTCTTTCAAACTCATGTAACATAGTTAGTGCTAGTGTGGGAAAGCAGCCCCTCTGCTGCACAATTCTCACCTCTGTGGAACGCAGATATTCCAAAGCATTATCTTGCAATTCGTCCAGAGCAGTATTGCTTGGAGCAAAGATGGTGTAATATCTTGACAACCTCCTTCCCACATCACTGTTCTGTTGATATATGATCACACAATAAATTATCATGCAGTATAGAATTTACAGTCATTTGGTAGTGTATCAAATATAATTATATAAGTATAAGTATTTGTTGTAATCATCTTACCGCTAACAAGGATGTAAAACTGTTGTATCTTCCATTTTCTTCAAGTATGCTCATAATTGATTTCTAAAACAATATATTGTCCATATGAAAGATCATGTATTTTTTCAGCAAATACATAAATATCATGTGACTAAAACATACAGATTAATGTTTAAAACATATTTTTTCTATTCTCTGTTCACATAAGGGCCATCAGTTCACAGATGGCTTGCTTTTCTTCAAAAGCGGTGAAAGCATAGTGTATTGTCAAGGAACAGAGCTAGTAGTCTTTAGGAAAGATTAGCTCCCCATGTCCTCACAAACTATGATCCCCTTGAGTAGTCATTGCACTTATTTAAACAATGAGCGTAAAGTCTAAGCGTTCCCTCTGGTCCAAAAGTGAGAACATATAAAGGAACCTACCTTGAATGTTCTTTTTTCAATCAGTGTTCTTTTCTCAAGCAACATGCAGAGCATAGGTGTAACATAGCAGATTTGATGTGCACCCACTGAATAGGAGGTAGCAAGTGCAGATCCTGGTTTTTGGACCTGGCTCATGGTGAGTGGTGATGGTGGAATGAAGCGGCGCGAGGGAAGCAGACGGGAGATTCCCATAGCTATTAAGGACTTCTGAGTTGTCTGGTTTTCCAAACAGGGTTGGTGAGGAAACAAGGTAAAATGGATGAGTGCTATGCAGAAACGTAAGCTCTAGATATCTGCATGTATTTGCTGGATCAGAATCATCTGTTGGACCTTAACGGGATACATGGTAGATAGCCATCAACAACTCATAATTGTGATTTCATTCCACAAGGAAAGCAGGGGATTTTATCAGAATCCAGCAAAGAGAAAAGTTCTTTAAACTTAAGTCTCTAAACTTTTCAGGGTCTTTTCGATCATGCATTCCAGAACTGATGGCCTTTAAGGCCAGTAAAAGTTAATAATGAGACTGAAGAGATTTCGGGCAAATATGTTACCATGGTCTGACATTCACACAGAACAACCACCATGTCCTACAACTTGAAATGTTGCTGCCCCTGTTCTGGTAACAACTATGTTGTGCTAAACGACTCTCGCAAGAAGCACAGGGGGAAGTAAGATCTTGGCCCTAGATTGCTACACAAAGGATTAGAGAGGAAGTGGCCTTTAAAATGAAAGCGCCCCACACTGATCAGATAACTCAGGAAAGAAACAAACACAATTTGTGTTCCCCTGCACCCATCCCCAGCTGCTAAACTTAGTCCTTCTGGAAACACAATTTCCATATTGGATGCTGAGCAATATGAAAAGATTCTCCAAAGGTTGTACTAAAACTATGCAAAGGTCCTTTAACGCCTGTGGACTAGAATGAACTTGAGAAGATCAATGAACATAATCTCCCTTTCTCTCTTTCTCTCCCTCTCTGGGCCTCTGTTACTCTCTCTCTCTCTTTGTCACTCTCTTGATTCTCTCAGATAAGCAGGAACCTGAGAAGAACACGGATGGAAACCACGTAGGATATCAGTCTGTGGTAAATATACTGATGGTTGCGTGATATGAGGATGCAGGTGGATGGGTAATGAAGGCAATCAATTACACTAGGGTCTGTGACTGTTACTTCTGTTCTTTATAGGTTGCTTGTTTTCATGAAGTAGTGTTTGGCTGTATTGGATGAGGCCACTGTAATGCCTCTAAGACTGGAGAGGTTAGGAATTTATATCGGTAAAGGGTTAAATCAGGTGAGTGTAACACAATTGAGCATAATTTGTAGACCTGAAGGGAGAATACTTTGGGCCAGGTGTCATTACATACAGTGCCTTCTGTGAGTTACTAGGAGATATTAAATAATGCCAACAATTCATAACACACCACTAAGTGAGGATGTTAAACCCACTTGAAAATCTTATCACTGTTTACAACAAATGATCCACTACATTAACGATAAGATACCGATAATAACTTTTACAGGCAAGTTTCTTCTAATAGCCTAAAGTAGTAAGTGGTAGCTGCCATTTTATTGATTAAAGTGATTTGTTTTAAGAACAATATGGTAAGGAGCAACAAGGGGAGATGCAAGGTGTCCAATGGCAAATCATAAAGGAGACTAATCCTACAGAGCTCTTAAAACATGAATATGTGGAAGTCAATAGTGAGATAAAAGTGATTTAGAAATACATAATTTGAGGGGAAGGCACCAAGCAGTAAATAAAAATATGTTTGAGGATTGCAAAATTAAAAAGTGCACATTTTTAAAGATAACTAAGAGTTGGGAATTGGCACAAGAAGAAAGAAGTGAGTTCGACTGAAAAGATTTTAGAGGTAAAATAGCTGTGTAAACTCATTTTGATAGATGTAAGTACGAATAAAGGGAACACTATGATGATCAGTATTAGTTCATGCAGATTTAATTGAATAAAATATACAGCATTTGCTTTATTTACAAGACAAACCCATTTCTGGTTCAGGTTTGTTTATCAGAATACCCCATTCAAAGTTCAGGTACAGATGTGTACTGAATAGTGATACATTTTGGCCATGCGATGAACATTCACAAGTATGATACATACACACAACAATGCTGTTTTTTCTGAGCTCAGCAGTGAATTCTCTCCTGGAGTATTACAAAGCTCACAGTGTGAAAAGACTCCAGTTAGTGCAAAATGCTGTAGTGCATCTAGCTTTCGGGATGGAAAAATGCAATCTAGATTCAAAGGCATATATAACTTTGCCCTTGGTTACTTGTTTGCGAGAGAATCATCCTTACATTTTTGACTTTGCTTTATAATAACTTTTGAACTTTCTTATACCTTACAAACTCATGTTATTCAAGAACCTTAGTCCCTTTTGGTTGCTTGTTCCATTTTGCAATCTGGTGAAATGCCACTAGGGCCGTGGCTTCCTTGTTCTTGAAAGCTTTCATTTACAACCTGAAATCCACCATGCCCATTCCTGCTGCTTTAAAACTCTGTTGACTGCATCCCATTTCTGGGGCATCTCTGTTTGACGTGATCTTATTTCCATCATTTTGTTCCTGCTTCTAGGCTGCAGGTTGTTAGCTGATTAGTGCAATAACCTTCTGGTGGAATATATAATGAAAATGTCACTTACCCAGTGTACATCTGTTCGTGGCATCAGTCGCAGTAGATTCGCATGTTCTGCAATAGCTCGCCATCTGGTGTTGGGCCGGAGTGTTACAAGTTGTTTTTCTTCGAAGAAGTCTTTCGAGTCACGGGACCGAGTGACTCCTCCTTTTGTCTCCATTGCGCATGGGCGTCGACTCCATCTTCGATTGTTTTTCCCCGCAGAGGGTGAGGTAGGAGTTGAATTGTAGTAATAGTGCCCATGCAATGGAGTGACTAAGTATGCACCTATTTAAGGTTGAGATGATACATATATAGATAATTGAAGGTAACTTCCAAACTGCTACAGGCTCCCGGGGAGGCGGGTGGGCACATGCGAATCTACTGCGACTGATGCCACGAACAGATGTACACTGGGTAAGTGACATTTTCAGTTCGATGGCATCTGTCGCTGTAGATACGCATGTTCTGCAATAGACTAGTAAGCAGTTATTTCCCCAAAAGCGGTGGATCAGCCTGTAGGAGTGGAAGTAGTCTGAAATAATGTCCTTAATACAGCTTGACCTACTGTGGCTTGTTGTGCGGATAACACATCTACACAGTAGTGCTTGGTGAATGTGTGAGGCGTAGACCATGTGGCTGCCTTACATATTTCTTGCATTGGGATGTTTCCTAGAAAGGCCATGGTAGCACCTTTCTTTCTGGTTGAGTGTGCCCTTGGTGTAATGGGCAGCTGTCGTTTAGCTTTAAGGTAGCAGATTTGGATGCATTTAACTATCCATCTGGCTATACCTTGTTTTGAAATTGGGTTTCCTGCATGAGGTTTTTGAAATGCAATAAAGAGTTGTTTAGTCTTTCTGATGTTCTTTGTTCTGTCAATGTAATACATTAATGCTCTTTTGACATCTAATGTATGTAGTGCCCTTTCAGCTACGGTATCTGGCTGTGGAAAGAACACTGGAAGTTCCACTGTTTGATTTAGATGGAACGGTGAAATAACCTTTGGCAAAAATTTAGGATTGGTCCTTAGGACGACTTTATTTTTGTGTAGTTGTATAAAAGGTTCCTGTATAGTAAACGCCTGAATCTCGCTTACTCTTCTCAGGGAAGTAATGGCGATGAGAAATGCCACCTTCCAGGTTAGGAACTGTATGTCGCAGGAGTGCATGGGTTCAAAAGGTGGACCCATAAGTCTAGTTAGGACAACATTTAGGTTCCATGAAGGAACAGGTAGTGTTCTTGGTGGTATAATTCTCCTAAGGCCCTCCATGAATGCTTTAATGACTGGTATTCTATATAGGGAAGTTGAATAGGTAGTCTGCAGGTATGCAGATATTGCTGCAAGGTGAATCTTAATGGAAGAGAAAGCTAGGTTAGATTTTTGTAAGTGAAGCAAGTAACCCACTACATGTTCTGGAGTTGTGTGTAATGGTTGTATTTGATTAATATGGCAGTAGCAAACAAACCTCTTCCATTTACTTGCATAGCAGTGCCTGGTGGATGGCCTTCTTGCTTGTTTTATGACTTCCATACATTCTTGGGTAAGTTGTAAGTGCCCGAATTCTAGGATTTCAGGAGCCAGATTGCTAGATTCAGCGATGCTGGATCTGGGTGTCTGATCTTTTGGTTGTGCTGTGTCAACAGATCTGGCCTGTTGGGCAATTTGGTGCAGGGTACCACTGAGAGGTCTAGCAGCGTTGTGTACCAGGGTTGCCTTGCCCAAGTTGGTGCTATCAATATGAGTTTGAGTTTGCTTTGACTGAGTTTGTTTACCAGGTAAGGAAGGAGAGGGAGAGGAGGAAAAGCGTAAGCAAATATCCCTGACCAGTTCATCCATAGGGCATTGCCTTGGGATTGTTTGTGTGGGTACCTGGATGCGAAGTTTTGGCATTTTGCGTTCTCCCTTGTCGCAAACAAGTCTATCTGAGGTGTTCCCCAGAGTTTGAAATAAGTGTTCAGAATTTGGGGGTGAATTTCCCATTCGTGGACCTGTTGGTGATCTCGAGAGAGATTGTCTGCGAGTTGATTTTGTATCCCTGGTATAAACTGTGCAATTAGGCGAATTTGGTTGTGAATTGCCCAATGCCAAATTTTTTGTGCTAGCAGGCTTAACTGCGTGGAGTGCGTCCCTCCCTGCTTGTTTAGATAATACATTGTTGTCATGTTGTCTGTTTTGACGAGAATGTATTTGTGAACTATTATTGGTTGGAAAGCTTTTAGTGCTTGAAAAACTGCTAGAAGTTCTAGGTGATTGATATGCAGTTTTGTTTGATGTACGTTCCATTGTCCTTGTATGCTGTGTTGATCGAGGTGTGCTCCCCACCCTGTCATGGAAGCATCTGTTGTTATTACGTATTGTGGCACTGGGTCTTGGAAAGGCCGCCCCTTGTTTAAATTTATGTTGTTCCACCACAGAAGCGAGAGGTAAGTTTGGCGGTCTATTAACACCAGATCTAGAAGGTGACCCTGTGCTTGAGACCACTGCGATGCTAGGCATTGTTGTAAGGGCCTCATGTGCAGTCTTGCGTTTGGGACAATGGCTATGCATGATGACATCATGCCTAGGAGTTGTAATACCATCTTTGCCTGTATCTTTTGTGTTGGATACATGCGTTGTATGATGGTGTTGAAATTTTGAATTCTTTGTGGACTTGGAGTGGCTACTCCCTTTGATGTGTCTATTATGGCTCCCAGGTATTGTTGTACCTTGCGTGGCAGAATTTTGGATTTTGTGAAATTGACGGTGAACCCGAGTTTGAAGAGGGTTTGTATGATCTGATTTGTGTGATTTGAGCACGGTATGAACGAGTGGGCCTTGATTAGCCAGTCGTCCAAATATGGGAACACATGTATTTGCTGCCTTCTTATGTGTGCAGCGACTACCGCTAGACATTTGGTAAAGACTCTTGGTGCGGTTGTTAATCCGAAAGGCAGTACCTTGAATTGGTAATGTATTCCTTTGAATACAAACCTTAGGTATTTCCTGTGCGATGGGTGTATTGGTATATGGAAATAAGCATCCTTGAGGTCTAAAGTTGCCATGTAGTCGTGTAGTTTTAGCAATGGCAATACTTCTTGTAGTGTGACCATGTGGAAGTGGTCTGATTTGATGAAAGTGTTCACTACTCTGAGGTCTAGGATTGGTCTCAGTGTTTTGTCCTTCTTTGGTATCAGAAAGTACAGTGAGTAAACTCCTGTGTTTATTTGTGTGTTTGGCACTAATTCGATTGCATTCTTTTGCAATAGTGCCTGCACTTCTATCTCCAGGAGATTGGAATGGTGTGTTGTTAAATTTTGTGCTTTTGGTGGTATGTTTGGAGGGAATTGTAGAAATTCTATGCAATAACCATGTTGGATAATTGCTAGAACCCAAGTGTCTGTAGTGATTTCCTCCCATGCTTTGTAATAATGACCTATTCTTCCCCCCACTGGTGTTGTGTGGAGGGGGTGAGTGACATGTGAGTCATTGTTTAGTAGTAGGGGTTTTGGGGCTTTGAAATCTCCCTCTATTTCTAGGGAATTGCCCTCCTCTATATTGTCCCCGAAAACCTCCTCTATACTGTCCCTGGTAAGTGGACGGTGTTGCTTGTGAGGTGCTGGCTTGTGTGCTTTGACCCCGAAACCCCCCTCGAAAGGGCGTTTTACGGAATGTGCTGTAATTCCCTCTGCTCTGCGGGGAGTAGAGTGCGCCCATGGCTTTGGCAGTGTCCGTATCTTTTTTGAGTTTCTCAATCGCTGTGTCCACTTCTGGACCAAACAGTTCTTTTTCATTAAAAGGCATATTGAGAACTGCTTGTTGAATCTCTGGTTTAAATCCAGACGTTTCGGAGCCATGCATGCCGTCTGATAGTTACAGATGTATTAATTGTCCGTGCAGCTGTATCTGCAGCGTCCATGGAGGAACGTATCTGGTTGTTGGAGATGGTCTGTCCCTCCTCAACCACTTGTTTCGCCCTATTTTGGAAGTCCTTGGGCAGATGTTCAATGAGATGTTGCATCTCGTCCCAGTGGGCTCTGTCATAGCGCGCAAGTAGTGCCTGGGAGTTCGCGATGCGCCACTGGTTTGCAGCTTGTGCTGCGACTCTTTTACCAGCTGCATCGAACTTGCGGCTTTCTTTATCTGGGGGTGGTGCATCTCCAGATGTGTGAGAGTTGGCCCTTTTCCTAGCTGCTCCTACAACAACAGAGTCTGGTGGCAGCTGTGTAGTGATGAAAACCGGGTCCGTAGGAGGCGGCTTATACTTCTTTTCCACCCTTGGTGTGATTGCCCTACTTTTGACCGGCTCCTTAAATATGTCTTTTGCGTGCCGGAGCATACCAGGGAGCATAGGCAGGCTTTGGTAGGAGCTGTGGGTGGAGGAGAGTGTGTTGAACAAGAAATCATCCTCGACCTGTTCTGAGTGGAGGCTTACGTTATGAAATTGTGCTGCTCTAGCCACCACCTGAGAGTACGCGGTGCTGTCTTCTGGTGGAGATGGCTTTGTAGGGTAGGCCTCCGGGCTGTTATCTGACACTGGGGCGTCGTATAGGTCCCATGCGTCCTGATCTTGGTCACCCTGGCTCATGGTGGTGTGAGCTGGGGAGTGAGATGGAGTTTGTGCTGGTGAAACGTTAATCACGGGCGGAGGAGAGGGTGGTGGTGTAATTCTTTTAACCACTTTTGGTTGTGGTGCTTGTTCCGTCTGGAACTCCAACCTTCTCTTTCTCCTAATGGGGGGAAGGGTGCTTATTTTTCCTGTCCCCTGCTGAATGAAGATACGCTTTTGCGTATGGTCCACATCAGTTGCTTGTAGCTCTTCCTCAAACCTATGCTTTTGCATTTGGGAGGTTAGCGAGTGCTCTTCTGTATAAGAGCCTGAAGCTGGGTCGCTTGCAGTTTGTTTCGGCGTCGAAACTTTGTCTGCGTGTTTTTTCGGCTCCGAGGTGACTTTTTTCCTTTTCGGGGCCGAAACCTCTCGGCGTCGATCTGTTTCGGTGCCGCTGTCTCGGCGTCGAGCCGTGTCCACACCGGCATCTCGGTGTCGAGGCTTGTCTCCAGCACTTTCTCGGTCCCGAGAAGGCTGCGTGCCGGTGTCTCGACCGGAGTCGGACGATCTCGGCACTGTTTGGGCCTTTTTCGGTGCCGACGGTCGGTCACCGAATTTATGGGTGGAGCCATGGCCTGGTGGCAGTGGCGTCCCCTGGGCCTTGTAAATGTTTCTTTGTGTGGTTTTCGACGTCTTACTCACGGTTTGTGTGTCGTCGAATCCTTCGGAGTCTGAGTCTTGGATCGAGAAGGTACCTTCTTCTTCCTGTTCCTCGAACTCCCGTTGGGCTGTCGGTGCGGACGCCATTTGAAGTCTTCTGGCTCGACGGTCTCGGAGTGTTTTTCGGGACCGGAACGCACGACAGGCCTCGCAGGTGTCTTCGCTGTGCTCAGGTGACAGGCACAGGTTGCAGACCAAGTGTTGGTCTGTGTAGGGGTATTTATCGTGGCATTTGGGGCAGAAACGGAACGGGGTCCGTTCCATCGGCGTTCCTCAGCACGCGGTCGGGCCGACCAGGCCCCGACGGAGGATCGAAAAAACTACCCAGAAGGGCACCGGAGCTCTTCGATCTTCGATGCGGTGTTGAATCTAAGTACGCCGATCCCGAACGCAACAATACCGACGAAAATCTTCCGAAATTAACTATTTTTACCGTTCCGAAACTCGGAGCGACAGGAACACGTCCGAACCCGATGGCGGAAAAAAAACAATCGAAGATGGAGTCGACGCCCATGCGCAATGGAGACAAAAGGAGGAGTCACTCGGTCCCGTGACTCGAAAGACTTCTTCGAAGAAAAACAACTTGTAACACTCCGGCCCAACACCAGATGGCGAGCTATTGCAGAACATGCGTATCTACAGCGACAGATGCCATCGAACCTATAGTTACCAATAGTATTAATATTAGGATAAAGGTCTGCTGGTATATTTTCCAGAGCAACAAGGAAACAGACTACAATTGTGAATGATATTTAGGTATTATGTTGAGAGTATAGGCATGGACAGAAAGAGATCGCTAATAGGCCTAGAAAATGAACGCACAAGCATGTAGTTCTCCACTTGATATGCTTAGGGCTATAATGAGGAAAGACCACAATGGCAATTTTGTAGGGGTAGGAGTGATGCTATAGCTGGTAAACACCAAAATGGAAGACTTCATTAGCTTTCAAGGCCACAAGGCAACTTTATTTTAAGTTAACGAGAAATTAGAGGCAATGAAGAAGAAAGGAGGTCACCTCATAGAAAGTAAAATTAAGGGACTTCAATGATATCTTTAGAAATATCCTAAAATTAGTGGCACTTGTGCAGAATGGAAAAGTGCCAAGGATGTAAGGAGAGTAATCTAGGATAAAATTAAATTCCAACAGAGTGAGGTAAACATGGTGAAAAGGCTATCTTGGAATGAAGCAGTTGAGTCACAGTCACCTGGGCAGTTAAGTCACACTCACAAGGTTAGCTGAGTCACACTTTTGTACATGTACAGCAAGAGCTAATACACAGAAACATTGTGGACTAACAAGCAGGGCCAGCAAACTTAAACAATGTCAATACAATGTGTACAAGGTGATATTCTAAGGGTGACACAGTCAAACAATGACAAATGTACACACACAGTTTCACTCATGTCCAGGGACAAAGATCTAGTTTTTGGCATTCAAAATGACACTGAGCCACTGTTGGCGCAATTTACAAAATTAACAAATGTGAACATAAGTTGCAGGCTTGCTTTACTTATAATTAAATCATATGATGTCACTCCCTGGATGAGAAAGGGGTTTTGTCTGTGTGTTGTGAGTGAAAAACTAGGGGTGGGTGGAATGTTTAATCCGTCCATAGAATTGTTGGAAATTTGGTCATTATGCGTTACACTTTAACGCCCCATGGTGGATTTTTTTTTATTGTGAGGCTCCAGAAAACGAGAGCGAGATTTGGTGTCCCTTAGTGTGATTTTCTAACATGGATGGCTGAGGGCAGTCAGAGGTCTGCTGCTCGAGTACATTTGCTACTGCTCAAATAGATGTTCTACTTGAGCAGCAGCAAAATCAACTCGAATGTCCACGTGCTCTTGTGCAACGCATGGTGTCGTCCATGTTGATATTTCGGCACTGCTCTTGCTACTGGTGCCAAATTGCATTTCTTTCCGCCAGTTAGCAGAACTCCACTGAATTTCACTGAGTTTTTATGTGACTCCGTGACATTCCAGTGTAAAACTCCACGAGTTCTGCCGACCCCTATAAAAAAAAATAACTTTGTGCTTCAAAGTAGAGTATCACGTTAAGCAGCTGGTAAATCCCAATCAGTGCTCTACAGTGACCCGGTAGTCTACATTTCAAGTCCTACACTTTGTAGTGTTGGGGCCCTAGGCCCCCATGCTACTAAAATGAGATGACACAGACACGATTTCTTGGTGGGTGTAACTGGCCCTGGGCACGTGCACCCGGCCCTTTTTATTGCCAGGGTCACCTGACCGGTGACGCCTGTGTTGGGTGGGTGTGGGGTGTATGTGGGAGGCCAGCCCTCAGCAGAGAGGCTGGCCAAACACTAGAACGTGTCCAGCAGGACACTACATTCCTCCAAAACTTTGAGGAACCAAAACAAAGTCCAACCTGAAAGAGAAAAACACAGTAACAAAAACACCACCATCAGTCTCTCGGCCTCGAGAAGGCAGGCCGCAGGATTGCCGTGGGCAGGTGCAGCTGGGAGCACCCGGATCCTTCTGCACGAGTTCATGATTTAACCAGTCACAGCCGGGCACGAACACAGTGTGGAAGAAATCTGGACTCCGACAGTCAGATGGCTGGACAAGTGTCCACTGATGCACTGTGCTTCAATCCTGTGGGCACTCGTGGCGAGGCTGGTGGTGTTTACAGTTCAATTTGTTCAAATAGGGCGTATCATTCGAATTGGGTGTGTCATTCGAATTGGGTGCATCACGAGCGTTGGTGGAGTCCACTGTGAATCTGCTTGCCGAGACATCCTGGCTTCACGAAGGCCAATCCCTTGAAGACGGATGACATCTGTGATGGCGTGAGGTCCTCCTCTGAAGCCTTTGTATGTTCTGACCCTCTGATGGCAGAGCTGCTTCCAGACCACCTCTCGGTTTTGGATTCTTCACTATGGAACTTCCTCGAGGCCTTTTCGATGGGTTTGCCACGGGATTGGCATGGACTGTGCTGGGCTGCGTGTGTGCCATCTGCCGGCCGCTGCAGGCTCTCCGACAGGAGCCATGGTCAAATCATTCGTGCATCCACAAGGGTGGATGTTCCATGGTCAGGGCGCTTGCAGACATGGATCAGGTGCATGCGGGCTTTCAGATGTCTAACACGTCGCCAGGAGGGTGTCTAGTTGGTGTCATGTTATTTCACTGAAGACAGTCTTGGTGTGCTGTGACCTGTTGGGAGTCTCCATTGCACAGCCCTGTTTTGTCTCTTTGACTTCATCGGTGGGGCAATGTCCATTCCTCTCTCAAGCTTGAGAGGCCCCTTGTCTGGGTTGTCACGGGACTGCTTGTGGTTTGCACTGGGGCTGCTTGTGTGCCACATAGGGCAGCTGCATGACCTCCTAGGAGCCACAGCCTAGTCGCATGCAATTACAGGGATAGATGGGTCTAGGTCACGACTTTGCTCTTGCCACCGAGAGCAGGATACAGACAGGGCGAGCAGCTGGTCATTGGTTGACTGGTTCTTCAGAGCATTAAAGCAGAGGTGTAGGACTCCAGTCTGGTTGTTTAATTGCTCCTTTGATGAATACTGTGATGCACATGACAATGATGATGTTTGCCGTTTGGAGACCTGGATGACAAGGGATGTTGCTGAAGTAAGGGTGATTGGAGTAACTTCGTCACAGCGAGTGCAGTCTTTCTTTTGCTCATGTGCAGATGCTAGCAGTGGTGCCCTCTGCTTCAAGCAGCCGATGACAGGTGGCTTGGATGGTCACCTTTGACATGTGGGGTAAGTACGCAGTTCGCGCATGGCGTCTTACATTTGGCACTCACGCCATGCTGTCTCCAGTGACGTCACCGCACCCTGGTGGCTGTCTTGTCTGTGGGTGCACTCTTCCTTTGTTGTGTGAGTCCTCCATCTCTCCACCCTGTTGATCTTCCATTCTTGTTCTTCTGTGGTCGTCAGGTGTTGCAGTGTGAATGGTGATGTCACACACTCTCCTTTCTTTGTTGCAGTGTGACAGGTGATGTCACAGTCTCCTTTCTTCCTTCTACGGGCTTCGTTTGTTTTGAAGCAGATGCCGAAACCATGCTAGAAGTCATGCAGCTGAGGAGTTCTTCAGGCTGGTGGGGGCTTTTGCTGGTGACTGGAGCGGCGGGTAAGTGACGTTTTTCTTCTTGCACTTTTCTGTCTTCTTTTTTTTCTTGTAAAATGTAAATGTCATTGTTCAGCCTCGTTTGAAAAGGCCGGTAGCAGGCAGACAGCATGAGGTTCTGTGAGGGGGGTGGGGGCTCTGGGCACTTTGAATATTTTTTAGGTGCGTGTCAGCACCTCTCCACTTACTCCCACGCATTTCTGGGCATTTTGCTGTCAGTTGGGTGCAGGCCAGCACCATTTTCATTACGCGGCCGCAGCATTTCCTCACGCTGCGGGCCGCATTTCAGCATTTTATTTTTAGAAAAAGAAGGTGGGGGAGCGGCCCTGGGCTTTTCTTTATTTTGGTGCAGGTCAGCACCTCTCGGTCGGGTCGCTTGTAGAGGGAGCGGCCCTGGGCATTTTCTTGCACTTTGGTGCATGTCTGCACCTTATATTTCACTTTGTTTCGGTGCGTGTTTGCACCATTGTTCAGCCTCATTTTGGCTGCGGCAGCCTTCTCTGACGCTGCTGGCCGTGTTGGCGGCATTTCTGGGGTAGGGGCAGCCCTGGGCATTTTCCTTCCTTTTCCTGGTGCATGGAAGCACCTCACTGCATGGCAGTAACTTCTTCGTGCGCGCCCACAGCAGCAGCGTTTCTCACGCTGTGGGCTGCGCTTTTGCCATGACTATTTTGAAAACTGGCCGAGGGGGGTGGCCCCAGGCATTTTTGTCTTCATTTCGGTGCGCAAACAGCACCATTTTCCTCTCCGGTGGGGCAGCTTTACTTCATGCTCTCTGGCGTGTCTCATGTACTTTTGATGCCTGGGAGCACCATCGCATTTCTCACCCGCGGCCGCCGCAGCAGCCTTTCCTAACGCTGCGGGGCGGCCCTGGATTATTCTTTATTTTGCGTTGTGGTGCGTGGCAGCACCGTATGTGCACATTATGCAGCCCAGCAGCCTTCCCACATGCTGCGGGCCGCGCTGCACTCGACACAGGGGCGGCCTTGGGCATTATCGCACACTTCTTTTGGTGCGCAATAGCGGCGTCCTGTTCACGGCGATCACAGCCGTCCTGGCAGTGCTGTGGTCGCCGCACCGCTTGGTGGGTGCTTTTTAGCACCGTTGCGCTTTTCTGTTTGCGGCCGCAGCTGTTTTCTCAGAGCTGCGGGCCGCGTTGCTTACTGTCAGATGGGGCTTTTTGCTTATACCCCGGGCTCACCTCATGCTCGGTGTGTGGGGGATGGCGCTCCCGTTCCCTTCATTGTTTCAGGGCTCACCGCGGGCACCAGTCTCTCCACTGGTTTAATTTCCTGTTCCCTCCATGAGGGAAGTAGTCGTCTGCGGCCATGTGGGGTTGCTGTACCCGCTCTCGTCGCCAATGTAGTGTTGGGGCCCTAGGCCCCCATGCTACTAAAATGAGACGACACAGACAGGATTTCTTGGTGGGTGTAACTGGCCCTGGGCACGTGTGCCCAGCCCTTTTTATTGCCAGGGTCACCTGACCGGTGACGCCTGTGTTGGGTGGGTGTGGGGTGTATGTGGGAGGCCAGCCCTCAGCAGAGAGGCTGGCCAAACACTAGAACGTGTCGAGCAGGACACTACACACTTTACTGTTCCCACTTCCTTATGCTGGCATGGAGTGTATGGTTCAAACACATGGCAGTGGCACTCACAACTACATCCTGAATAGAAGTGGATATTGTGGCTTCATCTCTGTTTGATCAGTACAAACTCCACTGCCCTGAAATAATGCTGCTGTCGATTTTGTGTTTGGTTGAGCTTTTTATTATAATGGTGAGTGTACAATGGTGTTTTTCTTTTAATGTGAATTAGTTCTTGAGCACGTAGCACGTAGGGAGGAAAGGAAGAGGAAAAGGCGTGACCCACAGGTCATGTGCGGGCATCGGAGCCCTTACATACCTTGTAGGTCTCCGACTTCAACTCCCCCCCGAGAACTGGACTAAGCATTGGGTTTTGAGCCCCCCTCTCCCCACGGCTGTCGACTCCTGGTTGGGAGAGGCGGTGGGCAGGTAGGGCAGGGCTGTGCAGCCCAAAAAGTGGAGCTTGAGGGCTGACCATGTGGGAGCTGCAAGAAGGAAAAATAAACCTGCAGTAAGCGCTTTAGCACACTCCGCACAGGGCAAGGTGGACAGAAAGGTTTAAGACTTAAGACAGGCACAAGGGGCGCAGGAGCCAGATCGCTGCTATCTGCTCCTCTCCTCCTTTTTTTTGGTTTGTTTGCCCCGCTTAGCGCTGCTTAACACCGGCTGCCCACCTGAAAACTGTCTAAAATTGCCTCTGTGACCTCCACTGGTTGGAGAGGGTGAAGCCCGGCTTGCTGTTTGCTGCCCTACTGCTGTTGCTGCCTTCGCTACCCTTGCTGCCCCACTGCGATACTACATTCTGCAGTTTGGATTGGTATTGGTATTAATGTCCTCCCCCCACTGTGTCCATTTGTTTTTATTGGCACTACCAACCAGTGATCAACAACTGCACCTCCCAAGTTCTGTGCCATACTTACACATCGGGTACACACCTTGCACACATCAAGTCTCTCGGCGGTATACAACCACATAGGGGCAGCATCAATCTGCCTGAAGATCCAGAAAAGATCTCAAGCTGCGTACTCGTGCCCCTCCATAGCTGCAATAGCCCAGGAAGTGAGGCGGTGCAGAAAGGGTTGTTTGGGCCCTCCAACCTGCCTCCAAGGAGCTGTGAAAGCCTTGAGTCATGGTTACAAGTGTAATCTTTCTGGTAATGGTGAAACGGAAGCAACGTCATGCAAAAAAGCCCAGACGGGCAAAGTATCAGAGAATGGGCTACCTGAACCCGTACCCCCAGATCCAACCATTTCCTCCAGCTCGTGTCCTCTCTCCAGTGCTTAATTTGTGCTTGTTGTTTACGGTGCTGAGCAGCGGCACTTATATTTGAGGACCGGAGCTTATTCTTCTGCCTCAAGCATTTGCTGCGAGCAAAAGACACCTATGGGAAAGACGGAGGAAGGGAAAAATGAAAAAGCGAGGAAGAGAGAAAGTAAAAAGCTGCAAGAGTGAGCTGAAGTGGCAGGGAGTGGCTTTATATGGATTGAATAGGCCCGAGATGGCTTCAGGATTACGCAGCCTCAGTATTCGATGTTCACACATTTAATTACAGCAGCCGCAATGTTTAAGAGAGGGGCTTTGGGCACCGGCACCTTTGTATTTACAAATTAGGCACTGCCTCTCTCCACCACAGGTGCCCATCTCTACAAAGAACCCAATCAAATAATATTTTCCTAAGGCAATAGAAACAGCTTCAAAGGATCAAAAAGATATTCCAGATATGGCACCCACAGGCATTTATTTACCTGACTAACTCGGGGTGTTCTGTCAGCAGTATGCCCAGTTCACCCCAAGATGCTATAAAAAAAGTTAAGCAAAGAAGCAGCTTATGCAGTGTTCCTTATCAAGCACAGAACACAATCTTGCCCCGGCTTAAGATCGTGTGAGTCAGTCGTGTGAGACTTGACAACAGACTCTCCTCCCCACTCTGCTTTCCCCTTACTTGACCTCGGCAATTCTTCTACCAAAAGAAGGATCAAAAGCGAGAATCAAATGCCCACTACAAGCATCAGTCCTACCTTTAATGTAGGCAATGAAGAGCTGCCTCAAGTATATTCCCAAGCTGAAATATGAACATGATTTTGGCGACTGCACAAGTCTATCGACCCCTGGTCTTGACCCTGGAGCCGGCGAGCCCCAGAGCTTTGCTTCCGTAAACAAGTGGAATCATCCCTAAGCCAAAAGGCCACAGCTCACTCCTCAGAAGGAGGAATTTTACTGACCAGGAACTGGGAATTTTCACAGATCCCTTTCTCTCCAACATTGAGGCCCAAATAGACGATACCCTGGGTCAAACACTGTTAATGTCTTGAGGGCCAGCAAAAAAGGCCACTGAGCCAGCTTTGACAGCTCAGGCCCAATCGTATATCCAGAAGATGGTAGCAATAAGAGCTACACAGGACACTATAGCCAGGACTCTTCTATGGCAGGCAAGCAAAATGGAGTTGCAACAAGATATGATTCAACCATTGGCAACTCATGTTGCTGAAATTTGTTCTAAGCGTAATCTTTTGGAGGCAGAGTTAAAACTCCTCACGAATGATAAACCCTGCCCATGTTCCCCAATTATGAACAAGCTGAATACCTTACCAGAGATACTTGATAATCTGATTGGCACAATCAAGGTCTTGAAAACTTATAAAGCATTCCAGCTTAGGTTATCAAACGATATTATGTCTGGGGGGGGGGGCGCCCAGACTAATCGTGGTACAGCTGAACCAGCCATTTCCCTGGAAGTCCTTCAACAATTACTCCGTCATCCAGGATCAGGAGAGCTTTTCCTCTTCTTCCATCAACCTTTTGGATCAACAATGGGAGCTTATGAACAGGACTATCCTAGAGAGCAACTAGGTAACTGGATCTCTATCTAAGCCACTCTCATCCTCTTGCCTGTCTAGAAGGGCAAAAAAAGATTTAAAAACAGTCAAAAAAGCAGTGTGTTCTTAAAAGAAGCTCTACAGTTGACAAATGAGCTACAAGCAACAAATTGCAAGCTCCTACAAACTCTGGCAATCTTTATCCACTTTTTACCCCACCAACACAGGCGATACTTCAACTCCTAGCATCAATTAATACATCAACTTTAGTCTCCCCGGGCGTCTCTGTATTACTTGAAACCAAAAAGTTAAATTAGACCAGGGGGAGTCCCAAAGATAGATGACCACTCTGTGCACAAACCAACTAGAGATATGGAACTCCGGGAGCGCAGAATGTTAGGTCAAGGCATTTGCACCCTCGACAGGGGAGATAAATGGATGGGAGTGGATGGGATGCTGGCCACGGAAAGCAAAAGGGTGGAGCAAAGTACTCCATCTTAATTGTAGTCCCAGGATCTGCCAGGCCCCAACCCTAGGGGTCAACAAAAGGATCTACTAATATATAGACCTATAAATGATCAAGTGCCCTGAAGGGAGTCTCAATCAACTTGTTGGTCCACATCTGCCCCTTTATTGTTTAGAAGAGAGAGGCCCTACCGGCACATGGAAAATCCTGGGCTACAATTGGTTTCAACTTTTCGGGAAGCATTAGTTGTTGAGCGCCAGAGAAGTGAGCCTTATAGCACTGCAGGTAATAGTTCTCCAGCACAGCATTCAACTACCTGCACTGGTTCCTCCCCTGAACAGTCTGGGGAACAGGATGATTTCAACCTCCTCAAGTGCGATGAAGAGGAGAGCTCTCACTTAATACCCCTCTTCATTCCTCGATACACTTTCAAGGGCTCACTGGAACCCTCAATAGAAGGAAATTGTTCAGGTTGTTTGCCCATAATCCTGTCCTTAAGAACATAACCATTGATGACCTGTATTGGGTCAAATTTGAACCGCCACTGTTATATTGAACTGGGAATGTGACCAAGGCAATTTGGAAAAGAGTGGCCCAACTGAACTGAGCTGTTTTAGGTGAATGAGGTATGCATTTTTATATTCATGCCTCTGTGAAATAGCCACATATTCTTTTAAAACTGCTTCAAGCCCAAACCTAGGTTGTGTGCTGAAGGGTGTAATTGTGGGAAACTATAGTGAGACTACAGAGGGCCCAAAGCCATTTACCATTTATTGACGGCAGGATAGGAGGGAGGTCTCTTAACACAGCAAGGAATGTTTTCCACAGGCAGGGCAGGTATCTGTAGACTAAGTTTAACACACAGAATCCCAGGGGAAATGTCACCTATATCCATGAACATTTTGACAATTATCTCTTCAAATATTGCAGGACTGAGTCCCAAGCTTGTCCAAGTGGACTGGAGGGGAGTTTATTGATTCTCCTGATATAATTATGTTCGAAGAAACCTGAAAGATCTCCCTCTTATACAGGCAGAGTTTTAAAACATTCCACGCCCCAGGTTGCACTTCTAAATCAGGTAGGCCCTCTGATGGGTTGTTAATTCGGATTATGATTTCTCTAGGGTTCCATGCTACCCAATTATTCATTAATTGGCCAGACTTATTTATTGAGATCTCCACCCCTGACAAAACAAATTCTTATTAATGTATACAGTAGGAGTGTTCCTAAAATCGATGATGTCTCCGTTCTCCACCTTTTGACTGATTACGTTTCAACCTTATCAAGGACAAACACAGCTGTGATTATGGGTGGGGTTTTCAACGTATGCTTTGAACCACTGGCTCTCCATAATGAGGTAGCTGGAAAGGAAGATCAATAGTGGAGTATTCGTCAAATTTCAAGTCCACTGTTGTCTTTGCTCCTGCAGGATGACTTGCAAATGTTGGATCTTTGTGTAAGCTGACGTATGGGGACTTGTAATGATAGAACTATATCTGATTCAGAGTTACGGCCCACCTTTAGAAGGAATAACTACCTGAGTTGTATTGATTACTTTTTATTTAATATCCAATTCTGGGGAAACCTTATTGACATAGAACTCCTGTCCAGATAGGAGAGTGACCACTTACCTCTTCGCCTCTCTCTTTGTAGACGTGGCGAGGAAGGGGTAGGTCCCTCCAAATACCTTGAGGCGTCCCTTTGATTAGTAATAACCAGAGGTGAATTAAGTGGGAGGGCATTATGGTCAAAGAGTCCAAGTACTCCTCATTAAATCAAGAGCTAGTTCCCATTTAGTACTATATGGCTAACCCAGTGACTGTTCAAGACATGACCATGGAAGTCCACTTCATCTGGCTTGAAAATCTGAAAATGATTTTGTTTTTACCAAACCTCCCATGTAGGATCCTTCCCCAGAGGGTAGCTTCCATATGGTATGACAGGACTTGTCAGGTTATCCTTCACAGTGACTGAAGTGGATCATCAGATCTCAGAAGGCAGGAAAGGTGCCTGGGTTAGATCGAATATCGGTGGACCTCTAAGTCCGAACCAGTAATCTGGGCACCCTACCTTACACGCGTTTTTAATGCCATCTTAGCAGGAGCGAGATTATACCCTCTTGGAAAAGGGCAGAGCTTATTCCCATACATAAGAAAGGCCTGAAGTCTGACCCAGCTAACTACCGCCTTATCAGCCTTATTGATTCAAGCCAAAAAATCTTTTGTAAGCTTTTTTTTAGATAAGGTTCTCGCCAGGCTCAATGAAAATAAAATGTAAACACAGTTTCAAGCTGGTTTTTATTCCAAAATTTGCACCAAATGTTTAGGTTTAGTTAATAATGTGGAAAGAAGTAGACATAAAAAGGGGTAGTCTCTACGTCGTTTCTGTTTACCTTAAAGTGACATTTGATGTCATCTCTTGGGATAAGCTATGGTGTATATTAGCTGTCATAGGGCTTCCTCACCCACTCCTTGATTTGTTCATTATGTTACATCAGGATAGTTTTGCCCAAGTTAGATGGGGTACTAATGGGGAAAACACCAACCTTTTCAAGGTTGCTAAAGGAATCAGACAAGCATGCGTCTTCGCCCTCACTTTGTTCTTGCTGTTTATAGATGGCTGGATTTACTACCTTTTGGGTTGTAATAACAACTCGGTGGTTGTAGGGGGGAGTACAATACCTGCTCTGCTATTTGTGGACAATACTTTATAAGTGTTGAAAACCCCAAGGGCCTAGAATCTCTACTGAGCAACTTTAATAGATTCTGCCTGGGCCACGGACTGGAAATGAACGCGAGTAAGACTAAATTTATGGCCATCCGTCTTCATCCATGTTTTAGAGGATCATTAATGTTGGAAAGGGAGGGGCTGTAGAATGTGCTAGATTTTTATTATCTTGGCATCTGCCTTTCTAGTGCAAACTCATGGGGAACACATGTCCCAAAAGTTCCCTTACACTGAAGCATAGGGCTGCAACCATCCTAAAATTTGCAAACAAGACCATGTCTTACCCAATTTTCCCCCTTCTTGAGATTTGGAAGGGCTAAAGCAGTCGCTGCTGCAGTATACAGAGAAGAGCTATGGGGAAATATCAATCTAAACGCCCTGGAGTTGGCTGAGAACACATTTCTAAGATTAGCCTTTAAATTGCCCCAAAGTACGCCACTGATTTTTAAACATGACAGGTTTTCATTTTATAGCTCCCCTTGCGCACCTGTAACCCCTCTTGTAATAGCTGCGAATCTGGTCTACTCACAAGCTGGATGAATATAGGGTGGGACTAAGAGATGTCTTAGATAAATCAAAGAGAGGAATCTGTCTACCCTGGCTGGACTACATGAAACAGTCCTTATATTCTATGAATTTACATGAGTATTGGCCGTCCCCTGAAACTATCCCACCCTCTGAAAATAAGAAACTGAATGCCATCTACTGGGAGCTTCAGACTGCTAAATTGACCAAACAGGTAGGCTTGGGCCAATTGACCGATTGTTTCATAGGGTTCAAGCCTACCAAGTACTTTGAAAAATATATGAATAACATTGAGCCTCCATTTACAAAAGCTCTTTATATCAGGTCCAAGTTATGTGCTTAACCGCTTGCTACTCTAACTGTTAAATGGAACAGCCAGCAAGGAGTTAGTAAAATCTGTCCTGCATGTGAGAATGCCGAAAAAACTGACGCTCAACTCGTATCCTTTGGCCCAGGGTACTACAAGCAGCGTAGGTGTTGGATTGTCCCTCTGTGCCACCTCTTAGGTGTAGTCCAGTACATGGCAGCGATGAGATTATGCAGAGTGGACATGTCACCAGTCATTGTTTTTTCCATTGTTAAATATTTGGAGAGCATATTGCCAATTTGGCAAACATTTGGCACCCCTTTCATTAGTCCGTTATCTGCTTAGTGCTAATCTTCTCCTTATTGCATATTATGGTTTTATTGATTTTAAAATTTGTATTTTTTAACTTTATTGTAAGCTGGAGAACTTATACTTAACTCACTTAGGTTGTCCTGCGTGGAAGGATACGGTTTGTATCCTGGAACTTAATCCATTTCCGTTATAATGGAAACGTTTTATGTCCTATGTGTTAATTGTAGTACGCCAGCACCTAGTAATGTTTCATATATGAGTATCTGCCTTTTTAAAGACATTCTTCCAGTCTGAAGTTTTGTAAGGAAAATGTCACTTACCCAGTGTACATCTGTTCGTGGCATTAGTCGCTGCAGATTCACATGCTGTGCATAGTCCGCCGTCTGGTGTTGGGTCGGAGTGTTACAAGTTGTTTTTCTTCGAAGAAGTCTTTTCGAGTCACGAGACCGAGGGACTCCTCCTACTTTGGTTCCATTGCGCATGGGCGTCGACTCCGTGTTAGATTGTTTTCCCCGCAGAGGGTGAGGTAGGAGTTGTGTATGTTAGTAATAGTGCCCATGCAATGGAATGAATAAGTATGTACAAAATGAAGGTTAAAGTAATATATTTACAAATGTACAAATGTTGAAGATTACTTCCAAACGGCTACAGGCTCCCGGGGAGGCGGGTGGGCGCATGTGAATCTGCAGCAACTAATGCCACGAACAGATGTACACTCGGTAAGTGACATTTTCCGTTCGGTGGCATGTGTAGCTGCAGATACACATGCTGTGCATAGACTAGTAAGCAGTTATCTCCCCAAAAGCGGTGGTTCAGCCTGTAGGAGTGGAAGTAGTTTGAAATAAAGTTCTTAGTACAGCTTGACCTACTGTGGCTTGTTGTGCAGATAACACGTCTACACAGTAGTGCTTAGTAAATGTGTGAGGCGTAGACCATGTTGCTGCCTTACATATTTCGTTCATTGGAATATTTCCTAGAAAGGCCATGGTAGCACCTTTCTTTCTGGTTGAGTGTGCCTTTGGTGTAATAGGCAGCTGTCTCTTTGCTTTAAGATAGCAGGTTTGGATGCACCTAACTATCCATCTGGCTATACCTTGTTTTGATATTGGATTTCCTGTATGAGGTTTTTGAAATGCAATAAATAGTTGTTTTGTTTTCCTAATTAGTTTTGTTCTGTCAATGTAGTACATTAGTGCTCTTTTGACGTCTAATGTATGTAGTGCTCTTTCAGCTATTGAGTCTGGCTGTGGGAAGAACACTGGTAATTCTACTGTTTGATTTAAGTGGAACGGTGAGATAACCTTTGGTAACAATTTTGGGTTGGCTCTTAGAACTACCTTATTCTTGTGTATTTGAATAAATGGTTCTTGTATAGTAAACGCCTGAATTTCACTTACTCTTCTTAGAGATGTAATGGCAACGAGAAATGCAACTTTCCACGTTAAGTATTGCATTTCGCAAGAATGCATGGGTTCGAAAGGTGAGCCCATGAGTCTTGTTAAGACAATATTGAGGTTCCATGAAGGAACAGGTGGTGTCCTTGGTGGTATAATTCTCTTTAGTCCTTCCATAAATGCTTTTATGACAGGTATTCTAAATAGGGAAGTTGAATGAGTAATTTGCAGGTATGCAGATATTGCTGCGAGATGTATCTTTATGGAAGAGAAAGCTAGATTTGACTTTTGCAAATGTAGTAAATACCCTACTACATCTTTTGGAGATGCATGCAATGGTTGAACTTGATTATTATGGCAGTAGCAAACAAATCTTTTCCATTTACTTGCATAGCAGTGTCTAGTGGATGGTCTTCTAGCCTGTTTTATGACCTCCATACATTCTTGTGTGAGGTTTAAGTGTCCAAATTCTAGGATTTCAGGAGCCAAATTGCTAGATTCAGCGATGCTGGGTTTGGATGCCTGATCTGTTGCTTGTGTTGTGTTAACAGATCCGGCCTGTTGGGTAGTTTGACATGAGATACTACTGACAGGTCTAGTAGTGTTGTATACCAAGGTTGTCTTGCCCATGTTGGTGCTATTAATATGAGTTTGAGTTTGGTTTGACTCAATCTGTTTACTAGATATGGAAGGAGAGGGAGAGGGGGAAAAGCGTATGCAAATATCCCTGACCAATTCATCCATAGAGCATTGCCTTGAGATTGCCGGTGTGGGTACCTGGATGCGAAGTTTTGGCATTTTGCGTTTTCTTTTGTTGCAAATAGATCTATTTGAGGTGTTCCCCAAATTCTGAAGTAAGTGTTCAGGATTTGGGGGTGAATCTCCCATTCGTGGACCTGTTGGTGATCCCGAGAGAGACTGTCTGCTAGCTGGTTCTGGATCCCTGGAATAAACGGTGCTATTAGGCGAATGTGGTTGTGAATTGCCCAATGCCATATTTTTTGTGTTAGGAGACACAACTGTGTTGAGTGTGTTCCCCCCTGTTTGTTTAAATAATACATTGTCGTCATGTTGTCTGTTTTGACAAGAATGTATTTGTGGGTTATCATGGGTTGGAATGCTTTCAACGCTAGAAATACTGCTAACAATTCGAGGTGATTTATATGAAACTTTCTTTGATGTACGTCCCATTGTCCTTGTATGCTTTGTTGATTGAGGTGTGCTCCCCACCCTGTCATGGAAGCGTCTGTTGTTATCACGTATTGTGGCACTGGGTCTTGGAAAGGCCGCCCTTTGTTTAAATTTGTACTGTTCCACCATAGAAGCGAGATATATGTTTGGCGGTCTATCGACACCAGATCTAGAAGTTGACCCTGTGCATGTGACCATTGTGATGCTAGGCACTGTTGTAAGGGCCTCATGTGCAATCTTGCGTTTGGGACAATGGCTATGCATGAGGACATCATGCCTAGGAGTTTTAATACCATCTTTGCATATATTTTTTGTGTTGGATACATAGCTTGTATCACGTTGTGAAAATTTTGAACCCTTTGTGGACTTGGAGTGGCTATCCCCTTTGTTGTGTTGATTGTCGCTCCTAAGTATTGCTGTGTTTGACACGGCAGAATGTGTGACTTTGCATAGTTGATGGAGAAACCCAGTTTGCAAAGGGTTTGTATAACATAATCTGTGTGGTGTGAACACTTTGTTAGCGAGTTGGTCTTTATTAACCAATCGTCTAGGTACGGGAACACGTGTATTTGCTGCCTCCTGATATGTGCAGCTACTACTGCTAGACATTTTGTAAAGACTCTTGGCGCGGTTGTTATTCCGAATGGCAACACTTTGAATTGGTAATGTATTCCTTTGAATACGAACCTTAGGTATTTCCTGTGCGAGGGATGTATCGGTATATGGAAATAGGCGTATTTTAGATCTAAGGTTGTCATGTAGCCTTGCTGTTTCAGTAGTGGTATTACGTCTTGTAACGTGACCATGTGAAAGTGTTCTGATTTGATGAAGGTGTTTAGTGTTCTGAGATCTAATATTGGTCTCAGAGTTTTGTCCTTTTTTGGTATTAGAAAGTACAGTGAGTAAACTCCTGTGTTCTTTTGTGGACCTGGTACTAATTCTATTGCGTCTTTTTGCAGTAATGCTTGAACTTCTAGTTGTAGAAGGTCCAAATGCTGTTTTGACATATTGTGTGTTTTCGGTGGGACGTTTGGAGGGAGTTGGAGAAATTCTATGCAATAACCATGTTGGATAATTGCTAAGACCCAAGTGTCTGTTGTTATTTCCTCCCAAGATTTGTAGAACTGGCTTAGTCTTCCCCCCACTGGTGTTGTGTGAAGGGGTTGAGTGACCTGTGAGTCACTGCTTGTTTTGAGGGGTTTTTGGACCTTGAAATTTTCCCCGGTTTCTTGGGAATTGGCCCCCTCTGTATTGGCCCCGAAAGCCTCCCCTTTGATATTGTCCCTGGTAGGTAGGCGGTGTTGTTTGTGAGGTGCTGGCTTGTGTGGCTTGACCTCGAAACCATCCTCTGAAAGTAGTTTTGCGAAATGTGCCAAATGTGCCTCTGCCCTGCGGGGAATAGAGTGCGCCCATGGCTTTAGCTGTGTCAGTGTCTTTCTTTAATTTTTCAATTGCAGTGTCCACCTCTGGGCCAAACAATTGTTGTTCATTGAACGGCATATTGACCACTGCCTGTTGTATCTCAGGTTTGAAGCCGGATGTGCGCAACCATGCGTGCCTCCTTATTGTTACAGCAGTATTTATTGTTCTTGCAGCTGTATCTGCTGCATCCATAGAAGAACGGATTTGGTTGTTGGATATATTCTGTCCCTCTTCAACCACTTGTTTTGCCCGTTTCTGGAATTCTTTGGGGAGGTGCTCGATGAGATGCTGCATCTCGTCCCAATGGGCTCTGTCATATCGCGCTAGGAGTGCTTGCGAGTTGGCGATGCGCCATTGATTTGCAGCTTGTGCTGCAACCCTTTTCCCCGCTGCATCAAACTTGCGGCTCTCCTTGTCAGGAGGTGGTGCGTCGCCTGATGTGTGCGAGTTGGCTCTTTTACGAGCTGCTCCTACGACAACTGAATCTGGTGTCAGTTGTGATGTAATAAAAGCAGGGTCTGTGAGCGGTGCCTTGTATTTCTTCTCCACCCTTGGAGTTAGTGCTCTGCTTTTAACTGGCTCCTTAAAAATTTGTTTAGCGTGCCTTAGCATTCCCGGGAGCATAGGAAGGCTTTGATAATTGCTATGGGTGGAGGACAGGGTGTTAAAGAGGAAGTCATCCTCGATAGGCTCTGAATGTAGCGATACATTATGAAACTCTGCTGCCCTAGCTACCACCTGTGCATATGTCGTACTGTCCTCAGGTGGTGAGGGCTTAGTGGGGTACGACTCAGGGCTATTGTCCGATACTGGAGCATCATAGAGATCCCATGCGTCCTGATCATCTTGGCTCATGGTGGTATGAGCTGGTGATTGTGGCGGAGTCTGTGCCGGTGATATATGAGTTGCCGGGGGTGGAGAGGGTGGTGGAGTTACCTTCTTTACCACTTTTGCTTGTGGTGTCTTGTCTTGTTGTTGGAAATCTAGTTTCCTTTTTCTTCTGATTGGGGGAAGAGTGCTGATCTTCCCTGTACCACTTTGTATAAAGATCCGCTTTTGCGTGTGATCTACATCTGTTGTTTGTAATTCCTCCTCAAATCTGTGTCTTTGTAGTTGGGAGGACAGTGGTTGTTCCTCTGAGTAGGAACTGGCTTTCGGTTCGGTTGCTGGGCGTTTTGGCACCGAAACCGTGTCTTTTGTTGTTTTCGGCTCCGACGAGATCTTTCTCTTTTTCGGTGTCGTACCCTCTCGGTGTCGACCATCTTCGGTGCCGCTATCTCTGTGCCGAGCAGCTTCGGTGCCGCTGTCTCGGTGTCGACCCTTTTCTGCTGCACTTTCCCGAGATTGCTGCGTGCCTGTGTCTCGACCTGAGTCGGACGATCTCGGCACCAGCTCGCCCTTTTTCGGTGCCGATGGACGGTCACCTACTTTATGGGTTGAGCCATGGCCTGTTGGCAGTGGCGTCCCCTGGGCTTTGTCTGTTTTTCCGTGTGATGCTTGTTTCGACGTCTTACTCACGGTTTCTTCGACGTTGAATTCTTCGGAATCCGATTCGTGGATGGAGAATGTTTCTTCTTCTCCCTCTTCCTCGAACCGTCGTTGTCCTGTCGGCGTGGACGCCATCTGCAACCTTCTGGCTCTTCGGTCTCGGAGCGTTTTTCTCGACCGAAACACTCGACAGGCCTCACACATCTCTTCTTTGTGCTCGGGTGACAGGCACAAGTTACAGACCAAATGTTGGTCTGTATAGGGATATTTACTGTGGCATTTAGGACAGAATCGGAACGGGGTCCGTTCCATCAGTCTCGATGTTGCACGCGGTCGGGCTGACCAGGCCCCGATGAGGGATCGAAATTACCCCGAAGGGCTACCGGAGCTCTTCAAGATTCGGTGTCGATTCTAATCTAACCCGATACCGAACGAAACAATACCGACGAATTTTCCGATGATTCTGACTAACTTTCCGACCCGAAACACGGAGCGAAAAGAAACACACGTCCGAACCCGATGGCGGAAAAAAAAAAATCTGACATGGAGTCGACGCCCATGCGCAATGGAACCAAAGTAGGAGGAGTCCCTCGGTCTCGTGACTCGAAAAGACTTGTAACACTCCGACCCAACACCAGACGGCAGACTATGCACAGCATGTGTATCTGCAGCTACCCATGCCACCGAACATATATTTTTCTTACAGTAGAACATGCATAATTTGTACTCTAAGGTGTGATGGACCATATTAGGTTTTTGCATATAGTCAAGTGTATGTTCATCTGTTTGTGCTTTTAGGCCAATAGTGGATACTCCTAAGAATATCCGACACTGTATTGTGTTTCTTTTTAAATAACCTTTGCACTACTTTTATGGCTACTGGTTGAAATAAAGTAAATAAAGAATAATGAAGAAAGAAAGAATTAGTAATATTGATTTCTGCTTTGCATTTTCATGCACGACTTTATGGATTATACTCAAAATAAATTATGGCTTGATATCCCACACATAGACAGTGATGTGGATGTCGGTCAGGACAAATAATGTACTAGTGAAAGTGTAACCAACACTTCATTTCACAGTAGAACACACTGGAAAAGCCTATTTCTGCAAGGCACAGACAGAGGCGGCACCGTTCTGTAAGGACATCTAGGGGGTCAAGTCTTTATATGACGAGTCACTGACACTACTGATTGGCAGGGAGCAGCTCCCAAATTAGGTTTTGTTTTGCAGTGACCAACTCGGAGTTGCTGTTCAATCCGGACAAACCAAGAAACTTAATCAACTACCCACTGTGATATGATCATCTTAGGTACAATTAAACAGACCTTTGGCCAATGGTAGTGAAGGCTTCTATCAGTGGATGCGTCTGCATCTATGCTGAGAATTTACACAGGCCTAGGCTTGATCAATGACAGACTATTTAGTTTGCCATTCACTAGTGCAAAATGTAAATCTGGGTAAAATGCTGAGGTAGGAAAGGTGGATTAGTGCAGTGGCGAAGCATTAGGTTTCTAAAGGGTGGTGGAGCAGCTAGGGAATAAGCATTGTAAGTAGCACCTGATAGGAGCAGGGAAAGTGCCCCCCTGCTGTGAATTGTTAAAATGTTTTGATGGATGTCCATTGTAAATGGGAATATGCTGGTTGGGGGGAGTTGTTTTTTGAGGCAGGGTTTTTGCTCATTATGGTTTTCAGAAAGGGATATGGTGTATTACAATTTTGTCACTGATCAGCAGGTGCATATTGTGAGGTGGGTAGTTGGACAGTTTGGAATGTATATTGTACAGCAAGTTGGACAGGTTAATATATAATTAGAGATGCAATAGGGGGTTGGGTGGATGGGGCAGGAGGGGCATTTTGAAAGACTACAAGAAGTAGTGCATTGATTAACATACTGGAGTTTCAGTGGTGAAGTTTTAGGATGAACAGAGAATGCTGAAGTGAAAAGAGAGGGGTGGGATTTTTGGGGGGAGGGAGGAGTTTGATGACTAGTTCTATAGACTTAGTTAGTGAGGCTGGGTTGTATAGAATGTATTGCTAGTTGCCAAGGTTTGTTACAGTTAAAGTTGCACCTTCCTCATTAAAGCAGCCTTTCCCACAGTAAGCATGTCTCAAAGAGTCTTATTCAGCACCTTCCTGCCCGAAAGGTCTATCTACACCATACTGAAACAACACATTGTTTTTCCAGAAAATATGCAGGATGGGAAAAATATATTTTTCAACCATATTGTGGAAGCAGGATTAGTATGTGCAACTAGCATTCAAAATAGTTTAGATATTTCAGTTGGAATGGTACCTGGGGATCCTATCATAATACAAGGTGATGGTGATGGAAGAACCTGAAAATTGTGAATAGGGGGATAGCAGGGTACTGGGAGTGGCCTTTGAGGTTGTCCTTATCAATGGGAAACAACGAGAGGCAAAAACGTGGACACTTTAACATCCAGCTGTATTTTGATGCTGAATGGCAGATGTGGTTTTCCATAAGTAACGGTGCGATGACTATTAATAAAACGGTAACAAAATAGTACAAACGAGGTGTTAAACAATGACTGACCACTCATCAGCAAACAGAGCCTAGGATGAAAGGTTGGGTCAGTAATATACTACTGTACAACCTGGTTCTCAAAAATGTTACCAACGTTGTAATTAGGGAGCAGTTGCATGACACCTGGCTGCATTGGACAATTGAAAAAGTAAATACGGAATGTCGTAAAGCAGGACAGGCCTAGAGTATATATGGAAACTTAGTCTAGGTTTATAGAAATCAAATATTTTATGGAGCTCTGTGATTGATTGATTCTTGTAGTTGTAAAACACGCTAACACATTGAGGCATCATGCACTCTTAGGGTAAAGTGGGCTCGACATATGCAACTGTTGCTAAAGAGACATAAGTAAGGTTGTTTCACAAAGAACATAAGTGCGATTGATCATGGATGCCGTAGAAAGACTACTGTATGTGCTATTTTGTATTATAATATTAAGAAGACTATGGGCCCGATTACAAGTGTAGCAGTCTCTAGACCGCCACACTCGCATTGGTGGTCTGTACTGCCGCAGATGCAGCGGTCCAACTGCCACATTACAATGCTGGATCCTCCAGGACCTCAGATCCCGGCAGTCTGGACGTTGGTGGCGGTCATAATCCGCCAGGGCAGAACTGTAAGCAGTGCTGCCCTTGGGATTACGACCCCCTTCTCCACCTGCAGTGTTATGGCGGTAGCACCGCCATGAAAAGGCTGGTAGAGAACGGGTGCAGGGGGCTCAGGGGGGGGCCTGCACTGCCCCTGCACTTGGCATGCAGGCTACAGCAGGCTCAATTATGAGCCGAGACAATGCTGTGGCCTGTTTCCTGCTAGGCCAGCGCCAGCCCACCGACCTAACAGGAAATTCCTAATAACACCGGCGGGGAGGTCGCTGCATAGGCGGCCACCCTGTTGGGAGTTTGGCAGACAGGCTTTCCCGTCCGCCAAACTCATAATAGGGCCCAATATATGAAGGAAATGTTAGACATTTCATTGTGTTTTGATCTAATCTTAGGGATGTTGGGAAGCTTAAATTGGGATAACGAGACAGATGCAAAGAAGGGCTACATGAAATGTGTACACTTAGTGCTGAAATATGAAAGAAGACAGGTGACTTAAATGTAACTGTCCATGGCAATCTGGTGTGTTTCATGAATTTTGATGAATTTGATGTTATGCGATGTATCTTCTTTATTGATATGGAGCTACTTGTTACAAAGCATTGGAACTGCATTAATAGGAAACGATATGTAAGGGCTCAGTACCCCTGTCTCGTTAAAACTCGAACAAGGAGAGTGAATCGCAAAGAGGGGATTTATTAATCGTTTTCTCATTTTATGAATTCTTCATTTAGGTCGTTCTGTTCTTTGAATATGGGCGGCTTTTTCTGAAACATGTTTCACCTACAGATCCTAACATGCAAAATTGATAAACCTCTTACCAGGGACTATTCTTAATCACGTCCTAAACCAGTGTGGTACTTTTACTAAAAAACATATATGAATATACCAAAGTATGCATATACAAGTCATCATATCAAATGTATCCTGGTTGCATTCCGCTGATTATCCACAAAAAAGTAAAGCAAAGCTAAGCAAAACCAGAACATCCGAAAAAAAGATGCCAGCAAAATAGTAAAAATGTTTCACCATGGTGTTGCCTTCAAGAGTTGGCTCAGCATCGTCAATGGCTTTATCAATGATGTGCAGAAGGCCATTGGAGGCCATGATGTTCCCTTGCAAAATGCTTACTTTCTTCTTACTTCCATAAATCCGAATTTTCACCTGAGATTCCTAAATAATCAAAACAAGGCACAGGACTGAACTACTCAGGGGCAGAAAGCAGCTTCAATTATGTCGTATTGTATATTGCAGTTATCAGCTTTTTAACATATAGTTAAATGTCAACATGTAGACTGCATTCACCTCAAAGTGACACAGTCATCTATTAGTAGAAATTCACATAACATAACACATCAAACACTTAAAGGAAACAATGTATATATGTAGCATAAGGTAGAAACACCGAACACAATCGTTAAAACTTGTTATGCAGTGAAAAAAGATTGGGTGAGGAGAATCACAGCTAAACCTCGTAATCTGGAACATAAAAGAGATGTACCAGACAATTCCACTGAATCTGATATTTTGAATCAGCATTCTTGTGATCATTCAAAGGAAGAAGCATGGTAGTACCATGTTTTTGGTCGCAAACCTTTTTTTTCTCACCCTTCATAGAGATTTATGGAAATCGTTTAGATTGTGTGAGCTTGAAATATGTTCACATTAAGACTTTCAAGTGAATATCATGTCTTCTTTATTTATCCTTACTTAATAATTAAAATGCCTCAGTGAAAGACACTTTGCTAAAGAAGGGTATGGGCAATTTGTTCCAGAGCAGTGCCCCAAACTTTGGGCTGCAACCAAATGGTGGGTTGCAAACTGATTAATAAAGATGCCTTCAAATTCTATGTTTATTTTGTCCATTTGCAGAGCTTCAATGGCAGAGGTCAAATGTCAGGCCATGTCTTCTGACAAGTTTCTGCTTATTATTTTAACATCGGAATGATGTTTACTATTTTTTTCAGTGACTGCAGAGTGAGAGGGTTTTTTAAAGTGAATTATGTGACAATCTCCACACGTAAGACTCCTTTTTGTCTTAGCAAAGGAGCCTTGCAGGGGACCTAAATAGGATAAGTCTCTACAGGATATTGTTCTTGAACGTTTGCTCTGGAAAAGAGCACTGACCACCAGGGAGCTTGGTTCTAGGTATAAAAAAAGTCTGGCAAGTAAATAATGATGTCCAACGTTCACATAGAAAATACATAGAATTATAGATGAGTAACAGTGGCTAAGGGGGATTTTATCACTCAGATGTTTTGTGTGACATCAAATGAACAGGCACGATTTTATGTTATGTAGGCCCTACCCAATCCATGTGCCCCTGAATCAAACAGAGATAAAGGAGTGGATGAGTCATGGGGCAGGCAAGCCAATGTGGCCTACCTGCCACAGCTCAGACACACAGTACAAATGATGTTCTCCACACACTGCGACCGTCACCTAGCTATCACTACACCCTCACCACAAAACGAATGACTGACATACTGCCATCCTCCCATGCCACCCCAAGATTCCCCCTCCTCCCCTTCAACATGAAAAAAAAATACCTGTCAACCTTCCACAATTCCTCACCACTCTCTGCATTTACCATTCTCTTCCCACATAAAATTAACTAGGAAACTGCTACCCTGCCATTCACCCAAAATACCTTTTCTACTCAAATATGGAAAATAGATGACCTCCTTACACCATTCACCACTCTGCACTCTCCTTCCCTTTCCCAGCTTGAAGCTGCGCTCTCCGTTCTCCATCAGAGAAGAGAGTCAGTGCTACGCTGGCAAGCTCTCGGAGAGCTCGGTTAATGTGGCCTGGAATTTGTTTGTGATGAAAAAAATACTTTTGTTTCTCACACTTGCTACATCATAGCATTGAATAATCAGGTGTAGAATCTGGCATTCGTGCTACTGGCTCCCAGTGAGAGCCATTCATTTCTTCCTTTTTCTGGGCATGTACTCAGTTGAACCACAGCCTCATCCAGCACCCTGTGGTATATGAATAAGGAGGTGCCTGTGGACTGTGACACTAGAAAGCCAGAGCCCATAGTTGCCTCCTTACTTCACGGAGATTAACATGCGTTCCTGGGTTCAGACTCCATTTCAGAATATCTTGGAATTCCCACAATTTAACTGGGCTACTATGTGATGCCCAATGATATTCCAGTCTGTTCATTGGTCTTTCGGCTCTTCAGCTCACATTACTGTCAGACAGAATAATGTTGCTTTTGTGTCCTCACATCAGAGTTCTCCATATGTTTGCATTTGTTTTCTTGATTCTTATAAGACATCCAGATGGTATCACTTGAATCTGTTTCTTCAGCTGTTGTTCTATCAGCATCATGTGTGGATGCAGCCACTATGAGTGTAGAGTATGCCTCATTTAAAAAAACGCATCCAACATTCTGCAAATCATGCCTGACAGAAAGGTTTCTGGATGGATTGCAGGGGGAAAATGCATTTTCCAGCAGTTAGGTGGCTTGATGTTGGATTTCAACTGAGGATGACTGTAAACCTAAACCCATCTTAGGATGCAAGGAGTAGTTTCATTATTGTTAAAAACCAAGTCAAGGGAGCATGCCTATATGGAGGTTGCAATTTTGACAGTGAATATAAGAAAGGTACTCAACCATCTATTGTATTGATGCATGCTTCTTTTCACCACATGAACGCTGTATTCTCCAATATTATTACAACAGGAAAAATAGTTGTCAAAGGTTTGTCTTGTCTTCCGATTTCTTTTGAACTTACTTTATTTAAATGTTCTTGATAAAAAAAGACAAAACAAAACTTATCACAAGCAATTACACACATTAAGAAAGTGGAGCAATGTTCCAGTGAGCTAACGATTCTCCATCCACGACCCCCAAATACTTGACCTTGGCTATTATGGTGCACTCCTTGTCCTGATCCTCTGAGTACTTTTATTACTCTTCTCAATCGACTTTTAAACAGGCCCCTGTTTTTATATTTTTGGTGGTCTCCACTCCCCTGCTGAACTACCTTCTCAGTGTTCACCCACAGATAATGTTTATTTGCCTGTTGTACACTGTGAGGGGTGCTGCCCTCCCCAAGCTCTCACTTGGTCCCACATGGCTACTATAGGCCCAAGTGGCAAACATAGGTTGTGATATCTGTGAAGTTCGATTTCCCTCAAGATCTCCAGGAGTGCCAACTTAGGTTCAGAGGGCAGACTCCAATCCAGTACATACAAAATAATTTTTCAGTTTGTCCGTGACTTATTTGATAACACTCCCAACAATGAGTCTATGGCTGTCCTACCCTCCATCTCACATTGCAGGAAAATGGGACCACTTGCCCATCGGATCTCATGGAATTTCATTCTTGTGCAGTATTCCTTGTGCCGCATGTTCAGTTGCTCCAATCTTAGGCTAGCTGCTAGTATGTTATTTTACCTCAATGAGAAACATGAATGCCTCAATTAATCTAGCCTCCTATAGCAGCCCACCACAAGTTGCCAGTTTTCTAATAACATGATAAGCTTGCCAGTTTATTTATTATCAACTACCAATAAATGTCTGCAATTCGTTTAGTCTCAATCCTCACAGCTATCACCCCGGTTCAAAATGAGGAGACTGGAGCCTCCCAGCTTTCTTTTAAGTATTTTCCCTTACTATGCACCATTTATAAACTTTTCTTGTGTCCATGTTCATATTCATTCTTTAGGCTGCCATATAACTTGATTGAGCTGTGTTTCAATCGGTTGATTAACTTGGTGATGCCCATAATGTCACATCTCTGAAAACTCTACCTTCTTGAGGTCCTTCCCAGTCCATGAGGGCACTTCGGTTGAGCCTCTGCTTCCACCCAGACACAGTCACAGAATTCTTCTGAGCATTAAAGAACAGCATTAGCCCCCTAGGGAGCGGTCTGCGTACCACACAAACAGCAGACAAATAACGTTTGCCCCATAATATGTTTTCATCTTGAGTTTTTATATGGCAATTTCTCCAACCACTAATTCACCAATGTTAAAAGTGAAGCATACTAGTAATAACTATGTTATGCAGCGATAACCCCATGATATAATGACATCTGAAACATCTTGGAGAGATATTTGCATTGCCCACTTTTCCATACAAATCTTCTGAACTCCCAGCTCTTCACATTATATAAACTGCCTGAGATGTTTGTTTTACGCAAGGCTGTGATGCCTCTTTAGTCAATGTGTTCCACAATATTCTATTTCTTAGGTAGAATCAAATCAAATCAAATCAAATCAAATCATTAACATTTATAAAGCGCGCTACTCACCCGTGCGGGTCTCAAGGCGCTAGGGGGGAAAGGGGGGGTTATCGCTGCTCGAACAGCCAAGTCTTTAGGAGTCTCCGGAAAGCGGAGTGGTCCTGGGTGGTCCTGAGGCTGGTGGGGAGGGAGTTCCAGGTCTTGGCCGCCAGGAAGGAGAAAGATCTCCCACCCGCCGTGGAGCGGCGGGTGCGAGGGACGGCAGCAAGTGCGAGGCCAGCGGAGCGGAGGGGGCGGGTGGGGACGTAGAAGCTGAGGCGTCTGTTGAGGTATTCCGGTCCCTTGTTGTGGAGGGCTTTGTGTGCGTGGGTGAGAAGACGGAAGGTGATCCTTTTGCTGACTGGGAGCCAATGCAGGTGTCTCAGGTGTGCGGAGATGTGGCTGTTGCGGGGTACGTCGAGGATGAGGCGGCCGAGGCGTTTTGGATGCGTTGCAGGCGGTTTTGGAGTTTGGCGGTGGTCCCGGCGTAGAGGGTGTTGCCGTAGTCCAGGCGACTCGTGACAAGGGCGTGGGTCACGGTTTTTCTGGTGTCGGCGGGGATCCAGCGGAAGATCTTGCGGAGCATGCGGAGAGTGAGGAAGCAGGCGGAGGACACGGCGTTGACTTGCTTGGTCATGGTGAGAAGAGGGTCCAAGATGAAGCCGAGGTTGCGGGCGTGGTCTGCGGGGGTCGGTGCGGTGCCGAGGGCCGTGGGCCACCAGGAGTCGTCCCAGGCGGACGGGGTGTTGCCGAGGATGAGGACTTCCGTTTTTTCAGAGTTCAGCTTTAGGCGGCTGAGCCTCATCCAATCTGCGACGTCCTTCATACCCTCTTGTAGGTTGGTCTTGGCGCTGGCGGGGTCCTTGGTGAGGGAGAGTACAAGTTGGGTGTCGTCGGCGTAGGAGGTGATGATGATGTCGTGCTTGCGTACGATGTCGGCGAGGGGGCTCATGTAGACATTGAAGAGTGTCGGGCTGAGCGATGAGCCTTGAGGTACGCCGCAGATGATCTTGGTGGGTTCTGAGCGAAACGGAGGGAGGTAAACTCTTTGGGAGCGGTTAGCGAGGAAGGAGGCGATCCAGTCCAGGGCCTGGCCTTGGATCCCGGTGGAGGGTAGGCGGGTGATTAGGGTGCGGTGACAGACGGTGTCAAAGGCAGCCGAGAGGTCGAGGAGAATGAGGGCGACTGTTTCACCGTTGTCCATCAGGGTTCTGATGTCGTCTGTGACTGAGATGAGGGCGGTTTCCGTGCTGTGGTTGGTTCGGAATCCGGTTTGTGAAGGGTCGAGCAGGTTGTTGTCTTCCAGGAAGGTGGTCAGCTGTTTGTTGACGGTCTTTTCTATTACCTTGGCTGGGAAAGGTAGAAGAGAGATGGGGCGGAAGTTTTTCAGGTCGCTTGGGTCAGCCGTAGGTTTCTTTAGTAGGGCGTTGACTTCAGCGTGCTTCCAGCATTCGGGGAAGGTAGCAGAAGAAAAAGAAGAGTTGATGACGGTCTGGAGGTGCGGGGCGATGATGTCGTCGGCTTTGTTAAAGATGAAGTGCGGGCAGGGGTCCGAAGGGGCGCCGGAGTGGATAGAGTTCATGATGGATTTGGTTTCTTCCGTGTTGATGTGGGTCCAGTTGTTGAGGGTGATGTCCGGGGAAGCGGGTTCAGTGGTGTATGGTTGGGTCTGGTGTCCGAAGCTGTCGTGGAGGTCGCTGATCTTGCGATGGAAGAAAGTGGCGAGGGATTCGCACAAATCCTGTGAGGGCGTGACGGCGTTGGCGCTGGCGCTGGGGTTGGAGAACTCTTTGACGATGCTGAAGAGTTCTCTGCTGTTGTGGCTGTTTTTGTCTAGTCTGTCGGTGAAAAAGTTCCTTTTGGCATTGCGGATCAGGTGGTGGTGTTCGCGTGTAGCGTTCTTGAGGGCGGTCATGTTGTCAGCGGTGTGGTCCTTGCGCCAGGCCTTCTCAAGGGCACGACAAGTTTTCTTTGATTCTTTGAGGGTGTCAGAGAACCAGAGAGGTTTTTTGGTGTTGGTCTGTCGATGCGTGCGTTTGAGGGGAGCAAGGTTGTCAGCGCAGTTGGAGATCCAGTTTGTGAGGTTGAGAGCTGCGTCGTTGGGGTCGGTGGTGAGGGTGGGTTGGTTGGCGGCGAGAGCGGAGAAGAGTTGCTCTTCAGGGATCTTGTTCCACTGTCGACGAGGGATGGGTTGAGTGCGGAGGTGGGAGGTCTCGCGTCGGAATGTGAAGTGGACGCAGCTGTGGTCGGTCCAGTGTAGGGCAGAGGTGTGGCTGAAGAAGACGTGTTTGCTGGCGGAGAAGATAGGGTCGAGCGTGTGTCCGGCGATGTGGGTGGCGGTGTTCACCAGTTGTTTGAGGCCGAGGTTGGCGAGGTTGTCGAGCAGGGTGGTGGTGTTGGGGTCGTTGTTTTGTTCCAGATGGAAGTTGAGGTCGCCTAGGAGGATGTAGTCCGGTGAGGCGAGGGCGTGCGGGGAGATGAAGTCGGCGATGGTGTCGCTGAAAGAGGCGCGAGGTCCGGGAGGACGGTAGACGAGGGATCCTCTGAGGGTGGTCCTTGGGTCGGTGCGAATCTGAAAATGCAGGTGTTCAGCGGCGAGGGGGGGGTCTTCGGTGGAGGTGGTGACGCTGATGGAGTCTTTGAAGATGATGGCGACACCTCCTCCTACTTGGTTGGTGCGGTCTTTTCTGGAGATCTTGTAGCCTTCGGGGATGGCGGTAGCGATGTCTGGAGCAGAGGAGGCGTTCATCCATGTCTCCGTGATGAAGGCGACGTCCGGGGCTGTGGAGTCCAGGAGGTCCCAAAGTTCAACGGCGTGCTTGTGGACGGAACGAGCGTTGATCAGGATGCACTTGAGGTGGTTGATGGCGCGTGGGCTTGTGGTCGTGGTAGTTGCGTGGTGGAAGATGCGTTTGCAGGAGTTGCAGGCGAAGGGTCCATGGGTGCGTTTGGGGTGAGCTAGGAAGCAGGATTTGGAGCGCCCTGGGTTGAGGGCGTGGAGGGTGGTGGGGTCGTAGCGGATCAGCGGGGCTTGGGGGAGCTGGGGACCAGGGGTCGTGGCGCTGGGCGCGGGCCAGGCGCGGACGGGCGCAGACGGGCTTGCCTCTGGCGCGCCTCCGGCGCGCCAGCGGCGTGCCCGCTGCGCAGTCGCGCAGCGGCCGCCATAAGAGGTAGGAGGGGGGGGGAGGGGTCAGCTGGGGGCGAATGGGAGCTGGGGGGCGGGGGCGTGCAGGAGGTCGCGGCGGGAAAGCGTGAGGGAGGGGGGGGACAGGTAGAGTGAGAGGAGCTGGGGGAGGGGGTTTAGGGTGGAGGAGGGTGAGTGTTAGGAGGTTTGGAGATTAGGGAGAGAGATAGGAGTAGGGTTGTGAAGATAGGGGAGGGGGGGTTGTAGAGGTGGGTGAGGGAGAGAGGTAGAGTGAGAGGATAGGGAGATAGGTAGTAGAGGGGGTGGCGGGAGGGGGGAGAGATAGAGAAATAGATAGAGAAAATAGATAGAGAAGTCGATAGATAGGGAAATAGATAGATAGACAGATAGGTAGGTAGGAGGAGGTGGAGAGTGGGGGAGTTAGATAGTGAGATAGGGAGCTAGAGAGATAGGAAGATAGGAGGAGTGAGGGAGGTAGATAGCGAACGGGTTAGCTAGGGGTGAGAGAGGGGGAGGCGAGTGAGGGAGGGGGATGAGGAAGGAGCAGGAGGGCAGGCTCGGGGGAAGAAGACGGAGGAGGTAGAAGAGCCGAAGACAGGAGAACAGAAGACAGAAGAACAGAAGACAGAAGAACAGAAGACCGGAAGAGCAGAAGACAGAAGAACAGAAGAACAGAAGACAGAAGAACAGAAGAACAGAAGAACAGAAGAACAGAAGACAGAAGCACAGAAGATCGGAAGAGCAGAAGAACAGAGAAGAACAGAGAAGAACAGAGAAGAACACAGAAGAACACAGAAGAACCGAGAAGAAGAACACAGAAGCACCGAGAAGAACAGAGAAGAAGAACACAGAAGACCGGAAGAACACAGAAGAACAGAAGGGAAGAACAGAAGAACAGAAGAGAAGAACAGAAGAACACAGAAGAAGATTGCAGAGGGGGAGCGAGGAGGAAGAGACAGAGAGGAGGAAAAGAAGCAGGAGCAGGAGAGAAGGTGAGTGGCGCGGGGCAGGGCGAGGGGCTGGGAGGAGGGGGGTACTTACAGTTAGGTGGGTCTCAGGAACACAGGAACTCGGGAACTTGGAGGAGCTGCAGCGGCAGGGGGAGCTACCTACCCTTGGGTCAAGGGTCGCTACCACTGTCGCGCAGCGGCCGCCATAAGAGGTAGGAGGGGGGGGGAGGGGTCAGCTGGGGGCGAATGGGAGCTGGGGGGCGGGGGCGTGCAGGAGGTCGCGGCGGGAAAGCGCGAGGGAGGGGGGGGGACAGGTAGAGTGAGAGGAGCTGGGGGAGGGGGTTTAGGGTGGAGGAGGGTGAGTGTTAGGAGGTTTGGAGATTAGGGAGAGAGATAGGAGTAGGGTTGTGAAGATAGGGGAGGGGGGGTTGTAGAGGTGGGTGAGGGAGAGAGGTAGAGTGAGAGGATAGGGAGATAGGTAATAGAGGGGGTGGCGGGAGGGGGGGAGAGATAGAGAAATAGATAGAGAAAATAGATAGAGAAGTCGATAGATAGGGAAATAGATAGATAGACAGATAGGTAGGTAGGAGGAGGTGGAGAGTGGGGGAGTTAGATAGTGAGATAGGGAGCTAGAGAGATAGGAAGATAGGAGGAGTGAGGGAGGTAGATAGCGAACGGGTTAGCTAGGGGTGAGAGAGGGGGAGGCGAGTGAGGGAGGGGGATGAGGAAGGAGCAGGAGGGCAGGCTCGGGGGAAGAAGACCGAGGAGGTAGAAGAGCCGAAGACAGGAGAACAGAAGACAGAAGAACAGAAGACAGAAGAACAGAAGACCGGAAGAGCAGAAGACAGAAGAACAGAAGAACAGAAGACAGAAGAACAGAAGAACAGAAGAACAGAAGAACAGAAGAACAGAAGAACAGAGAAGAACAGAGAAGAACACAGAAGAACACAGAAGAACACAGAAGAACACAGAAGAACCGAGAAGAAGAACACAGAAGCACCGAGAAGAACAGAGAAGAAGAACACAGAAGACCGGAAGAACACAGAAGAACAGAAGGGAAGAACAGAAGAACAGAAGAGAAGAACAGAAGAACACAGAAGAAGATTGCAGAGGGGGAGCGAGGAGGAAGAGACAGAGAGGAGGAAAAGAAGCAGGAGCAGGAGAGAAGGTGAGTGGCGCGGGGCAGGGCGAGGGGCTGGGAGGAGGGGGGTACTTACAGTTAGGTGGGTCTCAGGAACACAGGAACTCGGGAACTTGGAGGAGCTGCAGCGGCAGGGGGAGCGACCTACCCTTGGGTCAAGGGTCGCTACCACTGTCGCGCAGCGGCCGCCATAAGAGGTAGGAGGGGGGGGGAGGGGTCAGCTGGGGGCGAATGGGAGCTGGGGGGCGGGGGCGTGCAGGAGGTCGTGGCGGGAAAGCGCGAGGGAGGGGGGGGGACAGGTAGAGTGAGAGGAGCTGGGGGAGGGGGTTTAGGGTGGAGGAGGGTGAGTGTTAGGAGGTTTGGAGATTAGGGAGAGAGATAGGAGTAGGGTTGTGAAGATAGGGGAGGGGGGGTTGTAGAGGTGGGTGAGGGAGAGAGGTAGAGTGAGAGGATAGGGAGATAGGTAGTAGAGGGGGTGGCGGGAGGGGGGGAGAGATAGAGAAATAGATAGAGAAAATAGATAGAGAAGTCGATAGATAGGGAAATAGATAGATAGACAGATAGGTAGGTAGGAGGAGGTGGAGAGTGGGGGAGTTAGATAGTGAGATAGGGAGCTAGAGAGATAGGAAGATAGGAGGAGTGAGGGAGGTAGATAGCGAACGGGTTAGCTAGGGGTGAGAGAGGGGGAGGCGAGTGAGGGAGGGGGATGAGGAAGGAGCAGGAGGGCAGGCTCGGGGGAAGAAGACGGAGGAGGTAGAAGAGCCGAAGACAGGAGAACAGAAGACAGAAGAACAGAAGACAGAAGAACAGAAGACCGGAAGAGCAGAAGACAGAAGAACAGAAGAACAGAAGACAGAAGAACAGAAGAACAGAAGAACAGAAGAACAGAAGACAGAAGCACAGAAGATCAGAAGAGCAGAAGAACAGAGAAGAACAGAGAAGAACAGAGAAGAACACAGAAGAACACAGAAGAACACAGAAGAACCGAGAAGAAGAACACAGAAGCACCGAGAAGAACAGAGAAGAAGAACACAGAAGACCGGAAGAGCACAGAAGAACAGAAGGGAAGAACAGAAGAACAGAAGAGAAGAACAGAAGAACACAGAAGAAGATTGCAGAGGGGGAGCGAGGAGGAAGAGACAGAGAGGAGGAAAAGAAGCAGGAGCAGGAGAGAAGGTGAGTGGCGCGGGGCAGGGCGAGGGGCTGGGAGGAGGGGGGTACTTACAGTTAGGTGGGTCTCAGGAACACAGGAACTCGGGAACCTGGAGGAGCTGCAGCGGCAGGGGGAGCGACCTACCCTTGGGTCAAGAATCATATCAAGTTCATGGGATATGTGTCCCATGAGGTTGTGATGCTTCTTTAATCAATTTGCTCCAAAATATCATACCATTTCTTAGGTAGAATCATACAAAATACATGAGATGTTTGTTTTACATGAAGTTGTAAGTCCTCTTTAGTTAGTTTTTTCCACATTTGCACAGAACCCATACCATTAACTAAATGCTTATTTTTCATTGTGGTTAAAAGGATGAATACCTCATAGCAAAATGAAAAAACACAAATCAGAACACAGAACGGAAAAGAAAGCCAATGTAAGTACTCTGTCACTCACATGTTATGCTGTCTTCTTCAGTGGTTTTCTGGCAATGTGTTTGGGAGTTTAATTGTACATGTCCACTGGGATTAAGGGATTGTATGACAGCACGTATTTTGAAATAAAAGGTGTACTTTTACTAATCAATATTTTCTTCTGAAACACTACCTTTGAAAAGTGTTATGATACAATGATATAAATTGTGACAATTTTGATGTTTCAAAGGTGGACCATCTTTGATATCTGGACAGCTAGAGGGTTCTGAGGTCCGCGCAAAACCTATTCTTATTCTTTCAAAGTGAACCCTCCAGGCTGGGTCAATTGGAAAGTGGGTGATTAGTTCTAAAATCCAGCATTTCAACACATATCCTTGGCCAAAATGTGTTATTTTCATGAGGCTTCTCCTTCCCAGTGTAACTCAATATGTGACTATGGGCAAGTAGGGGAATTCCTCTTTTCAGAAGAGTTTAGTTGCCAATAACTGAAAGAGATTCTCTGTCTCTGCATGTGATTTTTTAGGTAAATGATGGATCAACCCCTCCATTTTTCCTGAACAATGGATTAATGTAGATGGTTGAGAGAATGAAGGGTCCATGCATTGATTTGGGAACTGGCTAATTAGACTTTATTTGTAGTGCTATTTTAGTGTTTGTACATTCTTCCTTTGTATCACAATGCTAATGAAGTCAAATTATCGAGCTCATCTCGAATGAGAAGGATTTTTGTTTTTGTGTTTTAGTCTTCTCTTCTTGTTGCATCTGTGCATTTTCCCCTTCAATCCCCATGTTGGCAAATATGAAAAAGAAATGTCTTTACATAAAACTTAAGTGGACTTCAGAAATAATGTTTTTTTTCTAGCCATTTTTGAAGATGAGTACCTTGGTAATGATTCTTTCAGCCAGTTTTGAAAGTATGCTTGTTTTAAAATGCAGTGCTTTTTTAGATCGCTGTCGAAAATGTGGGAAATTTGTCTGGATATTCTTTCAGACAGGATTGGAAGTATGTCAGTTTTTAAATAAAATTTTGCCTCTGATAAGAGGTGAAAATATTCCTGAGCAGTAAGTCTTGGTTATATAACTCTGATTAGACCCAGGATTCATGCTTTTGCATTATTGTACCATTTGCTTTGCGGGTTTTGCATAGTCCTGAAACAGTGCTTAAGACAGACTGCTGTTGAGCCTGACAGCCTTACTGAGGTCTTCCCCCAACCTTTTTTGCCTTCTCCCTTCCGGTTTCTGCTGAAACAAATTTTTGTTGGCTTTCGGAATCAGTGTGCACTTTACCACTGCCAAAAGTGCTTGTGCTCACTCATTAAAACATGGTACACTTGGCCTACACATAATTTGCAAATTTACTTATAAATCCTTAGTAAAGTGGCAGAGGATTTTAGGACAAAAAGACTTAAGAAAAAGTAAAATGCCAATCAGAAGTCACTGTTCACAGTTGACTGGAATACAGGTGCCATTTCAGGCCGACCACAATGAAGAGGCGGTCAGATATACCATACAAGTGGTCCCGGTCAAAGTTTTTACCTTTTGACTTAGGGCACAAATTTGAGTTTCACGGACTAGTAACTCCTTCACAAACATGACTGTCTAAGAGGTCCCGGTCAACTTCCTACGTTCGGACATAGTCACTTTTTCCGAGATTTTCTTCCCCAGTATGAACCTGCAAGTCAGGCCGGGTTGCGGTTTAAGCAAGCCGGCTAGAGTTGTCACGGCAGGTCGGTCCCTTTATGGAGCTTTTTTCCAAAAGTCCTCCAAACTTCTGGATCTTCTTCCAGATGTTCCTTTAAGGGTCTTTTGAGGTCCACAGCTCACCTCATGGTTCCAGAAGCTCTGAGATGCTCCTTGATGGTGCAGACTACAACTCCTAGAATGCACCTGGCGCAAACTCCTTTTTGGCCACTGATCAGTGGTCAGCTGGGCAGTTTCTTCAGGAGCTGGTGCAGGGGACTCTGGTTAGCAAGTGTTCACCTGTACCAAACAGGGAGTCCCTCCTTGAACCAGTTGAAGCCAGGCAACGTCCTTTTTTGTGGTGAAGCTCAAGTGTGCAGCTGGTGCAGTCCTCCAGATTGCAGTGTCTAGGTGCAGGTCAGGGGTCCAGCAGGGCAGTCCTTCCTCTTCTGTCATTCTTCCTTGTTGGAATTTGGTAGGGATCTGAGGTGTGGGTGCAGGTCTGACAGTTTTATCCTTGCCCCTGGGTGAAAAACAGGGGTGTCCTGGTTCTCAGATCAGGTGCAGGGTCCTTCCCCCTGTGATGACCACTTCCTGGGAAGTGTGGTAAAAATCAATCCCAGGGAGCAACATTCCTCAAAAATCCATCATGGATGAAACTGATTTTTGGAGGTTACATCTGGTTGAGCCCACCTACTGGTGTGGCTAAAAATCTTAAACACACCCTTCTCCTGCCCTCTCCTAATCTAATCAGGGAGGCACCTAATTGTCCGGATTTGCAGGATGTGAGAGAGGTGCTGGGTTGCTCCAAATGTCCTCCCCTTCCTTTGAAGGCCAGTTTGGCAGCCCTCCCCCCTTCCTGCTTCCCCATCTGTTGAGGAAAGATCTCCTCCTCCAGGCACAGCTCTTTGTGTTGAGCCAGACCACTTCACACCTCATGAAGACAGCCTGGCCAGGCTGCCAGAGGCTGGCCAATCAGAGCCAAAGCAGCAAAACACTGCAGAGCTGAAGTTGGCAACTTTTCAGGTAAGGTTTGAAACTCTTTACCTGAACAAGTTATATTAAACCCAACAATTGTAAACTGTGGGATTTATTATAACAACTAATTTGATACCAAACATAAGGTATCTGATACTCACAGGGACATTATAAATTAAAATGAAGTCTCCCCATGCTAGCCTATGGAGGCTATTCCCTACAATGAGGGAAAAACAAATTTGGCTTTTTTACCTCACCAGGGCTTATAAAATTATTTTTATAATGCCCCTGCTTATAGTTACATGGCACCCAGCCCTAAGGGCACATAGGACACACCTTAGTGGTGATGTACATGTAACAATAAGGTAGTTTAAGACTTTGGTAATACTTTTAATTCTGAAGTCGAATTTGCATATAACTTTAATTTAAAAGCAGCCAGCAAGGCAGGTCTGCCTATAAAATTACACTGGACACCTTAGCAGTGCACCTATGGGTGCATTACCAATGCCGGGGTCCTTAAACCTACATGCTCTACCATATACTAGGGACTTATAGGTAGGTTGACTTAGCCAATTATAATTAGCCTTATTTGCATACTGATTTTACACAGAGCACAGGCCCTGGGACTGGTTAGCAGTACCCAGGGCAAAATGTGAGGGGGCCTCTGCAATCAGCCTTGTTTTCTCACACATAACAATTGGTACTGCATCAGTTTGGGTACAGCTTCTTATATATGATCCACAAGTTATTATTTGTCTACCATTCTTTAGGTTACCCTAATAAGGAACAATTCCAGTGATTGTGGTTTGCTAATATCTACATTAATGCCTAATGCTAACAGAGGGAGGGCAGCAGTGCCTCATAAATAACATTCCTTTAACTATAGTTAACAACATCAACGTCTTGTCAAATATGAGCTTTTGGGAAACTAGGACGTTGCCCCTACCTTGAGGAGATAAATCTATAAGCTTTATAGAATTCCAAAAACTCTGACAAGGCCATAAAAAGTAAAAAAAAAAATCCTGAAGAAAATGTCAATGTTATGGATACAGTGTTTCGGTAATCATGAGGATATGGCACATTATATGCATGCAAGCTTCCTACTGGGTTAGATTGTGCCTTTTTCCTAAATCCCTTATTTACCCAAAAAACCTGAGTAAACAAATTACAGCATGGCACTGATCCATAATACCATGGGGTTAAACTTCTCTTGAATACACCCACCAGCAGCTTTGACATGATTATAGTAGTGCTGGTTGTTAAGTGCATACAGATATAACCTCTGGTACTTTAGCTACTAAGTCAACAGCCGGAAGTCCAGAGAATCTTATCTCCAAAGGTCTGTAGTAGGTAGGAATCCACAAGACTGTTGATGCATAGTTTGTAAATTGCACTGCTTGTTCCATTTCCGCTGTTACCCAATGTATATGTTATGATTGTAATAGTGCCTTGCACACCAGAAAAGATTCACAATGGATAAAGCATCTCCAAAAATACATTTTAGTGAGGGTGTGTTGGTACCATATATATGGCTTCAGTACAAAACTCTTTAGGTTCACCAGTCAATGTGTGACTGCCTACTCGACTCTGGAGACTGTCTTTGCATTCTGGCGGTTGTAATTCTTATTTCATAATGGGCTTAACAGAACTAAAAGTTCAATTATGCAAACACCTGGACTGGAGGAACTACTGACCGCAGGCATGGGCAGCTTGAGAGTGTTGATGGTGTTGACAGTCACTTCTCCATCACTGTATGCCTCCAGGCACTGCTGAGATTAATAATGAAGCACAACCATGACAGTGTCCTGCCTGTCACCTGGTTATTCGTCAAGGTAAGAAAGGTGGAAGACCAACATGTATGTTTTTTGGAAAATGTGTAGTCTAATTTTAATAAACTCTTTGATACAAAAAGAGGAACATAGCACCTCTCTGTTTCCTTATTTAGAAGATTGTAGTCAGTCACAAACAAATGTAAACACTTTCAGTTGGGAGAACAATTTTTTTTTAAAAGACATCAAGAAACAAATAATAACCAGACGTCGACTCTTCAACATCAGACAAGCTATCTATAGGTTAAAAATAATATCAGATAAACTGTCTTCTTACCTTTTCTTCCAGTGTCACCTCTGCCGATCTTCCAGTTAAGGTGTAAATTACAGTTGTATTAGAGAGGAAACCCGTGTCCAGTTGGCCAACAATAATGTGAAGTTTTGCCGTATATTCTGCTTTTTCTTTGTCTGACAGAAGTTTTTTCACCTAAAACAAGTAGAAAGTTAATACTTTTCTAAAGTTATAAAGACGAGTATGAACGAATAGTTACAGTTCAGTGAAGATAGTGAAAAGACCTCCAAATATCACAGTTGATTATCTATGCTTGTCCCTCTATAATTCTCCCAAGAATTATGGAAAAAGTGATAAATGTAAAGTAGTTGTGGAAACTTTGCACAATTTTAGCTGGGTGAGATTGATCTGCCCCTTTTGGTGGATTTTATTATACATTGGGAATTATTGCCCCCTGCTGTGAAAACTTCTGTCCAGCGGAAATGAAAACAGCCAGATTAGGAGATCCTTCAACTCTTAGCCAATACCTACTTTATAACCTGCAGGGGATTTCCTCTGTATAATGCAGCTACGAGAGGCAGAATCCTTTACTCTTTCCTTTTAAAGCAATTTACCAAAAAAACTCCAACCATCTTTCCATGTCATATCTAAAGCTACCTGTCCTTAGTTAATAATGAGGCCTTGTCACATTCTTTGATTTTTCATATACTACCGTAACACATGGCTCAAACATATCCCCTTGGTGGAAACCGTTTTTCTTTTGGCCCTACAGTTTTGTTTTGTCTTTTTTGTTTTTTAGCTCCAGTGTGTAGGGCAGCTGATGCAGAGCCATATCTCAAATCACAAATCTGGTGTTGTCCTAAGGGACACCTTTTGCTGTGCTGTTAGAGGAGGAGACCCTCCATAGGTCACTTTTGAAAGGTATATGCTGTCAACTACCTGTTCACAGGTCCTAGCTCGAGAAGGCATTTCCTACATTTTGGGTGTATAAAAGCCGAAACCACATGTGGTCCTACTGGTCTCCAATGTAAATTAAGTGTAATTACCTGGCAAATGGGGAATCTTTTGTGGTTATTGCTTTGTCTGTTTGAAATCTTGAACATAGGGTTTGCAATAATAATCTTAAAGATTGGATCATGGGTGGATGAGAGACACTAGGTGTACACTTTCTGTTAGGATTGCAAACATTTTTATAATTGTGAGAATGGAATTAGAAAGATAGAGATGGATGCCGCTGACAAATAACAAGAATGGGAACAGCCTCATCTTCTACTTCTTTTTTCTCTCCTCATCCTATGCCACCAGGATAAGAGCAGGTGTACTTCACCACCTACAGAAAGGCAGTTTGAAAGGCAACCCATCCATTGTGGGAAGACGGCTGGAGGCACCCTTCTCAGAAACCACTCTGATTTAACCTGATTTTTTAACTTTAGGAAAGCACACCTTGTGACTGACAGTGGACTACTGTCCAACTATCATGACCTAGATATATAATCTAGATGAACCCTTCTCATCATACATATAGAATGTAGAGCTGAATGCTGCCTGCTTCCTCTTGACTGGGAACAAGACTGGCCAGCTGACAGTTTGCTGGCTGACCCAGCTGGCCTGCCAAAAGAGTTGGGAGTCAGAAACACTGCGCCTAATATTTCTCTCTATTCCTCACCAGAAACGTAATAGGAGCTCCCCCAACAAATATTGGTGCAGTTGCTGGTGAGCAAAGTGAAGAATCTACCTAGAGATCACACAGCGTTCCTGCACCAACTTCTATTGTTCTTTATTTAAGTGTGCCTGGTTGCAGATGACCAGATCCCAGCTGGCCGTTATTGGACTGTGTACTATTCAGTGCCACAGTATGTGTGCATTGTCCTTGAAATGCTACTGGTAAAATTAATTTCACTTACATGCTATATTTATCTTTCCTGTAGGGCCAGGGTAGATAGTGCAGATATAGTAAAAGTGACATGAAAACTAAACGACAAACGGGTTTTAGAGGATCTATGGTTATTTACAAAAAAAAAGAGTGAAACAATAGACTGCTTGTGTCCTCTGAACAGTTCCAACCATAACTTACCGCAGTTGCCTTGAAACCTTTATTTGCTGGAACCAACACTGTGAACGGCCCACGTGAAATCAGATCCCAGGCGTAAGCCCCTTCTACGAGAAAAAACAGAAGTCAATAAAGGTACATGATGTGGGTTCAATGGGTTACAGGCAATGTTACAGCTGGTCTTTAATCCAACAAAGGCATGTTTTCAAGCAGTTTGGATACATTTATGGTCATGAATATGATCTTGATAATTTATGGATTGAAGTAAAGATCATAGTGTATGCATAATCGAAAACATGGTCTTGGCAGGATATTTCACCAAAATACGAACAACAGAATTTCACTGGGATCAAATATTGTGGTGAAAATGTTGAGAACCAAAATATTGTGAAGATACATTTATGTGCCATGATGATACATATCTTTTCAAGGGAAGCAGATGTGAAGTTAAGAATAGTAAACCAATATTTCCCTTCCTGATAATTTGGACCCGGATGTTTGTGCCTAAATATTTGATTCGCAAGATTTTTTTTATCCTTGATATTCTGTCATGCAACCCTTAACAGTGCAAAACAATTATCCTTTCAAAAAGAGAAAGTGTTAAAGAATTGGTTAACCTATTATTACTCTTAAGGAAAACATATAGCTTTAACAGAGTTATTTATTATTATTATTTTTTTTAACTTTTGCATGTAAAGTCTCTTGTTGCCACAACAATGTCCTTTTTCTGCTATTGATCTGCGTCCCCACCTTCTAGCCTCATAGTGAGACAGGAGGAGGCTTCCTTTATCATTCTGTGCTAACTTCTCACAGAAACAAATGGGTGCCGCCTGTAAGGAAATGCCTCCTTGGCATGGTTGCCCCCTGACTTTTTGCCTTTGCTGAAGCTATGTTTACAATTGAAAGTGTGCTGAGGCCTGCTAACCAGGCCCCAGCACCAGTGTTCTTTCCCTAACCTGTACTTTTGTATCCACAATTGGCAGACCCTGGCATCCAGATAAGTCCCTTGTAACTGGTACTTCTAGTACCAAGGGCCCTGATGCCAAGGAAGGTCTCTAAGGGCTGCAGCATGTCTTATGCCACCCTGGAGACCTCTCACTCAGCACAGACACACTGCTTACCAGCTTGTGTGTGCTAGTGAGGACAAAACGAGTAAGTCGACATGGCACTCCCCTCAGGGTGCCATGCCAGCCTCTCACTGCCTATGCAGTATAGGTAAGACACACCTCTAGCAGGCCTTACAGCCCTAAGGCAGGGTGCACTATACCATAGGTGAGGGTACCAGTGCATGAGCATGGTACCCCTACAGTGTCTAAACAAAACCTTAGACATTGTAAGTGCAGGGTAGCCATAAGAGTATATGGTCTGGGAGTCTGTCAAACACGAACTCCACAGCACCATAATGGCTACACTGAAAACTGGGAAGTTTGGTATCAAACTTCTCAGCACAATAAATGCACACTGATGCCAGTGTATATTTTATTGTAAAATACACCACAGAGGGCACCTTAGAGGTGCCCCCTGAAACTTAACCGACTATCTGTGTAGGCTGACTAGTTTTAGCAGCCTGCCACAAACCGAGACATGTTGCTGGCCCCATGGGGAGAGTGCCTTTGTCACTCTGAGGCCAGTAACAAAGCCTGCACTGGGTGGAGATGCTAACACCTCCCCCAGGCAGGAATTGTCACACCTGGCGGTGAGCCTCAAAGGCTCACCTCCTTTGTGCCAACCCAGCAGGACACTCCAGCTAGTGGAGTTGCCCGCCCCCTCCGGCCAGGCCCCACTTTTGGCGGCAAGGCCGGAGAAAATAATGAGAAAAACAAGGAGGAGTCACTGGCCAGTCAGGACAGCCCCTAAGGTGTCCTGAGCTGAAGTGACTCTAACTTTTAGAAATCCTCCATCTTGCAGATGGAGGATTCCCCCAATAGGGTTAGGATTGTGACCCCCTCCCCTTGGGAGGAGGCACAAAGAGGGTGTACCCACCCTCAGGACTAGTAGCCATTGGCTACTAACCCCCCAGACCTAAACACGCCCTTAAATTTAGTATTTAAGGGCTACCCTGAACCCTAGAAAATTAGATTCCTGTAACTACAAGAAGAAGGACTGCCTAGCTGAAAACCCCTGCAGCGGAAGACCAGAAGACGACAACTGCCTTGGCTCCAGAAACTCACCGGCCTGTCTCCTGCCTTCCAAAGATCCTGCTCCAGCGACGCCTTCCAAAAGGGACCAGCGACCTCGACATCCTCTGAGGACTGCCCCTGCTTCGAAAAGACAAGAAACTCCCGAGGACAGCGGACCTGCTCCAAGAAAAGCTGCAACTTTGTTTCCAGCAGCTCCAAAGAACCCTGCAAGCTCCCCGCAAGAAGCGTGAGACTTGCAACACTGCACCCGGCGACCCCGACTCGGCTGGTGGCGATCCAACACCTCAGGCAGGACCCCAGGACTACTCTAAGACTGTGAGTACAAAAACCTGTCCCCCCTGAGCCCCCACAGCGCCGCCTGCAGAGGGAATCCCGAGGCTTCCCCTGACCGCGACTCTTTGAACCTAAAGTCCCGACGCCTGGGAGAGACCCTGCACCCGCAGCCCCCAGGACCTGAAGGACCGGACTTTCACTGGAGGAGTGACCCCCAGGAGTCCCTCTCCCTTGACCAAGTGGAGGTTTCCCCGAGGAACCCCCCCCTTGCCTGCCTGCAGCGCTAAAGAGATCCCTAGATCTCCCATTGACTTCCGTTACAAACCCGACGCTTGTTTCTACACTGCACCCGGCCGCCCCCGCGCTGCTGAGGGTGAAATTTCTGTGTGGGCTTGTGTCCCCCCCGGTGCCCTACAAAACCCCTCTGGTCTGCCCTCCGAAGACGCGGGTACTTACCTGCAAGCAGACCGGAACCGGGGCACCCCCTTCTCTCCATTCTAGCCTATGTGTTTTGGGCACCACTTTGAACTCTGCACCTGACCGGCCCTGAGCTGCTGGTGTGGTGACTTTGGGGTTGCTCTGAACCCCCAACGGTGGGCTACCTTGGACCAAGAACTGAACCCTGTAAGTGTCTTACTTACCTGGTAAAACTAACAAAAACTTACCTCCCCCAGGAACTGTGAAAATTGCACTGTGTCCACTTTTAAAACAGCTATTTGTCAATAACTTGTAAAGTATACATGCAATTTTTATGATTTGAAGTTCCTAAAGTACTTACCTGCAATACCTTTCGAATGAGATATTACATGTAGAATTTGAACCTGTGGTTCTTAAAATAAACTAAGAAAAGATATTTTTCTATATAAAAACCTATTGGCTGGATTTGTCTCTGAGTGTGTGTACCTCATTTATTGTCTTGTGTATGTACAACAAATGCTTAACACTACTCCTTGGATAAGCCTACTGCTCGACCACACTACCACAAAATAGAGCATTAGTATTATCTCTTTTTGCCACTATCTTACCTCTAAGGGGAACCCTTGGACTCTGTGCATACTATTCCTTACTTTGAAATAGTGCATACAGAGCCAACTTCCTACATTGGTGGATCAGCGGTGGGGTACAAGACTTTGCATTTGCTGGACTACTCAGCCAATACCTGATCACACGACAAATTCCAAAATTGTCATTAGAAATTCATTTTTGCAATTTGAAATTTTTCTAAATTCTTAAAAGACCTGCTAGGGCCTTGTGTTAGATCCTGTTTAGCATTTCTTTTAGAGTTTAAAAGTTTGTAAAAGTTTGAATTAGATTCTAGAACCAGTTGTAGATTCTTAAAAAGTATTCCAACTTTTAGAAGCAAAATGTCTAGCACAGATGTGACTGTGGTGGAACTCGACACCACACCTTACCTCCATCTTAAGATGAGGGAGCTAAGGTCACTCTGTAAAATAAAGAAAATAGCAATGGGCCCCAAACCTACCAAAATACAGCTCCAGGAGCTTTTGGCAGAGTTTGAAAAGGCCAACCCCTCTGAGGGTGGCAACTCAGAGGAAGAGGATAGTGACTTGGAGGACAATTCCCCCCTACCAGTCCTATCTAGGGAGAACAGGGTCCCTCAAACCCTGACTCCAAAAATAATAGTCAGAGATGCGGGTTCCCTCACAGGAGAGACCAACACCTCTGAAATCACTGAGGATAACCCCAGTGAAGAGGACATCCAGTTAGCCAGGATGGCCAAAAGATTGGCTTTGGAAAGACAGATCCTAGCCATAGAGAGGGAAAGACAAGAGATGGGCCTAGGACCCATCAATGGTGGCAGCAACATAAATAGGGTCAGAGATTCTCCTGACATGTTGAAAATCCCTAAAGGGATTGTAACTAAATATGAAGATGGTGATGACATCACCAAATGGTTCACAGCTTTTGAGAGGGCTTGTGTAACCAGAAAAGTGAACAGATCTCACTGGGGTGCTCTCCTTTGGGAAATGTTCACAGGAAAGTGTAGGGATAGACTCCTCACACTCTCTGGACAAGATGCAGAATCTTATGACCTCATGAAGGGTACCCTGATTGAGGGCTTTGGATTCTCCACTGAGGAGTACAGGATTAGGTTCAGGGGGGCTCAAAAATCCTCGAGCCAGACCTGGGTTGACTTTGTTGACTACTCAGTGAAAACACTAGATGGTTGGATTCAAGGCAGTGGTGTAAGTAATTATGATGGGCTGTACAATTTATTTGTGAAAGAACACCTGTTAAGTAATTGTTTCAATGATAAACTGCATCAGCATCTGGTAGACCTAGGACCAATTTCTCCCCAAGAATTGGGAAAGAAGGCGGACCATTGGGTCAAGACAAGGGTGTCCAAGACTTCAACAGGGGGTGACCAAAAGAAAGGGGTCACAAAGACTCCCCAGGGGAAGGGTGATGAGACAACCAAAACTAAAAATAGTAAAGAGTCTTCTACAGGCCCCCAAAAACCTGCACAGGAGGGTGGGCCCAGAGCCTCTTCACAAAACAATGGGTACAAGGGTAAAAACTTTGATCCCAAAAAGGCCTGGTGTCATAGCTGTAAACAGCATGGACACCAAACTGGAGACAAGGCCTGTCCCAAGAAAGGTTCCACTCCAAACTCCCATCCAGGTAACACTGGTATGGCTAGTCTCCAAGTGGGATCAACAGTGTGCCCAGAGCAAATCAGGGTCCACACTGAAGCTACTCTAGTTTCTGAGGGTGGGGTGGATTTAGCCACACTAGCTGTCTGGCCGCCTAACATGCAAAAATACAGACAGCAACTCTTAATTAATGGGACTAGAATAGAGGGCCTGAGGGATACAGGTGCCAGTGTCACCATGGTGACAGAGAAACTGGTTTCCCCTGGCCAATACCTGACTGGAAAAACTTACACAGTCACCAACGCTGACAATCAGAGAAAAGTACATCCCATGGCAATGGTTACTTTAGAATGGGGAGGGGTCAATGGCCTGAAACAGGTGGTGGTCTCCTCAAATATCCCAGTGGACTGTCTGCTTGGAAATGACCTGGAGTCCTCAGCATGGGCTGAGGTAGAGCTAAAAACCCATGCAGCAATGCTGGGTATCCCTGAACTGGTGTGTGTGAAAACAAGAGCACAGTGCAAGGCACAGGGTGAACAAGTAGAGCTGGAGTCTGGAAGAATGGCCCAGCCTACCAAGAGAACAGGAAAGTCAGTTGGGAGACCAACTGCAACACAGCAAAAGAAAGGGAACCTCTCTTCTCAGGAAGAAGTTCTGCCCTCTGAGGGAACTGAGCCTTTGGAGCTTGAACCTTATCAGGTTGAGCTCTTAGGCCCAGGGGGACCCTCAAGGGAGGAGCTGTGTAAGGGACAAGAAACCTGTCCCTCTCTTGAAGGCCTTAGGCAGCAAGCTGCTGAAGAGTCCAAAGGCAAGAAAAATGGAACGCATAGGGTCTATTGGGAAGATGGACTCCTGTACACTGAGGCCAGAGACCCCAAACCTGGTGCCACTAGGAGAGTGGTAGTGCCTCAGCTGTTCAGAGAGTTCATCCTAACATTGGCCCATGACATTCCCCTTGCTGGACATTTGGGACAAACCAAGACGTGGGAGAGGTTAGTCAACCACTTCTACTGGCCCAATATGTCCAACATGGTTAAGGAGTTTTGCCTCTCCTGCCCCACCTGTCAAGCCAGTGGTAAGACAGGTGGGCATCCAAAGGCCCCCCTCATTCCACTTCCAGTGGTGGGGGTTCCCTTTGAAAGAGTGGGTGTGGACATAGTTGGTCCACTAGAACCTCCCACAGCCTCAGGAAATATGTATATCCTGGTAGTAGTGGATCATGCTACCAGGTATCCTGAAGCTATTCCCCTTAGGTCGACTACTGCCCCTGCAGTAGCCAAGGCCCTCATTGGTATCTTTACCAGAGTGGGTTTCCCTAAGGAGGTGGTGTCTGACAGAGGTACCAACTTCATGTCAGCATACCTAAAGCACATGTGGAATGAGTGTGGAGTGACTTATAAATTCACTACACCATACCATCCACAAACTAATGGCTTGGTTGAGAGATTCAACAAGACATTAAAAGGCATGATCATGGGGCTCCCAGAAAAACTCAAAAGGAGATGGGATGTCCTCTTGCCATGCCTGCTTTTCGCTTACAGAGAGGTGCCACAGAAGGGAGTAGGATTCTCACCCTTTGAACTTCTGTTTGGTCATCCTGTAAGGGGACCACTTGCCCTTGTTAAAGAAGGCTGGGAGAGACCTCTCCATGAGCCTAAACAGGACATAGTGGACTATGTACTTGGCCTTCGCTCTAGAATGGCAGAGTACATGGAAAAGGCAACCAAAAACCTTGAGGCCAGCCAACAGCTCCAGAAGTTTTGGTATGACCAAAAGGCTGCACTGGTTGAGTTCCAACCAGGGCAGAAAGTCTGGGTTCTGGAGCCTGTGGCTCCCAGGGCACTCCAGGACAAATGGAGTGGCCCTTACCCAGTACTAGAGAGGAAGAGTCAGGTCACCTACTTGGTGGACCTGGGCACAAGCAGGAGCCCCAAGAGGGTGATCCATGTAAACCGCCTTAAGCTCTTCCACGACAGGGCTGATGTCAATCTGTTGATGGTAACAGATGAGGATCAGGAGGCAGAGAGTGAACCTCTCCCTGATCTTCTGTCATCAGACCCAAAAGATGGTACAGTAGATGGAGTGATCTACTCAGACACCCTCTCTGGCCAACAGCAAGCTGATTGTAGGAGAGTCCTACAACAGTTCCCTGAACTCTTCTCCTTAACCCCTGGTCAGACACACCTGTGTACCCATGATGTGGACACAGGAGACAGCATGCCTGTCAAGAACAAAATCTTTAGACAATCTGACCATGTTAAGGAAAGCATCAAGGTGGAAGTCCACAAGATGCTGGAATTGGGAGTAATTGAGCGCTCTGACAGCCCCTGGGCTAGCCCAGTGGTCTTAGTCCCCAAACCTCACACCAAAGATGGAAAGAAAGAGATGAGGTTTTGTGTGGACTACAGAGGGCTCAATTCTGTCACCAAGACAGATGCTCATCCAATTCCAAGAGCTGATGAGCTCATAGACAAATTAGGTGCTGCCAAATTCTTAAGTACCTTTGACTTGACAGCAGGGTACTGGCAAATAAAAATGGCACCTGGAGCAAAAGAGAAAACAGCATTCTCCACACCTGATGGGCATTATCAGTTTACTGTTATGCCCTTTGGTTTAAAGAATGCCCCTGCCACCTTCCAAAGGTTGGTGAATCAAGTCCTTGCTGGCTTGGAGTCCTTTAGCACAGCTTATCTTGATGATATTGCTGTCTTTAGCTCCACCTGGCAGGATCACCTGGTCCACCTGAAGAAGGTTTTGAAGGCTCTGCAATCTGCAGGCCTCTCTATCAAGGCATCCAAATGCCAGATAGGGCAGGGAACTGTGGTTTACTTGGGCCACCTTGTAGGTGGAGGCCAAGTTCAGCCACTCCAACCCAAGATCCAGACTATTCTGGACTGGGTAGCTCCAAAAACCCAGACTCAAGTCAGGGCATTCCTTGGCTTAACTGGGTATTACAGGAGGTTTGTGAAGGGATATGGATCCATTGTGACAGCCCTCACTGAACTCACCTCCAAGAAAATGCCCAAGAAAGTGAACTGGACTGTGGAATGCCAACAGGCCTTTGACACCCTGAAACAAGCAATGTGCTCAGCACCAGTTCTAAAAGCTCCAGATTATTCTAAGCAGTTCATTGTGCAGACTGATGCCTCTGAACATGGGATAGGGGCAGTTCTGTCCCAAACAAATGATGATGGCCTTGACCAGCCTGTTGCTTTCATTAGCAGGAGGTTACTCCCCAGGGAGCAGCGTTGGAGTGCCATTGAGAGGGAGGCCTTTGCTGTGGTTTGGTCCCTGAAGAAGCTGAGACCATACCTCTTTGGGACTCACTTCCTAGTTCAAACTGACCACAGACCTCTCAAGTGGCTGATGCAAATGAAAGGTGAAAATCCTAAACTGTTGAGGTGGTCCATCTCCCTACAGGGAATGGACTTTATAGTGGAACACAGACCTGGGACTGCCCATGCCAATGCAGATGGCCTTTCCAGGTTCTTCCACTTAGAAAATGAAGACTCTCTTGGGAAAGGTTAGTCTCATCCTCTTTCGTTTGGGGGGGGGGTTGTGTAAGGAAATGCCTCCTTGGCATGGTTGCCCCCTGACTTTTTGCCTTTGCTGAAGCTATGTTTACAATTGAAAGTGTGCTGAGGCCTGCTAACCAGGCCCCAGCACCAGTGTTCTTTCCCTAACCTGTACTTTTGTATCCACAATTGGCAGACCCTGGCATCCAGATAAGTCCCTTGTAACTGGTACTTCTAGTACCAAGGGCCCTGATGCCAAGGAAGGTCTCTAAGGGCTGCAGCATGTCTTATGCCACCCTGGAGACCTCTCACTCAGCACAGACACACTGCTTACCAGCTTGTGTGTGCTAGTGAGGACAAAACGAGTAAGTCGACATGGCACTCCCCTCAGGGTGCCATGCCAGCCTCTCACTGCCTATGCAGTATAGGTAAGACACCCCTCTAGCAGGCCTTACAGCCCTAAGGCAGGGTGCACTATACCATAGGTGAGGGTACCAGTGCATGAGCATGGTACCCCTACAGTGTCTAAACAAAACCTTAGACATTGGAAGTGCAGGGTAGCCATAAGAGTATATGGTCTGGGAGTCTGTCAAACACGAACTCCACAGCACCATAATGGCTACACTGAAAACTGGGAAGTTTGGTATCAAACTTCTCAGCACAATAAATGCACACTGATGCCAGTGTATATTTTATTGTAAAATACACCACAGAGGGCACCTTAGAGGTGCCCCCTGAAACTTAACCGACTATCTGTGTAGGCTGACTAGTTTTAGCAGCCTGCCACAAACCGAGACATGTTGCTGGCCCCATGGGGAGAGTGCCTTTGTCACTCTGAGGCCAGTAACAAAGCCTGCACTGGGTGGAGATGCTAACACCTCCCCCAGGCAGGAATTGTCACACCTGGCGGTGAGCCTCAAAGGCTCACCTCCTTTGTGCCAACCCAGCAGGACACTCCAGCTAGTGGAGTTGCCCGCCCCCTCCGGCCAGGCCCCACTTTTGGCGGCAAGGCCGGAGAAAATAATGAGAAAAACAAGGAGGAGTCACTGGCCAGTCAGGACAGCCCCTAAGGTGTCCTGAGCTGAAGTGACTCTAACTTTTAGAAATCCTCCATCTTGCAGATGGAGGATTCCCCCAATAGGGTTAGGATTGTGACCCCCTCCCCTTGGGAGGAGGCACAAAGAGGGTGTACCCACCCTCAGGACTAGTAGCCATTGGCTACTAACCCCCCAGACCTAAACACGCCCTTAAATTTAGTATTTAAGGGCTACCCTGAACCCTAGAAAATTAGATTCCTGTAACTACAAGAAGAAGGACTGCCTAGCTGAAAACCCCTGCAGCGGAAGACCAGAAGACGACAACTGCCTTGGCTCCAGAAACTCACCGGCCTGTCTCCTGCCTTCCAAAGATCCTGCTCCAGCGACGCCTTCCAAAAGGGACCAGCGACCTCGACATCCTCTGAGGACTGCCCCTGCTTCGAAAAGACAAGAAACTCCCGAGGACAGCGGACCTGCTCCAAGAAAAGCTGCAACTTTGTTTCCAGCAGCTCCAAAGAACCCTGCAAGCTCCCCGCAAGAAGCGTGAGACTTGCAACACTGCACCCGGCGACCCCGACTCGGCTGGTGGCGATCCAACACCTCAGGCAGGACCCCAGGACTACTCTAAGACTGTGAGTACAAAAACCTGTCCCCCCTGAGCCCCCACAGCGCCGCCTGCAGAGGGAATCCCGAGGCTTCCCCTGACCGCGACTCTTTGAACCTAAAGTCCCGACGCCTGGGAGAGACCCTGCACCCGCAGCCCCCAGGACCTGAAGGACCGGACTTTCACTGGAGGAGTGACCCCCAGGAGTCCCTCTCCCTTGACCAAGTGGAGGTTTCCCCGAGGAACCCCCCCCTTGCCTGCCTGCAGCGCTAAAGAGATCCCTAGATCTCCCATTGACTTCCGTTACAAACCCGACGCTTGTTTCTACACTGCACCCGGCCGCCCCCGCGCTGCTGAGGGTGAAATTTCTGTGTGGGCTTGTGTCCCCCCCGGTGCCCTACAAAACCCCTCTGGTCTGCCCTCCGAAGACGCGGGTACTTACCTGCAAGCAGACCGGAACCGGGGCACCCCCTTCTCTCCATTCTAGCCTATGTGTTTTGGGCACCACTTTGAACTCTGCACCTGACCGGCCCTGAGCTGCTGGTGTGGTGACTTTGGGGTTGCTCTGAACCCCCAACGGTGGGCTACCTTGGACCAAGAACTGAACCCTGTAAGTGTCTTACTTACCTGGTAAAACTAACAAAAACTTACCTCCCCCAGGAACTGTGAAAATTGCACTAAGTGTCCACTTTTAAAACAGCTATTTGTCAATAACTTGTAAAGTATACATGCAATTTTTATGATTTGAAGTTCCTAAAGTACTTACCTGCAATACCTTTCGAATGAGATATTACATGTAGAATTTGAACCTGTGGTTCTTAAAATAAACTAAGAAAAGATATTTTTCTATATAAAAACCTATTGGCTGGATTTGTCTCTGAGTGTGTGTACCTCATTTATTGTCTTGTGTATGTACAACAAATGCTTAACACTACTCCTTGGATAAGCCTACTGCTCGACCACACTACCACAAAATAGAGCATTAGTATTATCTCTTTTTGCCACTATCTTACCTCTAAGGGGAACCCTTGGACTCTGTGCATACTATTCCTTACTTTGAAATAGTGCATACAGAGCCAACTTCCTACACCGCCCAAAAGCCAAGTCAACTGTGTTTGGTTGGGAAACACATAATGGTTCAAAAACGAAAAAAAGTATAACTCTGGGGAAGACTCTGGGTAAGCCTCAAACACATTACTCAGCTATATTGTGAATACATGTGGGTAAGTGCCACAATTCTCTTATAGTTTGTCCTTATTCTGGTACACTAAATTTTAGCTGATTAAACTGGATTTAGGAAGTGTGTGTTTGAAACCCATATTACATTAATACAAGGGCTATTATAGCACTGAATAATTCAGCAACCTTAAAAATAGAAACATACGTACGATATTATCTCCATCACGAAACTTGGCACCTTCAGTTTGGAAGAGAAAACATTCTGGGGACTCGATTGTATTGGATTCAAACGTCACGTCCAACCCTTTAAAACATGCTTGTAGGATTGTGGTTGGTGCTGTGCCTCGGGGTAGGCAAATCACCACACAGAAATAAGTAAGCGGCTATGCAATGATCTATTGTAGATATTCCATCTACCATACATTGTTCCTCTACTTTTTTTTGGGGGGCGGTGCGTATAACCACCCATGCAAACCCTGCTCTGTTCTACTCTGTAATGCTCGTTGTTACCCGTACTTCCTGCCGTTCCTCATCTTCCCACAGGTAGTGCTGATCAATACCAAGCTGGCATCCCCAGTGTCCCAATGTCCTTATAGCATAACAGTTAGACTGCCTGAAGGTGAGAGTTGTACTTGGTCTGTAGCCCCATTTTGGTAGGGAAAATACTTTCTCCTGTTGTGTTTCCGATGGCTGGTCTTTGGAACAACTATGCATGTTCTCTTGAGTTTCCTGTTTTATAGGTCCCTGAAGGATACTTGATTTAAGCCAAGTATGGTTGAGGTAGCTAGCAATGGGGACAAAAAGAGAAGCAAAACCTTCGAGGTGGTGGTCTAGTTTATAGTAGTCGAAAACCCTGGGAGAATTTGGGGTTTCAGCAGAAAGAGTGTGAATAAAAGGGACGCTTAAAACATGCAATTTGTTTTTACAATGTTTGGTTTATCACATTATTTTTGGTCTGTCCCTAATGCAATGTTTATCATTTAGGGTTCTGGCTGTTTTTAGTGAGTTATTTTTGTATCTGTTTGTGATTGTGTTGGCTTCTACTTTTGTACTGAGGTGTGCATGCCTGCAATAGATTGTTGGTTATGAGGTTGAAAAAGGAGAAAGACAACAAGAACAAAGCATTAACATTATAAATAAAGAAAAAATGAAAACATGCTGGGTGTACTCTTTTGTAAAGGCAGCTGAACTGCACTTCAGATGGGAAAGGGAGTTCAAGGCAGTTGTGAAAATGGCAAAGCAGAGTAAGCTAAAAGTAGTCTTTCACACACACAAAAACCTTAGAACAACACTACATATGCTGTACAGGACCCGGGAAGACGCAGGGATAGCTGAAAGCTATCAAGTGTGCTCCTGTAGTAGATATATACACTTACAACATTCAGTCACTTTCTGCAATGAGGAAGATACATGATGGGGAGTGGGAACTCAAAGGATTTTGTGATGGACCCACAAGTTACAATGATCGTTTGGAGTACGATTCTGATGTTGTTTCTTGTGAGAACTTTCTTGATACGTGCTGTATGTAGCCAGATATCATACCTAAGATAGCTTGGGCTTCATTTGTATTTTCAAATTTACAACAGGTTGATGACTCTTAAAGTGTGTGGGGCTGGGAAAAGGCACTTTTCTATATGTGCATGTTCACCTCCAGATGTCATATATGGGTAAATACATCAAATAATAATGGAAGCTCTGAGGAGGATATGACTGACTCTACACAAGTCACTCTGGTCTTTCAGTGACTGAGGAAAATTGTGAAATCACTACTCACCAACCTGCCTCTCGTCAATATTAAGCTAACCTAAGGAAGCGTTGCTTTGTGTTCACTGAAGAGCATTGGTAGCCCTCTCACTATGAAAAGTATCGGTAGGTGAGAACAGTGGTGTTGTTAAAATTTTCAGAGTAGGGGTATTGCCACCAATGTTACATAACTGAAGTCATAGGGATTGTGAAAATTCGAAGCAACACACAAAGCAAATATATTCAATAGGACAATAGCAAAGGTGTTGTATGTTGCTGGTGGTGTTTTTCAGAGAACACTATAGCAAATAAATTACTATTGCATGGTAGCGTAGTACCATTCACACACAGCACAGTTTCTTTTGAAATTGCCACTAAATTTGCTCAGACATACTGGGCCAGATTTAATAAGGGCTTGTGTTGCCCTTGCATCATGCAAGGGGATGCAAGGCAATGCAAGAGCCTTTAGTGGGATCTACTGAGCCATCCAAAGCCACCTTGCATGGCCCTGCATGGTTAGTAAATCTAAGGGGACAGAAGGCAGCATATTTTGCTGCCTTGAGTTACCTTGCTGCAGTGAGGCGTTCCATGGGTGGAGTGTGCGTTCCCATGCATCCACCCAATGATTATGGTGCATTCCTACATTTACAAAGAGTTGTAAACCTGGGACTGCATGAAAATGGTATGTCTCACAGACCCAGGAGTAACAAGAAAAACTACATTTTTTCTTCTTCTTACTTCCTGTTTATGGTCTGGCTTGACAGCATAACTGTCGTTAGCCTTTTGTGTTCATCGCTTTAGAGGTGCTTTGAAGCCACACACATGTTCTGAGCCAGAAGTACATGTTTTGATTGGGCAGAAGTTGTCAGCTTCCACAAAAAAGTGATTGCCCTCCACCAGCTATGATTATTTTGTTTATTTATCCAGCTGTTTGTTTATTTATAAAGCTTGATCTTCAAGGGGCACACTAATAGCATTGGAATGCTATTAAAGTGCCTTAGATAACTAGATGATTTATGTTGTTTTTCTCTGGCAGCAGCATGGATGGGTGAAGGGCAGTCATTAACCTACATGGATTTTTAGGTGTGGCTTGACAGCGCAACTGTCACTTTATCTTTTAACCTACACCAATGTCATTCCCCAGTTCTTTGCTTCCACACAAATACATCTCAAAGCCAATGTATTTAACTGTAGTGATTTGCATCACCATACAAAAAAGGTAATAGCCCAAAAAGGGAGACCCAAGGATCATTAGTACCTGGGGTAATAACTATAAAAAAACACAGTGATCTCTAATAACAATACTTTAGATGCAAAGAACCTAATGGCCAGTAAAGGACATATAGCGGAGCAGAGTTTATTGTTGCAAAACGAACATGCTTGGTGCTCTCTTTAGAAGTAATACACAAGTGATAAATCGTGATCAGCAGGTCTATCAACAAACACAGAAATAGCACGTTACAATAAGTTCTCAACAATTATATAGGGTCTGTGTTTTTAAAGTTGACAGCATTTCAATCCTAATAAAAATGGCAGACTCATCATCAGGACTGAGAGGAATACAATGAGCCTAAAAGACAGCTGAAACAATAAGTAAGCAAGGGTGATCAGAGGCTAAGAAAAAGAGAAGTGAGCTAGTACAAGGCGTAGGCGGTAATCATGAGACTGTACTTACATTATGAAAAGTGTTGACCATGGCCCACTCCGCAGCACCCTCAAACTTTTTACCTTACTCCTCCTATATTTGCCATATTTGTTTTAGCTGGCTTTAGGACCCTGTGCAATTTACCACTGCTAACCAGTGCTAAAGTGTTTGTGCTCACCCCTTAAATCATGGTAGTAGTGGCTTATACCCAATTTATATATATTTAATTTACTTGTAAGTCTCTACTAAAGTGGCACTACCTGTGCCCAGGGCCTGTAAATTAAATGCAACTAGTGGGACCGCAGCACTGATTGAGCCAACCAGATATGTAGCCCTTTAACCATGCCTCAGTCCTGCCATTGCAGCCTGCATGTGCTGTTTAAAATGTCATTTTAACCTGGCAAAATAATATTTTTTGCCAGGACCAAACCTTCCTTTTTTGTGCTAGGAATATTTTTATTGAAAATTTTACAAAACAAGATAACATGGAACACAGCAAATTGGTAGCATATAAAAATATCCAGCACATTGCAGTTCAGTGCAATATCACAGTACGCTGGACAATCTCAGACTATTCACATGTGGCAATCAAGACGACGATGAAAACAAGGCCCAACAAAGTGACCCAGCAAGCATTGAATCTGCATGCATAGTTGTCGACAATATACATGACTATACAAAGAAAAATATGAACATTGAGAGTTGATAAATGCCTCTGAGGGCTTGCAACACACCAAGGAGATATAAGGCCTTGCAAAGGGGGGAAAAGGACAGGAGTAGGGAGTAAGGGCAGGAGAGTGATGTGATATGAGCATGGGCCATCACCCCAATAGCAGTAGACACCACAGCAAGTGGATTCCCTAATCAAATAGTTAGAGCGCTCTTAGCCTCGGCGGTATAAAACAGGAGTATTTGGGTGAGTAAAATAATCTACCAAAGGATGCCCAATGTGGGTACACTTAGGCAATCATTATGTCTGTGGCTGCAGGCGCCAACATACTGGCGGTATGTTTGGCACCACATTATGACATTTCCTCTGGGCCAACGGACTGAAACAGTGTTTCCGCCCACTGGCACAGCGGAAAAGTCACCACGACATTGAAACCGGCTCGTAATGGAGCCATCGGCAATGTTGAGGTGTGTCGGGTGCAGCAGCACCCGCCACACATTCCACTGCCCGTAGTTCGGGCAGTGGAATGGGAAATGGGGCTGTGCATGGAGGCCCCTGCAGTGCCCATGCCACGTGCATGGGCACTGCAGTGGCACCCAAGGGCCCCCGAGTCATCCATACTGCCAGCCTTTCCATGGCGGTATTTACCGCCATGGACAGGCTGGCCGATGGGGACTCGTAATCCCCAGGATAGTGCTGCCCTGGCGGATTACAACTGCCGGGACCGCCAGGCTGCAGGCAGGGTACAATGTATTTAAAACATGGGGTATGTACATTTTAATTTTGCATGCCCTAGTGGTGAAAAAATCTTAAATTAATTTTTCATTACATCAAGGCCTGGCTCGCCGGTAGACTAACATTGAAGTTACCTTATTATATTTTATAAGTGTAATTTCCAAATCGGAATGGGTAAACAGTTCATGTTTGGTGTCTCTAGAATTCCAATTTAAAATCTTACATTATGGTGAAGTCAGATTTTTAATACAATTTTTAAAAATGCAATTTTTTTAGTTGCTATTTTCCTGCCTTAGCAATTTAGAGCCTGTAGTCTGTCTCTGGTCACATGATTGGATGCAGCTGACAGTTGGGTATGTGCATTCCTCCTAGACAGCTACATACAATAGGGAGCATAGATGTGCCTGAATGGACCATCACTGGCAGGATGGGAGAGAGGAGCTGAGCACAGCCCCACGTACACTAGAAAAGGGTGTGTCCTGCCTACACACAAAGGGCTCCATTTCCTGTAGTTAGTCTGGAGCCAAGACAGGGATGGCAGGATGCCTGGGGACTTTAAACACCACCACTTCAGTACACGTCTGGGCCTCTGGATACTCGGCCAGGAAGAAGGACTCTGTGCTGCTACAAGGAATGCCACTCTGCAGGACTGCTGCTCTAAAGGAACTGCTGCCCTGCTGGGCTGACATGCCGTCTGCTGCCCTCTTGCTTGAGGAAGAAGAAATGGATGTGCAACTTAATTTTGAACGCAGGACCCCAGAGTGACTCCAAGAGCTAACCTGCTGGCCTCTTGATCGGAGCTGTAGAGACATAAAAGGCTCACTAACTAGCTCCTGGACCTAGCTGCAGCAATTTCCTGACCCCCAAGTGGTACCCCTCAAGTTATGGATCCTTGATGTGACTCAGCAAGCTTAAATCAATCTTTTGGGCTCTTCACAACTGTGAATGGGCCCATTTGCACCAAGACCACGCCACTAACATAGTAAAGTAGCGTGGAGTGCCAGCATGTCCATACCTTCACACTGCAACATTGGAGAACTGCCAACTGGATGCTCCAGCTCGCCGTCTGCGGGCCTGGCCTGTTCTTCAACTCAAACAGGACTCTAGCCACAAAATTTGGGAAAGTAAAACCTGAGCCGGACTAATTGGAGACAGTAGTTAACCTGTGCTCCATTACAGTTGGCCTGAATGTTTGACTTTGATCTGATCCAGTGAAACCAGATAGCTGCAATTGGCGCTATATGCTTCCAGGTATTATTTTAAAACTTTATGCTTTAAAAAGTCATAACTCAGGTTCTACTGATTGGATTTTTGTTGTTTTTGTCTTATTTTATTTTCTAAAATCAGCTCTATTTGTCTAACCTAGCGTGGGATCTTTTTTGGGGGGCTTGCACTGTTTTGCTGTTTGACGTGTTAAACAAATACTTTACATATTGCCTCTAAGCTAAGCCTAACTGCTCTGTGCCAAGCTACCAGGGGATTGAGCACAGTTTATTCTGGGGTTTGCTTGTGCCTTACCCTGACAAGGGTTGTGGTTGCTGAATGTCTAGGGCTCACACCCCAGTCAACCAGTAACCCAATTTCTCACAAGAGGTAATGTAGTTGCTAAAGGAGAGGGACCCTTGTGACAAGCCTCAAGAACATGGTGGCCAGAAATGGCCTACATAAAAAGCAATGGAAAGAGGAGATGCTTAAAACCTTCAGAATTGGTAATACTAGAGAAGGAGCAAGTATGTAGTAGTATGAGAGGCGCTGACCTGTAAATATGCTGGATACTCATGGGCGACTCCAATTAGCCCGCAGTGGGAAGCACACATGCGTGAAATATAGGTCTCAAGGTTGAGTGCCAGATTACTTCACAGGGCTCGAATTAGCCCAAAAATTGAGATGCGCCGGCAGCGCTGACTGGCAGCATGGAGTCCATTCAAGACAATCTGTACTCAAAGGGGAGTGTGAGAGGGCAGCATGCTGGTTAATGTAGGGGATAGAAAGAGAGGAAGGATCAAGAACTAAAATGAAGAAGCTGAAGACAGATTAGGCCCAGGGACAGAAAAGGGAGTAGTACTGAGCACCATTTTAGAATGATTTAAAAAACCATTGACAAACCTAAAATAAAACAGCATAAGTACACTTACACCAAAATACTCCTGACAGTACAATCAAAAATGCGAGACAGCATAATAAAATCCTATGTACATTGTGAAAAAGAACCCAAATGGAAAGAGCAACAGGATTTGGGAGTCAATATAGTTTCTCTATGAGAAGAGTTCATTTTACATCAGGGATGTTCAATCTTCCTCACAATTAAGATCTGTTAGTATAGTGTCCAAACAAAGAATCCAATACAATTCCTCCTTGTTTAATAGGGATTCAATGCCACCGTCTCTCTCTGGTGGAAATGGTGCTGATCACTTGCCACTGTAAGTCATCCTCGCAAGCTCCAAACTCAAAAACATGTGGCACTAGTGGGGCAGTAGAGGACCTTGCGTCTCATGCGACTCCTATGCAGGCATATGTAAATCTTTATTTTCTGTGTGGTTTAGCCAACATAAAGTATGTTACAAGGACACAGAACTGCATATTGCAGTGTTGCAATTTGAGAAACATCTCAAAGATGTAGTGAAATGCTGATGTGTATAATCCTTAGTCTCAATGCGAAAAGGACACCCACTACATTGTTAGCATTTCTAGTGCTCCATCATGGGGGGGAAGGCCCTAAAACTCAATAATGGTGAGAGCTAGTCTGAGAGATGGTGTGCCTGTGCGACCAAGATGTTCGCCAGTGCTGACAGGCAGCAGAAATGTGTAATTTCTTTGTAAATATGGCACATTTCTGATGTCTCCGTTTCATGCAACGCAGCACAGCAAGTTGCCTTGCTGCGCTGCATTGAGTGAAGTGTTTGTAAATCTGCCCCACAGTTTTTTACTGATAAAAACAAACACACAAGAATGTTAGGACATTGTTCAGGAATAAGTCAGCCTTGATTTGTTTTGATCCTGTTAAAATGTTTGTTTCCATCACTCTTCGGAATTACAAACAAATGTGCTCCATTTGTGCTTTCCAAACTGCTGATATAGTCTGGTCTGAAACGTGTACATTTCATTTTCCGACAGTTATATTTAATTGTGAGTTATAAAAAAAATGACATCCACTGTGCCCCTTCCAGATTGCAACATAGTTCTGGGTACAAAATCATACTGCTTTGTAGTTAGAGCAAGTAAACAACAATCTCCATGTCCAAAGAATACAGCCATTTGCCAGAAGTTATTGCCTGACATTTGACCTCTGTCTTTGAAGCACCACAAACTATACCATTAGAAACAACATTTAAAGGGCTCTTTACTGCTCAGTTGTCTACTGAGCTCCAGCATGGATATTTCGGGGGTGCTGCAGCATCCCCAGCACTCCTACTACCAGTGCCTATGGGTGGGAGTCATGCATAAGGCAAACAATATTACTCCTTGTTTAGCTATGTAGAGGAGAGTTGGAAGTAGGAATAGTAACTATATTTAACTGAGTCCAGTAAAAGGTGACTGCTTCCCAGACAGGCCGCATTTTCACAAGAGGTAAAAGAGCTGGCATTTGTAGCTGCCCACAAGGTGGTTCCACTGTGTTTTCAGCACCATTCCCCTGCTGCTAGAGAAGTCAGTGAGATTATCTTAAAGCTGTATACAGAATATCTATACTCGACACAACTCAATAAGTTGTTTACATGACAAACCTATAATTCTACATTCTAGTGTTATCACTTTGCAGAAGACAAGAGCAGATAGATATATTTTTTGCTCCATTAAAATCTAATGATTGATTTAAAAACAAAAACACACACACACAGCCACCTTCTGCTAAGCTTGCAGAAAAATAATAATAGAATTTAACTCATGGGGTGGAAATTATTTTATTTTATTAACAGACTCGGGATAGCTTTTGAATTGAAAAAGTAGCTCAGCAGCATGAATAGTCCTATACAAGTTCTTTTGTAGGGGGGATTAATTAATACCTAATTTATATTTTTCCAATGTTTTCTTTTTCCAAAGCTTATATCGAGACTATGTCACGCCGATGGAAACTGGTGGTCAACGTTGTGGTGTTTTCCACCAGCTTCTGGCGGTCCGCAGGATCATCAAATTAGAGCGGCGGTAGCGCAAGCGCAGCGCGTGAACAGGATCACGGCCTAATGAATTCTCAGACTCACAACTGTAGTTTTGTGAGCCTTGGCCAGGTCTGTACTGATACCCGCCCTTCGGGGCCTCGTCTTTTATTATTCCGCACACATCACCCTAGCCCACAGGGTCACATACATAGGTAGGGTTTATCATACACCCCAGATGTAGCAAACATTTTGCATGAAAATCGCAGCTTGCGCCATGCAAAATGCCGATAGCGATGCTCATTCACAATTTGCGAGTCGGTACCGACTCGCAAATTGTGAATGCGACTCGCAAATAGGAAGGGGTGTCCCCTTCCTATTTGCGACTCGCATCGCTATGCTAAATTGCTTTGTGACCACGAATGCGGTAGCAAAGCAATTCGCAGTTACCACCAGTGTCACACTGGTGGTAACACATTCGCAAAAGGGAAGGGGTCCCTTTGGGACCACTTCCCCTTTGTGAATGTTGCCAAAAAGCATTTTTCAGAGCAGGCAGTGGTCCAATGGACCATTGACTACTCTGAAAAACCGAAACCAAATGGTTTCGTTATTTTTTTTATTTTGCAACTCGTTTTCCTTTAAGGAAAACGGGCTGCAAAATAAAAAAAAAACTGCTTTATTTAAAAAGCAGCCACAGACATGGAGGTCTGCTGACTTCAGCAGGCCACCATCCCTGTGAGTGCAGGGACTCGCTATGGGGTCGCCAAATGCGACCCACCTCATTAATATTAATGAGGTGGGTCTTTGCGACCCCATAGCGACTCGCAGTCGGTGTCTGAGACACCGTACTGCATCCGATTTTGCGAATTGGAAATTGCAAGTCGCACCGACTCGCAATTTCCGTTTCGCAAAATCGGACTTTGCTACATCTGGCCCTAGTGCCCCTCCCACCGTGCGCACTCGTTGCATCAAAAGTGCAACACTACAAACGCAAACGCTGACTTCACTAACAAAGTGGTAAATACTCAGTTTGACAAATTAAAGCAATCTTATACGTTTTAAACTTTGACAAATGTAATCCAATGTAGCTCGGGTCAAACTCAGGATAGCAAGAGGAGAAAAAAGCATGGAATTGCAAGAATAATTGCTTGAAAGAAATAGGTTATGAAGAGAATTGTGTGTAAATAGTAGGGAGTGGTAGTCTGTCTTCTGTCTCTAATGCAGTCCGACCGAAAAGCAGATACTGGATGAGAGCACACAGGGAGAGGTGCAGCAGATTACAACAGTTAAGCGGGAATGAGCAGAGTAGGCTACGATGGTAGATGACAGCGAATAGAGTGTGAGGTACTGTGAAAATCCTATAAAGAGCAAACTATACTACAGTGAAAGTAAATAATAAAGCATAGTAAAAGGCATTGGAGAGAGGGCAATAAGAAGGTGCAGGCAGGCTGGCAGTGTGGAGAGATGGGTGAAGTATTGGCAGTGGGTAAGGAGGACAGCTATTTTTGTGTGGGAAGATAGCAAAGGAGAAGGAAAAAGCAGGCATCGGAGTATCTACTGTTGGAGTGTGACTTTTATAATCAATATTAACATGAAAAGCTTGCAAAATAATGTATAATGAAGCCGCAAATGTGTTAATGTAATACTAATATACGCGTTTGAAATGTGCCCCCGGGGAGTGGTCACCACTGTATACGTTGATTAATGAAACTGACTAATGTTGAATTAACTATTGCACTAATGTGTTACCTTATATTAGCATTATGAGTTATGTATTAAGGTTTTGCTAAATAAATCACTAGGCCTTAGTTAGCAAGGGTCTGGGCCTAGCTGCCTGGTTTCATATTAACTGTGTTTTTCTAACGTGCAATGTGCTGTCTTCCGGAGGGACATGAAGCTGTACTTTTCCAGAAGCTAGAGATATGTGTGTAGCTGTAGTAATTCTTTCTCATGGGACCCGACTCGCTCAAGGAGACATTCTTGCCGAATGCAACAGTGTAATTCGCAACAGGTGCAAGGCCGTCTAGCCTAGGAGAAGACAATGGAACCACTGACTGGAGCGACAAGTATAACTTTTCTTACCTGACATTCTACTCGTTGAAGACGTCAATCACAGGAGACAATAAACTATGTCAGAACTGTCTTAGGTGAAGATTCTAGTAAGATGTGTGATGGATCATTGGACAGAGATAACGATGCACCAAATATAGCCCAATTGGAAATTAGAGACTTGTTCGACAGATCTGATATAACACTGTTGTAAAGAAATGGCTCCCTGTTGCAGTTACCCCCCACTTTTTGCCTGATACTGATGCTGACTTGACTGAGCAGTGTGCTGGGACCCTGCTAACCAGGCCCCAGCACCAGTGTTCTTTCACCTAAAATGTACCATTGTCTCCACAATTGGCACAGTCCTGGCACCCAGGTAAGTCCCTTGTAACTGGTACCCCTGGTACCAAGGGCCCTGATGCCAGGGAAGGTCTCTAAGGGCTGCAGCATGACTTATGCCACCCTAGGGAGCCCTCACTCAGCACAGACACACTGCTTGCCAGCTTGTGTGTGCTGGTGGGGAGAAAATGACTAAGTCGACATGGCACTTCCCTCAGGGTGCCATGCCAACCTCACACTGCCTGTGGCATAGGTAAGTCACCCCTCTAGCAGGCCTTACAGCCCTAAGGCAGGGTGCACTATACCACAGGTGAGGGCATATGTGCATGAGCACTATGCCCCTACAGTGTCTAAGCAAAACCTTAGACATTGTAAGTGCAGGGTAGCCATAAGAGTATATGGTCTGGGAGTCTGTCAAAAACGAACTCCACAGCTCCATAATGGCTTCACTGAATACTGGGAAGTTTAGTATCAAACTTCTCAGAATAATAAACCCACACTGATGCCAGTGGTGGATTTATTAAAAAATGCACACAGAGGGCATCTTAGAGATGCCCACTGTATTTTACCCAATTGTTCAGTGCAGGACTGACTGGTCTCTGCCAGCCTGCTGCTGAGAGACTAGTTTCTGACCCCATGCGGTGAGAGCCTTTGTGCTCTCTGAGGACAGAAACAAAGCCTGCTCTGGGTGGAGGTGCTTCACACCTCCCCCCTGCAGGAACTGTAACACCTAGCAGTGAGCTTCAAAGGCTCAAGCTTCGTGTTACAATGCCCCAGGGCACTCCAGCTAGTGGAGATGCCCGCCCCCTGGACACAGTCCCCACTTTTGGCGGCAAGTCCAGGAGAGATAATGAGAAAAACAAGGAGGAGTCACTGGCCAGTCAGGACAGCCCCTAAGGTGTCCTGAGCTGAGGTGACTCTGACTTTTAGAAATCCTCCATCTTGTAGAAGGAGGAATCCCCCAATAGGAATAGGGATGTGCCCCCCTCCCCTCAGGGAGGAGGCACAAAGAGGGTGTACCCACCCTCAAGGACAGTAGCCATTGGCTACTGCCCTCCCAGACCTAAACACACCCCTAAATTCATTATTTAGGGGCTCCCCAGAACCAAGGAACTCAGATTCCTGCAACTTAAAGAAGAAGAGGACTGCTGAGCTGAAAAACCCTGCAGAGAAGAAGAAGACACCAACTGCTTTGGCCCCAGTCCTACCGGCCTGTCTCCCTCCTTCGGAAGAAAACTGCTCCAGCTATGCTTTCCCCAGGACCAGCGACCTCTGAATCCTCAGAGGACTGCCCTGCTTCCAAAAGACCAAGAAACTCCCGAGAACAGCGGCCCTGTTCAACAAAGACTGCAACTTTGTATCCAGAGGAGCAGATTTAAAGACCCCTGCAATCCCCGCAAGAAGCGTGAGACTTGCAACACTGCCCCGGCGACCCCGACTCGACTGGTGAAGAAACAACACCTCAGGGAGGACCCTCCGGCGACTCCGAGACCGTGAGTAACCAAAGTTGTCCCCCCTGAGCCCCCACAGCGACACCTGCAGAGGGAATCCCGAGGCTCCCCCTGACCGCGACTGCCTGACTCTGAAATCCCGACGCCTGGAAAAGACCCTGCACCCGCAGCCCCCAGGATCTGAAGGATCGGAACTCCAGTGCAGGAGTGACCCCCAGGAGGCCCTCTCCCTTGCCCAGGTGGTGGCTACCCTGAGGAGCCCCCCCTTGCCTGCCTGCACCGCTGAAGAAACCCCTTGGTCTCTCATTGAAAACTATTGGAAACCCGACGCTTGTTTGCACACTGCACCCGGCCGCCCCCGCGCTGCTGAGAGTGTACTTTTTGTGTGGACTTGTGTCCCCCCCGGTGCCCTACAAAACCCCCCTGGTCTGCCCTCCGAAGAAGCGGGTACCTACCTGCTGGCAGAGTGGAACCGGGGCACCCCCTTCTCCATTGAAGCCTATGTGTTTTGGGCACCACTTTGAACTCTGCACCTGACCGGCCCTGAGCTGCTGGTGTGGGGTTGCTCTGAACCCCCAACGGTGGGCTACCTTGGACCCCAATCTTAAACCCTGTAGGTGGTTTACTTACCTGCAAAAACTAACATTACTTTACCTCCCCCAGGAACTGTGAAAATTGCACTGTGTCCACTTTTAAAACAGCTAAATGTGTTTTATGTAAAAAGTATATATGCTACTGTGATTATTCCAAGTTCCTAAAGTACTTACCTGCAATACCTTTCAAATGAGATATTACATGTAGAATTTGAACCTGTGGTTCTTAAAATAAACTAAGAAAATATATTTTTCTATACAAAAACCTATTGGCCTGGAACTGTCTCTGAGTGTGTGTTCCTCATTTATTGCCTGTGTGTATGTACAACAAATGCTTAACACTACTCCTTTGATAAGCCTACTGCTCGACCACACTACCACAAAATAGAGCATTAGTATTATCTCTTTTTGCCACTATCTTACCTCTAAGGGGAACCCTTGGACTCTGTGCATGCTATTCCTTACTTTGAAATAGCACATACAGAGCCAATTTCCTACAACCGTGACCCAATGAGAAATCAGCCATTACTCGCCTTTACCCTGCCACTCTCAAATCCATTATTCTTCCGTGCCACCCTTAGCTACTCTGAGAGACTTTGGCGGTCATTCTGACCCTGGCGGTTGAAAACCGCCAGGGCAGAGTGCCGCAGAAGCACCGCCAACAGGCTGGCGGTGCTTCATGGGCAATTCTGACCGCGGCGGTAAAGCCGCGGTCAGAAAAGGGCAACCGGCGGTTTCCCGACGGTTTAACCCTGCCCCAAAGAATCCTCCATGGCGGCGCTGCTCGCAGCACCGCCATGGGGATTCCGACCCCCTTCCCGCCATCCTGGTCCTGGTGGTAAAAACCAGGGCCCCATAATGATTTTCAGTGTCTGCCTAGCAGACACTGAAAATCGCGACGGGTGCCACTGCACCCGTCGCACACCAGCAACTATTGTGAATATTGATGAGGCATTTGATCTATTAAATTGAGATGTTAAATAGATATTTCGTCCTGAGGAGTCTCCAATCAGGGTCAAAAGGTTCATTGGCCTAAAACGAGTCCCCATGTAAGTTAAAGTGTCAAAGTCGGGACACGTTATCACTACCAAGCAAGACAGGAGAAGGGCTGAAATCACAGAAGTCCAAGCATGTGCAGCAATGCAGACAGAAAAAGGAAATTCCAAGGTAATGGCAGGGCGCGAGACACAATGGAAAGGCATGGGATTCTTCCTAGCAAAAAGGATGAAGAGGCTTTTACACCTAAAAGGTTAGTGCGTAGAAAAAAACAGCCATTTATCAGGAAGAATTTGATGAATTCAACCTAAGATTGTAAAACATTGTTTTCGTCGGTTTGCTCTAATCATGTTGATATTAAGCAGCACACTACATTTACAGTAACAGCAGCAGTTAGGGCATCATATTTCCAATATTTGATGACCACAAATGAGCATATGAATTCCGGGGCGGCTCCTTAGTAATGGTGAAGGAGCATTGCCCCACTGTCTATGAGCCAGGAGCTGAAAAATAAAACAATATTTTACTATTGTTTTATTTTTCAGCAGCTGGCTGAGCCAGCATGTGCAGGAAAGGGCAGGGCTGGGCCATGGGAGGGGGAGGAGGAGTGCAGTGAGTGCACGAAGTGCGCAAGTCAGTTTGGCTGCAAGAGCAGCAGACCAGCACTGTCTGAGCGTCAGACCAAGCCTCTCAGACCAATCCTGACACTACTCTCATGCTAGGTATAGCATGATAGCAGAGCTAGGATTGCGTTGGGGAGCCTGTGCTGATGTCCTAGGGACTGCTAGGACACCATCAGAGAAGAGGAGCAAAGTGGCCGGTGGCGTTGGGACAGGTAAGTAAATTTTTTACAATTATTATTAATATTTATTTTTGCATTATTTTATTGTTCCCCCATCCCCGTCTGCCTGCCCCTACCTTGAGACTGCAGCAGCCGCCACTGCGTATGGTGCGTTCAGTGATTAATGGTTCAGTCAGTCTTTTCTTCCTTTCTGCTCTCCAGTATCTCACTTTGAATTAAGTTATTCTACTCTTAACTAACATTAAATTTCTATTTTCCCGTGTTTGAGCTAACTTCTGGGGGTTGTTGCAAAGTGTTACTGAGTAAATGCTACTATGCATTTCTGATTCCAACAACCCTCCTCTTGAGAAGTGGGATGGAGAGAGGGTGACATCTAGGACGACATTTTATCTGAGGGGTAGCAAATTAAGGGGACTCTGGTCACCATGGGAAGTTAGTAGTGTTAAAATGTTGTGTGATATTTGACCAAAAAGACCATGACAAAGGAGGAACTGAAGCAAAGGAGCAGAGTGAGGATGGTGGGCATTCATATTCTCAGAGTACCAAATCAAATGTACATACAACAGAAAGACCGGATTACTGCTTGTCCCTCAAAGTTTCTTCATCAGCTGGTGAATTAAGCAAACCAGGGTCAGGAATGTTTAATATATCACTTTCACTGAAATACGTTTTTAACCATTTGTTTTCCCTTGTCTTGCCCTTGTCTGTTTTGGTGTGGACTTAATTGCATCACATTGTCTTCTGTCAGTGACGTTTGTAAATAGAACTATGACTGCTTGTTTTAATTGTCTTCATCGGTCGTTGTTCTTTACTTCTTAATATCCAGCCAAACTGAAACCTTTCTATTCCTATGAGTGAAGCAAGGAGGCTCTTATTCTATGGGATATTTCCACACCTCTATTTTGATACTGCTCAGGGTGGAATTCACTCAGTGGGAGCTTTCTCAGACTGTGAAGAAGAGAGGGCATGTGAATAAAGTCATTCATGGCATATAAAATGAGAGCCGAGTGAGAGATGCACAATGGTGCATTTACTGTGCCTTATAATTTGATAAACTTGCTGATTTTCTAAAATAGGTGTCACACACCTGTGCTATTCCTTGTAAATACTTGAGTAGAGGAGACAAATAGCACATTTGTGTAATTACTTTGATCCTTGGCTAAGTGATTCCTTTACATTAAATAGCCAGGTTTGTAGCTTTTATTAAGGAGTATAGTTGTCAATCTGGTACTCCTAGGTGCTCAGGCTAGAGTTCTGCTTTTTGACAGTAGTATGGTACAAAACCTCTAAAAAAGCACGTTCATCGGTTGGAATTTCACATGTAATCTTGGCATACATGTGTTTCTTGCACGTTAAGTTTTGGAACAAAACTGCCTTTTCAAAGAACAGTTTACTAAGCAGAGTTGAGAGTTTCAGCATGGCTTGTGTTGTGTGGAATAAGGCTCCCCTATGTGAATGTTTTGTACAACTGCATTGATAGGCAGAGATGGTAAAGCTTTAGTTGTGGGAGAGCCCACAGAAGATCCTACAGAGATATCTAGGGGATGGGAGTTAAGGCCTGTTTTGGCATTAACTTGCAGCATAAGATGAGGATTGGAAATCAGCCATTTTTAAAAAGAAGTGATGAGTTGTGTGGAAGAGCAACACCTAGTTTTATGTGCAACAGAAGAGGTGAATTGTCAATCTCCAACTACATTTGAGTAGTTCACCATCAATTCTTTTTTTTGGCATTAACCCTTCCTTTTTACAATTTTTTATTCTCTAAAAAAAAAATGTAAGGTTGTAAAAACATTTCAACCATCACCAGGATAACAGTATATTTACACATATGATGAAGCACATAAGATTAGCAAACCCATGAACTAAGGCTGATTAACATCTACACACATTCAACATTCATACAGCACTCAAGACATAAAAGGAATGTACATTTTGAAATAATGAGAACACCATAACTCCCATATTAGGAAAGAGACAGTCATTGTAAACCATATTACCTCAGGTCTACACAACATATGGTAACCTCACCTAGTAACAGAGTTAGTTCCTAATAAAGCCGCAAAGGATATCTTTTGGTTATGATGCTGGTGGCTGGAGGAATGTATATGTCACCTAACAATCATGGTATGTTGGTAAATACTGCAACCAATCCTCTTCACTGGGAGGTGGATCCACTCATGTGATTTCAACTCTTCTGTTAGCTAGAAGCTGCCATCAATTCTGAGATGTGGAAGAACAGAAAACCTTGGTTGTGGAAGGACCTCGTAATAAACTTTCTGCATGTGATGTGGCTAATAGTCAGTAGGCCTTGGGATGGTGACTTCTGGTGTTTGGTTAACTGATATGGATAGAGACCTTCGATAACGATGGAGAATGCTGGATAGGTAACCTCTGGTTAACTGTCAAATACCTTGTGTGCTATACATACGGGGTTATTACAACTTTGGAAGAGGTGTTAATCCGTCCCAAAAGTGACGGTAAAGTGACGGATATACCACCAGCCGTCTTACGAGTCCATTATATCCTATGGAACTCGTAATACGGCTGGTGGTATATCCGTCACATTTGGGACGGATTAACACCTCCTCCAAAGTTGTAATAACCCCCATAGTCTCTTAAATTATGCCTCTCTTTCACACCAGTGAGAACAATGCCTTCAGGGCTGCACAAGGCGGGATTGCCATTTATATCGAAATAGTATTATTGAGTGATGCTGTAGCCGTGTGAAATGCTTTTATCAAAGCCTTCTGAAGAAAAAATTGTAAACGACCAGCCTACAGATGCATGAAATGAGCACTAAGGCAAAATCCTAGGAAGTTGGAAGGGATGGGTTCCTCAAAGTTCTCACAGATGTTAAAAGGAACAGAGAGTGGTTATCTTTATGCAGAAAGTGAGTGAAAGCTCGCCATTAACGGGCACGCTTTAGGTGAGTATACAATATCAAAACAAGGAAACCCCAATTATGCTTCTCCTACCTTTAACTACTCATCCAGTAATGATCCGCTGATCAGGATTTGCTGCTGTGGAAAAGAATATAGCGGAGGCTACGGCAAAGTCACGCCGATTGGCAATGCACCTTGGGTGGATTGGTAAACAGGTAAGTTCCTGTCTTTTGTCGGTTTTCAGAGCACTTTTTGGGTGACAATTTTCATAAAGTTTTGTTTTTTGTCTGTATGGGGACCTTTATCACTATTTCCAAAGGTCCAGGCCTTGGTGGGCATGTTTGAACAGGAGGGTTCATTTCAGGCAAGGTCCAAGAACACATTAAAAGGTATCAAAGCGTTTTATCTACCTGTAGCTCAGAACAGGAGGCCAGCCAGCTAGCCCTTGGAGTCACTCTGGTAGGTCTGGGTCCCAGCAGCACAGCGGTTCTCAAGCAGCAGAGCAGTCCTTTAACAAAAAAAATCAGGCCTCTGGCAGCAGGGCAGGTCTTTGATGTACAGGCAAGCCTTCTGGGTGACCTTTGCAGGCCCAGGAGTGATCTGAAGAGTAGGTCTGAAGATACTATTTTTATACCTGGTGCAACTTTGAAGTAGAAGAAACTTCTAGAGTTAAAAAGGGAAGGTAAGGCCTGGCAACAGGGATATTTTGCCAGGCTGAATTGGAAGTTTATAACTGCACACAGGCTGCAATAGCAGGTTTGAAAAGGCTAAGTAAGTGGGTGGCACAATAGGTGCCACAAGCCCACTAGTTCCATTTATTTACAGGCCCTGGGTACATGTTGTACCACTTCACTAGGGACATATAAGTAAATTAAATGTGCCGATAAGGTGCAGGCCAATTGGACCATGCTTTAATGAGTTACCACAAGCACTATAGGACTGGTTAGCAGTGGTAAAATGGCAGAGTCCTAAAGCCAGCAAAAATTATTTCAGCAGAAACAGGAGGGATGAAGGCAAAACGTTTGGGGAAAGACCACCCTAAGGCTGTCAGGTCTATTGGGTCTGGTCAGCTGGAGAGCAGGAAAGGCCTCTGAAAGATTGCTGTGTCCCTGTAACTCAAACAAGAGGGCAGCCAACTGACCCTTAGAGTCACTTCTGGGGTCCTACGTTCAAGGCAAGCAGGTCCAGTCTTCCTTTAGGATTTGTGGGGCAGGGCAGTCCTTTGTCTGATCTTCACAGATCCAGGAGTTTTTTTATTTCAGGTTCTGGGGATGCATCTTTTATTCCCAGTCTAGCCTGGAGGACATCCCTTTGTCTAATTCTGAAAGTGGCTCTGGTCAGTTCTTCCCTTTGCCCTGAGTTTAGTGCCAACCTGACTAGTGAAACAAAGGTCAGGCAGGCCCTCAGTGTGATCTGCTTCTGCCAGTGACAGGGTAGGCTTCTTCTAAAGTTGTGAAGGGCCAGCCACAGGGAACGGTTGGTTCTCTTCAGGAGGTGCAGAAATTGGTAGAAAAAGGGGATATAGTGGAAGTAGACATTTCAGTTCTGGGTTTTAGCATATGTGAGGTCGATGAGAATCAGAATAATACTGTGTGTGGGCAACATGCTGTTCCTGGCACAAGTCAAAGCTATGGTTTGGGAGCAGTTTTCCATGGCACTCTCATTTTCACAGAGCTTAGTGTTTCTGAAATTAATTATGGACCAATCTAGGGTTCCAAGTTGTTTCAGTACAAGTGTCGTTGAGCTCATATAAGAAACAAAAATCAGGCAATAAGTAAAGAAATAAGGAAAGTGTTCAATCAGGAATTAATTATTTGATGAATCTGACAAGGATCGTGCAAAGATTGTCGCCATCAATTCAGGTGATAATCCAGTATGCTTTGCAACACTGAGCATTACAGAAAATGAAAAACACTACATCTAAGGAGAAGTCTTTCAAATGCAAATCTGGCCCTATGATTATAGGAGGCCAAAATGGTGTTGAGATGGCGGCTGACTCACAAGTACAAAACATTATTGTGCTCAGCCAAGAAAGGCCATGGCAATAAAAATGCAACCTTTAAAAGATGCTGTGTATTATAAATGTAGAGTTGCAAAAGCTAAAAATAGAAATGTTTATTAAGAATCTTTAATTTGATGAAATCCAAAATCAAACCAGAGGTCAAGCATAAAATTGCTGAAAGGTGTCGAACAAGTTTAAAAGAATTTGATTGAGCCCACAACATTTTAGTGCCACTAAAGTGCAATTAATATATTAAAAGGCAAAAACAGATACCAAGGTTGCTATATTTTTGTAAGCAGGACAATTAACTTGTTAGAGCTCACAATTAGCACCTTTAGACAATCAGCATGTTACTGCGAGGAGTTAACATCAAGCGCAAAAAGGTTTTCTCTATTGCAGTATTCCTTTACAACCACGTGATATAAACCATTAAAACATAGCTGTACAAGAAGGTTTGTTAACATCAAGGCTTTTATATACTAAAGGCTTCATTATGAGTCTTGCGGTCTCATCACAACCCTGGCCTTCCAGCTGACGGAAACCGCCAGCTCCACCAGGACCGGAGATCCCAGTGGTCTGGAGGTGGCGGTGGTCCTATCTGTCAGGTCAGCGCTTCAACCAGCGCTGCCCTGGGGATTACAACCCCCTTCTCCGCCAGCAGTTTCATGGCGGTACCACCGCCATAAAAATGCTGGTGGAAAATGGGTGCTGGAGGTTCCGGGGGGCACCTGCACTGCCCATGCCAAGTGCTTAGCAGACAGTGAACATTGCAAGGGTGCTGGTGCATCCTGCGCTCTACAGCATTGCTGCCGGCTCGATTATGAGCCGGAGAAAATGCTGTAGGCTGTTTCCCACTAGGCCAGCAGGCAGAAACTCAGGTTTCAGCCTGCTGAGCTAGCAAGAAACTCTTAATGGGGCCGGCAGGGATGTAGCCTGTATGACGGCAACCCCCCCGTCGGAAGTTCAGCGGACGGTATAAACCGTCTGCCGAACTCATAACGAGCCCCAAAGTCTTTTATAGAAACATAGGTAGACTCTGATAATAAAGTTCAAAATACCATCTTAAAACATGGGCAGTATTTTCCCAGCTCAGATCCTGCTCTTCCATGCCACATAAATATAGGCTGATACAGCTATCACTGTTCTCCTACAAAAGGCTAGGGCTTAATTGCACAGTCTAATTTTAGGTTTAAGGAAAAGTGAAAGTAGGTAAAAATTCTAGGTGCCTAACGTGTGCTGGAATAACAGGAAGCGGATTGTTTGTTTCTTGACCTCCAAAAGAATATTTGCATAGGTCTCCTCCCTGAACAGGCTTTTATGACCATCTTTTAACATCTGATGTGAGGGGAAAAGTGCCCAATCCGAAATTTCTAATAAAGTGATCTTTTCCCCAATGGAAAAATGTCATCCAATTGTGGCGTCACTCTCAGGCAAGGGAAGCAGCCCTTAACCACTCATGAGCATAGTGCTTTGGGCTGCTACCCATAAGACATGCATGGGTCATGGTGCTCGTGCATGATAAAATTTAGCTCATTACGAAAAGTCCATACAAGTGATCCAGGTATCATTGCAGCTGGGGCACTCAGGACAGGGTTGCACTTCTGTCACCATGCAAAGGTATTTTCTGGCCCAACACTCTGGAACACTCAAATGCTATAGGATGGCATAGCTTGCACTAAATGGTCTAGCTTGTGTAGGGGATATGCTGCTTCAGCTTAAGCACCTATAGTAAACATTTTATTCTTTTTCAAAGAACTGAAAAAACAGGGCAAAGCGTACCAGACAGGGAACTCTTGAAGGTTAACTGTTTTGGCAGGACATGTGTATGTAGATAGGGAACTAGTGGGTGAACTTGTCATCTTGAATGCAGACTGTTAAGTATATATGCAGATAACTCTCTAGACATGGTGTGAACATCTGTGGGTTGTGAACAATGTTTTTGAGGTATTTTTGTCTTTGGAGGATAATGGACATAAATCTTTTAAAGAGATACCAAGCACACTATGTTATATTGTTTTATTTTGTGTAGAAGGGTGATGTCAGAGCTTAAGATGTGGTAGGATGTTGTTTTCTCCAGAAGGAGTAACAATTGATATTTCTGGAAGAACAAAGACAAACTGTAAGACATTATCTTATCCAATCTTTGTAGAGAACAGGAAGTTGTGTTTGGTCAGATGTCTCAAAGGCGTGTGTAGAAAATAATAGGGATTTGAGGCCCAAAGGTGTGAGACAATGATTGATTGCTTTGAAACCCCCTCACCAAGCACTGGCCCCACCCTTATTGGCAAGATCATTAAAGAGGTGAACAGACTGATGTAGATACTATGATGTTTGGAGTACATTCTGTTAGGGGTGCAATGGCCTTTACGGCATAGGCACACATCTAGAAGATATCATGAAAGAAGCAGATTAGTCATATAAGTCAATATTTATAAAATTGGTTTCAAGCCTATTGAAGGAGTGGATTGTAATGTTTTGGTTAAGTTGTGAAACAGTGTGATAGGCCCTCCATGTGATGACATAGAATGTAGATGCAATGTAGATGTAAAAAACATAAAAGAAAGCCTGGATTCTATTAAGGACACAGAGATGAAATAAAAGGGGAAAAGGTAAGTTTCCAGTACTGTACAGAAGTATTTTGAAATAACATGGATGAACATGTTTAGAGTTGATACAAACATATGAAGATATTGCATGGTCACCCTTTTCCTGAGCCCCCTGAAAATAAGTGCATTAACTGTGGTTAATTTAGTTAAGGCAAATTTCAAAAGATGGAGTCAGAAAATCGGAGGAAGAAATTGTAATGGCTATGAGGAATATGGTGTCACATCAAAGCAAAGAGAAAAAGGTGGTCTTATTCAGGAAAATTGTGAACTATTGAGACTATTCATACTGGCTGGAGTATGTTGTTGGTGTTTATTACAAAACTCATGGGAAGTATAGTTGCAATATGATAATGGTATAAAGTTTCCTCTGTGCTGCTGGATGAGCAGTAAAGTTAAGGGAACCATAAAACTCGCCTCCTTGCCTTTAACAGAATCCAGATTTTGCTTCACATTGGATAGGAAATCTTAACTGTCCCCCACTAAGGTAGGGGGAATAACAGAGTTGGGTCATACGAATGGAACAGACAAAGAACTCCAAGGGACTCTGATCATGATTTCTAGTTTCTTACTGCTGAAACTCTTTTGTTTACTCAGCATTGAGCATGCTGTACCTTTATAGCAGTTTCTACTTAGTCATGTACCCTAGATCTCCCTTTGAGGGTATTTGAAGGTCCCAAAAACAATATCAGTGAAATAACACAAACCATTTTAAGGAAATTTTCATTTTAAAACATGAAGGTTACGTAATTATATTCTTGCAATTTAGCACTTGTGCTAAAAGGTGAAAGAAGAACATATGCAATTACATTAATAGCTTGTTGTGTATCAAGGCAAATTTGATAACAAAGAAATAGCATGGCATCACCCAGTTAGGCAAACTTGCAAGGCTACATACCAAACAGTGATATAGCTGAGGTCAGCTTTCCTTGCCACACTCCAACTTCAGTGTTCATATCTTTCATGCGCTCCAGTATGCTTCCAAAGCACCGGACACCATCCCCTACATAGCCCTTTTTGCAGACACACCTGTCAGGATAGTAAGATAGACCTTTCATCACACTTAGATTGCACAGTTCCTTGTGGTAAAAAAGCCACAGGCACAACAGAGATCAGCGGTTTCCCCTATTGCCTTAATCTGTGAAACTATCAAGTGAATACATATTAAGCACAAAAGAAACACAAAGTGTATCCTTCATGAATGAAGGAAGATGAACATTGCCTTCCAGATTTCTAGCTCAGAAAAAAAGGTTTTCCGCCCTACCTAGCAACTGTAGTAAAAGTCTAGAGTCCGCCGGCCCTCACTCATGTAAAACATTCACAGTGATAGAAGTACTTCTTGTAAAGAAAATATATTCAGCTTGCCTGTGCGAAATGAAAAGACACAGCTTCTGTTGCTACTGTTTAGTGGTTGAAAAGAATTCCTAATAATTTGTGATTTGTTAAGCCATTTTAATATAATTGAATCAATATGATAAGTACATATGTATTAATTTATTAATGTGCTTTGGGTATGTGTGACGTGCAAACTGGCCCAACTCTAGAATTCTGCGATTAAATTTGCATATACATTTTTTAAGTTTCTTTCAACATGCATTTTCATGATTCAGAAAAATGCAATATAAAACCACGCATAACAGAAAAGATGTTCTGAAGTTACTGTGACAATTACGATCCACTCTGTCTCATGGTTGATTATCATGTCACAAGAGAGTCCACATGGGCAATATAGAATCAGCGTTGAGTACATTATAAACTTTGCCCTTATATTTTTGCATCAACCCTGTTCTATTTCCTGAAGCTGGTTCTGAGGGACATCCAGCAGCAGGAATATAAATTTTTCTAAAGTCATTCAGGGTTGAGTGACAGTGAAGAAAGGCAGTAGCCAATGTCCAACAATCCTTGAGCTTCACCTTAGGCCCGGCGGAAGTTCCATCCTGTGACCTCCAGCATCAGGCATGAGGCACTGTTTGCACTTGTGTGAATCAGAAAGACATGGTTAGCTCACAGGATGCCTAATACTTACGGACCTGTGTGGCATTGGCAATGCTCCTGCTGCCACACCAACCCCCTTTTTGATGCTTTTTTCTTCATTTTTTTCACACTTCACAAAGGTGGGGAGGTTTTAAAAATATATATAGAAAGCTAGTAAACATAAATAGAAGTAATCCATATATTGACCTGACACTTCTGTTGTTTGAGCTACATAACACAACTCAGTCGCTGTCATCCACTTCATACAATGTTTTCAGCAAGAGGTAAAGGAACAGAGGGTGCAGACTACACGACCTAACAATATATCTCAAATACACTGAATTATTTAGTTGACTTGCTTATGAAAAAATGTAAAAAACATACAATAGTACTAAACACAATTCTTTACTAATTTTGAATGATAAACTCAGACCTAACCATCAATATACTCGTCTTCTCAAGAACAGAAGTGCTTCATTCTGATACTTCTTTTTCTCTCATTCCATGTTCATATAGATGTAAAAAACAGACTCAGAAATTATGCATTGCTTGACACTTTCCAAATTGTTTTTACAGTTTTTACATATTTTCTATGAATTCTCCTTCATACTCCATTTCTACATTTATGTTTGAAAACTTTAAATATAAAACATGATCATAGTGAAAAAGGAATTAAAAATCTTTAGACTGCTCCACAATTTCCATTTATTAGAGTTCGAAAAAACTGGAGTCATAACAAGGCTCAGTTTCAGTCACACTTTATTAATATTAAACAATTCATTTATATCTCCTGTAGAATTTAATATACTATCTTTAAGTGTGATGGTCCAAGTGAAACAGTTTTCTTTTCTTTCTCTTATATTTTTGTGTTCCTATTAAATGCATTCCTCACCAGATGTATATGCATTTCGTCATCCTTATTCAGCCCTTGTGAGTTCAAAGTTTCTACTTGAAAGATATGGTATGATTCCCTTTTACCTAATTGGAATGTTCTGATGCCCCCTCTTTTTGATGTTGTATCCTTTCTATTTCAAAGAGCTTTAATAACTTGCTGTTATAAACATTTTTTTCAAGAAATATCTTACAACTGGATATTTTTCATCATTATACTGTTCCAAGATGCTCTGTGACATCATTTTAAAGGAAATGTTGTACTACCAACATAATAAAAATTATATGGTCATTGTTGGGTGTAGATGGCATAATAGGGTTCCCAGTTTATTCTGTCTGTTATGATTTACTATATGGATGTATGTAGTATATTGCATGTTTTCCTTTCTAAAGCCTTTCACACGCTTTACACTTCTAACATTTAAAAATGTACTTTCTTTATCATTCAAGGTTTCCAGTTTCTCAACTTTTTCAGTGTAACTTGATGTTGATGTGTCTTTCAATTATTTGATCTTCCTAAATGTATATGTCCACTCGTTATTTCATCATTAGTGGGAGACATTCCAGTCTTTATTCATGATCTTTCTGATTTCTTTTACTTGCATTTTCTTCTTGTAATGGTATCTTTTCTTCACTCTTGATAAGAAGTTTCTTTGTCTTTAATTTTCACTTTTTCGTTTACTTATTCTAATGTTGCATTTGTATCGTATCTCTGATTAAATCTTTCAATTGTTTGTTTTCTACAGCCTGATATAGCCCTTCTGTGCTGCAGTGTATTTGTATTCTCATAAATTCTCCATATTTCTTGAATGCTTGCAGTTGTTGGCTCTTTGCATGTATCAGACCGTTTTCTGCCAAGAATTTCATATAGCTTGCGGTATTTTTTATTCCATTCTTTAAAAACACCTTAAAATTCAACCAGGTGATCTCATCCTTTTTCTACTCATTTCAAAGTGGAATTACAAATGAAGACCATTATTTATATTATATTGTTTTCTTTCTCCTTCCCACAGTACAAATAAACTGTAAATGGATTTTAACTAAAGTTGTACCCTTGTTGAGCTATATTTCATTTGCTTCTGCCCAGACTGCTCCTTTTTCCCCACCAGTCCATGAGCAAATTCATGTAGCTAGGTAGGAACCAGGATCCCATCAGAGACCTCTTAAGCTGGTGATATACTCTATCCTCAAATAGGAAATAGCTGTTCTCTAAGCGGTATTTTAATATCTGACATAACATTTCTGTATGTTGCTTCAAGATTATTGATCTCATACACAAATAATCTCTATATGCCTTAACACAATCCATATGCCTCACTCTCAAGTATAGTGCATTAGCATCTATTGCTATCATTAACTAAATCTGTTGCAAGTTAATTTTATTTGATTAGCACCTCATAGAAATGCCTTTATATCCTTTATGTACATTTTTTTTTCTTTTACTAGGGGTACCAAAAATAGTTTTTATACTCTGCTGTATTTGCCAGCTATTACTTGAGGCCAATACTGATCTTCCTGGTGGCTTCCTTTTAGTCTCTAAATTTCTTCTTTTTTGGAAAAGTATCTTCATCGTTTTCAATGAGACCTTCTCCATACCAATGGATTAGTTTCTCATTATTAATTAACTGACCTAGTATACTGTTTCTTCGTTATCATAGAATATTGTTGTCAATCTCCTGGTTGGCGCATTGCTTCACCTTTATAAGCTTTTCTATCCTGGATCATTATTGTACCATCTTTAGCTGAAGGTTTTGTTACTATTTCTTTGTCATTTCTGAGGTGTTGAATACAGTGCCTCTATTATTTACTAGCACTACTGGGACATCTTTTCCACTCTTTTCCACTCTTTTCTTTTATATATTTTTTTTAACATCTGATATTGATTTGCTGTGTTTATTTGGTCATTTGGTAAATCTTGTGCAACTTTGCATTTTCTCTTCATCCCACAGCATATAGTTTTATTTATTTTCATAATCATACCTTCCAGTGGTTACCCTGTGGGATATCCTCTTCTACCTCATATTCCAAATGTGTGAATGTAAACCAGATCTTCTATGTTTTCTGTAGCTAGACCTTCAATTTCTTCTCTGTTTTTTCCCTCACAGTTTATTGTTTGAAATATTTTACAACATTTTCACAATTTCAATTTTCTAGTGAATTTTGCAAGATCAATCCTGTTTGTGCATTAATTAAAACTAACTCTGGGGAAGACCGTCAATCCCATTTCCAAAATTTCATGTCCTTGTTTCAGCAGTTCCATTTCAGATAAATTAATGAAAGTCTGCCCCTTCATTTAAATTGTTTTGACTCATCTTGTGTCCTTGTCCTGGGTCATGTTGCTGATTTTCCTTACCCCCTACTCCTTGTCTTTCTCTTTTTCCTCTTATGCTGCCTTTCCAGTGACCCCTTTCCCAGTCACAATCCATGAGTTGAAACTCATGGAACAAATTAGTCTTTTGAGCTTTGTCTGTTTATTCCATCTTCCTCTGATGTACTTGCTATACTTATGTCACTGCTCATTTTGAATGCACCACCCATTTCACCATTATCATCCTTTTTCTTAGAAGCCTTTAGTTTGTTTCATTAGGATTTCACATTTTCTTTTCTTTTATCATTCTTTATTAAGGTTTTGATGGAGAACAGGGAGGGGGACTTTAGAGGCAAGGGAGAAGAGTCATGATACGTGAAGGATATAAGATTCAAAACACTGCAATACAGATGCATCATGAAGTACAAAGCAAAAGGCATTCAGTGATCCAACAGTGCCAGGGCATGTGAGGGTGCAGTTGTGGCACCTATAGGGCCTATGCAGGATGCCGCAGTGCCACTTGTGTTGGCTGGCAGTAGAAGGGTTAGCCAAGGTAGGGACAGGGCCAGTGGGGAGGGAGTCACTCCAGATTCGAGGTAGGGGAAAGAGAAGGGAGGCAGTGTAAAGAGAAGAGGTAAAAGGAGGCAGGCTGAGGATAGGTGGAGGGGGCGAGTGGAGTGGCAGGAGGGAGGCACCCACCAGTAAAACTACAGAAGCAGGGGGTTTGGAGCTGTGGCGTCCAGCCGCTCATAGGAGGTTAAAGGATATTTCAATTTTCTTGAGTATTTAGATATTCTCCATGTTTTATAAACTTCTTTATCTCTCAGAAACGTTTTCTTTCTCACCTTGATTTCCAGTTAATATTTCTAATTTCTCCTCCCATGTTTTTATAAAATTGATCTAACACATCTTGTTTTTCCTCTTTTGCGATGTCTTTTTCCAATTCCTCTATTTGTTTATAAAATTTTTCAACATCTATTTTGGCACATTATACTAATATGTGAACATTTTGTTGTGTTGCTGTCAACATTCCTTGATGTAGATCTTCATATATTCTTACTCCTCTTGATATCCAAAACACCTGTTTGAGGTCCTTCTCACATATGTCGGAACTACCTTTAATTACACCCATTCTAATGTAATATATGATGTGACAGTTCTAATAAATGAGTGAGCACCCTATTACATTATGTACACCCCCAATTAGAGAGCAACCACACACTCCTGGCATGTGAGGCAGCCCTATCATGCACCTTGCCCACATTGCCCAGGCTACGCTGTTAAGCATCAAGTGTCGATGGTCTCTAGGGAGGCAGGGTAGAAATGATGCTGTCTCATAAAAGCAATTTCTGTGTGCACCATTATTCAAGTGAAAAGTAGGGCATTAACCTGTGCTCTGTGTCCTTCTCTAATAATTCCTCTGGCTTTTCTTAGCTGTTGGGAAGAAACAGCTCTTCTATATCACTCTTCCAATCCTTGTGCATACACGCCGGTGGATTGGAATTACTGCACCATCTGCAATTATTCTGAAGGTGAATTTCAGCAGGTCAAACCTCCCAACATTTGCTGGGGTAAATAGGTTTTGGTGTGGAAAGCACCAAAAGTGCAACGTACTCCCCATTTGGAAAACTAATGACAGCACATATTTTTCGAATCCAATAAATACTGATGTAAGGAAATGCCTCCTTGGCATGGTTACCCCCTGACTTTTTGCCTTTGCTGATGCTAAGTTTTGATTTGAAAGTGTGCTGAGGCCTGCGAACCAGGCCCCAGCACCAGTGTTCTTTCCCTAACCTGTACTTTTGTTTCCACAATTGGCACCCCTTGGCATCCAGGGAAGTCCCTTGTAACTGGTACCCCTGGTACCAAGGGCCCTGATGCCAGGGAAGATCTCTAAGGGCTGCAGCATATCTTATGCCACCCTGGGGACCCCTCACTCAGCACAGACACACTGCTTGCCAGCTTGTGTGTGCTAGTGGGGATAAAACGACAAAGTCGACATGGCACTCCCCTCGGGGTGCCATGCCAACCTCACACTGCCTATGCAGTATAGATAAGTCACCCCTCTAGCACGCCTTACAGCCCTAAGGCAGGGTGCACTATACCATAGATGAGGGCATAAGTGCATGAGCACTATGCCCATACAGTGTCTAAGCAAAACCTTAGACATTGTAAGTGCAGTGTAGCCATAAGAGTATATGGTCTGGGAGTCTGTCATGCACGAACTCCACAGCACCATAATGGCTACACTGAAAACTGTGAAGTTTGGTATCAAACTTCTCAGCACAATAAATGCACACTGATGCCAGTGTACATTTTATTGTAACATACACCCCAGAGGGCACCTTAGAGGTGCCCCCTGAAACCTTAACCGACTATCCGTGTAGGCTGAATAGTTCTAGCAGCCTGCCACACACCAGACATGTTGCTGGCCACATGGGGAGAGTGCCTTTGTCACTCTGTGGCTAGTAACAAAGCCTGTACTGGGTGGAGATGCTTATCACCTCCCCCTGCAGGAACTGTAACACCTGGCGGTGAGCCTCAAAGGCTCACCCCCTTTGTTACAGCACCCCAGGGCACTCCAGCTAGTGGAGTTGCCCGCCCCCTCCGGCCACGGCCCCACTTTTGGCGGCAAGGCCGGAGGAGATAATGAGAAAAACAAGGAGGAGTCACTGGCCAGTCAGGACAGCCCCTAAGGTGTCTTGAGCTGAGGTGACTCTAACTTTTAGAAATCCTCCATCTTGTAGATGGAGGTTTCCCCCAAAAGGGTTCGGGATGTGCCCCCCTCCCCTCAGGGAGGAGGCACAAAGAGGGTGTACCCACCCTCAGGGCTAGTAGCCATTGGCTACTAACCCCCCAGACCTAAACACTCCCTTAAATTTAGTATTTAAGGGCTCCCCAGAACCTAGGAACTCAGATTCCTGCAACCTAAGAAGAAGAGGACTGATAAGCTGACAAACCCTGCAGAGAAGACAGAGACACCAACTGCTTGGGCCCCAGCTCTACCGGCCTGTCTCCCCACTTCTAAAGACACTGCTCCAGCGATGCTTTCCACAGGGACCAGCGACCTCTGAAGCCTCAGAGGACTGCCCTGCATCTAGAAGGACCAAGAACTCCCGAGGACAGCGGCTCTGTTCACCAAAGACTGCAACTTTGAAACAAAGAAGCAACTTTGAAATAACTCGTGTTTCCCGCCGGAAGCGTGAGACTTGGCACTCTGCACCCGACGCCCCCGGCTCGACTTGTGGAGAACAAACCCTTCAGGGAGGACTCCCCGGCGACTGCGAGACCGTGAGTAGCCAGAGTTGCCCCCCCAAGCCCCACAGCGACGCCTGCAGAGGGAATCCCGAGGCTCCCCCTGACCGCGACTGCCTGCTTCTAAGAAACCGACGCCTGGTAGGGACACTGCACCCGCAGCCCCCAGGACCTGAAGGATCCGACCTCCAGTGCAGGAGCGACCCCCAGGTGGCCCTCTCCCTTGCCCAGGTGGTGGCTACCCCGAGGAGCCCCTCCCCTTGCCTGCCTGCATTGCTGAAGAGACCCCTTGGTCTCCCATTGCTTTCTATTACAAACCCAACGCTTGTTTGCACACTGCACCCGGCCGCCCCTGTGCCGCTGAGGGTGTACTTTCTGTGTGGACTTGTGTCCCCCCTGGTGCCCTACAAAACCCCCCTGGTCTGCCCTCCGAAGACGCGGGTACTTACCTGCTGGCAGACTGGAACCGGGGCACCCCCTTCTCCATTGAAGCCTATGCGTTTTGGGGACCACTTTGACCTCTGCACCTGACCCGCCCTGAGCTGCTGGTGTGGTAACTTTGGGGTTGCTCTGAACCCCCAACGGTGGGCTACCTTGGACCCAAACTTGAACCCCGTAGGTGGTTTACTTACCTGCAAAAACTAACAAACTCTTACTCCTCCTAGGAACTGTTGAAAATTGCAGTGTCTAGTTTTAAAATAGCTATATGTGATTTATGTGAAAACCTCTATATGCTATTTTGCTAATTCGAAGTTCCTAAAGTACCTACCTGCAATACCTCTCATTTGAAGTATTACATGTAAATATTCAACCTGTGGTTCTTAAAATAAACACAGAAAATATATTTTTCTATACAAAAACCTATTGGCCTGGAATTGTCTCTGAGTGTGTGTTCCTCATTTATTGCTTGTGTAAGTACAACAAATGCTTAACACTACTCCTTTGATAAGCCTACTGCTCGACCACACTACCACAAATTAGAGCATTAGTATTATCTCTTTTTGCCACTATCTTACCTCTAAGTGGAACCCTTGGACTCTGTGCATACTATTCCTTACTTTGAAATAGTGCATACAGAGCCAACTTCCTACAACTGATCACAGGCCACTCATAATGAGAGCTTTTGAGGCAAGAGTGCTGCGCCCTGATGCATGCACTGTGATAGCACGGACCATCATGTGCCTCAGGAAAACTCTCATAGCAATGAGCGAACATGATATACGGTGGCACAGAATCAAGACAAAATAATGTGTTCTCTCACAGCACGATTCTATTACATGGCCCTACGTTTATCATTTTTTACACGTGTAGAACCATTCATTCCTAAATAACACCCACACATTAAATAAAATAACATTAAAAAGATGAATGTAAGGAATCATACTCAGTTTTTCCTGGTGAGACAGTAGAGCATGTTGCCTTCTTGCTGCAGATGTTATTTGTTTCACAGACATCTATCAAGCTGCATCCGAGGCCAGCTACAAAATTATTGTAACCTTTTCTGCATTCGCAGTGAGACTAAAAAACAAAAGTATACACTTATTAAAGATTCCAACTTTCAAAGATTAATTTTGAGATTGTTTTTAATTGTGTTTCTATTGGGTGCTATAAACATGTAAACAAGTCACAGTAAGTTGGCAATCACTATGAGCGTTTACTACTTTGGTAAATACACCGTTTTCAGCAGTACAAGTATCAGGGGTTCCAGAGTATCTAATATTTTCCATTGAGTGTTGGTCTTTGTATTTCATCAAAAGAAAGGAAGTGTTAGAAAATAGGTGCTGAGCGGCAGAAAATAGTTTCTGTTCAACTTATAAAACTGAGGCTCTCCCAGTGCTATTTTTTTTTTTTTAAAGTGTGGTGCCAAAAGTTTTCTTCGGAGCCCACCACCATCGCTGCTGAATATCACTGTTGCTGAATATGACGACTGCCTAGCATGACTCCACCTATTGCGTACTTCTTACTCTAATCTACACTGGGCCTCATTATCTCACTCCTGTGGCTTCTTTATCGTACCTGCTTTCTACATTTGTCACTGAGTCCAAATGTTTCTCTTTCTCCCGTTTCTATTGTACACTCCCTCTCTCACTATTGGCCAAAAGCTGATGATAAAACATAAGTCCTGAGCTCCAGAATTGAGTGCCGTCTACCAGCAACCACGGGCACAAATTAAGTACTTTATTCGACCACAATCCAACGTGCATTGTTCTTTATTGAGATTTGTCTTTGCACATCCTGTGCCTGCAGCCACTGTGAAAGGCTGAGCACTGTTCAGTGATTACGGGGTCTTTTCCACGCCAGTTAATCTGCAGGTGTCATGAAACTGCTTGATCTTAAACCAGAAAGAGGAACTGTCGATTCACAAGTACCAGAGGTTTCTGCAAGTGAACTTTGATAATGAGGGTAGTGCTGCAGACAGAATCACTTCTAAACATTCAGCTCACGGGCATGGGGGTGGTCAGACGTCAGCCAAGAGGACCTACAAGTTTATATCAGAAGTATCAATTCACTTGTTTCCTTCTGTCTTATGACTGGGGTCAACAACTACATAGCAGTTAAAACCCCTAGTATGCCCATGATAAAGGTCACCGTGTGTAGCATATTAATCTTTCTAAAAGGTGACCCTCACATAATGTGATATATATATATATGTATATAGCCTTGTATTTCTAGAATGTGACCGTGCAGGTTTGTTGTCACCATTACCCTAAGAGCTCATTCTAGAACACTCTAATGTGTTATAGTGCACACATTGTTGAGAGATGTGGTATTAGAATTGGTGAGGAGGTGGATCAAACCTTGTATACGCCTTTTATATGTGACTATTTATTATATACCCTTTGAAAATAAGTAAACCTTTGCTAACTATTTTCATTTTTGTTGCGAAAAGCTATGGGCAAAATATACATTGGAAAAAGCGATTAGTATATCTTGGCTCAGAAGCCCGATTTCAAAAGGACTCTAGCACATAGAATGGCAAAAGGATTTGAGATGATATTATTTAGTAGAGGGTGAGACTAGTCAGAGAGGAAGTGACTATGACGACTCTAAACTTTAAGATTATTATGGAAAGAATTCAAGCGGATTTGCATTACTGCAGCCGATCACATCTACATCTACGGGGAGAGATTGGATTTAACGTTAGATAATGCAAATAAAAGTTGTCACAAAATGAAATGTTATCTTAGCTTTAATCAAAAGTTTATCACAGACTAACATGTTCTTTATGTGCTTCTAAAGGCCTTGCTGGAACTGGAACATAGGAGGTGGATCAAATGCTGGATGCGTCCAGAGGTAAGATTCTGAAAAATTCATATTTGCTCTAGCCTACCGTTTTGCATTTTAGAGGACATTTTAGACAGCAAGGTGAACTGTGAGGCTGAGGCCTGGCGAGGTGAGTATCATAAAGCTGGTGGAAACATTATCACTCCAGGTTAGGGCAATATTCTGTTTGTTTATTTATTTATTTAGGTAACTTTATATAGCATGGTTGTTACCTGAAAATGTTAGAGTGCTTTGGAAGTAGGAGGTAACATGAATAAAGATAAATTACATAAGTGTTACACAGGAAGTGGTAAACCATAAGAGAAATATTTAATTACAGGGAAACAGAAGAGTCAAACTAGACATGACAATGCAAACAATGAATAACATGAGAGACTGAACCGAACTAAGGGCCTGATTTAGATCTTGGGGTTACTCCGTCACACCCACTGTATTACGATTTCATTATATCCAATGGAAATCATACATTGGATGGAAGAGGCGTCATGTTTGTGACAGAGTAACCCTCCACCAAGATCTAAATCAGGCCCTTAGTGATAATCAGAGAAAGCAATATACAAAATTCCTGAGAGGAAAATAATAATAGAACAAAAGTGTAAGATAGATAATGCATAAAAAGACCCACACAATCTAACAATCAGCGGGAAAAGCCAAGTGGTGCTAGGAAATGTTAAGGGTGAAGGATGGTAACCAAAGATAGGAGATCATGATGTGCAAAAATCATGAGAAGTTGAAGATTGTTGGGCAGCAGAAATGTCAGGTTGGAATAAGGGAGTAATATGTTAGTAGGGAGAAGAATGGGCAATTTGAAAGCATGTGACGAAGTGAAGAGGTAAAAGTCAAGGGAAAATTCCTCATAAGGAGTTCAAAGAGCTATGACCAATAAAAATGTCAAACCAAATGTCAAAGGTCAACCAAGAGTCCAAAGGGATCTTCTTTTGTTTTTTTGCAGCACTCGGACATCCCAAGCATACTCTTTGTTTGTTTGGTGCTCAAGCCTGCTTATTGGCACGCACACCAGTGAATATAAAAGGGGCCCCTTTTTAAATTCTAGAATGTTTGCATGTTCACAATAAAGCTCCAGAGTACTACTACAGAGTGATTTACACTCCCTCTCTTCCAAATAGGTGGAACAACTTTGGTGAAAGTTCTGGATATGTGGCTTGGAAAAGAATGACTTTTGAAAATCAAATTCTTTAGAGAGGTTTATTTGACATTAACATTTAAAGTACTGTCAATTTTCTGTCTGAGAATTTGTCCAACCCTGCTGGGTGAATGGGTTTTTAGTCACTCATTTGAAGTCTGAAAGATAACATAGATTTTTAATACCCTATGACATCAGAAAGCAACATTTAAGGGACTTTCTTGTGTTGCTCTGGTGTTGAGTTTTTAAAGCTGCTCTGCTCTTTTTAACATAATGAATTCTTTCTGATATAAGAGACACCCATACTGAGCACTCGCTTCATCCAGGATCAACATTGCAAAGCATCTGAGGAAGGGAATATGTTGTGCAACTTTTTGATGTTGTATTATTATTTGCATTCCATAGATGCTAAGTGGCCTCATTTTACGTGACACCGCCACCAATCATTGTTTGTATTTTTCCCCAAGAGTACTTGCCATGCTGAAATTACTGATTTTTTTCAATGCTCAATGTTAGAACTATGGCATAATGGGATTTTATACTTCCTTGTTCAATTTATAGGTGAGTGTTAGACCAGGCATCCTTGGCATGGTTTCCCCTGATGTTTTGCCTTCAGGCCTCATGTTTTGCTGATCTCGATTTTGCTGGCTTTAGGATTCTGGGCATTTTACCACTGCTAACCAGGACTAAAGTGCATGTGCTCTGCTTAAGACATTGTAACATTGGCGTAATCACAACTGTCATATTCAATAAGTCCCTAGTAAAGTGTACTACCTGTGCCCAATGCCTTTAAACTAAAGGCTACCAGTGGGCTTGCAGCACGGAGTGTGCCACCCACTTAAGTAGCCCTTCAAACATGTCTCACGCCTGAAATTGCAGAGCCTGTGTGTGCAGGTTTAAACCGCCACATCGTCCTAGCAAGTTAACCCTCTTGCCAGGCCCAAACCTTTCCTCTTCAATACATATAGGTCACCCCTAAGGTAGGCCATGGACAGCCCAAGGGCAGTGTATTTAAAAAGTAGGACATGTACTTTTATGTTTCACATGTCCCAACAGAGAAAAACTCTTACATTTGTTTTTCACTACTGCAAAGCCTATCTCTCGCATAGAATAACATTGGGATTACCTTATTATATTTTGGAAGTGTAGTTTCGAATTGGGAAGAGGTGAGACCCCCAATTTTGGTGCCTCTGGAATCACAATTTGAAATCACAAGTTATGGTGAAGTTGGGTTTTCAATTGTAATTCTGAAAATGCTATTTTTAGAAAGTTGGCATGTTCTTGCTTTAGTTATTTGGTGCCTTCTGCCTGTTTCTGAATACATGTCTGGGGTTGGTGACATTTTAGTTTTGTGCATTCCCTCTAGATAGCCACAAACAAAGGGAACTGGTGTGACTGATGGGCCATCCACATCCTGATGGGCCACCCTGTGCAGGATGGAAGGGAAGAGCCAACACTTACACCTGGACAGACTGTGTCCTGTCCACATACAAAGGGCTGCATACCCTTCTGTAGTGAGTCTGGAGCCGGGCAGGAACTCTGTCCACTTCAAAGCCATCTGTTTCTAGTCTCCCCAATTCAAAGGCACAAATTGGGTTAAGAACTGGACTTCTGGCCCTACCAACTAAATTCACTTCCGGAACTGTGGTTACTCTGCCAGGAAGAAAGGCTGCTGTGCTACTGAAAGGACTACCACTCTGCTGGACCTCTACTCTGCTGGACTCCTGCTCTGCTGTGCTGACCTGCTGCCCTCCCTGCCTGTGAGTGAGAAGGACTGGACCTGCATCTATCCAACCGAGAACCGAAGTGACTCTAAGGGCTTGCTGGCTTCCTTTGTGTTTTTCTGAAGTCGCAGGGACACAAAAAAAACCTTCCAACTCTACAGCACCTGGACTCTGCCAACTGTGAGTCTTGCCCTGCCAAAAGGTGCCAATCCTGTTCTGGGCCCTTGGAAGAGGGTATAAAGTGCTGCTCCACTCAAGATCAAAGCATTGACGCCTTTGGGCCACTCGGAACTGGCACATCTCCATCGACGCATCACTGCTGCTGCGAGGGTCGAGGACATCGCATCACCAACGGTGTGGCACATGCCTCCGTTTCTGGCTTATCTACAAATTTATACAGCTCAGAACCGATGCATGGCCTACATCCTAAGGTTTGACGACGATGCATTGCCTCCCCTGCTCCTCCCATCTCCTTCGATGTCAAAGCAAACAAGGTACATTTGCAGTGGGCCAAGGCTGGTCCCTGTATTAGAGCTGTGCTCCATTGCAGTCAGCCTGAACATTCAGATTTGACCGGGTCTAGCGTGACCAGGTCGCCCTGGTTGGCACTTTATGCTTTCAAGCACTACATTTCAGTTTATTCTTAAAAAATTCATATTTCAAGTTCTACTCTTTGGATTTTTGTCATTGTGGTCCTGTTTTGTTCATTAAATTAAGTTCTATTTTATAAACATAGGGTGTTATCTTTCAGTGTGATGTTTTCACTGTTTTAAGAGTTGCACAAATGTTTTACACATTGCCTCTTAATTTAAGCCTGACTGCTCTGCGTCAAGCTATTAGATTGTCAGTACAGGTTCATTTAGGTTGTGTGGTGACTTACCCCGACTAGGATTGTGGTTCCTGCTTGGACAGGGTGCATTCCTCTGCCAACCAGAACCCCAATTTCTAACACCAAGGTGGTGTGCTTGACTAGTAGATTTATAGATGTCATACTTTAGAAAGGTAATTTGATTTTGATTATTATTATAATGTATGTTAGGAATTTCATGGTGCATGCTGTCAGAAAGCCAACTTGCATAGTATTACCGTGCCATACTTTTGGCATAGACATTTAGAATAACACCACTGACTTCTTATCATCCACAATACGTATCATTTTTAAGTGTGCAAAGCTACTGTAATAGTTTGGCAATCTAGTGAATATCCAGGGTGACCTCAGTATTTTCAACACCAATTTCCTTATTCTGTTCGATGGCACCTTGGAAGGTTGTGAGTTGTCAATGTTTTCTGGTTCATTTTAATAACCATAACCAAATGTTAACTCCTGAGATCCCATTAAGGAATATGTTATTAGCCCTTCATCTTATATAGAAATCTTGACATAACCGTTGCTTAACCACTCACTTATCTTGATTTACTCATTGTTGGAGGACAAGTGGATATTGACCAATTACACATCTCACAACAGGCATCACTAATGTTCTTATTGAACTCTTTTTGACTGTAGGAGAGAAATTAGAGGGTGAAAAATTAAGGAGTTCACTGAGAGAGTGAATAAGCATAATGCTTTGAATATTGGGAATACTGTGTTGTGCAAAAAGGTGAAGTCGGAAAGGACAGAAGAAAAGCTTAGTGGGTATGTTAAATGGTGGTGAAATTACTCAAGGGTACTCTATATAAGAAAAGCTTCCTCTAGTTTTTAGTGTGTTAGTGAAAGGAGTATAGTACTAAGCTTGTTACTAATACCTTGTATGACCCACAATTAAATGGACAGGTAGATTTGTTAAATCAAATCAAGATTTTGTAAAGTGTAAACTTGTGATAATAACTGGATTGCTGTGGTTTAAGAGTTTGAGCAACAGAATTTAAATGTGCCAAATTAAGCATTGCCTTTTGACAGGGGTGAGTCTCATGCTGTTAGGGCAGAAATCTCCAGTGCATGGTATACAGGTGTGTAGCCCTGCCCTTAGGACCCGACTGACTGTGAAGTTGGTATCCTGACGTTGGCCCAAACTACTAAGTTAAATCAGCAACTATGTCAAGGGTGAGGTCTGTTGATGGCAACTTCAAGGACTAGAACCTGTTTTGTGACCTGAAGGGGTCAAAAAAGCTTGCCCTCTTTGAGGATTATCAGCCTTTTTCTGGATTGCAGACAGCAAGAGGAGGTGACCTTTTGTAAGGATTATTAGCCTAAACAGGCTTTTTGTGTTCTAGGAAGGAGTGCTACCGATTGGTCATGTTTATTATGCATATATTTCATTTATGTGTTGAGTGTGCATGTACATAAAGTATGGGTGGCTCATTCCAGACAGTGAGTTTAGTACTATATGTTGCTGGGACCAGTGAGATCCATTTTAGATGGTTGTGGTTTTAGTATGGCACAAGATGGGGGATATAAACAGCTTCCACACAAAGTGGAGTTGTATTGCTTGCATTCCCAGGTGGAAACCCAGACAATGAAAAGAGGGGGATGGAGACAGGACTGCCATTAGATATCCTATGTGGATCTGTTAGCAAGGGATTGCTCATAAGATTTTCAGAAGCACTGCCATTTGTAATAAATGGTAGGGGAAAGGAGTGTGTCAATCGGTTCAGTTGTTCAAGTTTGGTGCGTTTCTAGCCTTGGGCTGCCCAATTTCCTGTCCCTGATTACTGCTTCAGGAGGACTAATTGTAGCCAGGTATAGAGTCTTCACACTTCATTGTGCCTTTAGTTTTGGATACTCCTGGTCTAGTGTGGATCGGCATTGCAGAGGAATAATAGAGCAAAATAGAAATTTATCACTGGCATTGGTTACCCAAAAGTACACATAGAACATAAAGACCTTTTGTTTACAGCTTTGAGAAAACACACCTACTAAACGGTTTAAAGTCTGCAGTTGACGTGTAACACACCAGACCCCCAAAAGTGGCATTAAATGATGGAAATTAAAAATGTATGGGTTGAATATCATTTCATTTGCTTCTGTCTTTCTGCTTTTTTAATCCTCCATGCAAAACAAGGCAGTGAGTGCACATAGGTGGCGAATACACAAATGTAAATTGTGAAAGAAAAACAATTTTCAGTTGTAAATAAACTGAAGTAAAAGCAGTCCAATGTACCTTTCCAGGGCTGTCATATTTACAAATAGATGACTCAGTCGGGCAGTTTCCAAAGTTTTCTTGGCATGGATCAACAGGTAGGCAAACAATGCCATCTCCTTTGTACCCCTGTCGGCAGGAACATTTATGTTGATTGGGTCCAAGGTAAGTGCATTCCCCTGCTTTAGGATCACACACATTATTTTGGCATGGATTGATAGCTGTGGAAATAAAAGAAAACACCTTAAACAGGAATCTTTTATAAACATTATTTTAGCATAATCCTTCATCGCTGGGTGAACTGATTTGAAAAGGATTCATGTACACAAGGCACCACTATACTTACAGCTGGATGCAAGCTTCCAGCTTTGTGTTTTTATTATACCTGGCTTTGTTTATAAGTTGGTGGAAAGTAGGGCTACAGCCATGCCTTGAGTGAAAACAATGGACAGCATGAAACAGAAGAGTTGTTCCTGGTATACTTTTAAGAACCAGCTTTGGATTGCATGTAAGTACAATAGTTCTACTCCAATGCATAGGGCTGGGGTTGGTATTCTTAGGTGAAGGAGTACGGCTAAGAGGAGGCTGCAGCAGCTATCGGAATAAAGGAGATGGCTTCTCTGGCTTAGACTTCAGGTCTGGCTTATAAAGGTGAGGCTGAAGGATATCCCTGGCTGTTTGGTCCTTGAAGAAAGGTAATCATGGTTCATAAAATAAGTAATGAGAGAAGTCCCCTAGGGATGATTCCGTTCACAGCTCTACGCTGGTCGGCTCATTTACTCATACATTCAGGTACTTCGGATCAGTATGTAACATCTATAGACAAACGGCTAGCTGCAACTGACCACTGATGTATTGTTTGGAACACATAGAGCAAAATTTATCTTTGGGAGTCATGGTTACTCAGGACTTTTTAGCATAGCTGGTTGGTGTGTCATGATTATATATATAACTGTTAAGTCAATTGTAGTTGGTGTGTGAGCGATGTATGCTGATGGAAGGAAGGATGAAAGAGAGAAACTACATATATACATACATATGATATAATTATATTTTACCTTCTGGTTCAATAGAACGTACGTTGTATTGTTTTTATTGTACACTGTCCAGTTATTGAATTTTCTCTTAAAATGTAATAAAAAAATAGTTAGACACAATATCGGTACAGCTTGTGGTAGGCACAACAGGCCCTCTCCAGTGCAGGCATTTACTGCTGGTAACGGTAGGACAATTATAAAAAATGTAATCATTCGGGGGTGTGATTCGGACGTGCAACCCCGGAAGACACAAACACATTGTTTAGGAGATGACCAACTGAGTTAACTAGTTTTTTGGGCTGACATCCAAATATAATAGGAACATTAATTAGCAAATATGCTCCTTCTAAAAAGAGAGTTTTGGTTTTGTCACAGAGCTTACGTTCACATGTTCTTCCATCTCCCTTGTAGTTGGGCATGCACTTGCAACCAGTAAGTCCTGTGCTGTATTTTACACATCTGGCATTTTCTGGACACTGTAGAGCTTGGCACGCAGGCTCCGCTAGAACAAGAAAATTAGTGCAAAAGAGAGAGTTGGAATGAAAGTATACACCGAAGAGCAATTGCAAAAAAAATAATAATAATAAATCCTCACCATGACAAGACAAGCGCAGCACATTAGTAAGTGAGGGCTGAATTACAGAAAAGCTGTCTTCTCACATTGGTTAAGCCCTTTTACACACTGCCTCCAGAGTTTAGGTCGTCGCAATTTCATCCGAAGCAGTGGCGCATACACGCCCAAGGGCTTGAAGGTTACTTCTAAAGTCCTTCTAAATACCACTTCCATTCATGTAGCCTCTTACGCCTCCAAGGAGATGTGGAGGGGAAGACTGTGGCCAAATAAAACAAGCAGATGATGTCCCCTCCCTCCTGTATGCACATGTTTGTGTTAGCTGTATAGCACAAGCCTAAAATAAAGGTAGCAGGGTGCTCTGGTGGCTCACAACCATAAAGCTGTGAAAGAGGGAGGTAAAGCCCATGCCCATTACCCGGTCTGGCCAATCAAGTAAAGCAATTTGGCAGATCCAGTGGTCAGAAGAGGTAGCAATGGTATCGCTGTTTCTTCTTTCACTGCACCTGGAATTTATTCATGTCTGTCAGTGTCGGGCATGTGCATCCCCTGCAACAACAGACATTACTAAACAACAGGAGCTGTATAAAGGGTAAGTGAAAGCTCCTGAGAGCCAATTGCGGTTTAAACCTCAACTCACAGTAATTGTCTGCTTCTCATTATATGCCATCGCCTGTCGTTTAGGCTTATACCTAGGAAGAGGGCTTGTAATTACAAGTTGGAGAATGACTTCTTCTGCTCCTTCTTGCAATGGACACTACCTCCCAACTTTTTCATATTTATATGAAATGATTAGAATACATGTTATCAGATAATTGCAATGACATTTATTTATATACTCATAACGGCAATCTTTGTGTGTGGGTGGGTCTTGCCTGCACACCCTTTGTTTGCTATTTTTTTCCTGGGCGCTCAGCCTAATCAAATGCATAGGCTACTTCCAAAAATAGCAGATGACAAAGACTGAATTCCTCATCTTGGATCCTAGTGACTCATCTCTACCTGTCCATCTCTGGTTAACGCAGTTCATCCCCCAGGCATCCTGCCAAATTTGTTGATTTATTACCCTTGAGAATGAACTCTTGAATCTCACCTCCTCCTGAAAACACTCATAGAAAAGTTAGCCAAGATTCCTTGCTACCAACACACCTTTTCTTTGGAACTGAATATCTCACAGCTTCTGAGAATACCTGGTCAGTGCTCCTGCTCTAGTTCTCTCCCACATCGATGGAGTGAGAGAGATCTGCTTTTGGTCTTCACAGAGCTTTCTACACACTCCAGAATGTTACTTTTCACTCTAATGTTCATTCAGTCAAGTGTCTAAATGAATCTGGTTATCTACTCCTGCACTTGATTCATTCTATTGACTAAAGCTTAAATCTGGATTTTCTTCCACTAGCTGTCCATCTTGCTGCATCATAAAATAATGAAGTTGTGTTATCAGTTTAACACTTGTAGTAGAATGTCTTGTGAGGGCCACGTCTTGTGATATCATTGGTGGTCAAAGGTCATATAATGTTGCATCATCTACCGTAGCAGTCTGTGGTCATAGTGGGGTTACTTTAGTTACTCTATTGATTTTGGTGAAATGACGTTTCAATACAACTGCACTTTTTAACACAACATCTATGTGAAATCTATGAACAAAATATTGATCCTTAAATGCCCAATTTCACCCTGTAAGTTAATGTCACAATGACAAGTGTTGATTATGAATACAAAAGGGCAGACTACTAAAACTACATTAGCAAAGCCGCTAGGTCTCAGCTGTGAAACCTATTGGATTTGACAATTTTGTTTTATCCCGGAAAGTCACAACACATGAGCATGCATCGGTGGCGGCCTTCTTAAGTGGGATTTTATTAAGTAGTATGAAATGCGATCAAAGATGGCATCCGTATGTGTCTACAGTGGCCGTTTTTTAAAGCATCTTATAATATTTTAACAAACTCAGTTCAAAGATGGCTGTTGGATACACGTACATCCACAATGACAACCTCTGAATGGGATTTGTCAAAATCAAACTCATGCCAATGAAGATGTGAACATGCAGGTGGCCAATTTAGAATTGTCACATGATGTTATGATTAATGCCCTCCAGTAATGCAGTGAGCAGGGAAAAATGGGGAATGGGGAGGGAGAGATGTCATTGTCAATGGTGGGGGTAAATGAGAGCGGGATGGGGTAACAATAGTGACAGGAGGAGCAGGTAGAAAAAGGAGACAAAATTCTATGTCAGGACCGGAGGCTCCGGTTATGCTTCTCTTTCTATGCTTTATTTTCTACAGCAGCCAATAAAAACCTTTATTTAAAAACAACTACATTTCCCAGAAACCTATTGATCACATGACCAACCATAGAGTATCTCACATATAAAACCCCCATGACATGAACACTCGTCCTCTTTCTTTGCTGCTCGGCAGCCAGTTAAGTTGTGCTCTTATTCTTATACTGTTACGATTGTTATCAGGATTGTGTTTATGTGCTTTGATTAAGCGCTTCAGCGCGTGCTAATTTGTTTGATTGTTATTACCTTTCAGGATTATGTTCGGAGTGCTACAGCCTCCCCAGGGTGCGAGGCTCTCGCGGACCTGATTTTTATGTGGAGCGGGAGTGGAGCCAATTGCAGCCACCATCTTGGATGGCCGCGATCCTTTCATTCTAGTCCCTCGGGACTAATAGCTGCCGTGCGCATTCGTGTTAGGACCGCGTGTGAAGTTACAGCGGTCGGGAGACTGGGGAGAGCGTTTGGCGGTGCGCTTCATCACTGCTGATTTGCCTCAATCCCCAAGTTGTACAATTTTCCTCCCAAGGCAGTTTTTGGTGGCTCCTAACACCCTGGTGCATCTGTGTGTGCCCAGGGTAGTAAAATCTGCATAGGCTCTGCCTAGAGTGTGTTGGCAGGCATCTCCCTCCACTCTTTATTACAGTCCTTGCCTGCAGGGGTCACACTCCCCCTTTATTTATAGCTTTGCTATATATATATATATATATATATATATATATTTTTTTTTTTTGCCCACATTGCTGGTTAATTGCCTCCTGGAATAGACACAATGGCTCAATATGATCCTTATGAGGCACATGGCGAGACTAAAGAACTGTGTCCTTCATCCAAAGACAGCCTTGTAGAAGCTCTCGACTCTAATGTTCAATATTCAGTCAATAAGGCCTTGGCTAAAGCTTTAGGCCCTTTGACCTCCCACCTTAAGGGATGTGTGCGTCAGCAAGGCTGGCTCCCCCCCCCACCGGTCTCAGAATCAGCTACACAAAATGCTAATCCACCTGGTGATAAATCTAAAGGGAAGTCCCAAGGGAAACGTTGGCACTCTGATTGCCTTTGAACAATTTTCAGCTTCTGTCTTGGCGGACCATGGCTATAGTCATTCCCAGCCACAGGCTTCTACTTCATGATGCTTTAAAGTATCCAGACATCTAGTACAACGGCTAGGATGTTCCCCCCGACGACTTGCACACTCTCCAATACTTCAATACTTAGAAGCATGGGGCCAACTAAAAGGGGCCGTATCGGGACTACAAGCGGTGTTGAATCGGCACCTCTTCTCATTACCACTTCTCAATTTCCTTAAGGCTAAATTGCAAACCCGCCTACAGAAAGATTACGATCTAGAGGACTGGGCTGACCTAACTGAGGCTAGAGATTGAGGAGCCCGTGAGGCACACCTAAAATTCTGTCTTCCTACATGACTGCACCGCCATACAACCCTTCTGGCGGGCGATAGGACGCACCCTTAGGGAGGTGTTACCCTTACCGCCAACCCTCACACCATCTCTTATACTCTCACACGATACAGGGGAGATGCATCATCTCTCCCGACCCCAAAGCCGATTATTGCACACCGCACTGGCTACGGCAAAATTATGTATTCTCAGACATTGGCGGGCAACAGCTGCTCCCTCCCAAGAAGAGTGGATTGGCGCAATGTATCAGGCGGCCTCTCATGAGCACCTCATATACGACCTACAGGACAAAACTAAGTTTATCCTACGAAGGCCCACAACCACCTAATCTATACAAACAAAAGATCACCACCTCCCCATTAATTCACGCAATACTACCCTCAGCTATATTATATCCCTCCTTCTATCCCCCTGATAGAGCCGCCTCAACAATGACGCCCTTTTCGACTACTCCCCCGCAACTCAACTCTGCATAGATGATTTATTTCTCCAACCGCAACGTTCCCCTACACCCCCACCCCCACCTCTACATCAACACCTCCAGTAAACTTCTATCATCACCGTCCTCCCTACTTCCTAGCACCATCACCTCGCCTACCCTATAACCCTGATTCTACTTGAGTCACCCTTACCCCCCCACTCCTCTTTTTCTATAACTTCGCCCCCCCTCGGTCACCATCGCTACCACTATCATCACCACGTTCACCATTGTTATTATTCTTATTATTATTACTATTACCATAATTACCATAATTGGTGTTATTACTCTCATTGTTATTATCATCGTTCCCTTCTCAGGATTAACACTGTTATCATCCTCTCCAATACTATCCTACTAAGTTGAACATCCCCTGCTCAGATGAATATCCCCATCCTTAGCACTAGATTATTTCATCACCAACCTAACTTGTGCCGCAAACCACTTTCCTACACATTAGGATAGAACAATCCACCTATTTCCGACTAGCATCCCTCTAACGGAGACCGCCCGAATTTACTCCCCCCACATCATTACTCATTGAGTCTCTATAATCCCCTCTGTGCAACTATCTTCCTTTTGGTACCCTGGACTCGTTAGAGAAGGACTATTACTAGGGATAGAAACAAACAACCACACAATGACCGAACCCCGTTAGAGATACAGACCATGCTAATGAGAGATTATTAAACATTTGCTGAACACTACTACTTGCATACTGGTACTGGTATATAGCAGTACTACGGTATGGATGTATCCATCGCCTATAGCTATATCATACGTTGACGAGGTTCGAACACTCTCCTGATTTCTACACCTTGACTGTTTGTTGATACAAGACCACTATGCTACCAATATTGGCTCTCAAATGTAAATATTAATACTGGTTCAAATTGCTTTTTCATTTGGCATGTCTGTATACAGTGATCATAGACTGTGAAGATTGTATATTCCCTAAAAGACGGGACTCTGTTTGCTTCATGTACCTGACTAATGATACGAAATAATAAAAAATTACAACACAAAAAAAAAAAAAAAGTATCCAGACGCTTTGGGTTCAGATTCCTCTTCTCAGAACCAGGATGACGCTCCGGGCCCTAGTAAGAAAAAGCGTCAGGATCACGGATCGGATCCCGGTCTAAGTCCTCCTAAGGTGCTTACCTTTGAATCCACGGAGATTGTACACCCCAGGTCTACCAAATGGGTTCCTTTACCAGAGGTCGCCACTTATGTCCAATCCCACCTTCGACACGGTTTTGACAAGGAAGTCAGAGCGAGGCTTCGCTCTGAATGCCCGTGTCCAGATCTAGCAGGGAAGGTCTCAGACACTCCGGATTTGGACCCGACTATGGTTACTTTTATGAAGAAGTGAGCCAAAGACCCGAAGAAGAGTTTCGACAGAGCTTGGCGGTCATGCCAGGACAAGTTACTCGATATGTCAGGACCCCTTACCAAGATCCTTGAACTTGGCTTTCAGGCTAAAGAGTCTGGAATAGCTGTCGACCCAGACATCTTAATAGGTTGGGCACAGCGTGCAATTTGCCTGTTGGGTAACACCAATGTGGCAATGTCAACGGAGAGACGGAGAACCATTCTAATGCGCATTGACCCGAAACTTAATGAACTAGCGTCCTTCGAATCTAGTCCTGTGGCTCAAGGTCTCCTCTTCGGAGGTACTTTTGTGAAGGATTTGGCAAAGTTTGCAACCACATATAATACCTTGGACAAAGCCCACTTGTCTTTGAAGAAGGTTTTTCGCAACACCCTTTTTAAGAGGGCCGGACGATTCAGGGCCCGTTCGTCAGGCCGAGGTTTTTATCAGGGCTCCCCAAGAGAAAATTTCAATTGCACATGTGGCAATTGGCAAGGCCAGTCAACTGACCAAACCTTCTATACCTCACATCCCCGTGGAGGACGGCAGAGATTCCGCAGAGGCTATGGCAGAGGCCAGCAACGAAACTCCCAGGAATCAGGTTTCTCAGGTGAGCATTTTGCCATATTCAGAGGTGATATTGGTGGTAAGGATTCAGCATTTTGTCAACAATTGGATGCAACTGACCCAGGACCCCTGGGTTCTAGAATCCATCCAAGGGTAGAAACTGGAATTTTACAGTTCCCCAGTTCAGGATTCTCTTCCTCAGGACCTGTATTTTTCCCTGCTCGATCAGGATCTCATAACTCAGGAGATTGCCGGACTGCTCCTAAAGGATGCTACATGCCGATCCAGTCCTCATCCCAAGGGTTTTGTGAGACCCATATTCTTGGTCAGCAAACATGGAGGGGGCTCCCGCTTAGTGCTCAATCTCAAATAGTTCAACTCTTGGATAGTTTAGAGACACTTCAAAATGGAGGGTATCCACCTTCTCAGAGACTTGCTTCTAGAAGGCGACTGGATGGTCTATTTGCACCTAAAAGACGCTTATCTGTCAGTTCCTATTTTTGCTCCCCACTGGCACTTCCTGCAATTCTTTTGGCAGGGGCAACGTTACAAATACAAGGTCCTCACTTTGGGCCTCTCGTCAGCCCAATGGTGCTTCACCAAACTGATGAGGCCGGTCATGGAGGCACTTCGTGCCAAAGGCGTTCGGTTGATTGTTTACCTCAACAATCTCATTCTGCTGGCCCAGTATCCTCTTACGGTTATGCAGCACCTGTCTTGGACAGTTCATCTGTTGCAATCTCTGGGATTTGTAATCAATCAACCGAAGTCAAGTCTAGTCCCGTCTCAACAGATGGAATTCTTGGGGTTCCAGATAGACTCTGTATTGTCCCAGTTGTTTCTCCCCCACCAAAAGATACAGAACATCAGGAGGGAGTTGAGGTCTGCTTTACAAGCCCAGACAATATCATTGAGATCAGTGGCTCGGATTGTAGATCTTTTGGCCTCATCTTTCCAGGCGGCGATTTTCCCGGGTCCCCTTCATTACAGGGCTCTCCAGGCCTGAAGATCCTACACCTGCAGAAGGGACTAGCCTATGCAGACCAGATTCAGCTTTCTTAGGAAGCCAGGTTGGAGATGAACTGGTGGTTGAATCACATGGAAGCCTGGAATGGCAGGGTGATTTTTGGCAGCGCCCCGGATGTTATTCTGGAATCCAATTCCCGCAGGTGGGGCTGGGGGGCCAGGTGCGGTCCCCACTCCACGGGGGATAGTTGGTCGGAGTCGGAACTTCAACTCCATATCAACTGCCTGGAGCTGCTGACCAGCTCCTTTGCGATCAGGAGCCTGTCCCCTCTTAGGAGCGATTGTTGCATTCTGTTGCGAATGGACAATGTCTCAGCGGTACGTTATGTCAAACAGGTTGGGGGGGGGCAAGGTCTCGGATGCCAGCTGAGATATCCAAGGATCTATGTCATTATTGTCTTTGGCATCTGATCGCGCTCATCGCGGAATATCTGCCAGGGGCCACGAATTCAGTAGCAGACCGGTACTCCCGTCATCTTCGGGATTTCAGCGATTGGAGGTTGCATCCTCGGACCTTTGCTCAAATCAATCGGCTTTGGGGTCTATGTTCAGTGGATCTGTTTGCCTCTTGGCTCAATCGTCAGATCCCTGTATTTTTCAGTTGGTGCCCGGATCCGGAAGCGTTAGCGATGGATGCGTTTTTGCAGGATTAGTCATCACTCAAGGGGTATGCATTTCCATCTTTCAGCATGATCCCCAGGCTTCTCTCTCAAATCAGTCATCAGAGGGTGGACCTGGTGTTGGTGACACCTCTGTGGAGGGCTCAACCGTGGTTCCCTTTGATTCTGGAGATGTCATTCGATTCTCCTCTCCTGATTCCTCACTGTCGGAACCTGTTGCTGGACCCAGCAGGCCTTCCACATCCTCTGATTCTCTCGGAACAACTGCATTTAGTGACATGGAGGGTTGCAGGGGTAGATGGAAAATGCCAGGCCTTTCGTCAGCAGCTTCCGCGTTCATCGACCAGGCTTGGTCCGATAGTACACACAAGCGATATGCTTCGGCATGGCGGAAATGGGTTAATTGGTGTAGTGAAAGGGACTTGGATCCCCTCAAGCGGATGTCAGTTTCATAATAATTTTTTTATCCTCGTTAGCTGAGTCTGGGTTAACCTATAGATCGGTTAATAATTTCAGATCTGCTGACTTCAGCAGGTCATATCCCATTCAATTGCAAACAGGTGGGTGAGGATCCTTTGGTGTGCAAGTTGCTCAGAGGCATTTGTTTTGCCACGCCTCCTCAACCAAAATATACTTCCCTTTGGGATGTTGATGTGGTACTTCGATTTTTGAGATCTTCGCCTGATAATAAATATCTGCCATGCAAACAGTTTGTCGAACAAATTAACCATGTTATTATGTCTGATTTCATGTAAACGGGTATCAGACGTGAGAACCTTATACCTCAAGGGTAGATCTTTTTCTCCGGAGGGAGTATCTTTTTCCGTGTCAAGAAGAACAAAGACAAATACGAGAGTAATTTCTTATCTGTGTTTCCCGCAGGACTATAAGCTCTGTGTGGTACAATGTCTTAAAGCCTATAAACCACAGGGGCAACTTCTTATCGCTTTACAAAAACCATTTAAACCAGTTTCCTCTGCCACTCTGGTAAGGTGGATGCATTGGTTACTTTCTGAGGCAGGTATTAATGATTCCGTGTTTGGAGCTCATTCGGCAAGAGGCACTATGGCTTCAAAATCTTTTTCATTGGGTTCTAGTTTGAATGAGATCATGAAGGCAGCGGATTGGTCTTCTAAATCTACGTTTAAATCCTTTTATTACAAACCAATTGTGGATATAGCGTCAGTGGTGATTGCACAGCTTTGAACAAGCATAATCGCTGCCGCCGGTCCTGACATAGAATCAAAAGTTTTCTAGCTTTCGCATCAAGAATTTTCAATTCTATTAAGGACACAGAGGTGAGGATTAACCCACCCAAAGGAGATGTGTACCTACATTGTAAAGTCTAAGTATTACATTTCAGGTTTTTTGGAAAATTTCAAGTGTTTAATTTAGCCCCTCCTGTTATGGCATTTACGTATGTATTTCTTTTGGGGAATAGTTCTTATGGTTTTTTCTTTCATTTTTAGGAAATGATCAGAAGCAAACTTGAAGTTCGCTGGTTGATCGTCTGGGAGTTGTTTTTCCTTCAAAATCCTTGGATTAGAGTTGTGGTTTCAGGATCTAAGAGAGAATCTGGATAGTCTGATTTTGGACTTTGTGTTAAGGATAACTAGAGGTTGGGAATGTTCCTGCAGGTTCCAGATTGAGACTTTGTTTGTTGTGTTGCAAAGAAAGAGGACGAGTGTTCATGTCATGGGGGTTTTATATGTGAGATACTCTATGGTTGGTCTTGTGATCAATTTCTGGGAAATAAAGGTTTTTATTGGCTGCTATAGAAAATAAAGCATAGAAAGAGAAGCATAATCCTAGCCTCCGTGTCCTTAACAGAATTGAAAATTCTTGACTCGAAAGCTAGAACATTTTTAATGGTCGCTCACATGGACTGCAATGTCAGGTCTGACGTTGGCAGTAGAAGAATACACAAGGATAGAGCAAAAATCTATTAAATAAGAAGAATAGGAATGAGACAGATGATAAAGGCATCCAATCAAAAGCAAGAGGCTGGCACAAAGACCACCTAAAAAAGTGCAGTTTTGATTATTTATCATATTTGCATGTTCTCCGTGTGTGCTGTTATGGCCCTAGCAGTCGAAATAAAGCTATTTTGATGAGGAATACACAACAAAAAATAGGTTTCTGTCTGTAGCCAAGACCTAAAAAGGGCTTGCTGATGGCAAAGAGTTACATTTTTTCAGTGTCAAATATATATTTTCATTAGTGAGCTTACGCAATCCTTTCAGACTTAGTTTTTTTATTTCTCTTTTAACCATTGTTGATTTTCAAAAGGAGTGCCCTGAATGGGTCTCAGCCAACTGTCAATTTCTGCAAAATTCAATAAACAGGTTGGTGGGTGAAATATGGTTCTTACCATATTTATTTCAGCTTTTTCTAGATCTATATTATGAATATCGGGTTCTCCCATAAAATAAGAAGGATGAGTAGAAATAATAAGATATGTGTGTTAAATGCACCTGATTAGAATTCTTTATTCACATTCTGTACTTAGTTTTCATGGGGTACTTACGCTCATCACATTTAGAGCCGCTGTATCCAGAGAAACAGTCACAAGCGCCATCTCCATGTATGCCATTATTACAAGTTCCGTGGATACAGTCACAAACTGAAAACAGAAGAGAATTCTTTGTAAAGCATTATATTAGAATATTTGCTAATTTGTTCATTTTCTTTGGCCCTTATAATTTATAATCCCTTATGATGCGAGGTCAAATTCACACAGTTGCATCTTTGAAAATTCACAATATGTTGAAGTGTGCGCTGGAGATTAATATTAATGCTTTGTTTACCTGTTTTACAGCTGTCTGAGATTAAGTCAAGCATTCCTCGGTTCAACTCCCTAAGTGGAATAGGTTGCCTAAGCATGAGTCCCATTTTCAATGTGCATAATGATAGAGCTGTGTGCACCTTACTCATGATGCCAAATATGCAAAAGCCAATCTTGCAATGTTTCTTTTCCAATTAAGGGGGACCTGAGAGGCATTTCGGGCTGCACTGTTCCTATTGAAGCAAAAGGGTGATTCTGTAGTGGCACAGTGGGCAAAATAATATCTAATAGTTGAGAGTAATTTAAGAGTTCGATCCAACACCTTTTTGTTTTCATCCTTTGTACAAAACAACCATGATATGTGGTCAATTGAGTCCCAACAGAAGTAGCAGAGGATACACCACTGGGAAAAGGCAGTATACAGCTCGGCCTGGAGAAAGTTTGAAATATGCCTAGTAATTCACATAATTTCAGGAATTTCGCTTTACGTTTAATACACAATGTGGAGTAGTGGTGTCATTTTCATGACTATGAGCAGTTCATGAAAATGACATCACTACTCCACATTGTGTAATTATGCAGTTTGCAGCAAAATGTTAGAACAGGAAAAACGCAAATGATGAGAATGCATGTGGTGGTTCTTGCATTACTTTTTTTCATAAAATGCATCCAGAATGGGTCCGAGGACACGTTTTGTGCTAAAATATAGTGCTAAATGACAAATTTGCATTATGTGTAATTATATAAAGGCAAATTTCATGAATTTTTTCATAGCCCAATATACAACCAGCTATAATATGTGCTCTGGGGCATCACCAGAGGAGTGTCAACGGAGCAACCCATAAGAATGGGCATTATACAACCATCCATGGTATATGGTCTGAGGTGTCCCCTGAGAGTAGAAAGGAACAATCCAGAGGGACTAACATTATACAAAATACTTAGGGTAACTGTATGAAGCTGGCTCTTTTTATGGTATAGTAAAATGAGGTATACCATGCAAATAGTCCAGGGGGTCCTAGCAATCCCAAGGTGCACTTTTATGGGTAGTGTGGTCGAGTAGCCTTAGGCTTATCAGAGAGGAGTGTTAGACATCTGTAAATACACACACAGTCAATAATTGAGGCACACAACTCAGTAAGGATATCCACACCAATTTATAAAAAATAACAAGTATCGTTACATATACATATATACCAGTTAAGTACGTTTTACAAGAGAAATACTTTCAGGTTTTAAAAGTCAGCAGTGCATTTTTCAGAGGCGGCAATGTTATCCTGTGGAGGAAACACTAATACTGCATTCTGGTATAGTACAGCGATTTACAGGACAAATCTCCTGGACTTAAGGTAAGTATGGGGTGAGGTCCAAGGCAGCACCAACAGGTCACCTAAGGCGGCACTGAGTTGGCCGGGTGCAGAGATGCAATACACCGTAGGGTATCCAATGTTATTCAGTGGGGAACGGTTCTGTTAAAAAGAGGCTGCAGATTTGGACTGGGAGGCCAGTCAGGCTGAACCAGCAAGTGGGCTCAGCTCTCACGATGCTCCAAGATGTAGGGACACCTTAGGTCCTCTCCTCCATGGGCCAGGAGTGACTGGTGTAGAGGTATCTGGAGGCATAGGATTTTCGTTACTGGGAGCACTTGTGGTCGAGAAGGCTTGCAAACAGAGGCTGCAGGTGGCGTCGGTAAGTCCACATTAGGCAAATCCAAGCTGGGAGTTGTCTCAAGAGATCCGGGGGACCACACTGGCACCATTGGTCCACTTCAGCGTCAGCTAAGTGGGAGGAGTACAGTGGTGCTTTCTGGTGTCTGGCTTTGGCGGTCGGGAGTCCTCTCAGCTCTTTTGGGGTGCCTGCAGGATGCAGGGAAGCAGCTCTGCTGCCCTACAGGAGTTCTTGGGTCTTTGTTGAAGGCAGGCAGTCCTCCCAGGCTTTTGGAGGCACAACAGCTTGCAGGAGGAGACAACTTTGGCTCAATTCATCAGGAACAGCAGGGTTGGTGCCAAGTCAGTTGTTTCTTCCTCAGTCTTTGCTTTCGCTGCTCTTGAGTGCCCTTCTTCTTCTTAGATCAGTATGAATCTAATTTCCTGGTGCCAGGGGCTCCCCTAAATACTGATTTTAGAGGTGCTAGGGGAGTGTAGGGTAGTAGCCAATGGGCTACTTACCCCTGGGGTCACTATGCCCCCTATATGACACTTCCTCTGGGAATAACCCTGTCCCAAAGTTTCTAGTTGTGCCATCACCAAGATGACAGACTTTGACATTTTTTGTCCACATTAGGCAGCTCACCTTAGACACGCCTTCCTGGCTACTAATTTTCCCACCTGTCCAGGGGCCAAATTGGCCCAGAGGCAAGGGGGTCGGCATCTCCCTTCTGAGGGATACCAGATTTTTAAACCAAGGGCTGTGGGCCTCTTTAAAGCCCCCTGCCTAGGAATGCAGATCTGCAGGTTATCCTGTTTGGAGTGGTGTGTTAACATCCCTGCTAGAGCAGGCTTTGTGTCTGACCGCCTGAGAGTGGAGGCTCTCAACCTTGGGGGTCAGAAACCTGTCTGTTGGGGGCAGGCTAGTTAAAACTAGTTCGTCAGCCCACCAGCAGTTGCTAGGTTTTCAGTGGGCACCTCTAAGGTGCCCTCTCGGTGCATGTATTAATACATCCATCACTAGAATCAATGAGGGTTTATTAATACGAGATGTTTGATACCAAACATCCCTATTTTCAGTGAAGTCATCATGTAGCTTGGGAGCTCATACTGACGAGTGTCCAGCACATGTATTTAAAATGGCTTCCCTATTCACTTACTGAATCGACAAAGACATATCAGGGGCATATTTGCTCATGCAGATATGCCCTCACCTGTAATATAATACACCCTGCCCTAGGGCTGTAAGGCCTGCTTAGGGATGACTTAAAAGTATTACAGACAGTGTTAGGGGACACAGCACACAAGTGTGTGCCATGTCGCGTTTTCACTTTTTGAAGTACCTTGTCACGCAGCCTGCAGTGGCAGTCTGAGTTTGTTACTGGGTCCCTCAGAGTGGCACAAGCTGTGCTGCAGCTCTTGGGGCATCCTCTGTAGTACCCCTGCCCTAGGTACCACAGGCAGCATTTAATAGAGACCTACAGAGGAGCTAAAGGACCTGGGCACTTGGGGATCAAGTGACCAGGTGTCTTGTTTTGGGGAAGGAACACTGGCACTGGGGAACTGCTTAGCAAGAACCCAGTGCACTTCAGTCAAAGTTGCATCAAAAACCAGGCAAAAAGTGGGGACTTCTATAACCAGAACCCAGTTTCCTACAGTAACCACCTAACTCTAGGTTATTACGGACACTGTTTCCAGTCCTAAACCTTTTGCCTACAATTAATTGTTTTTAGGTGTCCTTGTCTAATTAGTTGAATTTAAGCAAAACAAGACCAACACCCAGCCCAGGACTGGAAACAGTGTCTGTAATAACCTGGGGAAGGTAACCACTTTAAACATGCTATAGGGTGTTATGAATCCACTCAGGATTGCCATATGAGCAATCCACAGGAACAGGAATTATAACCCAGCCATGCTATATTCTCGGAGGAGTCCACCCAGGAGGAGCAGGGAAGCAACCAAAGAGCAAGACATCACAATTATCTGGGTCTGTAGGGACTCATAAGTGTGAATATAGCACAACTATAGGTTATCACCTGCATGCTTGATTTGGCACTATAGAGCACATCTTTTCAACCCACGACCTGGACACTAACGCTGTAGATTTCTGGGTATTTGAGTTCCAGGAGGACCAGGGGCTAAGGAGAATGCCCCTTATCATCTCCTTTCTTGATTCAGCGGTTTAAAGTGCATCTTTTTTAACCTGCAGCATGGGGCACTAACATAGAAGATTTCAGTGACTTTGAGTCCTAAGAGCACCAGGGGCTGAGGAGGAGACCGCGTATCACCTGCTTGCTTGATCAAGCACTTTAAAGTGCATCTTTTAAACCCACGCAGGCACTGGGGTATGACATTGTTACCCAGCCTGCTTGGAAACAACTGAAATTATAGGGAGCAAGTGGGGTACATGGTCATTTATCTTTTGAGCAACACTTTTTCACAAGTTGTGCTCTGTGAGCAAGAGACCCACTCCTGAATTTTGTAGTGGTATACTGGGGTAAGACGCTGCCCCCCAGCTTGAATGAAGACCATAAAAAAAACACTGGGATGTGTGTGGGGTGGACCTTTCTTTGTGATTTGTGAATTAAGTTAATTCCTCCCTGCATCCTGTCTCCCACATCTTGTGGTTTCCTGTTGGGGTGGGTCTTGATTCCTCAGTTTGTTTGATCCCGAGGGAAGGTCGAGGTTTGTTTGTGAGAACCTTTAGCCCCACAAACTCCCCACGAACAGTAACCAGGGCTTCTTTGTCTAGTGTTTGAACTGAATTTTGTCCTTATTTTTGTTCTGCTCCCCCAACGGTCTCTTGCGGGTTTGGTTAGGTTTGCAACTCTCTATGTTTGCACCCAAATGGCTGATTTTTAAATGTCTTCTAAGGTGAGGACAAGGTGCATAAAAGGCTCTTACACTTTTGCACCTAGGCCTCACCTTTATATCTGTTTTTTAACTCGCAATACTTAGTTTCTCTTTTTTATGCATTCTTGTAGCATTTGTTCTTTTCAATTAATGTCCTTGAGCATATACTCAAGAAATGAGCTACAATCCAGGGAAGGCTGTGTTTCTTCTTAGGTCTGTATCACGGAGTCAAAATGGGCAAGAGAAAAGCTGAAGAGGGTTCTTTCGGGACCCGCAAGTCAAAAAACCCTTCTAAGCATTCTGCTGAGAACTGTACCCTTAAAGAGATTGACACCAAGACAGATGAGATAATTAGTTAGGGCAAACCGCAGAAGGGTGTCCCTTAGATTACCCATTTCTTCAATAAGGCTGACAAAAGTACTCAATTAACGACTCCCACCAGGAGTGCACCTTCTTCATCCCTTAACTCTAAACCTGAACCTGGACCAGTTCCTATTATTCTAATCCCTGCAGATAATCAGGGTTCTGCACTTCCTAGTTCCCCCAATTGCATGCAGCAATAGATCTGCAGTGCTCCAAGACCTAGATGCCGATCAAGCCACAGACCCGCCCCCAATTCTCAGGACCTAGCCACAATCTTGCTCTCCTCATTTTGCACCATCTATCAGCCCAGACATTATTTGATACCAAGTTCATGCTGAAAGAGAAGCTAGCTAACTTAAACTCATTGATCTCAAGACTATTACCCACAGACCAGGAAAAACTTCCTAGGGATGCAAAGACAGGGATGCTGTTGTGCTCCTAGAGAGGCCTAGAATCCGAGATCTCGACTGTCTACCCCTGCAACTTGTTCATTTCAGCCAACAAAAACTTCTGAACCAGCTCCTATTATTTTATTACACACCTAGGCTGCCAGTTGGATATCATTTTGGCAAGAGAGGGAGGGCTTCCCGCTCCCCAAAGCCTTTAGGTCTCATAGTGAAACATCTTTGTGGAGTCATAAGCCTTCTTCCCTGTCCAATATGGGTGCAATACTAATACCAGTCAGGAATTCTGCTGCAAAGCCATTCTTTTTTAGTTTATCCCTTCAGTCATTTTCCTCAAAGCAAAAGTGACATCCACTCCAGCAAAACCATGTGGGCTCAAAGGCCTTTATGATTAATGTGCCCAAGTTTGATTCTGGGTTATTTGAAGACAGCGATTCACTTATTAACAAAGTTATCTCTTGGATCAGAACCCAAAGTGGGCATTATTCACTCAAACATTGTGAAGGCTTATAGGATATCGACAAGTAATTCGCCCTTGGACTGCATATGTTTGTTCCTTGCCAGCGAACCCCTATTTAAGGGCTTGATTAGTATGGATTCTGGGTCTGTAGCTCAATCAGGACCCTCTATTTCACTCATACTTAACATCAGAAATAAGGCCTGGTTGGACTTCCAACCATGCTCTTCTTCTTTCAGGAACCCTAATCCACCACAGGTAGCAGATATGCCTCTTGTCGAAACAAGTATCCATGTCCGCTCCTTTAGCCATACCGCAACCTTTAACTGTTAATGAATACCCCACCATTTGCCAGTATTTCCTTTGATTCTTTTCTTAAATTCTAATTGTGCTCTCAATGAGACAGACCAACTACTTCCAACTAAATCTTCCACCAACCATCGAGCCGTCCCCTTACCATCTCTTACAAGACCACTCTCCAATTCTTTTTATAAAAAGTCAACATCCGACCCTCAGCCTTTGAATGCTGAGACATGTATATTATCTTGAAATGTAGCTGGGATCGCCGACAAAATCATGGACCCTGCTTGGAACACCTTTAAGGACTGCTTTCATATAATCTTAATCCAGGAATCCCAGACTGTTTCTCCGCTTCATAGATTAGGCAGTGGCATAACAAAACTTGAGGGGGGAGCCTGCACAGTACATGGAGGGCTTTCTGTTCAGGCTCACTCAGGAGCTCTCAGGCCTGGGTACTGTGCTGAGGGGGCCCACTGGAGCTTGGAGGGGCCCCCCGTACCGCAGGAGCTGCGGAGGCCTTTGTTACACCACTGAGACCAGGGTATATTTATTTTGGTAATAATGCTATACCATCTCCAAAAGGTAGACCCTCAGATGGCTTGCTAATCTGGCTCAAAATATCTCTTAGATGACAAGCTATCCAACCTTTTATGTTGACAGCAGACATCCTAGGACTAAATCTCCCTGTAAAAGGAGCTATATTATTATCTTGAAAAACCACAATTGCTCAGCCCCCAAAAACAAGGAGTCTACGACTCTTGCTATTGTGGACATTTTTCTTTCCTTGTGCTCTTGTTCCAAGCTCCCGATCTTAGTGGGTGGCTTTAATACCACCTACAAACCCATTGAACTTGTTACTTCTATGACGAAAATGAAGACGAATATCTTTGTATTCCATCTGCGGAGGCAAACTCTTTAAAAGCTTGGTCTGCAGCAGCTTTACAGCTTGCCTCTCTGACACCTTCCTTTGCCCATAGGGCTTGTAATTGAAGAAGTGAGTCTGATAAATCTAGAGCCTTTACATTTAAAGGGGCTAACAAGGAATCACGCATTGATTATTGAATCATTGACATTAGACTTTGGCACGATTTAAGCAACTTTAAGATCCTTCTTAGAAATGACAGTGATCACAACACCCAAGAATTAACATTATCAAGGGATTTCTTTTGTGATCTCTCAGCACCCCAAATACAGCTTTTACCCTCTTCATCCATTTCCATTAACAGAAGGGACATCAAGTGGCCTACTATAGCAAACAACCCGGAAATGCTGGCTGAAATTAACATCCTCGTTTGGCCCAGTTTGCTATTGTGAAACACTGCCCTAACAAGTGGATGTTAAATAACCATTTCTCCTTTTTGAGTCTCTAAAAGATCTCTTCTCAAGGCCACATACATCACGTTACAGTAAACCTCTTAAATCCACCATCTTGGTATGATCAAGATTGTCATAGGGCCAAGGAGCGTCTCTTGAGGGAGATTAAATAACATAACCTACTTGCTGTTCATGCCGCTCGCCAATTTTACAAACAGATCCTTAAAGACAAACAATGTAAATGGGACAAAACAATCTGTCAGCATCTGCTAGACCCTGCTCAGGGTAGGCAACCGGCAATGTTCTGGCTGATTATTTCACACATTCAAGCAGTGGGAGAAGTGCACTTGAATTACACAATAATAACAAGATTGTTATACATATTACAACATTGCAAACAAACAGTGTGCAGTGCTGAAACAAGTCCTGCCTCAGCTCATGAAAAAAGACTAGAACAATGGCGTGTACTAGGCTCAGCATGCACAGCTTATGCCCTAGGGCTTCAAAGTGAACAAAATCAATCAAAACTATATCAAATAACTGAAGAATGAACAAACAATACGATAAAAGTTGAAGCAAAAAATGTAGTTGTTCAGAAGAATTAAACTGCTTGTAGGTCAGTTGTATTGTACAAGTGTTTCATCATACTTGTAAGCGACGTGAAACATAAATTTTTAGCTTGAAGAAATGTTCATGATTGTAAAACAAAACCTAATGCATTTTGGGTGAAAGTACCCTTCATCACACCAACATTTAACACGACAAGCCAACTTCTACCAGTCATCTTCTCATTATTCCTGTGTGTAAGAAGCTGTTAAACCTGGCATCTTTTGGCGTGGGTTGCCCAGACTTTTTGCTTTCTGACCTCCAGTTTTGACTGAGTGCTGAACTTGTTTACTGGCTTTAGGACTCTGTGCACTTTTTCACTGCTGACCAATGCTAAAGTGTACGATCTCTGTTTCTAAAATGTCTCTCCATGATTGGCATGTTTTATTTGCTGGTACATCCCTAGTAAAATGCACTGTGTGTGCCCGGTGCCTGTATATCAAATGCTTCTAGTGGGCCTGCAGCACTGACTGTGCCACCCACTACAGTGGCCTTTCAAATGTCTCAGGCCTGCCACTGCAGAGCCTATGTGTGCAGTTTTAAACTGCCATTTCAACCTGGCAAGTGTACACACTTGCAAGGCCCAAACCGTCTTTTTTGTGATGTGTAATTCACCCCTGAGGTAGGCCCTGATTAGTCCCAAGGGCAGGGTGCAGTGTAGTTAAAAAATTGGACATGTACTTTTAAGGTTAACATGTCCAGATAGTAAAAAAAAACTCTTCAATTTGTTTTTCACTATTGCAAGAACTATTTCTCCCATAAGCTAACATTGGGGTTATTTTAAAAAATCTTTTAAGAGTACGATCCAATTGGGAGACAATAGAAAAATGGAGTTGCAATTTAAAAACACATCTTTTGGTAAAGTTGGTTTTTAAACTGCAGGTCTAAAAATGTCACTTTTAGAAAGTTGGCATTTTCTTACTTTAGACAGTCTCTGAATACACATCTGGGTTTAGGAGACAGCTGAACTTGAGCATTCTCTCTAGACAGCCACAACACAGGAAGGGTTGGGTGTGACAGGGGATACATCTGCATTCATCTGCATAATGATAGTCTTCCTGGGCAAGGAGAGAGAGAGGTAGTTCACTCTTACATCTGAATAGGTTGTGTCCTGCCTTCACACAAAGGGTTGATATACCCCCTACTGGTAGTCTGGAGCTAGGGCTGGGTTGAAAGAGATCCTTGTCCACTTCACAGAGTTCCTTTGAAGTCTCCCCCTACATAAAAGGCCTTTTTGGGCACAAGTCCTGGACCTCTGACACCATATACTCAGAACACTTCTGGACTGAGGACATTCTGCCAGGAAGAAGGACTGGCTGTGCTGCCAGGAGGAGCTGCCACTTTGCTGTTTTCTTTGCTGTGTTGATCTGCTGCCTGCTGCTTCTTGCCTGGGAGTGAGAGGACTGAACTTAACTCTCTAAATCCTACAACCTAAAGTTTCTCCAAGGGTTTGACTCAGCTTGCCTCCTGTTTCTCCAGTCTAAGGGACATCAAAGTCTTCACCTGCATCTTGCTACCAGCACCTGGACTCCATTGCTGTGAGTCTCACTCTTCCAAGTGGTGCCAAATCCAGGTCTGGGCCATTGATGGGGAGTGTGATGCTGCAACTCATGAAACTGACACATCAACCCCGGCGCATCAATTAGAACCAACGCATCAAACCCGGTGCGTCGATCGGAACCGGCTCATCCAGCTGCAGAAATGCTGTTTTGCCACTGCCTGCACTGAAGCCGCAAACACTGTTCACCAACTGCCCAACAAAACGACCCCGACTTTCAATGCAGCCCCAACTAGGCTGATGCCACACCAACGCATCGGAACTGGCACCCATGGCTTCTGGACACTGACGCATCAACAACGCTGGCCGATCAGTAAATAACACATCGCCAGCAAGAGCGATGCATCCCCTCCCTCCTTTGGATCAATGCATCATCCCGGAGCATTGACTCAACCAAGGTACTGTCAGCGGGTCTTCATGACTCTTGTACCAGACCTGCGCTTTATCGTAGTCTGATTAAACTTTTGGATTTTCCCAGAACCAGCATGACCAGATAGCCCCAGCTGGAGTTACTGACTTCTAAGCACTGCTTTTTTATTTGATCTTTGAAAATTCATAACTTGGTTTGGGTATGTTGGCTTTTTGTTGTTTGGTATTGTTTTACTCAGATAAATATTAGCTATTTGTCTAAACTGGTTGGAGTACTTCTGTGGTGTTTTCACTGTGTTATTGTGTGTGTGCACACAAATACTTTACACATTGCCTCTTTAGTTTAGCCTGATTGCTCTGTGCTGAGGTACCAGAGGGTAAGCATAGGTAAATGTTTAGCGTGCATCTTACATACCCTGACTAGGATTGTGGTCCCTACTTGGACAGGGTACAAACCTCTGCCAACTAGAGATCAAATTTAACAGGAGTTTTATTTTTCTCTGGCAGACATGAGACTGGCTATTGATTCTTTACATCAAGGCAAGGCTCCTGGACCCAACCCCATTCCTGGCATTCTATATAAGTCTGAGATTGATATTTGGGCCCATTGTATCAATGGCCTCTGAAATGAAATTATCAATGGAGCTGATTCACCTCTCCCTGGGCTAGGGCTCATATTAGCCCCATCTTCAAAAGAGTGACAGGAGTGATCCAAAATATTACAGACCTATAAGCCTCCTAGATAATCTTCAAAAATATTTTATTCTGAGCTTCTTCTCAAGCTTCAAGACTGGTTAGATGAACCCAAAATCTTGTCTCCCTTCCAGGCCAGCGTATGGCGTAAGATAAGCACCCTAGATCAAGTGCTTTGATTCCTTCATATCAACTGGAAATATACTCTTCTTCCTAAACAGCACGCTATGTGACTTCTGTTGATCTTAGGGCCTGCATCCTTTGGGAAGTTCATGGTGATTTGGGAGTTCTTCCTGATATTTTAAATATTCTCATCAGGCTCCATCAATCTAATTATGCAAGGGTGAGATGGGGACCCAGCAGCAAACTGACAGACCCCATTCCTGTACGCAGAGGAGTTTGCTAGGGGTGCGTGTTGGCACCTACTTTATTTTCCCTTTTTATTAATGGGGTTGTTGACCATCTTAATGGTAGAGAAGGCTGACGTCTCGAAGTTGAGCAAAGCCAAGATTCCCGTGCTCCTCTATGTGAACAACACCCTCTCCTCTCTAGGACTCCATCTGGCCTACAAAACCTTCTAACTAAATTTGAAGAATTTTGTCTTTCTGGAGGGCTAGAAAGTAACATCCAGAAGACAAAACCTATGTCCTTTAGACCCATAGAACCTCTAAATACCGATTCACATTAGGAACCACCCCCTTTGAGCTGGTTCAAACCTTTGATTATCTTAGGGTAAGGATCACTCATTCTCTCTCATGGTCATCTCATATCCTCAAAAGTAGCTTAATTATCCCCCACACTTTGGCAGGTATTTTAAAAATGCATACAGCCTCCCAAGTGCAGGCTATTTCTCCAGCACTGAAGGTCTATAGAGAAAAACCACACTCAGCTGCACTCTATGATGCTAAATTATGGGGAAATACAAATCTTCCCTCGCTATAAACAAAGGATCTTACATTTGCCCCAGTCTGCCCCTTCCATACCTGTAAGCTTAGATACTGCTCATAAAGGTATTGAACATCTTGCCACTCTAAGACCCCTCCTTTATTGGATTAGACTTTGGCCCAACCAGTGCTTTAAATGGGCCGGTACTCTCCAGTACTGAGTACCGGCACTTTTTTATTTTGAGTGGGAGAGTACCGGCATATCTCAAGAAAAACGTAATACTTTTAATTGGAGAGTACCGGCACTTTTCAGAAACAAGCAGGTACTCTATTACAGAGTACCTGCACTTCTATTTTTCCATTTAAAGCACTGGGCCCAACCACGAACTAGACCTGTATAGAAAGGATCTCCTAGAGGTCAAGAGACTAGATTTAGGCAATAAATCACACGGTTTGTCCACCTGAAGGAATGGTTTACAAAACTAGGCCTACAATCCTCCTACATTTCCTCAGAGTTTATCAATTATACTCAAAAAATAACTTATTGGTACTTTTTAGTGGCCCAGTGGCACTAATCAACTAGTCTGGGTTCTTCATCTTCCAAAACTCTGTTGCATAAACCATTCCCTAAATTTGAGTTCTACCTCAATGAGATCACCCGCCCCTTGCGAAAAGCCTATATTTTCAAATTCGCTTTTGCATTCATATTTAAGGGCTTTTACTAGCAAATGGTCCCAAGGCTCTCTCCATATGACTGAAAGCAATTTGTATGTGTATAAATCTGAGGATATTGACCATTTTTAGGTTGAGCGCGCAAGCGCTTCGACCTGTTGTAAATATTGTGGGCTTTTGACCACGCCCACCACATGCCCAACACACTCAATCGTTTGTGGACTTGCCCTTCAAAATCCTTTATCATTGGTAAATGCTTTACATTTGTCCCTCCTAGGGGAGGTTTTGTTACCGCCTTGCAGACTGCCCCTGCATGAATAATTGCACGATTACTGATATGTTTGACTGTGAGCAAACTTATTTTTCCTTTTGTGTGTCTCCCTTGTGCTCATGCTCATGGTGGCCAGGGTGCTTTGAATCAGCTTGCTTATGTCAACTGATATTCTACTTTCATTTTCAATTTATGTTGCAAGAAAAGTCCAGTTAGAAATTTACAATGCCAATAGCTCTAACTGGGGCAAATGCGAGACCGATTGCATTTCAAGTGCTTGTTTGATTTTCAGCCCTTATTACACCAGCCCTAGGTAGAAATAGATCTGCCTTTGTGCCTCAACTTGGGCCTTGACAGATTCTTGTTCACTCACAGGATCTTTACTTTGGATTCCGCCAGGATTATAGTTTTTACCGAGAGCAGATACTTGTTTTCGACTTGGTCTATATGCTCCAGACTTTCTCCACCTGATACTCTGAACTCTTGTTAAAACTCTAAATCATCAAATCTTTGTAAATACTTTTTATCTCAAGCATGTAGCAACAGATAGACAGCTGAACTTGTACATTAGCCGTATGCACCTTACCAAATCACTAACATTTTGGGTGCACCTTAATGTCTTATGACGGTTAGATTACTATGCACTTTATCGGAATGTTAATTGCCCTTGTTACTAATACACATTATATGTGCCCTTGTGTCAACTAGATACTGTGATTATTTCCTGATTTTCAATTGCTGCTAAGTATATGTATTTTGTACTTTGATGGCCTTCTGGACGAAATAAAGTTTTATATTACTACATTACAAATTGATCCTCAGTATTTCCTCACACCTGTATGAGAAAGATGAAAGTGTGGGCAATGTGTTTTTGAAGTGACAGAAAGTAAATGGTTTTGTGGCATGGGTTTGTGAGCTCGATCTAAAAAGGGATGGATGTATGAGGGATAAACGGTTTCATTGTGTGTTTGTGAAAGGAACCGAAAATGGAATTATATATGTGTGCAACAGAGAGAAAGAAGAATGTTTGTCAGTGTGTACGTGAAATGACTGGAAGGAAAGATAAATTAAAAGTGAGGGTTTGTGTGTAAGAGAGATTTTTATTTAACACTTTGGGCCTGATTTAAAGTTTGGCGGAGGGGTTACTACGTCACAATGGAGACGGATAGCCCGTCCATTAACATATAAATCCCAAAGGTTATAATGGGATTTAGATTTCGGTGGACGGGTTATACGTCACCGTTGTGATGGAGTAACCCCTACACCAAACTCTAAATCTATATCTCCTCCAAACTCTAACTCTGTATTTCGGCGGACTGGATATCCGTCTCCGTTGGGAGGAGTAACCCTTCCACCAAATTCTGAATCAGGCCCTTTGAGCCCAGATGACCTTTCTTTTACAGACAGGAGGTAGCTTATAAATAGGGCTCACAGTTTTATGGTATTTATTTTTTAACATATCCATCTGCATTTATCCACGTTTTGTTTTGCCGTCTTATCAGTGTTTATCCATATTTATTTTGTGTTTTGTGAATAAATTAAGTTGTAAAATAGCATTTTTCCACATTTATTGAACTGATAAACGTGCACTCATACTTTGATGACTGTTGAGTTTTAGCAAATTAAGCAGCTAAATATAACATAAATGTAAATGTTAACATTGTACTACAAATGTACATTGACATATGATGGTATTTAAGGAACTATCATCCTGTATTTTTAAAACTCCATACTGTCTATCGGCTCAGCTGTTGGCCGGGAATTCAAGAAAGAGAGCATGGTAAGCGACTCAAAAGAAGCTCAAATTTCTATATTATTCAGTTTAAAAAAAATAAATGCAGACAGGAAGCACCTTGTTTTCTGTCTGTATTTATCTGTAAAAACTAGGAGCCTTATTTTTAAAGGTCAGCAGAGGACACAAGGGTTTGTTCACACTTTGCAGTTCAAAATAGCCTAAATAAAATGTATTGTTAAAAGGGGCGGGATCTCCGGAGTGTGTATTTTAATAGGGTGGCATACACACAGAATGATGTACGTGATATTGGGAATAAGTAATTTTCAACTGATCAGCATTAAACAACACGAAAAAGGAAACACCATAGACACTGAACACACCAAAATGATGAATTCCATCAAAATGGATTGTCATACAAAGAGTGTATAATTTGTTATTGGGATGCTCACAGCCCTTGACTGCATCTGTCTTACTCACATTCTGTTTCAGTGGATACCCAGGCCGTGGTAAGGGCTTAGGCATAGTTGTACATCAAGACCATGGTAGGCAGCTGCCTTACAGAGCCATCACAAATCACCACTAAAAGGCACCATATTGAACACATGACAAAGACATATCTTGGTGCAAGGGGTGAAGGAACACCACAAAAGCAAGATATCATTTTGGCTTGGGCTCTGAAAATACTTGGAATGGAGAGGACTTTTTCCACTTCCCTGATCGGAGTCTGCAGCTCAGACCTTTGATTTCACATTTTGTAGAGTAATCATGATGGCACAGTCTGGTAATTACAAATACATTTACAAATGTTTAAGTACAAAAAGCTAAAAAGATTTTAAACCTACCAGAACGGCAGTTTTCTCCGTATAAATTGTCCGCAGAGCATGTTTCACATGCGGTACCCGCCAAATCCTTCCTGCAGGAGGTAAATGTTGACATAAGTATTCCAAATATTATGGACACACAAACCAAAAAAGCATGTTATGGTTCTCCAGAAGATTTCAGACCCTTAATGTGTAGGGGTGGTGGGTCAGAGTTATAGAGCGTGGAGCTGTGTGAATGCAAGGATTCTCAAATATAAGGTACTGTCTCGGGATGAATAACTGAGGTAATTTTGTTTGTAGCTTCAAAGTGTAAACTTGCAAGTCAATTCAACTTGGCTGTTTGTCAAATCTACATATTTGCTCTGCATGGACCAGACGCAGAAGGATATTGAACATTTAGCATGCTTTGATCATTGCCGTGGGCTCCAGGAGGAACAAGAAGAGGCATGTAGGCTGGTGCCTGGTCCTGAAAGCAGAAGAGGTGCCGCCTGCTAGAGTTGCTAGGATAGGCCACAAGAAGCAGGCATTTTTGAGAAGCTAAAACCTCCCTCACTAGGTGTGTGAATGGAATGCTATGGAAGATTCGAGTCACTCTCTTCTGAAGCACTTGAGGGATTATTGCTTTTTCAGTTGTCAAAATGGTTTTAGGTGGTTATTGCCAAGTGTCCCTAAATAGTTTACCAGAATGAGTGCAGTTGGGAGGAAATGATCACACCACTCCACTTGTTTTGAGTGCAAAAGGCTGCTTTATGTACAACTGGCAAGCAGAGTACCTACCCTTCACCTACGCCACACAAGCTTTTCTGTCAACTGGGATAGCAAAAGGTTCTAAACCAATCAGTCTCTCATACGTAGCTCCTGACTCCAACATCCTACCCCTTCAAACACTTCTGAACTTCATCTTGCCAAAGTCTGCACCCTATTGGACCAGGTCCTAGTCCTTGCCCAAAAATCTTGGATCCATTGTTCTTTGATTGTTCTTACATCCTCTCATCCGCCCCCCCCCCTCAGATTAAGTCTTTGCCTTCCTCCGCTTGCCCTACAGTGACAACAATACACATCAACAACAGATCATAACAATAAAACACCCACTCCCAAACCCCAATAGAACGTACCAGGGTGGAAAGTGAGCTTCAGCTCTGCAGTGGGCACACAAAGTGTGCTTGGTGCTGTACGGGATGAAACCACAAGGAGAAGTCCTATGGCCATTGTATCACTGTTTCAATCCATCCCCTTCTTTCCAACCTTTGAGAGCAGAACGTGCTGCGCTGGCCGTGTACAGTCCCTAAATGGAGGGAAATGAACACACCACTCTGCTTGCTTTGAGTGCAAAAGGCTGCTTTATTTACAACTGGTAAGCAGAGTACCTAGCCCTTTGGCTGAGCCGCACATGCTACCCTGTCAACTAGGCTCACAAAAAGTTCTAAAGAAACCCACCTTCCCTAAGTAACTCCTACCCCCCAACATCCCACCTCCCAAACACTTCTGAACTGCACATAACCTTTGAAATGTCATGAGTCCTTGTGGTCCTCACATGGGAACCCACATTAACCACCTTGTCAAGCCTGCCCGCCCCTGAACCAGGCCCTCATCCTTGCCCCAAACTTTGGCCCCATTGTTCTTTGCTCATTTTTACAACTACATACCTTTTCCCCAATCAGCTGAACAGTTTGCCTTCCTCCACCACCAGAAAGACCCTCTGTGAGTTGTCATTTCTGCCCCCCCAAATCAGAGCTTCTTATGGTCATTCATCAACCCTTCTAAATATAGGTTATTGCTGTGCTCAGACAAGTGCATCCTATTGAGCCTGAACAAATGCGGGAACTCAACAACAATGCTCAGATGTGTTATCACTACACCACTCTCACCTTACCGAAACCAGTCATCGCTCTATTCTATTCCTTATTGGCTCTATTTATCTCAGTCGGCTGCTGTGTGCCCCTCCCCTTTCTCCTAGGCCTAATCCATCTGGAAATCCAGCTGACCTTCAGCAAACCCCCATTCACTTGATTGCACCACAACATTCTCCCCTATATGATTGCTTAAAACCTTGGGTTTGCTCCACTTTGTCTTGTACTCCCATACGGCCGGCCGCACTTGTGCCAATGCATCCTGCCAAGGCCAAACCAATGCAAACCAATGCACCTTGGCACCATCTTTATCCAGGTCCAGCTAGTTGCCTCCAAATTGCCTCTTAGCCTGCACACCGACCCACTACACTAAGAAGTACTTGCAGATCCATATATCTCCCAGGTTAGACTTCGCACAAAGAGCACTTGCCAATTAAATAAACAACCCATTAGTTCATTTCTTGCTAAACATACTTCCACACACATCTGCTCTGCCATCTACCTAAGCCCTTCAGTCTATCTTTGCCCATCCTCAGCTGGAAACCCTCCATCGCTGCCCCTATCCGAAACAAGTGAGTGCTAAAGTCCAGTGCCAGGAAGCCCATAAGCATTTTCTCAAAACTCCCAGCATTTGCTTCAAACTTACTGCTGAACTGTTCTCATGCAAGAAAATGAGGCTCTCACCACATTGCCTTAATTCCAAAAAGGTGTACAACTGCAACCAAGGGGAAACCCTGGCCTCACCTAAACTGTGTAAATGTACCGGAAGCCCCTTGCCATTCTGGTCAGTCTTAGACCTCCTCAAACAAACTTTGAAACCCTTTGTATGTCACACCAGTTCATCAACGCTAATCCTAAACTAATAACAACTCTGAAACCTTAAGGCACTGAAGAACATCAAACTCTATAAAGCTCTGACCTCTCCTTTCTCCCAATGTCCCTAAGCACGGAACATGCTGTGCTGCCAGTTCTCTAGGTCATGATTGCAGACTTGCAAAGCACCTCTTCCACCGCCGCTGAGCTGAAGAAAAACAAAAACACAGCACTCATTCTGACCTCGTTCACACAGCTGAAGGAATCTTTGTTTATGGGCGGTGTGTGTGTGTATGGAGTGTGTAGATGAAACAGCTCCACATTGTGCAACTGTACTGGGTATCTGAGAGTGAACAGTGGGTCCAGTATTGTCTGTTTGAATGGTCAGGAGTCCAAACACAAGCGGCAGAGATAACCCCATGGGAATAGACAGTTTGCATCCAGCTTTGGTATACATTCTGACACAGCAACAGGAGAGTGGCAAACAAGGACTGTGGTAGAGGTATCGGAACATTTATCATATTATTGCTTACTTCCGCCCTGAGTTATTTGAAACAGCTTTCTTTTTATCAGGCTTGAAATGGCAATGGCCTACACAAGGGAGCACTGTTTTATGTTTTTAAGAAGGTAATCTTTAAGCAGATGGTTGGTTGTGCTTCTCTGACACAATATGGAGACTATGTTTAAAGTGCCACAATGGAATTTGTGTTCCTTGAACTAGGACCACGGCAGGAATTCAGAAAGCCCATCTAGAGGACCTAAGCACTGCAAGAGCCCTCTTCAAATTAGCCTTATAAAGAAAATCTGAAGCTGTATAAAGAGTTCCATAAGGGCAGAGTTACGTCTGTACAGATTTAACTTTGAGAAACAGGTCTGGGTGTGTACTGGGGTCAATGAGAAGCAATGGAAGCACACTTTTAGTACACAAACATTGCATAGATTCACAAGAAACATCAGAACCTCACTGTGTGCCCAAAATGGACAAATGTTCAGTTTATTACATATGATGAACAGTGGGTATGTTAGGAGAATGCATAGAATGTGGAGGTCCCTGTCAGAAAGAGCTTAGAGTTGTGTTCTACAATAACAGTAGTTTGTGGGACCATGCCAGCACATTCGAGGGGCACTGCCTGGAAACTAAATACAATGATAACATTAGATCACCTGTGATAATCTAACAGGCAGTGCTTGCAGCTGCGTGCATGGTGAATATGAAAGAGAGCTGCTTATCAAATGGGTAGAAATAAGGTGAGTGGACACAGCCTGGGCCATGAGAGTCAAGGCATCTCTCCAAGAGGATAGGGAGTGGCATTTGCACACTTACAGGCTAAACCAGGGAAGATTTGTGGGTGTGCTGTCATCAGCTTCTTTAGCAGAAGTGGTCCATGAAGCATTTCCATATCCCAAGGACTTTCTCTGCTATAATGTTTGCAGATGATTCAATGCCACCAATGAGACAATACAAAGTTCCTAGTCTTTTATTGACCAATCTACTACCTTCCAATACTTTTGGTCTTATATACCACTGATTAAAACAACTGGACTAAACGTCTAGTTTACAACGGTTCGAGAAAGGAATGGCAGCAGTGCCTCCTTAGTGAGACGTAGTCATCTGGTAACCTTACCCTGCTAGGAAGCCTCAGCACTTTAGACCTTGTCTCAGGCCATGTAATTTCTTCCGTTCATCTGCAAGGAGCAAAGTATTAGCTGGCCTCACCCCTGAGTCAGTGACAGATGGGTCAAAGTTATTGAATTTGCCAATTTCCCCTATAACTTGGAGCAGGTTGGGTTCCCGTTGGTCTACATTTCATTCATTGACCCTGGATGCTGTGTTGCTGGAGCTTCAGATCTGTGAGAGCCACAGCTGCAGCTAATGTGTCTCACCAATTAGCTTTGAAATTGATTCGACCTAGCCGACGATCTTTTACTTTGTGTCATTTATATGGCCTGTTTGAGGGGAGGGTGGGTATTAGCCGGTGTCTCACTATAAAACCTCAAAATTGAGTGGTGTAACCTGCTCATGTGAAATATCTATTCTAGATTTTAATAAACCTCATTATATAACCTCATGGTGTGGTTGCTGGTTTAGTGTTTCAGTAGCCTTGCTGTCCTTTGAAGATACTTTTGCAAGTTGAGAATCACACATTTGAAAGTTGCCTGGAACAAGTTACTTTGGTAACTAGAAAGCCCTCCCACTGCACTAAGACAAAGATGTGGGCTTATGAAACACAAACCTATAGGATGGGGGCTGTTTACTAGACACAGTACCCCAAGTACTTATGGAGACCATCATACCCCACTTCTGCAGTACAGTGCTGAAACGTCATTACAGTTAATAGACATAATAGCTAAAAGTCCAAATGATATAAGGAGCTACCAAAAGGTGCACTAGTGAACACACGTTTATATATTTGGAGGAGATAGCAGGAGGATGTGTGCTGCTCTTTGACAGATTATGATGAATATATTGATCACATCTGAAGTACAATCGTGGATGGAATGTTTAATTGTTGATCCACTAAAATAGATATGCACATGTGAGGTGCGTGGGTCAGCAGAGGTGTCCCTTCGAAGGTCAAGCAACAGTGAACTTCAAGAAGGCAATGTATTCCCAAAGATGGGTTACGCATTTTTGAAAAGGTGCACTTGGGCAAACAGATTTTACTGAGCATAGGTGTTTTTGAGGGGATAGTTATTTTTTGTACATGCACCGTTAGCATACAATCGGTACCCCATGATTGTTGGTACTGACACCTCCCTAAATGTGCATCAAAAATTCAGATTGTGTTTTTTCTTACAATGCAGTCGAGTCTGTGATGATTTGTAATATTGAGAAAGTTTAATTAAATACAATAAACAGGCGTATTTAAGAGTGAGCTTTAGATGTTTATGTCAAGCAATCTTTTTTGTTAGAAGGGCATTCACAGTTGTTTCAATGTAAATGAATGGCACTGACTGCGGAAGGTAGCTCAACACCCATAAAAGTGGCATGGGCAATGGTGTATTTGCCAGCACTCTGCACCTTATTTTTCACCCATGGTGTTGGTCTGTCAGGCATGGACTAAACTACGCATTAGAGTCCTGTATTACATATCATTTTAGGCAAAGTGAAGACAGTGTGTTTGAGAAGATTTAAAAGAGTTTAGTTTTCTCCTTGGTAGCAGAACGCAGAGTTCATTTTCATGTGGAATTTCCAAAGAGTTCAGGTCATCTTGGACACATCCAAGAGAGAGTCCACATCTCTTACTGCACCACTAGAATACCAATATATAAAGATTATATGGCTTGCATTCCACTGTACTACAAGTAAGCACCTACATGTTAAGTGTAATCCTAGAACAGGAAAGGGAGGTATGTCTTCTGCATGTAAATACCAGCACAGGCTTTGGACATCCATGAACTACAGTAAATAAAGTATGCACACTCTTACAAAGAACTTTATACCCTACATGCGACACTGATTTGGGATTTTAATATAGGTATGTCATTAAAAAAAACACAGCTTTATTAGCAAAACATACTGTAAGGAATTTTGTAGTTAGGTCTAAAAAAAACTAAATACTTCTGAAAAATATCAGTTTATTGTCCTCAACAGTTTCACAACGCATTCACAGTCAAACTTTTAAGAATAAATAATGAACTGCCCTGTGGACAGTGTTTGTATTTTGTCTTTACGGATAGTGCTTTGCAGTGGCAAAAATTTATATTTGTGTTTTATCTGCGTAGACAAAATACAATCATTGTTCTTTACTTCAGCAAACCACTACTGAGTGATTTAAAATGAAACGGATCAAATAGCATGCCTTTGACATGGTGTTAAATGTCAAGTCAGCACTATATGCATACCGGTACATAAATGCATGCAAATCAATACCACCTGGACAGTTTTGGTAATGTTCCATGGGTGTCTTGTAGTAGAATTTAAGGTCACACAGCAGCAGTGTCATTCTGAGCGTTGGAAGATTTGTCCATTACAAATATGTTAGCCATGTAGAGTTTTGTACACGCACACGACTAGAAAAATCGACGGTCTTACAACAATACATTGAGTGTATATTATAAGGTGATGTTAGTAAATCAATGCTAGGAGTTTAAGGAAAGAATTATTTCCTATTTCTTTTTTCCTCAATAAACATTCTTTGGCATCTGTAAAATCATTACCTAAATGTATATGAGGCTATACATCTCAGGAGGGATGTAGGAACTATTACTTCAAAAAGCATTTGCCCTAAATTTGACCCCATCTGCAGTGGTTTTTAGATTTGTGAACATGATTACAAGAAAATCAGGATTATGAGCATGTTCAGTTTTTTATGATGTGCAACATTCAACAGCGTAATGGAGTGTTATTGCGTAATGGTGAAACGTAAGTGCACACTCTTGTTCCCTGCTAGCCCTCGCTTGTGTGAAGAGCGATATGAACCACACTACCTTTGTGGTATTGTTATGAGAGGGCAGGATATATGAACGTACAGACACACATTTTTGTTATCACCGAGGGTTGCATTTCCCTACATAGAGGATGACAACATTGACCTACCGCTATATTGACCTGGCACATATAAAATGTAATTTGGTATTACAGTTTCACCACTGCATCATCTATCTGTACATCCATATTGCCCATAACTCTAAACCCAGCGCTAACATTGCTGCTTAGAATGAGCTTAAATCTACTGTTAGGATTGCACTATGCCATGCTCTAAAATATACCCTAAACCTAACATATATAGTCACCCTTAGATAACCCTTGGTGAAATCCTTCCCACAGCACATTATGAAGTTCAGCCCTTGTACGTGAGGAGTGCACCTATTGGACACTCTGCCTCTTGCTGACTGCCGTGACGCCAAAACGCTAAAAACGCTGAGTTGCTGGTGGGCGTGCCCGCAGGGAACACCCCCGAATGCCGAACGCCGAGAGGGATCTCCTTCTCTCTGCCCGCCAGCCGCTCCCCCCTCGACAGATAATGGGACGGTGGTGGTGGAGACGGCAGTGACAGGGCTCGGCCCCCTATTTGCTGACCAGGGGAGTACCGAGGGGTGCGGTGTTCCCCTGGGGCTCCTCTTTCCCCGTGGCCCACTTCCTCACCCGATTTAGGGCTGGGAGCCAGAACTGAGGAGCCGGGAGCCACTTGTTGCAGTCTCGAAGGCAGGGGACTGGTGCACCAGTGTTCAGTTAGGGCCTGGAGAGGAGGGGTGACGGCTGGTATCTTTCTTGGTGAACTTTGGAGTTGGTGTTGGGGCTGGCGAGTACTGGAGCGCTGATGTTTGGCACTGCTGTACCACATAACCTGACCTTTAAAACATTGGGACTTGAACCTATTCGCCCTTGCTCTCGTATTGTTTTTTTCTCTTCCAAAAGCTCACCTAAGCCTCACAAACTGATTTACACCTCACAATATCAAACGGCAGGAGAACTATATTACAGAGTTCCGAAATTGAGTACCCTTTGAACGTGCTCGTGCCCCCTCCTGCCCACTGCGATAGAAACTCAGAATATAGTAGTGGAGGGGTAGGGGGCGAGGCAGCGCTCAATAATGGGTTGATGCAGTGGTGCCTGCACGCCTGCTGGTCAGCTGTATCCGTAATTGGCTTCTTATCTCCAGACATAGTGGATTTGATTTACGCATCACTATTATTACTTTGATTTCAGGGATCCACGAAAGGAAGAAATCATGAGCTTAAAGAAACTTCGCTCTGGACGTCTGTTGCCTGGAAGGCCTTGCGTAAAAACTAGATCTAAACCTCTTCGAAATAAAGGCATTCCGATTTTACAGCTGAAAGGTCTGAACTAGTTATTCCCTTTCTGGGAGAAAGGTAAATCTTCCCAGCTGGAGTTATAGTGTGATCCCTCTGTGGGTTCTTCAGAGGGCATGGAGTTAAGCGCTCCTTCACCCCAAAAATCCCTAAAAGACATCTGCCGGTGGAGAAAGGTTTAGGGAGGAAGATAGAGGAGCCAGTCATTTTGGTATTGCCAACAGTAACCACGGAGCATAGTCAGAGTTCCCAGATTTTCCAAAGTTTGTTTGAATCACAGCCTCCTCTACCCTCTCTCTCTCCCCACTTGTCGTTTAATAATTATTCTTCACTGGCCCAGCTTATGGTAGCACCCCAGGATCCTGGTGCTCAGACAAAGGTGGTGGACTCGTCGATTACTGACTTTCAAGATTTTAATTTGCCCGACTTGGATCAAAATTTTTGTAGTATTCACGGGCTCTCAGTAAAAGGCCACTCTTCACCTTTTGGGGGGCCTTCGTTGGTGCTACCTCCTACAGGACTTCTTCTGTTCAATAGTTCTACCTCTTTACAAGACTCTGAATACTTCCATTTATTTGTCAGCGCAGTACAAGTTCCAATTAATGTTTGCCTAGCCAACCCCAAGATCAGGAAGTTAGATTATCTGCCTCCTTGAATAGTCTGGAAAATCTGCTCTCTTCAATTTTAAAACTTTTGGAGAAACCCTCTTTTCTGGCTATTTAGGGTCTCTGTCTCTGGGGAAACTTTAGATAACGAATGCAAGAGCTCATCCGAGTTCCTCTGCATCTCTCTCTTCACCTTCTGCCAAGGAATAGACTGCTGACCGCGCTGGAAGCCTGCAAAACTGCAACATAGTAGCTAAGACGACTACTGCAACTCTGTAACGCTGATCCTGCCGCCTTCTCGACTGTTTTCCTGGTGGTGCATGCTGTGGGGGTAGTCTGCCTCCTCTCTGCACTAGAAGCTCCGAAGAAATCTCCCGTTGTTCGACGGAATCGTCCCCCTGCAACCGCAGGCACCAAAGAACTGCATCACCGGTCCCTTGGGTCTCCTCTCAGCACAACAAGCGAGGTCCCTCGAATCCAGCAACTGTGTCCAAGTGACCCCCACAGTCCAGTGACTCTTCAGTCCAAGTTTGGTGGAGGTAAGTCCTTGCTTCCCCACGCCAGACTGCATTGCTGGGAACCGCGACTTTTGCAGCTACTCCGGCCCCTGTGCACTTCCGGCGGAAATCCTTTGTGCACAGCCAAGCCTGGGTCCACGGCACTCTAACCTGCATTGCACGACTTTCTAAGTTGGTCTCCGGCGACGTGGGACTCCTTTGTGCAACTTCGGGTGAGCACCGTTTCACGCATCCTCGTAGTGCCTGTTTCTGGCACTTCTCCGGGTGCTACCTGCTGCTGAGAGGGCTCCTTGTCTTGCTCGACATCCCCTCTCTCTCCTGACATAATTTGCGACATCCTAGCCCCTCCTGGGCCATAGCAACATCCAAAAACGCTTACCGCACGATTTGCAGCTAGCAAGGCTTGTTGGCGGTCTTTCGGCGGGAAAACACTTCTGCACGACTCTCCACGGCGTGAGGGATCCGTCCTCCAAAGGGGAAGTCTCTAGCCCTTGTCGTTCCTGCAGAAACCTCAGCTTCTCTTGTCCAGTAGAAGCTTCTTTGCACCCACAGCTGGCATTTCCTGGGCATCTGCCCATCTCCGACTTGCTTGTGACTTTTGGACTTGGTCCCCTTGTTCCACAGGTACCCTCGACTGGAAATCCATTGTTGTTGCATTGCTGGTTTGTGTCTTTCCTGCAGTATTCCCCTATCACGACTTCTTTGTCATTTGGGGAACTTTAGTGCACTTTGCACTCACTTTTCAGGATCTTGGGGTGGGCTATTTTTCTAACCCTTACTATTTTCTAATAGTCCCAGCGACCCTCTACAAGGTCACATAGGTTTGGGATCCATTCGTGGTTCGCATTCCACTTTTGGAGTATATGGTTTGTGTTGCCCCTATCCCTATGTGTCCCCATTGCATCCTATTGTAACTATACATTGTTTGCACTGTTTTCTAAGACTATACTGCATATTTTTGGTATTGTGTATATATATCTTGTGTATATTTCCTATCCTCTCACTGAGGGTACACTCTGAGATACTTTGGCATATTGTCATAAAAATAAAGTACCTTTATTTTTAGTATAACTGTGTATTGTGTTTTCTTATGATATTGTGCATATGACACTAAGTGGTACTGTAGGAGCTTCACTCGTCTCCTAGTTCAGCCTAAGCTGCTCTGCTAAGCTACCATTATCTATCAGCCTATGCTGCTAGACACCCTATACACTAATAAGGGATAACTGGGCCTGGTGCAAGGTGCAAGTACCCCTTGGTACTCACTACAAGCCAGTCCAGCCTCCTACAGGGAGGACCTGTTAAACGCCACTAGGAACAGGGATGCAAGACAAATTGTGTGACATAGTTAGCCACTGGGCAGTGATGTTGCCACAAGACCAGAGGTCCATATACAATGCAATGATTGGTTAAACCATTTTGAATCTCTTTATGCCCTCCATCACTATCAAAATCCCTTATGTGGTGAAAATATCAACCCTAAACAAAACAGCCACTTTGCACTCAATCACCTTCTCACTACAAGATACGAAGAAGGCGGTCAAGTTCAAGGGGCAGGGCAAGGCCCCCGGCCTGGATAGGGTCCCCACTGACTTCTTCCGCCCAAAATCTGGGTACCTTAAGTTAACCTTATTTCGTTTGCCACAGCTGCTGGTGCCCCCATTCCCCTCTCATGGAAGAGGGCAGAGATAGTCCCCATTTTTAAAAAGGGCTGCAAAAACGTGGTGTCAGGAAATTACTGCACTGTCAGTCCCCTGGATAACTTTGAAAAGATCTTTGCTAAGCAAGTCCTTGACAAGCTAAGTGATTGGATTAAGGAAAATGATACACTAAGCCACTACCATGGAGAAAACAGGAACCCGTTCAGATTTTTCATTATCAAATGCAAGACGGTAGATATTAGCAATTGGAACCTTTATATTGCCTTTGTTGATCTCACAGTCACATTTGATCTGGTCCCAAAGAAGAGGCAGTGGGAAGTCCTTGATGAACTGGGAGTCCCACCAGTCCTTTTAGACATGATAATTCATGTCCAGGTGGGGCACTAAGGGAGAATTGACAGCCAAAAATCAGAGTTAACAAAGATGCTTGCCAGGGATGTGTACTAGGCCCTAACCTTTTCTTCTTTTCATCAATAGTTGCATACATTTTATGTCTGGTTGCAAAAACGTTGCCCCAAGATTGAGGAGACGATACTGGCCTTACTGCCCTTACTTATAGCATATTACAATTTCCATTGGAAATAATGGAATCATAATATGGCAGACGGGATAGCCATCACGTTAGTGATGGAATAGACCCCTCCATCAATATCACGCCCTAAGTTCCTAATTTTCACTCGCAGGAGCAATTTCATGGGGGTTATGAGGTTGGGGGGAGAACTGCATCAAGAAAGTCAATGAATTTCATTATCTGGGGTTTAGGCTAACTGATCATAACTCACGGAGGACACAAAATGACAACAATCCATTCTTAAAAACACAAACAGCCTTAGTCATTCTTAGGTTTGCTAACTGTACTTCTGCTTATCCAATTTCCCCTGCAATAGAAATTTACAAAGCCCAAGCAATTAAAGCCACCCTTTACGGGGCAGAGCTTTGAGGCCATTGCAATGTCTCAACCTTAGGGATCAAAGAGAATAGATTTATAAATTACTAACAAAACGTGGTCAGAATACCCCTCTCCTACCTTTAAAATTAGATCTTGCATTAAAACGCATTGTAGTGCTCACTAAACTGAGGCCCATAATGATTAGTTTCACATTTGGAGCTCTGACAAGTTAAGCCCATTTAGGAATGTGCTTCATAATATTATCACTCAGCCAAGGTTGGCAAGGGTCCTCTGGCTGAGTTACATTAAGAAATCCCTGTTGGAACGTAGCTTAAGGGAATACTGGCATAATCAGTCTCCTATTCGTTAGAATGCTGCATCCAGAGTTATGGTAAGATCCTGGGAATCATTCATGGAGAAGAGAGAATCCTCCATCGCGTTCAGCACTTTCACTCAAGCCTTTTTGCACCACAAAACTATTTTTAGGACTGAGGAACTTTTTCAGACTATATTAATCAAACAGTTTTAAGAATTGTGTATTAGAAGTTCAGAAATGGTGTTGTACCACTAGCTAAGTCTACATTTCTTTTGTACTCCTTTTTCTTCACCTAGAGCTGAATGGGTTGCTCCGTTATACCGGATTATGGGCCTACTGGCCAGGATAAATGCCCTAAGAACATGTAAAACTGATTCAAGGATGCTCATCGTCAATTCTGTCCCCAGCATATGAAGCGACAGCGAAATAAAACTGGCCTCCAATTTTCTTAATGCAGCATCGCTGACAAGATCCAAAATACTAGAGTTTGGACACACTTAATCCATAACAAAGTATTTATTGTTTAAACATATTCTCTTAATGTAATTTTTTTTAAAGTGATTGTATCTTTCTAGTGACTTTAGATTATTTTAATGTATTTGTATGAGCTCATGTTCATGTAAAATTGTTTATCATGTGTTTTGTTGATGGATTTTATTATCTGCTCTAACAATAAAATAACGAATAGCCACTGGTGTAGCTTTTAGTCTACTCCTATTCTTATTGTTAATGTCACACTAATCCTTACCCTGAACCTAACTCTAAAACCCTAACGTGCTGACTCTAAAATTGTCTGTGTAGTAATACTTTGATGTAATGGATTTGATGTAGCAGAATGTGTCAATGTAGTAGCTTCTGTGTAATGTAGGTCCACTGGATTTAGATTAACCATGACATTTCACATCTTCACCCACCCACAATAGCTCATATATTTTGACTGTAAAAAAGGTTTGGCAATATTCTTCAGTTTAGCAGTTTTGGTCACTCCTTGCCATTGGGTAATCATGCATTTACTGTTAGAGTAATGAATTCCAGGCTTGTACAATGTTTATATAAAAGGTACAAATGTTGCTTTGTTACACATTTGAGGAAGTAGCAGTGAACTTTGGTTAGTTGGTGAGGAGTGACATCAAGAGTTCTATATTTCCTCTAGCTACCTGTGGTGTGCTGCTAGCTGCTTGTGGTTTCGACTACTAGCCACAGCCTGGTATCTCAGGCCAAAGGCCATCCAGGGTGAGAAGAGGAGTGACTGAAGGTTTTCAGAACTCCAGCTGGACCTCCAGGCTCAGAAGTCAAGGCAGACATCTTCTTTAGATGGTAGGAAGAAATGGTCTGGCTGGGATATCTTTCAAGGTCCAGCTGGCTGATTGAAGGCATTGATCCTTGTCTTGGCTTCTGTTAGTTTTTGCTTTAGCTCCAAAGTTCAAAGAAAAGGATCACTGTCAAGTGGTATGGTTTGCTTCACACTTCAGTGACATTTCCCATATGCCTAAAGCCAAACCTATGTGAACCTGCTTATTTGGCAGTGATGGGGAGGCATGCAGGTTGAAAACTTATCCCGCCTATACATTATCAGTATGTAGGATCAAAAGCTGCTTGTGGTGCTCTTGTATTCCTAGGAAGGCATGGAAAAGAATAGCTAGTTTGTCAAAGCAGACCCTAATCTTCATATAGCAGCTAAACATATGTTAGGTTGGTTAGTCACAATACATACTTCACAGGTGCATGTTCCATTGCCTTCTAACCCATCAGAGCAGACTCCTCGGTTGCTGCAAGGGCTTGCGGCTCCACCTGGACATGCTGTCAATTTAAAGCATTTGATAAATTAATGTCGACATTATAAACATGTATACCATTTATATTGACATAGACGGTGCAGTTACACATAGTTGATTCACCAAAACCCCAGGCATAGCTAAAGTGGCATTACACATATTTTGACATTACTGATGTCACAGGAAGTAACATCATACAACGTATGACATGTTCAACTCTTCCCAAGAAGTGATGTCACATTACCTTAACCGTAAGGATATCATGATAGCAAGCAAGCAAAGCAAGAGAGCCAGGCCTCTCTTCTAGACAGACTCTGGAATTGGGGGGGGGGAGGGGTTGGCACATCCCCAGGTTATTTCAATAAAAACAAAGGGTCGCATAGTAAATTTTAAAGCACAATTTTGACATAAATTTGCTAAAAAAAAATAACATAGGCTCTCAAAGGGCATTCATTAAATATTCAAGTCTTTTCTGAATTTGCCAAGGTAAAAAAAAAAGAAAAAAAAATCATGCTCTCCAGAGGATGACCCCATTTTTTTAAATGTGCTATTGGATCCCCATATGTCCAAAATTACCTCCGATGAAACAGGTCCATCATCTTAAGGGTGTCCCCTCATGTGCCATGCATGCCCCAATAGGCCAAAAATTACATACACTATGCCAATGTCAGAATTTTGCTATTAATGCTGTCCATCTATAAAAAATTACCTCTATAATGCCACAGCCAGAAATTTGTCGTGGTTGCCGCTGCCCTCGTATTGTATTGTATTGTAATCGTATTTATATAGCGCTTACTACCCCTGACGAGGCGTCAAAGCGCTTTTCGATGAGTAGCACGCTACTCTGGAACCCAACAAGAATTAGTGATGGATTAGTATCGGGAAATAATGAGTACAGTTTTAGTATTATTATGAGTTCATGTGAGCCGCGGATATGAGAGTTTGTTAGTTAGATTGACTGGAGTAATGGAGGGGTGGAGGAGGAAAGAAATCCAGTAGTGTTAATTGGGAGTATATCCTTCATTTACTCAACCCAAAGGCTTGGGATGAGTAAAGGGGTGGGGTGGAGGAGGGAAGAGTATGTGGAAGGGTTAGGGAGAGCATAGTTGCAGGGCGAGATAAATGCAGGAGAATTTAGTAGGGTTGTGTGGGAGGTCACAGTTGTAGAGTGAGGTTTGGTGAGTTAGATGTGGAAGCGGAGGGAAGAGCTTAGGCAGAGTTATTTAGGAGATTAAAGTAGTAGAAGGGATTTGGGATGAGTCAGAGTGAGAATGGAGGATAGATTGATAGAGAGATGACATATGATGATGAGTAGATAAGTGTGATAAGAGGAGAGCAGGAATTCATAGATATCTAGTATAACAACCCACCCAGGAGCCATGCAATGATCCACGAACATGCCAAGCACAGAAACAACATACACATACATACATATATATACACACACACACACATGAATACACACACATATGCACATACAATACATAATTAGAGCCATGGGTAAAAAATACTTAGTCAAAGAGGTTTAAAGAGTGTGTGTGTATTTTATTGTTATGAGATAGTAGCAATACACATTTTCTAAAGAAACTATAAATAAATAGAAATATACACATAATCTGAAAAAACATTTATCAACATAGGCATATACAGTTCATAGTTGTTTGAATATGGTGGTTATGAAGGAAAGAGCCAACTCTTGAGTAGTTTTCTGAAGACAAGAAAGTTATCTGTGGCTCTTATAGTTGGGGGTAATGAATTCCGTAGTTTGGCTGCTTGGATGGAGAAGGATGTACCACCTATAGTCTTTTTCTTGTATGGTGGTGTTCTAAGGTGGGGTGCAAATCTTGAGCGGAGGTTTGTTTGTTGGATGTGTTTGGTAATTTTCTTTCTGATAAAAAGCAGTCATGTCCCATGTATAGCTTTGTGGGTGATACAAAGCAGCTTGAAAGTGCATCTTCTGGCAACGGGTAACCAGTGTAGTGCTTTCAAGGCAGGGGAGATGTGGGCTTGCGGCTTTACATGTAATAGTAGCCTGGCTGCAGAATTCTGGATACGTTGTAGTTTTTTCATAACAGATAGAGATGATCCATGGCAGAGGCCATTGGCATAATCCAGTTTGGATAGTACAAGCGAGATAGTAGCTTGCACCTTGTGTGGAAATCTGAGGAGGGGGAAGATGCGTCGTAAAGTCTTCAAGGTGATGAAGCTTGTTCGTGCTAATTTGTCCACTTGGGCATTCATAGTTAACTTGGAATCCATGGTGATTCCTAGGTTTTTAACTTCCTTGGATAATTGAGGAGGTGGTCCGAGATAGTCAGGCCAGACGTACAGAGGGTCATAATTCTTCCAGTCACCACATATGAGTATTTCTGTTTTGGAGGTATTTAGTTTGAGATGGCTCCAGGTCATCCACTGATCAACGGCTCTAAGGCAACTGAAGATTTGTGAGTTTTCAATGTTTTTGGGCCATTCTAATTTAAGTAGTATTTGTGTGTCATCTGCATAGTTGTAGCATGTGAGATGGAAATCATTGATCAGTTCTGGTAAAGATATCATGTAGATGTTGAAAAGCAAGGGTGAGATGATTGACCCTTGGGGGACCCCTGCTTTTGTGAGGTAGGGTTCAGACGAGAAGGGGGGCGAGTGGATGATATTAGATCTTTTTTGAAGATAGGAAGTAATCCAGTCGACAGCGATCCCTTGTATGCCGGCTTCGTGGAGTCTTTGAGTTAAGGTGCCATGGTCAACCGTATCAAAGGCAGCTGAGAGGTCCAAGAGAAGTAGTGCAGCAACTTCATTTCGGTCGACTGTGTTTTTAAGATCATCCCAGATTGCTATGAGTGCCGATTCAGTGCTTCTTCCTGGGCGGAATCCAGTTTGGAAGTCTGAAAGTATATAATTGTGTTCAATGAATTGGGACACCTGGGCGAATGCGGCTCTTTCTATCAATTTGGCCAGGAAAGGTCCATTTGTGATTGGTCTGTAGTTGTTGGGGTCTTGCGGGTCTAGGTTTGTTTTCTTTAATAAAGGTCGTATGTATGCCTTTTTCAGGTCTGCAGGAAAAGTTCCTGAAGTTAAAGAGTTGTTGATGATTCTTCTTACAGGTGTGGCAGCAGAAGTAGATAGAATAATGTTCTTGAAGGTGTGGAGTAAAGAATAGTAAATCTATACCTACCTATTTACACTCCCTTTCTCAATATTTTGGTCCTGAATATTTTTCACACAATATTCTGTCCGTACAATATTTTCATTTCCGATATTTTGTCAGTGATCCATGGAGGGGTGTAGAGTGTCATGGTGTAGAATGAAAGGTCGTAGAGTGGAGGGGAGTGGAGTAGCATATAATGGAGTAGAGTGTTGTAGAGTGGAGTAGAGTGTATTATAGTGGAGTAGAGTGTATTATAGTGGAGTGGAGTGACATAGAGGGGAGTGGCACAAATTGGAGTGGGCTAGAGTGGAGTGCTATAGAGTGGATTGCCGGTAAGTACAGTAAAGTGCCTTAGAGTGGAGTGAAGTGTCATTGAGTGGAGTAGAGTAGATTGGTGTAGAGTGTTGTGGCGTAGAGTTTAGTGGAGTGGTGTAGAGTGGAGTGGTGTAGAATGTCAGAAGGCATATCATAGAATGGAGTGAAGTGAAGTGTTGTGGAGTGGAGTAAAGTGTTGTAGAGTGGAGTGGCGCAGTGAAGTATCAAAGTGGAGTGGCACAGACTGGGGTAAGGTGGTGTAGAGTGGAGTGGCTTAGAGTGCTATAGAGTGCCATAGAATGGAGCATTGTAGCGTGAAGTAGTGTAAATTGGACCTGTGTAGAGTGGAGTAGAGTGGCGTACAGTGTAGTGGCATACAGTGTCATGGAGTGTTGTAGAATGGTGTTGGAGTGTCTTAGAGTGGATTATACTGGCATAAAGTGGAGTGGCCTAGAGTAGCGTGGAGTGGAATGGAATGTTGTAGAGTGGCATATTGTGGAATGGCATAGAGTGGAGAAGCGTAGAGTGGAGGGGCATAGAGTGGAGTGGAGTAGAGTGTCAGAGTGGAGGGCATAGTGTGTTGTAGAGTGAAACAAAGTGTCATAGAGATGAGTGTCAAAGAGTCCTGTAGAGTGTAGGGGCTTGGAGTGGAGGGGTGTAGAGTGGTGAGGATGGGTGTAGAGTGGAGGGGCATAGAGCAGAGTAAAGTGTCATTGAGTAGAACAAAGTGTCATTCAGTGGAGTGCCATAGAGTGAAGTGGAGGGGCTTAGAGTGGCATGGAGTGGCATGCAGCAGAGGGTCGAAGAGCAGAGTAGCATAGAGAGTAGGGCCATAGAAGGGAGGGGCATAGAGGAGAGGGTCATAGAGTGGAGGAACAGAGAATGGAGCAAGGTGTCATGGAGTTGAGTGGAGTGGTGTAGCATAGAGTGGAGTGCACTGTTGTAGAGTGAAGTAGAACGGAGTGGCATAGAGTGGAGTAAAGTGGTGTAGAGTGTAGTGGTATAGAGTGTCGTAAAGTGGAGTGTCGTAGAGTGAAGTAGAGTAGAGTGGACTTTAGTAGAGTGGAGTACCATGGCCTAGAGTTAAATGGCAAAAAGTGGCATGAAGTAGTGTAGAGTATTTTAGAGTGGAGTGGAGTAAAGTGGGGAAGAGTGAATTGGAGTAGGGTGCCAGAGAACAGTGATGTGTTTAGGGGCAAAGAGTGGAGTGTTGTAGAGTTGCATAGCGTATAGTAGAGTACAGTATCAGAGTGGAGTAGAGTAGAGTGAGGTGGCATATAGTGGAGCGTCATGGAGTGGAGTAGGATGTCATAGAGCAGAGTGACGTACAGTGGAGGAATGTAGAGTGTAGTGTCAGAGTGGTGTAGAGTGGAATAAAGTGTCGTAGAGTGGCGTATAGTGGAGTGTTGTGGAGTGGAGTAGAGTTGACTGGAGTAGAGTGTCATAGAGTGGAGTGACAGAGTGGATGGACGAATATTGGAGTGTCATAGATTGGCGTAGCGTACAGTGGAGTAAAGTGTCATATAGTTGAGTAAATATAGTGGAGAGGTGTATAGTGCAGTGATTTAGAGCTCAGGGGCAAAGAGTGAAATGTCATAAAATGGCATAACGTGGAGCGGGGTACAGTGTTTGAGAGTGAAGTAGAGTGGAGTGGCATATAGTGGAGTAGAGTATTATAAAGTGGAGTGATGTAAAGTGGAGGATTGTGGAGTAGAGTGGCTTAGCGTAGAGTGGAGTAAAGTGTCCTGGATTGGAGTAAATTGTCATAAACTGGAGTGCTACAGACTGGAGTGGAATGTCGTAGAGTGAAGTAGTGTAGAGTGGTCTGGCATACAGTGGGGTGGCATAGAGTAGAGTTGCCCAGAGTTAAGTGGCATATAGTGGCCTAGAGTGGTGTAGAATCATAGAATGGAGTGACGTAAAGTAGCATAGAGAGGAGTAGAGTGTCAGAGTGGAGTGGAGTAGAATGTTCTAGAGTGGAATGGTGTATAGTGGAGTGTTGTATAGTGGTGTAGCATACAGTGGAGTAAAGTGTTGTAGAGTGGAGTAAAGTGTCAGAGTGGATATAGTGCAGTGGGGTAAAGTGGTGTGTCACAGAGTGGAGTACATTGGGGAAGAGTGGAGTGGCATAGCACAGAGTGGAGTGGCATAGCATGGAATGTCGTAGCATGGAGTGAAGTGGCATGGTATGCCATGGTTATCCTCCTTTATGGCAAGAATTACCTCCAAAGTGCTATTAACGTTTCACCACAGGCACCACAGTGCCATGAAGTTCTTCAGGTATGCCAGTGCAAGCATTTTTTTTAAGTGTGCCCCACTTGCTAAAAACTGTATAGTAGTACCTATGTTGTACAATGGGTGCCGATTATACCAAAGATATCCTCAGTATGCCGATATCATTATTTTACCACAGGTGTCTACTGTGCTAAGAACTAGTGTTTTGACATAGGTGCCTCTATAAGCTAAGAGTCATCTTCAGTATGCCATGGCCAATGAAAGCACTGCAAGCATAATATCACATTCTTACTCAAGTTCCCATACATTTCACTCATTGTCACTGACTCACTCATTCCTATTTCATTTTCATTTTAACTCACACTTCAACACTCACACTCTGTAACACTCCCTTACACTCATTCTAACTCTTTAATTCTAATTCACCTACTCTCACTCATTCCAGTCAACTCTTACTCTCACTCACTCTGTTTTATTCATACTTACTGACTCATTCTCAGTCACTGAATCTCATTCACTGTCACTCTCTCTCTCACACACACACACACACACACACACACTCACACACACACACACACTGTCACTCTCACACAAACACACTCTCACACACAAGTTTGCACACATTATACATTTAAAAGCATTTTTTAACTTACCTGCGCCTCCAGAAAAGGTCTCGTTTCAGCTCCTGGTGTTCGTTTTTCTTATTTTATTACACTAATAGTGAATAATAACTATTATTCACTGTTAGTATAATAAACAAAATATACAGAAAACAATGAGAGGGGAGCCCCAATGCCCATAAAAGCAGGCTGCGCCTGTGTTCTTGGTACTGATAAGCTATGGCTGAGGTCAGGGGTCACTAAGGCAATACCAGGAGCTGCAAGGGCCAAGCCCGGGAGTTGCTGCTCCGCCCCTAGAAACCTCTAAATGAAGTCCGTGCAGTTACAGATATTAGAAATACACATAATACGCATCTATATCATGGCAATTGCAGATGTTGATTTTACAGTTATAGTGGCAAGGTAAACATTTCACTACAAATGTGCATAAACATACGTTAAAATACATTATGAATAGTATATTTGGTGAACATCTTAAGCCATCATCGAAGGGTTCAGGTAATGGTATGCAGATATTTTTATAAGTGGGGGGGAACAGTGTAAACTATGAGACATGATAGTGTAACCCCAGTTACGTGAGGCAATATGCTATAGCCTTGATAAGCAACACATAAAGTGCACGGGATGTTGGCCAGAGGTGGACATCAGGAGGGCGTAAGGATCTTGAGGTTTGCAGATATGACATCTGATGGTGATTTGCAAGTGCTGAGGGTAAATGGTACCTCATGTGTGGAGAAATGCTGTTCCAGTGAAGAAGGATTTACTTGAATCTGGAATTAGATCATGGAGTTTGAGGATCCTTAATCATTGACACAAGTGCCAGAAATGGACAACAGCACTGTCTACAAAAGGGAGCAAGAGCACTTAAATATTTATCATGACAGTAACATGTCTGACGACACATAGAGTGCACAAAAGAGGCTTCTGTAGCATTTTGATAGACAGACTGAAGCTTGGACGTCTAACTCTCGCTGGCCGCAACAAGAACTGCTGATGTGGTAAGTACTTAGGCCTACTTTGAGGCATTGTGGAGGCCTGTACATCAAGAAATCGCACAGCATCACAGGCACGTTATCAAAGACACACAAGGTAAAACGCGTTCCTCTAGCCCTCAAAGAGCAGCATTTGTGTGATTTAGTTCAGGCAGAAGAGGCGATGACAGCGGCGCTGATTATGGGTTCATCGCCCCCACCTCCCCCTTCCAAAAATCAGTAAAACACTGCAGATTGCTCTGCCACGAGGAAGCCCAAGGGGCGAGGTCGAGTGCATTTGTCTTCACTCGAGCAGTGGTGGGTAGAGTACACTGCTGGACAGGCAACTTTCCTTATCACCGGAAGGAACAGCTATGTCCAAGTGTTCCACACACATGCTGCTCGGCAGAATGCGATAAGGCCGTGACCTCTCTTCAGAAAGGTCAGGCAGAAAACAATGCCGAATCTCGAGCCTCTCACTGCTCGTGTTTATATTCGTGACTGGGATGTTGCTGGGTATAACAGCTGGTGTCGCAGTTACCATATGTGCTTTCTTAACGATTATCTGACAAAAGTGATTTTCTGCGATTACTCTACCACATAAATTAACTGATGCATCAGATTGCAACAGTATAGTTGATCCAAAAGTTAGCACTTTACGAGTAAACAAACGGCAAGGTCAGGTCAAGGAGTTTTACGTAAAATAAAACATAATTGCAGAGTTTTCCAGCCTTTGCTACCAGTGAACACCAAACGCTGGGAAGGCCTTCATACATCGTTCAGAACACCTGAACAGTTGGCCAATCTGCTTGTGTTAGGGTAGCTAGCAAGATGTGAGTGTGCTTCCCAGTGTGGGTGTATGCCCCGGAAGGTAATTTAAAATTTCACAGCAGCAGCCACTAGCTCTCCAGGGGATGTCTGCTGTTAACACCAAATGTCAGCGTCTGCTGCAGTAAAGTTCACACTGCAGGGAGGAGGAGTGCTACTCTATCGCACAAACAGATGTATATGGTGGTAACAGTGCCGACCACAGAATATCAAGCCATAGTGTTGTTAATCTCACACTAGTTCTACAGGTATTTTATATTGGACTTTCCCTCAGGGGGGTGCTCTACAGACACTGCATCCAAACCCAATCTCTGAGCCTCTTGCCTTGATTTTCTAGCCTTGGTGGTCAGCCCTAGCTATCTGCTTCAGAGTTAAAAGATATCAGCATTTAAATCTTGCTTCACTGCCTTAGCAGTGTCTTTTCACTATCTGATAACTAAAAAAACCAGAAGTTACATAGTCTCTTTGTGCTACAAGTGTTGGCTGTATCAGTGATGCTCTCTGTTAACATACACTTCCCCCAACAGTGCATTTACACTTCCACAAACAGAGCATTTGCAATGCCATAAAGTCCTCCTCCTAATATTTGGGTCTGTGAAGTATTAAGTGTTTAGTGTGCTCCAGATGCTCAAAAAGCTTCGGCAATGGAAACACAGCCTGATATAGTAATGAACTGTACACTGGATCTGAATAATTAAACACAAATCGCATCCGTCAGTGAGTCATATGAAAGGAAGACAAAGATGAAACAGCAGTTGGAACGGCCAGAGATCTACTGCAACACCAGCTTCGTTTAGGGACGGCCATGCACCTTGGATATGACCCTAATCATCCAACCCCATGTGAATCAGAAGACACAAAATGGGTTTGCTGCCCCTACTCCCTTCATGCAAGCATATTTCTACTGGCTTACGTGCCCATGGGGCGAAACACGTGTTGGCTGTCCTAAATTCATATACTTTTGGATCTCTGCGTGTGCTTACATTTCCATTGAGAATTCAAATATTTTCCTAAAATAAACTTGAACTTGGAACAATCATGAAAATTCCTTTAGTTTTGTAGATAAATGCGATACGCCTTCAGATATTTGGATATCAAGAAATATATAATTACTTTTTAAAAAGTGGGACCTCACCCTTTCTTTTCTGAAGCATATTTCTACGCCTGCACTCCGGCGAGTTTGATAACTAGGCAGCGACCTACAAGAGCATCCCAGGACTGATGGGAAGGAATGCAGGGATCCCAGCACTTCACCAAATATCAGTGGATGTTTCTTCACTCTTTTTTTATGTTAAAATATGATTTTGGCAAAAATCTGCTGTCAAAGGGATTGTGGTACCAGTTGTATATTCTCCGTTAGTGTATTAGTAAAAAAGACTATGATTTTAGCAGTAACTTAAGTGTAAGTGTCATGGTCGGCTCCTCCGCAATGGGAAGGGGCATCGCCCCACAGGCTCAGAGCCAGCAGCTGAAAAATAAAACGATATTTGATTATCGTTTTATTTTTTAGCTGCTGGCTCTGAGATAGCATGTGCAGAAAGGGGCAGGGATGGGCCATGGGAAGGGGGCTGGAGGAGTGGAGTGAGTGCACCTAAGTGTGCATGTCAGTTTGGCCGGCCAAACTTACACAGACCCTTAGGTTTCTCAACACAGCCGGGTTGCAGAAGCAGCACACACTCCAGTTCACTGTCTGAGTGGCAGACCAAAGTGCTCAGGCCAATCTGCACGCTGATCTCATGCTACGTATAGCATGAAAGCAGTGCCTGGATTGCATGGGGAACCTGTGCTGGTGTCTAAGGGACTGCTGGGACACCAACACCATTGGGAGAGGAGCTAGGTGGCAGACAGGTACGTTTTTTAAAAGTTATTTTTTATTTTATTGTTCCCCCTAACCCCACCCTCCTCCGTCCCCCATCCACCCACCCCTTGAGATCTGTGGCAGCCGCCACTGGTAAGTGTTCTACTTGGAAAGGAAGTTTGATTCTACAACTGAAGGAGGTTTCTGCGGATAGACTTTGGGACTGCCAAGGGAAAGGCACCTGTGTACTGTATATCTCTTAGTGTTCATTCGGACATTAAATATGTTAATGTCCATAGTTTCAGCACAGTGCACTTTAGTAACATATCAAATTTGGGGGTCTAGCAGTAAAGAAAGAATAGAGTGCTATTGCGAAATGAAAGTACAAAGGAGCGCCTCGAGCATGTGATTGTTGCATTTGGCTTTTAATCTGCAGAACGTGAAAAAATATAATGTAATGTATCAGGTACTTTATAATTGCAAAGCCAATGGCAGTGGTTAACAGAGGGAAGCCATTTTAGACATTGCTACTCTTGAATAGAATATTCTTCTTAATTTTAAGGATACAAATGTGATGATGTTTTTATTTATAACTTGGTGTAATGCACCTATGTTCGTTTTAGTTGTATAGTAAGATACTTAACCAAATATAGTGAACTGCGCTGATAAAAAAGATGCTGCACGCCTGCGCAGACTGTTTTGCAAAAATATTTACGACTGCAGAGTACATGATGTGGTCTTGTGAAGTGACTAGGAGAGAACATGTGGATTAGCTGCAGGAGTGTAATATCCGTGCTCAATTAACTGTTGGGAGTATCTGAGAGTGATTCAGCATGTATTGGACAGAATAAACGTCAGTGCACTGGGCTGGTCTTACGTGACACAGTTAATGATGGGGACTCTTCTGCTAGAATCGATCATTGAGTGAAGTCTACCAGAGAACATTAGAAATAGTAACTCCTTACTGTTAGGAGAAGTTCTTCGTGGTGGTTAAAGGCCAGACATAAGTATTGCTGCAGCCTACTACAGAAAGGACTTGTGGCTGACTTAAGTGACCTCTAATCGCAGCCTAATACTCTGCAGCCTGCTGAAGTAAATACTTGTGTATGATTTAAGGACCCTGTCGTAATAGCCTACGTCGTATGTGTAGCAGGCTGCAGTGTCCTTGGCTGCATTCCCTTAGTTAGTTACTAAAGGTCCCACAGGAGCACAGCGGTGCCCCATCAATTTTTGGGTGGCAACGAATTATGAACAGAGCTGATGCTCTTGAATATCCTCCTTTTTATAACAGAGGAAAACATGGTAAACTTGTATTGGCATTACCATTAAGATAGGTACATAGGTGAAAATGGAAGGTAGAACTCATGGCTTTGACAATGTTTCCCAAGACATAGAATGCCTTCTTGCTCAAATAACCAAACACTCCTTCACAACCAAATATAAAACTACTGATTTGCACCTGCGCTGGTTTTATATCTTGAATTGAAGCTGAAAATCAGTGTCGTAATCAGTTACTGCAAGTACCACTCATCAGCAAAGTCCAATAAAGTCGGAATACATCTGGAGGTGCTTTCCATCTTGTGTCTTCAGTGAAAGTTCAAAAGTAAGAATTAGTGCTTCTGGGAAAGATATCACAAGAGAGCAGCTTCAGCTAGTCTGCAAGTGTGAAAGAAGGTAGTCAAATAAGATGCCAGGTAAAGCTGTGGATGCAGGGTATCTGATTATTAAAGAGAGGAGTTGCCAGCAGAGTGAAAGACAGGAGTATCACATTAGACAGCGACATGTGGGTCAGGGTGGCCAACAACAATATTCACTGAGGAGTGAGACCTTTTATGCCTAAAAGTCAGCTGACATGGAACTTCACTAAGGTTGAAGCAGAGGAGTCTTTGTCTTGACCAGCTAATATGCAGTGGAGAACATTGAGTAGGATTTATCTACACCAGGGAGTAATTAGGATATCTCATTGACTGGGGGGAATGGCTTGGGGTACAAGCAAGATGGTGGCACTGCACTGAGCTCCGGTGACCTTGCTGCTCTAGTACATGTCTCACAATGCCAAATCTGGGCAGGCTTACCCATACTAATTGGAGATAGATGGCGGAAGCTGACCAAAATCATGTTCTTCACCCAGGGATGCTGAAATCCTCAATTTGCAGCTGCAACGAGTCACAGCTGCCGACAGAACACTAGACAAGAAGGCATCCGAGTCCTTGCTGCATTAGTTTCCGCAGGGCCTCAGATCACAGCGGTTCAGTTAACTGGCTCTGTGCTTGTTCACCAGCGTGTACCATTGAATGAATGTTGTCAGGTGCTCCTCCTGCTTGCTTTCTCAATGGTAAGCTACACCGCCCGGTCCCATAGTAAAAGAACCTCCTGCCTCATGCACTCAGTGGACCCAGCAGACTTGCTGTCCTGTTATCTAGTCTGTGCTGGCTTCAATCCCAGGGTTGCAATCCCTTTATGGTTTTAGGTACCAAAGCGTGGACCCAACTTACAGGCCCACTTTGATCCATTGAGATCAAAGATAGCTTCAAGAAGAGGCTGAAGACTTGGCTCTTTCTTGCACTGGACACTCTTTGCCATTCATTATTGTAGCTCTGCCTTCTTGCTTATGCTTTTCTATGTTTGTTCCTCTTATGCACTAATCCTTGGGTGCAGTTGCTGTCTGATCTAGCACCAGGATAGTCTTGTCTGAGTGACTGTGGACCTATAAATGCCCTATTCATTTATGGCAAGGGTATTGTTGAAAGTTTGAGGCAATCCTGTCATTGTGGAGAGCTTAGAATTTTGACACCTCAAATGAGACTAACCAATTTTTGTGCTGTAAAGGTAAGCTTTTTGAGACTTTGAAACAGTGCCATATACCGGGTTACTCAGCACTGCTCTATCTGGATTTGGGATCCATCGAGCATTATCTATGTCATGGCTGATTCAAAGGAACACAAGGAAAAGGTAATTTAAAGAGAACTAAACAAGAACCTCCTATTCCCGATTCTCCAGTTAAAGCTAAAATTGAGAATCCGGCAACACTTGAGGCTGTTTTTAAAAAGACAGAATGTTGTATGTGATATTGCTCAAAGTACTAAGGCATAGAGTGACCTATTTCAGGTTGAAATAGCAGGCATCAATAAGGATATCAAAGACTAAAGAGTAGAATAACAGTACTGGATGGGAGGATAAGCACTGTAATAGATTGCAATAACGTTCACCCCAAACAGATATTGAAGCCTGATTCTTTAATAGCCTCTCAGACGTGATGTGACAGACCTGGAGGACAGTAATAGCAGAAGCTTTCATAGGATTTTTGGCTTCCTGGAGAGAAGGGAGGGTGCAGCACCCTCAATGACACCTTTTTTTGGAAAAATTGATTCCCACCACATTGAGTATCAATTTCACTAAGGACTTTGAACTGAACGTGCCCACCAGATTCCCAACATCAGACTTTATGACTTCACCTCACCCTGATCAATCCTCTGTAAACCATTATGTCATTAACAATATGAAAGTATTCTGGCCCATTTGAGGAAAGTTAAGTCTCTTATCATGGCAAGGGACTTAAGATCTCTATTTCAGAAGACACAGTTACCTGGAGGAAAAACTTTTAGGCCCTTAGGAAAAAGCTCACAGCAAAATCAACCCAACATTCCTTCATTCTCCCTTCTAATTATAAAATCATCTCTAAATGTAAAACACTGGTATTTACAGAAACTTCAGAACTGGAGTCTTTTTGGAGAACACATTTGAAACAAGAATGGATGAATGTCAATGATTCCACTTGTGGGAACTCTTGTTTCCACTGACATGAGCTTCAATTGGAGTTTCACACAAGTTACCCCAACGTATTATAATTTTACGATCTGTCTGTTATGTACAGTATATTGTGCCCTTGACTCACATGGCTTGTTTCCTATTTGATAATAAATGTCCTACTGATTGATCTATGTTACTTAGGTTTCTGTTGGTGCGTCATTTATGTTACCTCACCAACAATTCTCAGGGGCCTCAATCGCATCATAATTTGAGTCAATGAGATGTCACTCTGCTTGTAGTTCTAGGTGATGCATATTACCTACTTGCAAGTTTTGTTCATATTAATGCTCTCAATTGAGTCAACTGCTTTGATCCTGCTGCCACCAACTCATGTGGCCTAATGTCTAATTTTTAGTTATATGATTTCCTGTTACTCCAACAACTGTCAGTTGTATTTTTGTTTTGACTTTTAGTTGCAGTGGGGATTCTTGTGAGGATACTCCACATTTCCTGGTACTAAACTCTTCTCATTAGAGTATCCTCTCCTACCTTAGGACAGTTTTTCGGGTTGAGTTTTTCATCCTTGTTCATTTTCTTTCCTTCTGCCTTCTGTTCTGACACCCTCTTATGTGTTTCCTGCCTAATCGTGTGGTCCTTTATTGCTTTACAACTTTGCTATTGCCTGCGACCCACTGTCAAAACTCTCAGATCACTATCTTCTCACCATATGTACTCAGAACTATACCATGTATTCCTTGAGAGTAATATAACTTAAAACCAAAGGGCTTAATCACCCGATGAAAAGTGAAACGATAACTGATTATTGCAGTAGACCTGAGTGACCTGATATTGCTTCAAGACACTGAGTATAAGGTAGCCTTGTCCGTCTGTTGTGGCTGGATATCTAAATTGTTTTGCTTGGCAGCGATTCCAAAAAAGAATGGAGTAATTACTTTTATTTTGAAAAGCTTCTTTTTTTAGTCATTTAATAATTTACCCACCTACAAAGTGATGACACTGAACTCTGTGCTGTAAACATCCATGCCCATAACTTCACTGAGCGATGGTTGTGGTCTCACTTGACGGCCTAATCTGCAAACTTACCCTACATGGCTAGTATTATTTAAGGAGGTGATTTTACCTTACCAATGGATACTACCCTTGTTAGACGTCCACATCATTTAAATACAGAATTCCCAATGCACACAATAATATTTGCAATCTCTGCACCACACATGGTCTAGCTGACGTATGTACACGCCATCACCCCATTTTGCCTTCTCTACACCACATAACAGCTTTGCATGCATAGGTTTTGTACTATTAGATGCCTCCCTCCTGCAAAGAGCCATAGACTCCACTATTGAACTTATTTTAGTATCTGACCATGCCGCTGTTACCTTAACTCTTGAAAATCACTAATCACTTCCCCAAGAATTGCTCTTGGCATATGAACACATAAGTACTAAACTCCACAACTGAGGTTATGGGGTTAACCACTGAATTAGCTCTGTTTATTTGAGATAATGCAATGTTTTTCTCTTCCCCGTCACCTTCTAGGATGCATTGAAACGCACCATTAGGGAACGTTTTATTAGCCCCGTGGCAAAGAGAAACAAAGATGTCAAATTACTACTAGCCAAATTTGAGAATGAAATTGAGGCAAAAAAATCTCCATAGACCCATCTCTTCTACATGTCCTCAAATGGCTCACATGTGAATACAGTACAATAATATGTAGACAAGCACACTTAGGAGTCGAAGCTCAAAAGAGCAAAAAACTGTTCTATCTAAATGAAGCAGAGAAATCCCTAGCGAAATTCAAGCAGAATAGCAGTATAATAACGTTAATTAATGATCATCAGGGGACTGTTACATCTAAAAAACCAGACATTTTTGAGGTCTTCAAATCATTCTATACTTCCTAGTACACACCAGATAAGATTATTAGTGTGGATTCGTGCCTAGCCTTCTTGGGGAACATCCCAGTAAAATCCTTATCAGACAATGATAAACTTTCTCTGAATAAACCAATAGATAAAGGTGAAACTTTGCACACATTTAAACTCATACCCAATGGTGAAACACCAGGAGCTGATGATCTCCCCATCAATTTTTATAAAATAGTTTCTTCCACCCTGTTAGAGCCACTTGATTTGTTACTCAACCACTTAGGGTAAAAACAGCAGCACAACAGCCAAAGCTAATATATTTTTGTAATTCCAAAAGAAGGTAATAAGCACACTGACCTGAAAAACTTTAGATCCATCTCATTGTTAAATATGGAGGCACAAAATGTATGTAGAAATATTTGCTAAATGACTTGAACCCCTTAGAACTAAGTTGATCCATAATTCACAATTTGGCTTTGTCACGGGCAGTCTAGTGAGAGATTACATTTGTATGTTTTACCATATCATTAAAAAAGCTTCTTTGCCAAAATAGTTTGACACCAATGCTATAGTGTTAACCATGGTGAAGGCACTTGACAAAGTCACCTCACATTACATGGTGGCAGTGATCCATAGATATAATCTTGTAGAGCCTTATTCGAGAAGGATAATGGCACTATAGCCAATCCCACAGCAACTATTAGAGTTAACAGTGTCACCCCTAGCCCTTTCCCATTGCATGAGGAAACCAGGCAAGGCTGTCCACTGTCCCCTTAGCTATTTCTTTTAACTATAGACCCTCTCCTAGTAATGCTCAATACTGATTCAGAGATTAAAGGTTTCCAATTTGGTTCCTCTACTTTTAAAACAGCAACATATGCTGATGAAATATTAATCTTCTCTGAAGAGCCAGATTCAGCCATCATTAAGACCATTTACTCCATTTCTAGCTGTTCAGGATACTCCTTGAATAATGACAAAACCAAGGTATTTCCACTGAATATTCATTATCATCCCTCATGCATAGGACGCTCAGGCCTCCAGTGGCAATCTAAATTAATTAAGTATCTAGGCCGGAGGTTCCCAAACTTTTTAGAATTATGTCTCGCTTTTTAAAATCACAAACTTTCAGGATGCACTTACCTTTAATGGACATGAGACATGAAAAGGGGTGATTTTTTTTAATGTAACTAAATCATTGTGTGGCAGCACATTGTCATTTACAGACAGCACATTTCCCATTGAAATGGCCATTAACTTTTCACAGACGTACATTTTTAGTGGTAAAACTATATAGCACTTAAATAACTACGTGTGAAAATCGGGTTTCTGTGAATATGTAGTACTTGTGCATTAATAAGTAAAATGTCTTAATCTGTTTTAATCCTCCTAAAATGTCAGTTTCCAGCAAAAACGACTAAACTATAGTTAATTTTTGTTTTCCTACCCGATGAATACATACAGTTCATTTACAGGTATGTACATTGTTTTGTGCGTTGCAAAAAAAATCAATATCCTACAGCCTTTCTTTTCATGTTCCCTGTACTCCAGCAAGATTGTCACATAATCAACTTCTAAAACTCCTCTCACTTTACAGTCTTAGAAAAAAGTACACCAGTCTCATGTTAAAAGAGTAAGCAGCAATATGTCAGAATACAATACCCGATATTTGGTATCTGTCTTAGAAGGCAAATGTGACAGGATAAACACAGAATTTAATGCCATCTTCATTTATTTCTCTGACTTTTCCGGCCGATCGAAAATCAGCTTGTGACACACTGATCTAGGCATATGGTTCTCTAGTGATATATCCAAATCAATCACCTATAATGAACAGAAAACTTTCCAGAGACCTAAAGGTATACTTTCACTTTCGTCCCCTAAACACATCTCATGGTGGGACAGGATAGAAACTTTAGAATTTAGATATCTAGGGAAAACAGTGCAGTTTCTTTTAAATTAACACAAGTGTACGTTTGTGTAATGAAGATGCATACATAACATTTACGCAATGGAGATCGTTTTGAAAATATATTAAACTGATCTTACGGTAGCACATTTATTAATAAGCTTGCAACTTCTAAATATGATGGCTGCACATTGAGCTTAGCTATGTTAGAAATGTGAAGTCACTGCTTACACCAGGTTTTCTGAATATGTCCATCTCCCACGGGAACGTTAACTGCTAAATATATATTTTAATGAGTCAGAGCAAACATTTTTATTGTTTTAGAAGTACTGGTACTTCTTTGAAAGAGTCCAAAAGGAAATAAATCTCAAACACTGGAGTTGTTAAATTACAAACGTATTTTTGAACAAGAGAAGTTTTATAAGTGGAGTTCTCATGGTGAAACTTGAGGTGGGAGGTTCAGGACTGAGGGCATTTGAAAATTGTTTTCATTGAATTGATAGCGAACGTATGCAAGAGACCCCATTAGATGTGTTGGTGAAAGAATCAGTAAATTAATTAAAAAGGCCCAAGGCCAATACAGTAAAGTAATAATGCTGGCTGATCCGAGTGTGGGTCAAGCAGAAGAGTATAACAAATCTGTGAATTAACAGGGGCTAGAAAATGGGTGGAACAGATAACTGGCAGTCTTTTTCTACTGTCAAGCACTCTATTTCTTTTGTCAGTTACACCACCTCACTTTGGAACTTCTAACTGATTAAGTGTGCTTTCTATGTTGGGTTTCTTTTTCAGTATAAACTCACCAAGGCCACAGAGTTCTAAATTTCATCTGTCTCCAGACAACTACCCTTAGATGCTGAGTTGGATGGAATCTTACTGGCAGCAGTGGAAGTGTTATCCTGAAACAATGGACTTGCTGTGCACATGCTGCCTTACGATGCAGAAAGGATGCAAAAGAATGTAGAGCTCTGTGTGTGAAACAGGCTAGCAGAGTTAGAGCAGTAGGTAATCCGCAGCTCAGGTTTTTGACATTCATGACGCAGTAAGCATATCTTCAAACATTATATTTTTATTAGAGCAATAATTAGCCACAAGAATTATTCTGTCTGGGTGCAGTGATTTAAACACAAATGGTTTGGGATAGAAGGCGCCAACAGCAACGGGTATCAATTGCTCAGCCCAGGTAAAGCAGTGGACATAGCCTTGTGTGTAGGAATCTTCAGCAGCGCCGGAGCGGGATCTGATTGAAGATCTGACTCACAGGTCGCAGCCATCTTTACTCCATGGGTTGGGGGGAGGAGGGATTTGGCTTGGCAAGCAGCAATGGGCAGAAGGTCTTGCTGGGGGGGGGGACAGTACAGGAAAATGTAAGGTGTAAAGGGTAAAAAAAGATACTGAACATAAATAGGAAGTCAGGAGGTCCTACCCGGGTGCTGAGGGTGATTGACGAGAGACTGAGCCTGCACTCACTGAGCAGCAGAGCACCCCCCTCACAGCAGCTCCGATCGGAACACAAAGAAAAGTAAATAGGCACCCTTGTGATGGGCAAGGAACACACACACATTGCAGAGGCCTTGAAGTGGGCACCGCACTAAGAAAGGGAAATGAAACAAGCACACTTGTGGGAAGTGCTCATTGAAAATTAAAAGAAAGTCCATAAACCAGGAAATAAAATGGGACAAGTAGAATACAAGTCCTGGGGTGCTGCTCAGTGGGAGTTAAGAAATGGCTAAAAGGTGGGACAAAGAGACAAGACTAACCACTTACATACAAGGAAATTTTAAGAACACTGACAAATGAAACACAATGGGCAGAGATGAACCCCACAAAGCATATACAACAGGTTGTTAAGCGACAGTGCAAGCACTATCTAGGCTTGACTCCCCTTGTAAGTTTTCTTTCCAGCATGCTCCTGGTCGGTTTATCTGAGGCGTTCTTTTCTGCCATTGATAAAGTCACCTCAGAGTTTCTCTAGTGCAAAAAATGACCCAGACTGGCCCTTAAAAACTCTGATTAAATTATGAGAAAGGGGTTGCAATTTAGGTAACTAATTTGACTATCAGAATGCATTCCTATCAGCACGATACAATTTGTGCCCTGTTGCTAGTAGATAAAAACCTAGCCCCCAATATCAATAAATACATTGCTCTTTCATTATGGAACACCAAAAAAAAGGAAACCACAAATTCTGCCTCCATTGGGCCAGTATGGGTGGCTAAAGGAATTTGTTTAGGTTTGGATCTCTTTTCAGACACTGAACCCATGCCTTGCCACTCTGCAAGTGAAAATAAATTCTCACTCTCTAACCTTGACTTATGATTTCTTAAAAAAATCAAAGATAACCAAGCTTGAGCCTCCTGAAAAACACACTATCCACACATTCCTTAGCCATTCCAATCGAAAGGACGTTGCCTCACATATATATAAAATCCTGTACAAATCCATAAACAATACTGTTACCCCCTTACAGAGAACATGGTCTAAGTGTTTCCAAAGTTCAAGCTAGGGAGGAGGCCTGGCCCAAAATCTGTGGCAATATGATAAAAAATACAATGTATCCCAAAATTATCTCAAAGTAAATTCTTTTAAGCGCAATTGTTATACTAGATCCCGATTAAACTTTTTAGACTAGGCCCACTTGACTCAGACATGTGCTGTCCCTGTAAACAATCCCTTGGAGACTCTGAACCCATGTTCTTCACATGTAAGTGGCTGACCCCCTGTGCAGTATTTAGGGAAAGATGCGGAAGACATTGTAACGCGAAGGGTTAATTAGCTTGAGCAGTGTAGATGAGCGTAATGCCTGTTGAAACCCCCTCCCAAACATCGTGGAAAAGTTCATGATATTATTTTCATGCTTGTTTGTGTAGAAGACTCTGTCTCAACCTTGAGAACGAGAGTACAGGGAGAAGATGGAATGTAAAAAAAGGCTTGAGCAGAGCAGAGCAGCCAAGTACTGATAACATTAGCTAGAAAATGCCAGAATGAGATAGAATCCAAGCTTCGAGTTATTTAAGCACTGAACTGTGTGTGAGGGATTTGGAAGCTCGCAGATGGAATTGTGGAAGCTGCCATGGCCCAGCGCTGCCTCCCTGTTTGCTTGTGGTGCTTGAGGGGGAGAGAGGTCCAGGCAGGCGGTAGAGGGCTCCCCAGCATGTCGTGGATTAAGTTAAGTTTCCACACAGGGATAAAACACCTTTGTTTCGCTGCTCTATCATTACGACTGATTATTTATGCCTGCACTATGTTTATAACCTGAAGTATTCAGCTCGTTTTTAGTTTGCTTTCTGAACCTATTAGTGTGAACTGCTGCAATAACTGAAACATGCATTTAGGTGTGCAGTAAATCAAAGCTTATCAGAAGTATTTAGTTCGTTTATATATTGCCTTCTGAACATCGTAGTGAGAGCCTGCTGCAGTAATTGAAACATGCATTTTGGTATGCAGTAAATCAAAGCTTATCTGAAGTATTCAACTGATTTATATTCTGCTTCCTGAATATCGTAGTGCAATGCATTTTAGTATACAGTTAATCAAAACATATCTGTCAATTAATTATTTGCCTATATATATATATGTAGATGCTTTTCATTGCTAGTCTTATTCTACTATTGTTAATGTGCTAAATGCTTACATTTTAGCTGCAATTCTAGTAAAGCTAAATTGTATTTATAATTGGCGTGTGGTCCTTCATTGAGCGTAATATTGACTTATACCGAACAGGTGTCAACCAGACACCTGGATAAGACACCCCCATACTGGTTGAAGATAACATACCAACTTAGCAAGATCTTTAAGGCAAACATTACTTTAGATTTTGTCTCTAATGTTGGGTCCATCTGCTTCATCTAATACATCGGATCTGTCAGAGGTAGGCCTAGCCCTCCTTCACCTCTTACTAACCATCGCCCTTAAAGTCATCCTCCTTGGCTGGAAATCTATGACTCCGGCCTCATTCCATACTTTATGGACATGGGTCATTTATCTTAGAATCTCATACAATGACCTATCAAAATCTTCAGGGGTTCACATAACCTCACAATAAATATGGACAACACTGGACACCTTTCGGGAAATCTGCCTTTGCTCCCTCAGTACATCTCTAGTCTATGTTGGGTATCGCTGGATAGATCATCCTAATCACTGACCATATGATTTACTTCCCCTCTTTTCACTGACCCTTCACTCTCTCCCTCTCCCCCTCTTGGCTTTATCTTGTTTGGTATGGTTTTAGGTATGTGTGAATTCCTTCTGGTGTCTGATGCTTGCTGAAATGGCCTACTTTTTCTGCATGTTATGATTAATGATATTTCCTTTACTCATTATTACTATTTATCTTCATGCTAGTCTCAAGTATCAATGAGGGTATTTTCTGTATCAGACAATCACATTATGCTCTATCGTCTTATAAGAGCTTAACTTACTTTTATATTGGCAGTACCTTGCCTATTTCATGTATACGAACTACAAACAAGTATCTATATCGGTGTTGACCTTTATTGATTGTATGTATTATTTTTATTTTGAAGACCAAGACAATCTTTTGAACTAAAAAAAGATATCTATTGACTCCTATGGAGGAATGTTCAAGAATTTGAATGCTAATTGAAAACCGACTAGTATTTGTTGGCACACTTGTAAACATTGCGACTTGCCTTTATTATGCGGGAGAATCAGAGTTTCAACTTTTTGCTTACCTTTTAAAAATGTCACCTGGTCCCTGGTCTTGCTGGCCACTCTAGCATATTAGCCTAGGGCACTGTACTATAGCTCATAGGCCCAGTGTCAAAATGGAAAAAGGAAAAACTACAAGTCCTACAAGACATTAATGAAATTATCTACCACCAGACCCTCTGGGGCATGGCTCTGCAAACATCATGAAACTACTAATCCAACACAACCTTACTACTCATTCAATTTTACTTGATCCTTGGACTGGTAAGCTAGAAATAGCAATCTACCATGATCAAGCCCCTTTTGAAAAAGCTCACTCTTCCACCTGATCACAATAAATACATTTTGGGTAATGGTGAATACAGCAGAGATCTAAAAACAATTCATCATGTTAAACCTATTTTCTACAATGGTCACTTACCCAGGCAGTCTGCTCCCCAATAGCCCGGACAGCAGTGAGGCATTAGAAATTGCTTCCAGCAGATATGTTGACATCCAGGTAGATACACAGAGTATGTCCTCAATTGAAATTGGTACCTTGTAATAAAATATTGAGATAAAACAATTAGGATGGCTGTCATTATGAGTTTCATGACCTGGTATTGATTTGGACCTGAAAATATCAGACTTAACAGTGTACAATGGCACAAAATGCAGCAAATATCAGACTTAATAGAAGAGTAGCATAAGAGGTAGCAAATATCAGACTCAAGAACAGAACCGCTCGGGAAGCATCAAATATCAGACTCAATAGTAGACTGGTGCAAGAGGCAGCTAATGTCAACAGCAGAATGGCTCAAGAGGCAGCAAATATGCGACTCAGCCGTAGAACAGCATAAGAAGCAGCAAATAGCCTCAAGATTAGGAAAGCTCGAGGCATAAAATATCTGACTCAATAGTAGAACAACGGCAAAAGAAGCAGCAAATATAAGATTATAAAAGAGAGCAGCACAAGAGGCATCATATGTCATGTTGAACAGTAGAACTGCTCGAGAGGTGCCAAATATTAGACTCAGTAGTAAAGCTCAAGAGGCAGCAAATATCAGGCTAAACAGTAAACCGGTACAGGAGAAGGCAAATATTCGATTCAACAGTAGAAATGCTAACAAGTTGGCAAATAGCTGCGTCTACTTTAGAACTACACAAGAGGAGGAAAATATCCAACTAAACCACAGAACAACTCAAGAGGGGACAATTATACGACTCAGACTTTGGATGCCTCTCAACCGAATCATCCTCTCATCCTACATAGCAATGGTTCCCCTATTGATGTTATATGGAGCAGAGGTGCTTAGTCAAGAATCGGGGTATAAATGGGGAAAATTGGAGGATAACTGTCTTAAACACATTTGGGACTGCCTAGTATTATGCTTCAAGCAGCAAGAAAGGAAACTAAGTTAAATTCCTGGAACTCTAGTGCATCTTGTCTACCTCTCCATTTTTGGCAAAAACAGATAATATCCTGTAAAATAAGTGTCAACTTAAATTAAGAAATCTTGAATAGAGAGAGAGTGTGGGCAGGACGAGTAAGGGAACGCTTGCACATTTTTCCACAGTATTTTAATATACAGGATTTCAAATGTGATGCCCCTGTATTATCATAAAAAGGACTTTTATGGAAAGATAAGCCTTGGGGCCAAGATAAGCCTTGGGGCCAAAAAGGAGAGATTTGCATCACCTGAGTTCTAAGAACTCCACCTTCGTCCTCGAGACTACTAGAAAACGCTATTTCATTTCCCTATCTGTCCAATACACTGAACCCTGTAATACAATTAGCAATTTTAAAAGTTTGCACGGGCAGAACCTGGCTTTTGCACTGGAAGGGAGAAAGGTAAATATTGAAGATGCTAACGGGAACTGTAACTGTGGTTTAGGCATTCACTGTTCTCGAGTACATGTATGAATAGACTAGTAATCTTTTTTGTCTAAGAGACATTTTTTAAAACCAGTTTGTAAGTAGTATGCAGTTGTGGGCTAGGAATGGATGCAATACGACTTGTATAAGCATGCAATTTTTTGATGTAACGTGCTGTGGGATGGTTTTTTTATTGGTTTTAAATAGGGTTGAGTGATCTGATAGAAGTTTTAAAGATTATTTAAACAAATGTTTGCACTGTACAATTTAACAAACCTTGTGGTTTAAACAAATGTATTTTTACTGTTAATAATGTGTGTCTGACAACTTTAGAACGGCACAACAGGCAGCAAATATCTGACTTTACTTTAGAGCCCTACAAGAAATGGAAAATGTCCGAATAAAGTTTAGTATTCCACAACAGAAGGCAAACATCTGAATTAATAGAAGAAAAGCACATAATCTACAAATACCAGGCCATCCATGCACACCTACATATGCTCCTTCACTAGGCCCATTTGTTTAGTGTAGAAAGAGAATATTGAAGTCACTGAGAAACTACACACATCGGTTTAACAGGAGTTGTTCCTTGTACACAGAATTCCTTCTTTCTTTTCTGTCACTTTATTCATGAAGCTTGCTCTCCTATGAACAGCAATGTTTTCACACCACCTGCTAATTATACTTTATGTTGGTGGAGTGTGCTGCATTAATGCTCCCTGCTCCTTGTCTTGCTTCGTAGCTCGAGACCGATGATTTTTTAACATTATATTTTTATATTCCCCAGAAGCGTCCAGTAGCTGGCATGACCAATTTTAGGGCCCCATTTCGAGATGGGACAATTTCATATTCCTCATTTGTAGTAATAATCTGTATCTTATAAGAGTTTTCGTCCAAAACATTTAAACTAATCCACTATATTTGCAAATATAATTTCAATTACAAGTTGAGTCTTCCCCCACCAGGATTTGAACCTGAAACTTGCAGATAGTATTCAGAACGCAGCAAAGAAAATTTGGTTGAATTAGCTATTTTAGCAGCTTGTGACATAATGGGCAGATCACTGGGCATATTTACCATCTCTTAGCTTCTAAAAGAGTAGGTCTGTGTGCCTCTGCAATGGCTACTTTTATTTAACGTGTTAACATGTACTGCTTGGCATGCGTAAACGAGTTTTAATTTGCTAGAAAAGAATGATTAACTTAGGCATGTTTCAGGTAGCATAACTAGGCCTCTTTGACAATCATTCATGAACTGCTGCAGGAAAGTATATGTTTATGTTAGGAGTTCAAGCGGCAAGTGCGCGTTTGTCTTTCTCTAGTTTAGAAAATCTGCATAAATGCAGCCTCAGCCCTTGTGTGCCCCCATATAAAGGTGTAATAATGTGTGGGAAGGATGTTCTTTCTGTTTAAAGTTATTTAGCCGAGCTCTGCTGTAGCTAAACTAGCTATTATATTACTGTATTTCATAATGTATCATGTTATCTCCTTAATTAAATGTGTACAGCTTTACCCAATACAATGCTTTAGGAAGTAGGAGTTACTAGGGGTGCTGTACAAAATAATAGATTGATAGGTTGTCATGAGTGAAACATTTTAATCTAAACCTTCTACGTATTGTTGTGATATGAACATGCGTGTTTTCTGTCTCAAAACATTGTAAAAAAACAAGTTACTTTGGAGGAGAGCCAGTGATGATCTGGGCTTTCTTTAGGTAGGGACTCTGTCAATCTATTTTACACATTTATGCTATTTCTTCTGATTTATTATTTATTCGTTTTTTGCTTTCTGTGATACTATTTTTAAATACACTCACAAGGTTATTCCCTTTAGAAATTTATCATGTACAGGGTTTATTACTAGCATTGGACTACATCTATGAGACACTCGGACAGTCCCATTCCTGCCAAACTTAATTTCTTATTAAACCGTCAACAGTTTTTGATGGCCCGTTTGGGGAGTAAATTAAACTAACATTAATTAGGCTAAATAGTGGAAGCATTTGGTTCTCCAACTCCTTGGAGAATCGTGGAAATGTTTGGAGTATTGCCAGTATACCTGCAGATGTTGTCCGGACGTTTGCTTTGGTGAGTAAAAGGAGGGTCTTAAGATGTGTGTTTTCTAACGTGCGGTGTGTTTTGGTAATTGCATTTGTGTTGTGGTAGGGTTTCATTCGTGGTTAGTGGTATATTATGGTTGGTTGAAAAAAAGTGTATTATTAAATATTGTTGATGTTTTATCTGTCTTGACACTATATTTTCTGTGAAGATTTTGGAAAATTTGAGCTAGGTAAAAGTGCCTGTGAAAGACTTAAAGGTAGCACTTAGGTTTAAAATTAATTTGACGTTATGAGATCTTTACCTGTGAATGAGTACTAATTAGTAAAGAGGTGTTTATTCTGTGCACAAAAGTAAACTATACTGATTGCAGGTTAGGTTATTGCTTGCAAAGCCTCGCTAGTTGATTGCGATGGTGTAGTGGTTTGAAATGCTACTTCCCTTTTGTGGTGAGTTTGACTTTTATTCCTTGACCCAACACAGGTTTATTGCTTTTGGTTTTATTGAATTACTGTATTTGAGATAATACATGAAATTATATTGCAATTGATTGTGCATGCATATTGTGAAGTTTAAATCAACAAAGTGTACAACCTTGGTAAAATCTAGGAATTCACCATCAGAAGGGGAAATTCCACCTCTGTTTGGAAGTGATGCATATGAAATGCATCGACTCACCGCATGCATACTTGTCTATGTTTTAAAAATGCCACAAAATTACGGCAAATGATAAAGCTCCAATCTCTTGAAAATAGTAATTGAAGAAACTTCATTATTTAAGGCATATTTTGTTTGAAATTAAACTACAACCAAGACCGACATAGTTTGAAACAGTTAATAAATTACATCAAGTATCTAATGAGAAAGCATGCAAGACAATGTTGAAAGGTGAGATTGGCAAGGCTGTTCATAATAGGATGGATGTAAGACTGAGTTTTGGGAAAAAGTTGTGGCAACCGGAAGTGTTATAAACTGTGGATGCATTTCTCATAATTGCTTGTGACTCAAATGAAACCAAATCAAAAGAGGATAAGTATAACAATAATGATGCAAGAAAACAATGATTCTGAGGAAGAAGTTGAATGTATGGGTGCTTTATTGATTGTGACAAGACCACCTCCTTATAATGAGTAACAAGTTCAGATTGAAGAATCTGAGTTGAGTGAAACAAGTGAAAGGAAAGATGATTCAGAGGTTGGTAAATCATCAAAAAGTGAGATAAGGATTGTGAAAAATAGTGCTTTAACACATATAGTAAATTTAGAAGAATTTGCAGAGTCAGATATTTATCAGTTTAAAATTCAAAAAGTGACTTGTGATTCATTGGTGTTTTTGCATTTGGAAACAGGGAAGCAAGCTTGTCATGCATATGAAAAGAATGGCTGGAGAATTGGGTGTGAGAGTGGCTAAAAAGAGAATTTGAGAATCTTACAAAATGAGAATGATGGAATCTGATTTTTTTTTAAAAAGTATTTTACAATTAAGAGCAAACTTCAGAGAACTAGAGAGATTGAAAAAGCAAAAAGATGACAGAACTGAACAGCAACAGAAATGTAAATGACAAAAGTCATGAGTGTTGAAAGAGTATCTGTTGACAATTGCTGGGAGGAGCGTGTGTGCATGTCCCCTGGAGCAGGGTCCTTTGGACTTTTACAAAGGGGTTTCCAAAACTTTGATAGGAACCTGAAAAGTGGTACACTGAAGTGGATAGGATTGTGACTGCTTCAAAGTTGCTTTGGAAGATTTGGGTGTTGTATTTTCAATTATTTTGATTCAGTGTAATAAATTGGGTTACTGATTGGGGCCCGCCTCAAGCAGCAACCACAGTTCTCTTCATGGTGAAGTCACAAACAAACCCTACATTAATCTGTGCTCAACCCTCAGGTAGCTTGGCACAGAGCAGTCAGGCTTAACTCGGAGGCAATGTGTAAAGTATTTGTGCAACACTTGAAAACAGTAACACAGTGAAAACACTACATAAAAAGCATCCCACACCAGGTTAGAAAAATAGAAATTAATGTATTTGATACAACAAGATAAAAACAAAAAAAATCAATCAGTAGAACTTGAGTCATGAATTTTCAAAGAATAAACTGTGGTATAGCGCTTAAAAGCAAAAAAGCTAGAGGACTGTAGTGGCACCACTTGGCAGGGTAGACTCACAGATGGCGGAGTCCAGTTGCAGAAGCAGCCCAGAAAAGGAGCTGGGAGATAGAACGCTAGAGTAGCTTTTAATAAATAAAACAAGACAAAAATGAAAAAAATCCAATCAGTAGAACCAGAGATATTCAGTTTTAAAGGCTTTAGTAAAAATAACACCCAAAGGTGTAAAGCACCACCACCTGTGGATATCTGGTCACGTCAGACTGGGGTGAAGTCACAAATTCAGGCTGACCGTGATGGAGCATGGGCTGGCTACAAGGACCCAGTTAGGTCCCCTGAACACAGTACCTTCAATTCTAGTTTGCGGATCGTTGTGAGGATTTGTGTCGAAGATGCATCTCGCAGCCGAAGTGATCTGTTGGTTCTCAGATGTGGCGAGGCTGCGGTGCGAGGACTTTTTGCATCATTGTTGAAGATCCTGTCGATGAGGGTTTGCGATGTGCAGTCTGCAGTGACGGATGTGTCGCACAGTCAGGGCGATGTGTCAATTATGAGGAGCAGCAAGGCTGCTATGTGGAGTATGGTTCCGCCGTTGATGCTGCCATCAACGAGGAATGCAAGGGTTTGCACTGAGATTGCATTGAGCATTTCCATAGGTGATGTGGGCTACAGTGGCAATGCTGGCCTTTGCGATAGGTCCAATCCTCGCAGCCGTGCAGATCCATCCATTCTAGTTGGGGTTGCACCCTGCAGTAGAGGAGATCCATTGGTTCTGCTGGATCCACGGACATTGGCAGAGCATCTCAAGCCCACTTCTAAGGGTCCAGGACTGGGGTGGCACCACTTGAAAGAGTAGACTCACAGATGGCAGAGTACAGGTCCAGGTCCAGGTGCAGGTGCAAGATTGTAGGAGCCTTCTATCCCTGAGGCGCAAGTCAGGAGGCCAGCCAACCAGCCCTTGGAGTCACTTTGGGGTTCTGGATTCAAGATGCATGTCCAGTCCTTCTCACCCATTCAGGATGGCAGCAGGCCAGCACAGCAAAGCGGGAGTCCAGCAGAGTGCAATCCAGTAGAGTAGCAGCTTCAGCAACACAGCAGTCATTCATCCTGGCAGAGTATCCATTGGTGCAGAATTGTACTGAAGAGTCCAGTATTTATACACCGTTGTGCCTTTGAAGCGGGGTAGAAGCTTAAAGAGATTTTCCTTTGAAGCCCCGGGCATCGTTCCTCCATCCCATCCTGTCATCGAGAGCTCATCCATGCACATCGGGCTTGCTACTGTGTGTGGCTGCTAGGAGGAATTCACAAAGCTCAACTGTCAGCTATGCCCAGTCATGTACCCAGGCACAAGCTAAAGGCACTAAAGGGCTAAGAAAGGAAAATGCCAAATTTCTATAAGTGGCATTTTCAGAATTGCAGTTTAATTCCAAATCCACCGTAAGTTAAGATTTTAAACTGATTCCATGGACACCAAACATGAATTTGAGGATCTTTTCCCATTTGGAAATTGCACATATAAAATGTAACAAGGCAACTCCAATGTTATCCTATGAGAGAAATCGGCCTTGCAATAGTGAAAAACAAATTTGAGTTTTTCACCACCAAGACATGTAAAACTTAAATGTCCATGTTCTACTTTTTAAATATATTGCACCGTACTCTCCAGGCTGTCCAGGGCCTACTCTAGGGGTGACTTGTATGTATTAAACAGGAAGGTTTGGACCTGGCAAAAGGTTTATTTTGCCAGGTCGAAATGGCAGCTTAAAACTGCACACACATGCTCAGCACTGGCAGGCCTGAGGCATGTTTAAAGGGCTACTTAAGTGGGTGGCACAACCAATGCTGCAGGCCCACTAGTAACATTTAATTTTCCCTGGGTATATGTAGTACCATTTCACTAGGGACTTATGAGTAAATTAAATATGCCAATTGGGGATAAGCTAAAATTATCATGTTCACAGGAGAGAGCACAAGAACTTTAGCAATGGTTAGCAGTGGTAAAGTGCACAGAGTCCTAAGGCCATCAAAAAGAAGATCAGCACTAAAATGCAGGAGGAAGACAAAAAGTCGGGGGGAAGACCACTCTAAGGCTGACAGGTCTAACATTAAGTATTTATGGGATGAGTGTAAAACAATGGTAAAGCGGCCAGTGATAGAACTGCATAGAGATGATCCTAGTAACAAGTCTTCACCTATTGTTGTGCAAACAATATGCTCAAGTAATTGAGCATTTGAAAGAAAAGGTTCCTGCAATACACGTTAATTGGTCAAAAATTATGAGATTGACCCAAAATGCAAATGACCCAGTCCATGCATATTATGAGAGTTTAAAGCACAATTACAGGCAACTCTGGGATGATGATCCATCAAAGGCAGCGTTTCCGCTTTTGTGTTAGGCTTATTTATGGATCTGAGTTCAGACTCAACATAGTTGTATGTGTTGGCATGCAGAGTTGTTGGACAAAATACTTGCATGTGCATAATGTTGTAGAGATTGTCAGTAGAAAAATAAGTCAAAGATAAGTTGATGTGCAGACTCAGTTCTTTCCGAAAAGATGTCAAGGTGTTTTTCAGCCTATAAGTGTACAATTTCAGTCCTCCAAGAGGTGGCTGAAATAGTTTCTGAGGTAGAGGTAAAAGTTTTAATAACAATGCTCATAATGGTCAGATGAAATGTGGAACGTGTCACATTTATGGTAAAGAAGGCCAGTGGAAAAGAAATTGTAAATTTAATGTGATTGAGTTTGCAAATGGAACACAAATAGTGCCTCAAATGAATATCGTGCAGGAGAATATGAACCCAATGGCACATAATGGGATGACAAAAACAGCAAACCCAGTTCTACCAACACCTGTACAAAATGTGCAGAATACAAGGCAAATTCATAGAATTATGTCTTCAGCTCCAGTTTTACAACCAGAAATGCAGACTACTGAAATGGGATGGGATTTCCACATGATTGTAAATTACAGCAAAATGTAGCTCAACATCAAATGAAACAATCAGTAATTCATGACACTTCAGCAATTTCCAGCTACACCTGAAGTTCCTTATGGACTGAGTCAGTCAGAATAATGGGGCCTAAGGGGCAAGAGGATTGTATGCATGGTGGAGTCCTAGATGTAGACTAGAATGGTCCCTTTATAGAAGGAAAATTGAATGGCCATATGTATAATTTTTTGTTGGTACAGGTGCTACCCACTGCACTGTTAGACAAGTGAAAGATAAAAAAATACCCCTCTCGGTGGGTGGGGGGGGGAGAAAGCCCAAGTCATAGGTATTTCAAATAAACAGGTGACTAATCAGTTGTAGTGTAATGTTCCTATACAAATAATTTCAGCTATAAATAATTAATGAAACAAGAGCAATACATCTAAGAGGCAGTGATCTGTTATGAATGTTGAATTGTGAAGTTTATTGCACACCTGATGGTGTTTGCACTATACAAAAGATCCTGATGTCGATTTGAAAATGAAACAACAAAAACTATATTTGGCATGTTCCCCGCTCTCACTGAAAAGAGACTGGGCTGATCAAAAGTGCAAAACCAGTGCAAAATACAGTGAAACCAGATGTGGTGTTTTCACGCATTCAATAATGTAAACATTCTTGTGAAGCTTAAGAAGGGAATGCACCTGTGATTGAAAAGATGCTGCAGTACGGCACTTTAAATAATGTTTTGGGATGTTCATGTAACTCCTCTATATTGGGCGGTGCCACATTGCTAATGCGACATTGCTATTAACCCTAATGGCAAAGGGACCAATTCCCTTTAGTATATATGTCTGATTCCCTTAATGCAGGCTTATCAAGTCATATGGCAGGGAGCAATATATTCTTAAGTTAGACATATGTTTTTAAAATGTCTTTCCAGCATCACTTCAAAATTGTCATTTTGTTGGGGAAGGTTAGGAGCCCAATTGGCTAACACAGAGTTAGATGCTGTACACTTAAACATGTCAAACTTCTGAATGAGACCACTTAACCAGGTAAAGTAAGGTATCAAATTGATGGGAAAATAAAACCCGATCTGATGGTCAGATCGGATTTAATGTCACTATTAATTGTAAGCAACTTTTAGAAAGCTGCTACTGCACACTCCAGCTAGTACAGTGGCCCCACAAAGACCATTCACACCGATGGGTTTCTGACCATCTCGGGCATTGTGTAAACAACTCCCAGGCCTGGGAACAAAAGGATTGGCCTTTGAACGAGGTGTGACCTCCTCCCCTGGGAAGGCTGCAAAGGGTGTTGCCCCAAAAGGCGAGTTTCAAAAGTGAAGCCACCTTTGAAGGGCTGCTGGTAACAACACTCCTGAGCAGAATGCCATTTGTTCATGCAGACATCTAGGAGACAGGGCCAAGAGGGGGAAACCAGTGTTAGAACCGGTTTCCCTGTGGGCATGTAGCCCACTGGTAGCCACACCCAGAGGGTGGGCTACCATGCTCCTCATGACCAAGGAAAGGTTGTGCCATTTTGGAAGGGGCAAGAATGGGGCACTCTGCTATAATCAGGTGCCACACATCACAGGAACTTTGTCACTACAGAGAAGAGGACCCAGTAGCCCGTTGGCTATTGACCGCTTGGTCCCCTTGAGGAATGTTTCTGTGATAGAATGGGCACCCCTGGCACCCTAATTCTTAGTTCATGTTTGGAGAAAAAGAGAGGACCGAAGAAGGCTTGTCCTGCTGGCCTTTGATTGTGCAAAGAGAGGCTGCACTGCTGAGAGCATTGCACCTGCTGCAAATTTGGGCCAGTGTGCTGGGACCCTGCCTGTGACTTCCGACGTTGAGAAAACTTGATTTCCCAGCTTCGCCAACTCCAGTGACTCCAAGGATCATGGTGGCTGGTCCCCTTGAACCTGCTACAGGGACACAACCCGACAAAGAGCCAAAGAGCCAAAGAGCCAAACTCGACAAAGTGGTAGCCCCGGTGGAAGCCCCGGGCACACCAACAAAGGAATTTGAGATAGCCAAAGTCTACGCCCGAGCCTGTCGGACCTGGGAGAGCTGTCAGTGACCAGATTTGTTGGACTACAAGGGCACAAGCCCCCACCAAAGGTTTTGCCTCTAACCGTGGTGTATCATCACCAGTGGCACAACTGCAGCTGTGCAACGACTGCAACAAAGAGGACTTTGAGGGACATCAGTCTACATGACCAGGTTTGCCCCACATCACCTGTGGACTGAGGAACCACCACAGAGAAGCCACCATCGACCACACCACTACCGCAGCAACCTTGTGAACATCTTTGCCTGTTTCCCTCAGCATCGGGATCACTCTGTTGTTTCCCATGGCGATCTTGTATTAAAGTTGGGAACTTGTTTTAAAATCTCTCAGGTGGCCAGGTAAACGTACAAAATGTAATTTCTGCACCCCTAGATCTTGTTTCTGTCAGACTTGTTTGGCCAAGCCTGACCAGAATACTACAACTAGCTTTTTCAAACTTTCAGAAAGTTTTCAAGCTTTGTGTTTACCACTGCTTGTTTGCAGTTGCATTTAAAAGTTCTAAAATCTGTAACTCCAGGACCCTCTGGTCATTGTTGATGATCAAGGACTCTAAAAATTCATCAAAATAAGCTTTATTTTTATTAGTTGTTATTGTGTCTTCTTTTTGGTGTGCGATTTTTCTTATCCTGCAATATGATGCTGTTAAATGCTTTACACTAAGTTCCTTTACTGTGCCTTTCTGATTGCAACCACAGTTACCCAGGGTTGAGCTAGAGGTTACATAAACAAGACTGTTCTTTCCCAGATTGGTCTCTGAGAGTGTGCTCTACAATAAGACTACCTGGCCCTATCATATAGTACACCCAGATCCTCACAATAGTCCATATCTTTTTGCCTTTAAATATCAAACTAGAGCCCTGGCTTGAGCTATGATCCACAAGGGTACTCCAATGTATGCTGTTTCAGTTTGCACTACTCTATTGCACACTATTCCACTATATGTGACTACACTCTACCCCACTCTAGTAGAGTGTATGCCATTCCACTCTACTAGAATAGTGTACAGTGGAGTGGCGTACAGGGAAGTGGTATAGGGTGGAGTTGTGTGGAGTGGCTTACAGTGACCACTTTACTCTATGCCACTTCACTCTGTACCACTCCCCTGTACGCCACTCCACTGTACGCTCTTCTAGTTTTTACAACTCCACTGTACCACACTCCAATCTACCAAATTCCTCTCTGCAGCACTCAACTTTACGTTATTCCACTGTAGGCCACTCCACTCTTCAGCACTCAACTGTTTGCTATTCCACTCAACGCTACCCCACTGTACGCTACTCCACTCCACAATACACTATTCCACTGTATGCAACTACACTTAACACCACTCAACTCTATGCTATTCTATGCCACTCCACTCTACCCTACTCTACGTATGCCACTCCACCTACTTTCTGTACACCACTCCACTGTATGCTATTCAATCTGCATCACTACACTGTATGCCACTCTGGTGTATGCTACACCACTCTACGCTACTCTTCTGTATGCTATTCCTCTGTATGACATTGCAATCTATGCCACTCCCCTGCGTGCCACCCCAGTTTATGCTATTCCACTCTACCCCACTCTATGCCACTCCTACTCCACTAAACGCCACTTCCCTGTATGCCATTCTACTCTGTGGTATTCTACTGTAGGCCACTTCTCTGTACCCCATTCCAACTTACGCCACTCCACTCTTCATTGGCATTAACAACACTCTACAACAATCTATGCAACTCCACACTAGTTAATATACTCTACTCTGAAACACTACTCCCCTGTACTCTACTGCTGACTCCACTGCATGCTACTTTATGCCACTCAACTGTATGACACTCTAACCCAGGGTACTCTACCTTACTGATGCGCACTCTCCGCTACTTCTCTGTCCAACACTCTGATCCATTCTGTGACACTTTACCCCACTGTGCAACACTTTTCAACACTCTATAACACATTCTACTCTGCCGTACTACACACCATTCCAGTCTACAACACTTTACTCAACTCTATGCTATGCTACTCCAGAGGGCTTCACTCCACTCTACTGCACGACACTTTACCACACTGTATGGCACTGTACAGCACTCCATTTCACATCGCTCTACTCTACCACACTCTACTCCACTCTATGTAACAACACTCTACAACACTCTTCCACATTCTGAGCCATTAGTCTCACTCAGACACACGACTCCACTGTACAGAGAAGATCCTGCTGCCATTTATAATACTATCCTAAACTCTACATTATACCTGTCCACTTTAGAGCACTCCACACCATTGTGCTATACAACACTACACTACACGATATAACCATTTACTCCACTCTACCCCACTCCACTGTACCATGCTCCACTCTACAAAACTCCACTCTAAACCACTGCATTATACACCACTCCACTGAACCACACTCACCGTACTCCACTCTACGACACTATACTCTGTGACAGTACACTGTAAGACACTCTCCTCCACTCTGCTCCACTTAATGACATTCCACTTCACAACAATAAATGCTATGATTAAAAACAAATATTTATTAAATATAAAAAAATCATTGAAATTCAATGAAAAAAACAAAGGCTAAATCTTTGTTATAGTTAGGCAAACTGTATTTATTCTTTCTATGCAAACCAACTTACAAATTCCAAAGTTATAGTTATACCTTAAGTTTATAATATGTGCACCACTTTTATTATAACTGTATTAATTGTTTATCTACAAACTAAACTTAAACTACACAAATTTTAATTTCTAAACGTATAACTTTAATGTATAATTTATTCAACTCTTTCAAGCTGTTACTTGTGCACCTCCATATACAGTGTACTCAACTCAGTAGCCACACTACTTTAATTGTAACTCCTGTCTTCTCCATGCACAGCTTATACCCTTATATATCATTTCACCTATGCCATTTAAAATAATAGCATTTACAAGAATAGATTTGATATTGCAAATCATATCTTTTGTGAGAACACAGCGCATGGTAAAGTGGTGAGTAATAGTTAATGTAGTGTGGCTCCTGGGTTGGTCTCTGAAAACCAGGATGGGCTTGACTGTGTTCCAAGGAGCACTTTAGATATAAACAGCAGCCGGGGTCTTGTTTTAGAATATAAAAATACCTTGAACACCCCAGGTATCCTTTTATTGGTGGTTATTCAGGTATAATTAATTAAAAGCTGAATAGGGGGTAAAAAATAGGGGATCAAACTGACACCCTCTGATGAAACATGCCACTACATCTCTGTTTCCATTGCAGAGAGCGTCACATTGGAATGTCTGATCCCATCAGAAATATCCATTGGGTGGGGACACCCATTAGTGTGCGCTGTTGTTCAAAACTGAGAACATGTCCTTTCCCCCAATAAATTCTCTCTCCTCTTCCCTGTAGGCTAGCTGGTTGTCTTCCCACTTGTTTTTTGTAATTAACCACAACTATAAAAGTTCCTTAGCATCATCTAGTAACACATACATAAAGAACAACCACAATGCAGTCTAGCAAGGCACATCTCTGATGCTCTTGACTTCACCCATGCCTGCTTGGTTCCGTAAGACTTGAAAGTGGACGGGCCTGTGATGTAACCAGAAAGGTGATCAGTAAGACACAAAAAACATTACAGGACCTGTAGAGACAATCAATCTGCCAGCAGATTACTAGCCATAAACTGCACTTCTATCTCTCATAACTCCTCATCCATCGCACCTCTAAGCACTGTGTCCCATAACAGGATAACCACACCATGGTGGTCATCACACACGACATGGAAACACTTCCTGCATAGGATCAAAACAAGAATAACGCCCTTTTAAATAAAGGACTGTATAGCCCAGCATGCTATCCCTGTGTGCAAGCACTTCAGCGCCCCAACTGGCTGTAGTAAGTGCTATATAAATATTACATTACAAAGCACATGATAGAGCATGGTGACGCTTAGTAAAAATATAATCGACTGCCAAGTGGTGCACTCTTCACCCTGTGTAGCAGCTGGAACAATCTTGCTTCCCAGGTGTACCTTTTCTTGTTACCTAATGATACTTTTTTTTTATCTTTCTTGATGTTGGTTGTGAGAAGTAAGAAAGGTTTCAGAACAGACCCATGGAACACTTTTGATGACGTCAATGGCATTGGCTGAACACGGCTCGAAAAAAGGGATACTATAACCAGATAGGTTAATAACATTCAGTATGTACTCACACTCTGTGTTTACCAAGAATAACTTCAATGCAGATGTTTATTTGTGTTCATTGACTATAGAAGTTATACAACAAGTTGAAAGCAGGACATGCAGAATGGAAAGCAGAGTAACAGAAGAAAAACCACACTTTAAATGTCTTAAAGATTAATTACCTGCAATCTCTTGCCCCACTTCCATTGGTGAGCTTAATATATCCTTCAGAGCAGTTGACTCTTTCATTAAAAATGCAAGATTTGCAATCGGTTCTAACCGTTATGTGTGTCTTCACATCACATCTGTTTTTAACCTGAAAAGAAAAACGTGGTTACGTTTTTTTTGTATTGTATGGATAGCATAATTCTTCATTTTATAAAATACGTCCATGCAGTTTGTTTCCAGTGATTGAGGGCGCACACACACACACAGACACACATATATATGCACGCCCCTCCCACACACACCTCTCTCCTAACATCGAGCACGATTGGTTCTCATTTTCCCAGAGCATGGCTTAAACACTTAAAGCATTTCCGACCTTAAGGTTCAAAGAAACACTTGGTTCTTCTACTCTTACAAGAAGATCTTTAGGCATCTTCCAACTCTAGGAGTCTTTGTTTCCCTAAACCTTGTTGCTCAGTTTAAGGGGGTTGCCAAACGTTGGAGTAGAACAAAGGAACTTCTTAGAAGGTAACCAAGTATTTGTAGGCTGAGATTTTTAGTCAATTAACAAAGACACGAGGTGAGGCATTGTATTGCCACATTCCTCTGCGAGTGTTGCCAGAAAATGCCTAAGTGCTTAAAAGAAGAATAAAGCCAAAGCTATAGATTCAGGAATGTCTCATAGAGCTGAGGGCCTTCATTCCAAGAATCTATTTTGTTAAGAGATTCGGCAGTCACTTCATCTCTTCATGTCTTAGCTGATCAACAGTGCTTTATTCCTATGTAAGAAGTGCACCATGAATGATCCCTCCTGGAAACAATGCGACTACAATCTTTGTAATGGTAGAGGACCACAAATTGTCAATAATAGGATATAATGCTGATGTTATTTCATTGTTAATAACTATGTGCCCTGGCCATGGTGTGACTAATTCTGGCACAATGTTTGTCAAGTTTGCCAAAGCGTTGTACATCAGCAGAGAAATTGCACATTTCAAAATATTAGAACCAACTAAGACCAAAGTCTGAAAATGAAATGACAAAGAGGTTCATCCGGTCTGATTTCTTGACATAAACTGTGAGAAATCACATCAATTTTGTGTTATGATTGCTTTTTTTTTTTCAAGAGTCCGTTTTGTGGTGTTGCAGTACAACTAGGAATTTCCTCCATAATCATGTCTCTCCTGTGCCTAGTCAACAGCTTGTAGAGCACTTGTTACAAAGCATCAGCAAGTGAAAGACTGGAAGTTAGGACTTAGGGCTGAGGATGGATTTGGGGTTCACTAAAAATTTCCTGGTTGACTTTTAATGCTGGAGGAGATAGACTCCAAAGATTGTAAACCAGGAGAGTTATAAATGGACATCTTAGGTGGTGCTTTTTTCAACATAACCGTAGGACCACCGAATTTTCCAAACATTGACATTAAGTAAAAAAAGAAATGGCAAAATGTAGCAATATGTCTGTCACTAAGAAACCATTATTTTTGCATACACTTCAGTAAGCATGGATCCTGGGGTTGAACCTTCCTTAGCGTGTGGTTCACCACATAGGGCTTTCATGTGGAAAATATATTTCGGGATAGAAAACCTCTTCATCCCTTGAGTAAAGTTTTTTTTATTTAGTACTGGTTTGTATATTTATTAATATGGTATGGTAATGAGAATGTTTTTGACATGTGCAACCAATACATAATAAATACCTTATTCTTAGTTGTTCTTAGCTAAGCGCCACACTAATGTCTGTGTTCATTCTCTCCATCAAGTACTTGTTGACTTGTTTAACTGAATGGATATATTGCGCCAGTAAACAAATTGTATACGCCATATTTAGAGCATGTCACTCCATCTCCTAAGAATTCAGTGGGATGTCATTGGGAGCACTGTAATCATTCATGACCTATTCTGTGCACTTCTTGTCTACATAGTCCGATATCAGGCCCACATGTAAACTAAGATTCTCATTTCACCTAAGCATTGTCCCAGATGCAGTTCTTTGTATGCCATCCATTTCTGCTGCTTCAATGGAAACACAGCACTGAAGTGCACTAGATCTCGTTACTTAATCTAAAACGGGCAGGAAGTGAAGGGTGACTACTGAATCCTTTAGTGAATGTACCTCCGAATTTCTTACTAAAGTTGGTTCATTGACAAGCTCCTTGCAGGCTGTTCAGAAGCAGGAAATGGGTTTGTCTTTCCTGATATACATCTTTGTGATTTATTTATCCTTTCATTTGGAAATGGTTGGATGACTACCTCTTTGCTTTACTTGCTCTGGGTTACAACCGACCACTCCTTTACGGTGCACTAAAGGCCAGGTTATAATGCATTGCACTTTGAATGGAACCCCAAGGCTTCTCCTACATGATTGATGGCAGGTGTGCTTTGCATTCTGCTTTGGGTGAAAGCCCACAGCTTTTGTTCGATGCATTGATGACTGGTGTGCCATGCTTTTTGTTTTGGGTTCAAGTCCACCATTTCTGTTAGGTGCACCGAGGAGCAGTTTGGGTGGATTTCCAAGCTTTTGTGCATGTGCAATGCTGCTGGTTGGTGTGAAGTGTGCTCCCCTTTGGGTGGAAGCTAGTGCTCCTTTTAGGTATATTGATGGCTGGCTTGCCATGTATTCCACTTTCAGTTGAAGCTCGGAGTTCCTCTAAAGTGCTCTGGTGATTGGTGGGAGGTCTGTTCTTCTGTGGCTGAGCGCCTATCCTTCGATAGGATTTCAGCACCAGACATTCCAAGTTCCATCAAACTGAGCAACCGAAGAAAGGGAAGACTGTTTTCAAATGTATTAGGTAATACTAATCTCAGCTTCATTAATGGTTGAACCACTTCCAATAGCTGTACAATTCCCTCATACGTGAGTAACAAGAATTCCTGTTTCAATGATTATATCTTGTTCAGAAGTTAACTGTGGCATCTTGTTGTGGATATGAGGGTAGTGCAGCGCCTACAGTGACCATGGCCCATTATGTTGTAGATGCAAAATCCTTACAACAACACCCTCTGCTGCAATGAATATATCCCTGCTATCATTCCTGATGGTAACAGAACAACGAAATGAAATATGGAAACATTTCTAAAGTGCAAGAAAGTGCTGATGGATACCTTAGAAGACAACCTATTTACATCTGCACTTATTTGTTAGAAGATCCTAACATCATTCTAGACATCTACAGTGCTATCTCTAAGAAAATGTGTTCTGGTCAGCCCTCTGCGGGAGTAAGACTGCGGCCAACACGAAGTACAGGAGCTGATTCCATTCGCGCTGCAGAAAGATGAAGTTGGAGCTTTCCAAGGCAACATTTGTGTAGCATGCATCACCAGTAAATGAGGACTATTTAAAAACATTTTGAGAAAGTACACAGGTCTACTAAGGGACAAGCAGCTATTATGCCAGGATGCGGTATGTCAGGGATTTATGAAGGCACCATAGGAAACTAAAACAGCAAAAGCTTCTGGGACCAAATAGCAAGAATTTTTACTTCTATCTCTGACCTTTGCTTATTGCGCCGTGCACCGATGACATATGGCAAATAAATTATTCCTTTTTAGTTGCATACACAATTGTCTCTGATGATGCAAACAGACTGTAGAAAAGTGATATAAGTGATTGAAGAAACTACTAAATTGGACTACGTATTTGCACATAAGAAGTTTAAACAATAACTAAATGATTCAACATCACTTCGACTATTAGGCACGGCTCTAGTAAGAGGAAGCTTGTAAGTTGCAAATTGTATTGCAAATGCATGTATATAGCGCTTAGTGCTCCTTAGGAGGCATTTAATTCCTTTTACTCCGACCAGGACGCTTCCCTATAGCCCACGGTTCTTGGTTAGTCCGGTATTATTGGTAATTGTCAACAGTAGTACTATTCGAAAATCACGGACTCCGTTTACATACTCTATCACCGTTTAATGCTAATAGTGTTTCTCTGATTCAAACACAGAGGCACTCACGAACACTTGACATGCAAACTCCACCAGATGGCTGTAGCCGGGATCCCTATTTCGTGCAGATTTGTCAAAAGGGCCAAAGTTATTACAAAAATATTTTCAATGAAAAGTGAAACTACTGAGTAATTAATCAGGACGCACAATATACATAAATAGCCCAAACATCAAATTAGAAAACAATATTCTTACCTCAGTGGATTGTGTTGGCCGACACAAACTGCTCATACCAACTAGGACGAGCACGAGGCCCCAGGCGCGTGCCTTCGCTTCCATTCCCCCAGCGGCTCCGGGTCTTTCACTAGCTCGCGCTTTGCGTCCCGCTGGTGCTGCTGCCCTTGCCTCGCGCTCCCCTTATCACCAACTGCACTCTGCTTTCATCGAGGACTTTAAATGCACCCACCTTCCCTCCGCCCTTTCCGGTAAAACTTACTCGACTAAATCAGTTAAACCTCACAGTATATGGTCAAACATGTCTCGGAGAGCACATTTGTATAAGGCTTAAAGCCCCTCACTCCCTGACTGGCAGGATATCCTGAGAGCGCTGCGCTGCATAGATGTTTGTTTTAGGAACAGACCCATAAGTCCAGGAGATGGAATTCAGCGGCGTTCACTTGCGTCCATACAATTATTTGCATAGCATCCAGGACATGCATTTTTTTACAGCGCTTTGAAAAAGTAGCGCATAACTTCCGAATTTTTTTCACTTGAACGCTTGAGGACTTCGCAATTGCTACCTATAAATATGGGCTATCCACTAAAATAGGTACACATATAGGAATATACAATCCGCGGTTGTCCGTGTGACTGACATACACTAGAGACACCGACGCAGACAAGAAACCCACTGTCTTTAGCGTAGGTAACATACGTACTGCCAGAGGCCGAAACCTGCCACTGACAACTGGTCAGAAGAGTAACAGCAAACTAGGACAGGCAAGACACTGTCATTAGAACTGAGTGCCACGTGCACTGACAGCAGACCCGAACAGACAGTCAATAAAACTGTGTGACACAGGCATCAGAATTGAGTGCCAGGTGTACGAACAGTAGACCAGAAAAGGCACGGTCCTTAAAACTGCATGCCATGTGCCCTAACAGCAAACTGGAATAGATACTGTCATTAAAATTGAGAGCCACAGCACTAACAGCAAACCAGAACAGACACTGCCATTGAATGTTAGCCCCACAGGCTGCAACAGCAGACCAGAACAGGCACTGCCATTGAAAGTGAAGTGCCACAGGCACTAGCAGAAGACCAGAGCGGGCACTGAAAGCACACCGAATCCCCACTGCCATTAAAAGGTGGATTAGTTGGTGAAGTAATGCACCATTATAGTTTGAAACTTACACCTTGGGTTGGGGAACTCTCAGAGACCACTCCTTGTGTTTTGTATTAGGTTTGCAAGCTTTTGCTTTGTGTCACTGGTAATCGCAGCTAGCTAAAGTACCTGGCAGTGAGTACACTTATATGAGCATTCCCAGATACACCTGTAGCATGAACAACGTGTGTGTGTGTATATATATATATATTGCAAAAGGCTGACACAGGACACATTTATGGAAAAGTTGTGAATTGACTTACGTTGCTGATAATGCCTGACAGATTGGAGACCGGGTCACCATCTGTTACCACAGGCTTATCAACTGGGGCAGCAGGGAGGTTGTTTCTACGAATTGGCACTGAAAGTGAACCGAGCGCCATTATCTGCCACTTGCAAACACCATTACAAAGTTCATGGTGTGAAGACAGAGGCTTACATTTTTATTTTTATCCTCGTGGCTCCATTACATCATTTTGACTCACCCTAAGAAAGGATCTTACACGTGTCCAGACTCGAATGGGCTCCACAGTGGTTTATAATGAATCTTCATTCTTTTTAGGTAGGCTTCCATAGGAAATGCCTTTTTTATTTTTGTTTATAACTTTGGCACCGTTTGACAACTATTCAAAACTTTCTAAAAAAAAAAAGTGCTTTTTTTGCCTAGTCTGTGCATGAAATATTCGGGTTGATCCATCTATGAGAGGCCGAGAAAAAAGGGGATCCCAAAATGCAAAGTCCCCATGCATTTGCCATAGACTTTTTTCTGAAGTGTTTGCGCAAATACTACTGAACCGAATTACACCAAATTTGGCAAGAAGCTAGATCTTGATACACAGATTGTGCTTCTTGTGAATTGGTGTGAATCCTTCAGTAGTTTTTGAGAAATTAAAGTTATAAAATAATTGAATATCTGGATGTTTGGGTCAGATAGGTGAGAGTCCTTCGAACCCAAATTTTAAAAAAATAGAACGCTCTGATTTGCCCAGGGAGCTTTTTTCCATTGGGCCAGTTCACACCCAGGGGAGTCAAACTCTTGCAAGGCGAGTGCTCTGATTGGCTGCCAGCAACATGAGAAAAATGTTGCTAGCAGCCTTTACAGAACTCGGGGACTTAGTCTCCTGTCCTGAAGTGTGTTTTAAAAAAAAAAAAACAATGAGAGCATTGTAGGGATATCGTGACACTCGAGGGCCAAAATTGAAAAATAATATCCATGTTTGCTGCGATCCCCTCTCCCGAGCCCATTCTTGGCCCCAGGGACTTCATCCTCTTGGCCGCATTCTTTAATTAGGATGGGGTGGTGTGCAGTTCCCCTGCCCAAGCCATTATAAAGCATGGGGAGCCCATCTCCCGGGCTGCATTCCAAAAGGGGAGAAGGGCATGCTTCTCCCTTCCTCAAGATATTACAGGCTCTGGGAGTCCCACCCAATGGGGGTGAAATGCACAATAAAGGGGTGTGGCACACAGCCCCTCACCCGAGCCTTTAAAGCATAGATACTCGCAAACATTTTCCCTGGGACCACAACTTATGGTCGATGGTGAGTCCGAGTGCTGCATTGATGCTATCAGAATAGTAGTGGGGCTTTGTGGGTGGTTAAGTGGTGCAGGATACTTTATTTGCTTCTTTTCTTTACTCCAGTTAGCTTGCAAATTAAAGCTTTCTCCTTTATTTAACATATTTCTAAATGTTAATGCTCTCTAAAGTAAACAGCAGCTCAGTGCTGCTTTAATCTAGGGGCTGCATGTGAAGGTTAGGAGGGCCACAGGTGGCCCCTGGCTGTACTTTGAGTATCCCAGGACCCCATCCCCCAGGCCGGCTCAGTGACTTTGTCCGGGGGAGCTGGCAGGGAATCATGTGTTTGCTCCAGTCAGGCGGGAGAGTTTTTATATCACTCATCAAACAGGAGCAAACACATAAGTCTGGTCCCAGCCAGTTTGAGCTTTAGATATGCTCACACTGAATGGGAGCAGAAACATATTGCTTCCACTTGGAAGAAGCAAACATAAAATTGCTGCACACTCCAGGTGGGAGTAATGCAGACAGGGAACCAGATCAAAAGTACGCTGTGTCCCGGGTGTGGTCTCCCTAGGACAGAGCATGTGAGCTAGTGCTGAGGGATTGGTTCCCCGGGCCGAACGAGGCTCAGGGAGGGGGACCTAGCGATCCCACTCTCCTCAACAATGGGCCCCAGGAATAGGGTGCCAGGGGCAGAAAGTGGCCTGGGTAGAGGTTCCATATGCCCCCTTCCTTTAAAAAAATGAATTGGGCCCTGGGGCCAAAAGCAGCTCGGGGAAGGGGCTGCAAGCCCCTTTTCCCCCTTAACAAATACATAAGGCCTGTGATGAAAACAGTCTAGGAGAAGGCCATGTGTGCCCCTCCCCATAAAAATAAAAAGCATCTTTTCTTATGGGCCCTTGTTGTAGAAAAGAAGCACAGGAGACAGTGCTTTTTTTTATTATTTATTTTTTAAATTTTGTCACAGGCCCTTTGCAAATTTGTGGCAATAAAAAATAAAAAATAAAAAAATGGGTTCAGTCCCCATTGAGGACCCTCTGAGACCCCACCACCAGGCATTGGGGTCAGGGTATCTGTACCCTGCCTCTTTGTGTTTTTTTTTTTTTTTTGTGTGCCTTTTTCATTTAGGACTCAGGACCAAGGGCTTCATTACGAGTGTCGAGGTCTTTTGGCAAGACCACCACGGTGGCGGCCGCCAAAAGACTGTCATGTTGGCGGTGATCTGACCGCTGTATTAAGAGTCACACAACTAAGCCTGCCAAAATCCAGCCACATTTCTGAAACCACCAGGATACTGCAGGGTGGGAAAGAGGCGGTTCCACTGCCAGCTCACCAAAAAACCTCTGATCATATTACGAACCACAAATCACAAACATGGTTCTACAGTGGCGGAAAACCATTGGTGGTGGGATCCCCACCTCCTCCCCCTACTTTTACATCATGGGAGAAGATCTTGGACATCTTGCATCCTGAGGGCCTGACAGGAATACCTGGGAGAGTGGAGTAGGGCAAGTCACTACAACAATAATGTCACCAAACAGTTTTGTCTTGCATGCTCACTGATCACATTTCCCCATCTCAATGATCAAACCACCTACCACCTCTGTGTCCAAATGTCTAAATAACCCTCGCTGGCATGCCACATGTCAATTAAACTCAGCTGGGACCACAGTGTTTGTGTATGCCATGTGACGTACAGGGACTGACAGCACTACAACTCCCAGCAGGCACTTTTTCACCTATAATGAAAACAGAACAGTGTACTACAAGTAAAATTGCCTTGCATGTTAAACTAACACTCAATAGAACCCACCCGAATGCTACACAATTTAACAGTCTATGGCAATGACAGCAATGCTATGGCCCACTACCAGTACTATTGCAAGCAAAACAGAGCTAAAGCTGTGTTCCATACTAAACTGGCCTTTGAAATTACCATCCAAACAATGTTATGTATTCACCTGGGGGGACAGGCGACTATATAGGAAGCTGGATGTACTTGCTGTACACCCATACAGAGGCCCAGGTTAAATGGTAACTCCCATACTGTTGGCTAACTGTGTTACCATTGTACATTAGGCAGCTGTTACTTGACTCAATTATGCCATACACCTTAATAGGAGATAGTTTTACATTGTCATGTCTTTACTCAGACAAGACATGAGTCAATCAATATTCATCTAACCACCAAGTTACTCCAATAGCTTGAGAAGCACAGTACATGCAATTGGAAATCTGTGTGTCCCACATAGCTCTAACCCAGATTTTGAAGCAGCTCTCGGGGATCACGTAGGGGCTTTGTGTGCATGTCACATAGCATGTCTAGTGGTCAAACTTAAATATCACTTGTTGCATTACTTTCAGCAACTGTGTGTTCCACTTCTCTTACAGGTAACCTTGCCATTTTCACTATGGATCGGACACCAGACCCTGACACTACCCCTCTGGATGAAGGCCCCAGGGAGGAAAACACCCCTTGATGTTTGGAAAATGAGGATGAAGCTGGTCCATCAGGGACACCTGGTCAGTCAACAACTGAGCCTCACCCTGCCCACATCGACTCTTCCCAGCCCAGTTACATCTACATCACATGCAACCATTCACCCCCAAACCTGTGACCCAAGGCCAGTGTCTTCCATCTTGTGCTCCCCAGTACAGGTACCTGAGTCTCCTGTCGTAAACCCAGACATAATGGACCTGCCACCAGCAGGGGTGGGCAAACTGTGCCAGGGGCACAGGCACATGGGGGTAGGGTGCGTTGGAGGTATTGTGTGGGCCAGAGCATGGAGACTCCAAGGGACACATCTGGCCAGGAAACAATCTCCCAAGTCTTGGGAGCGTACCAACAGTCCCAAGGCGTGATGGGCCAGGTACTGACCATGATAGGGGAGATCAGACAGCTGCAGAGGGACAACAACCAGGAATTCATGCAGCAGTGGCAGGCCCAAAATGCCCATCTGGCTTCTATTGCTGGGGTGCTAAGAGACCTGAATACCAGCCTGAGTAGGTTTTGAACCCAACAGCTGGCCTCTTTCACTAGCAATGAAACATCAGGCCATTCTACATCTGTGGCAGCTTGTGGAATGGAGACCCTTCAAGGGCAAGGACATGCCTCAGACACCCAACCCTCTGTAGCTGAAGAACCCCCCGCAACAATGGACACCCCCCAAAACATCCTGGAGGAGCAGATGCCAAGACCAAAACCACTGCCAGGAAGTGCCCCTTGTGTGGCACAAATACACTCTGTTGAATGTTCTGAAACCTATCTCCATTTTCCTGTGGTACAAGGACACTGGACTTGTATTTCCAAATGGTGTAGCAGCTGCCCTGATGATTTCATCCACCATGATTGAACCATTCACTGTTTACTTTGTGTTATCTGTGTTAAATTTCACTCAGTTGGCTGTGCACTCTCCAATAAGTACCACTTAACCACAGAGAATGTGTTAGTTTTTTTTATCAACCATATACACCTGTCATGTATGTCCACTCTTGCACAAAAACGTTTCTCTCAAATGTAACCCGTTTGTCATGTTCATCACACATGTACTGTATAACCAGGCTAGATATTGCATTGACTAATTATAAAAGACATTGCTCAAATCACTTGAGTTGCATTTCCCACATATAGATTGGGAGAATGCCACTTATCACACAGAGAAGTACTGCTGCTAACTTCAGTGTATCAGCATAGGTGTAATTCACTCCCAACCCACAAACTACTGAAGTTAGGGACATATCAGTCTATCACTATCCCAGGAGGTAAATATATTGCATGACTGTATCATCAGTTAAAGCCTCATCACATACCCATAACATAACTCCCAAATTCACAGACCTCATGAAACAGACCGAGGTCAGTACTAATGTCCCCAGTCATGGAACCTTCCACTTACCATTGTCCGGTACCTGTAGGCTTGCCTTATACCTATGTTAGCCTTCAGATGCATGCACATTGGCCTGCAAAGAGGAAACACACTGACAGCTACATACAAGTTAGTTCTCATCCAACACAAACCATCATGATGTTAGAGGGTATGGATACCACAATATGACGTGTCTGAGAAAAATGAACACACACATGGCACCATTGGCCCTACCACCAATACCAAACAGGTCTTTAGTGTGGAATAGGACACTACCATCCCACTGTCCTGACAGTCTGAGCATAGAAGTCACGCACTACAAATCTCATGCCTGACAGTACCTGGTTCAATCCATGTTCTCTTCACGTGTCAGTCCGCAAATCCCATTAGCTTATGATACTGTCTGATTTTGCCAAATGAGGATGAGCCAAAAAGTCAATCCGAAATCTGTAAATGAAAAAGATGAGGTATAGGCCACATTGGTACATATCACAGCCAATTCACATATACAAATGTAACTGTGCATTGTGTAAAATTTTGACTATGCTTATTACATGTCTGAACACAATTCCATGTAACAATCTGCATGCATATCTAAGTCATGGGCTTTGGAGCCACTTATGAACCCTCTGATGGTCATACTAAGAACCTCATTGGGCACTCCTAACCACCAATTCCCCACTGATTCACTTTAATTACATCACATACCTTAAGTCAGGTGAAGTACTGATTGATGAGATCAGCCCTGTTGTCTCCAGCTTCATCCGCATCAAACTCATCCTCACTTGGCAAATGTGCATTTCCACCCGCAGCAACTGCTGGCTCACCTTCATCTGATATGAATGGTATCTGATGACTCAGGGCGAGGTTGTGGAGCATGCAGCAGGCAGCCATATTTTGACATACTTTGTTGGGTGAGGAAAGGAGGGATCCTCCAGACTTATTGATGCAACAAAATCTTGCCTTCAGGAGCCCAAAAGTCCGCTCCACGACATGCCTTGTCCTTCTGTTGAAGTAGGCATCCCCTGGCATGATTGGGTACCTCACTGGTGTCAACAGCCAAGGATGGTTTAAGTAGTCAAAGTCCCCTGTAAGGAATAGTTATAACACCCCTCACATAAATCTTGGACATCCACATATCTGGTAGCAGATATAAGTTACAGACGCACATGACGCTTACCAACCAGCCAAGCCCTCTCTGAGTATCGTCGTGTCATAAGCAGCAGGATAATGCTGTTCCGCATGATAAGGGAATCGTCGACTGAGCCTGGATACTTTGCAGAAACTTGTGAAATGTAGAGGTCGCCAAACAGACCACATGGACATTGATGGAGTGGAAGTTTTTCCTGTTCCTATGCACCTGTTGATTGGCATTTGGGGTGGGGGGGGCAAGGCTACATGGGTGCCATCTATGGCTCCCACCACATGTGGAATGTGTCCCAAAGCATAAAAATCTGCCTTTACATGGGCCAAATCTTCACGCTGTGGAAATCTAATGTAGCTGTCCAGGTGTTTCAATAATGCAGACAGTACAGCCTTTAAGACCAGACTGAACATAGGCTGAGAAATCCCTGCAGCTAGGGCCACTGTATTCTGAAAGGACCCAGTGGCCAGGAAGTGCAGCACTGGCATGACTTGTACAATGGGATGTATGCTATTAAGATTACGAATAGCAGGCATCAGATCTGGCTGCAACTGGCAGAGATCCATGATTGTCAGCCTATCCAGGTGGTAGATTTGAATCAAATGTCGCTCCTCCATGGTCAGCAGGTCTGCTAGTGGACAGTACACTGGAGGATGTCTTGCTCTTCTCATGCCATGGTAACTATGTGGGAGAACACCACAATGTACGTGTGTCACACAATCTGTACAACATAAGTATGATCACACCAACATCACAAATAATGCTACTTATTGACACATGAAACTGAAAAAGTTGTAGACAGCATATACCTAGGCAACATTTGGCTTATAACTGAATTCAGAACCCTAACACCTATCATGTTCTTTGAATGGAGAAACATGTCTCTGAAAGTGAATGTGACATTAACTTACTTAAGATGTTGCACATATTTGGTAGACCTATACCATTTACCGTTTGTCATTACTCTGCTGACAAAACTATTTCATGTTCATAACTCAGGATACATCTATTTAACATCCTCCACATGATACATGCACATTTCTACATGTTTGCATAAAGGCTGCAGTGAACACAATGTTGTAGATATGTTTCACAGTTAGTGACGCACCCTTCTAAACCTTATAATTCGTCTATGAGCCTTAAAATGGCAGCTGCCTGACCTACTGTACTGGACATTAGGAAGTGACCTAACTCCGCCAGCGAATGTCGTCATGGCGGTAGGCAGATACAACCACAGTGGACATTACCATTGGAACGCATTGCTCTCTTTGGCGGACTTGGGTCAATAGCGACGTCCACCGGCGGTGACGGTCTTGTATGTGGTGGACATGACAGCCATCTCAAACTTCATCCCTCACTTGACGCCGGACACTGCTGCCTGCAAGACCTCCATGACGTGAGCTGCTGTGTACTGCCTCTGGGAGCAATCATGCCACGTTCTACAGGTGATACCACCCCTGACTTCTCACCTGACGAGCTGGACAAGCTTGTGGAGGAGGTCCTATCCCTGCAGAGAGAAAATATATCTGAAGGGGTTGCTTGACATGCCACTGAACGTCTTCACAGGTTTTTGTACCACTCAGTAGGCGAACAGGTGCCTCACCAGAGCTCGTCAGCTCGTAGGCTCACGGGAGCCATCAATTAAACACAAAACCATAGCTTGGTTATTGGTTGACTATGTTTCTGTGGATAGGGATCATATATTGTTATATAAGCTTGTCATGGAATGCTTACTGTGATAGCTCTACTGAAATGATGGTATTGTAGGTGTGAGATAGATGGCTTAGCTGGTGTGTGACAAGGTTTTTATGTAGGGGTGTATATTGTATCTTGTTGTGACATGATGTTGGCACAAAACTGGTTCTACCTGGCGATGTAGTACAACTAGATGTAATGTTATTGACGCGTACAGTGTGATGTAAGTGGTATGTTAAGAATGTGATGACCCTACCTCACTTTCTGTTTTCCAGCATCAGCAGGCGAAGGAGACAGGGCACAGCTGAGTGGGGAAGGTGCTGGCTACGGGACCTCCAGTCATGAGAACACCGACACCGAGAGGCCCAGCGGCCCGGAGGGCGAGGGGAGTGCCACGGGGGAGACTGGATCCACTTCATCATCCTTGGAATCCTCCTCCAGGCGACACATCCTGGTGCTGGTGGACTCATCTGGAACCACACCAGCACCATCTCTGTCCGCCACGCCCCTTTCTATCACGGCCCTCGCTGTAGCTCTCCACCCAGTGGGCTGTGCCCGCTCACCAAAGAGGGTGGGCGTCTCCTTCGCCGCAGGCATCTCTGCCCCAGCCCCAGCCCGTTATTTCTCCTGCCCTCAGCTATTAACCTCCTGAGGTCTATCTCTGTGGGTCAGTCTACAACCAGTAATGGTAACTCAGATACAACAGAGTAATGCGTTCCTGCAGGGCATTCGCAGTGCAGTGGCTAGCCTACAGAGATCATTTCAGGCTCTTGCCTTCATACTGACTGCAGCCAGTCACCCTTTGTCTCCTGTCCCCCCTCCACCTTCCTCCTCCCAGTCCCAAACCCCCTTCCCAGACCCAGCCAAAGCACACAAACAGATAGGCATGCATCCATCTCAACATCCAAGGGTAGCACAGACAAACCAAAGCACCACAGGACAGATCACCGGCATACACAAAAGCAACATTTAGATGCACACACAGCAACAGATGTAACCTACCCTGACACCCCACCACCCCAGCATCACAGACAGCACACCTGACACATACAGACATCACACCAGCAGTCCCTCAGACATCCTCCCCAGTCACCATACCTGCAGACACAACAACCACAGACATACCTACATGCAGAACATCCACCATACCTGCAGTCACCACCCCAACAGACAGTCACTCACCCACCACGGCATCCCCCAGCACCTCCAACCCCCCCAGCCTAAGACACATAAACGCCCTCTCTCACCCACCCAACACCCGCCACTCACAAGCATGCACCCAAGGCATCCACACCAAAACCTCCTACAACCACTCCCCCCCTCCACACCCAAACCGTTTTGCTATGACCTTCCCTGTGTATGTAATCCTTCCTCTCTGAGTTTGCTCTTTTCCCTACTCCTCTCCCCAAGGCCATCCTTTCCACCTCCAAGGGTACCCCTACCCCCCCTGAAAGTATCCATGCTCCTCCCCTGCCACGAAGTCTACCCCTCCCAAGAAGATCCAACCCTCCAACAACCCCCGTCCCAAGCCAAATCTGAGCCACCCCCCTCCCCAGAGATCATTCCTGAGGTGCCTGCCTGCCCCCACCTGTGGAGGTTACATGGCAGTCAGGAGTCAAGTTGGAGCACCATATGATGCCTTTGGCAATGTATAATTGCTTGGATTTTGGACTGGCTAATGGCATTTTATCTATTTCTTGCTTCCAAATATATAAAGATGCCAATCCATTGTTGGTTTTCAGGTTACATCTTTGTCATGCATTTCCTTTCCTAGGTTAAAGTTGTTCCTGGCTGACATTGTTTGTATGCGAGTATTTGTTTGTGTATGGTGCTTGTGCTTCCTTTATTGTATGGACAGTACGTGATGGTGTGTGCAGTGCTTTGGTCCCCCAGGGATAGGGTGTGTGCTTTATGATGGGCATATGTATGTAGCAGACATGTTGTTGTGATGGTATTATGTGGTATTTGTGTTGACATGTTTGTTGTTGTGGTGTGTGGCTTTGTGTGCTTTGACTGTGTGAGTGTGCGTGTATTGTGCATGGAATGATACGTACAATGTGCTGTGCGTGATGTGTGTGTCGATTGGTAAGTTGTATGATTGTGTATTTGTGTGTGTTCGTTGCCAGTTGGTTGTACATTGTGTTGTATGTGTGATGTGTCCCTTGATATTGTCTGTTGTAAGTGATTGCCAATGTGCTTCTGATTGTGTGGTTCTGGTGTTGTTGTGAGTGTTATGTTGTTGGGTATTGTGTGAGACTGGGCCTGTGCTGTGTTGCAGTGCATAAGTGTGTTGTTTTGATGTGTAGTGTGTGTGTGTGTTGGGGCCACCGTGTATGTGTGGTTGTATTTGCTGTTGTATGTGAGTGTGCATGTCGGTGTACTGTTACGTGTGAGTGTTGCCCTAATACCCCCTTCCCCATGGTATGTTATGTAAGTGTACAAAATTTAACAATATATAACAGTAACAGGTAAGTGTATGTACTTATGGTTGTTGTCGTCGGTGAAGATTACGCAGTCTTTCGGCGAGCAGGAGCAGCGGGATGACGTCTGGATGTGGTTCCATGGCGGCTCAGGGCGAGTATGGCTTCCTGAAGGTGAGTGTCTCCTTTTATACAGTTCCTTTCTGCCTGGGTGTCCATGGTGGTGCGACCGCAGCGGAAATCTTGGCGGTGTGCAGCCTCGTAATAGGTCAGACAGAAACTTGGGCTCCGCCGGCCTGCTGGTGCCATCATTCGTCCGTGGCGGTCTGATTGCACTGGCGGTGCCGGCGGTGCTTTGTCTGTATTCCGTGGGGAATACAGCTGAAGTCATTATTTGGTAGTCTTCTCCGCCAGCCTGTTGACAGTCTGAACGCCACTGCCAAACTCATAATGAGGGCCCATAGGATGCTCTGCCAGCACTTCCTCGAGGTGGTGGCAGCCGATCACATCACAACTTGAGATCTGTCGACTCCACCAGTCCTCTGCAGCATGAAGTATACCATTTTTGGGAAGTTTAATTTCTCCAAAACAACTGATTGGATTTATACCAAAACGTTAAAAAAAAACACTTTTGAACAAAGATCTAGCTTTCTGTTGTGTTTTGAAACCCCCCTTGTTCTCAGCCTCCACATGACAGATCACCCTGAAACTTTCAATGTGCAATCTAGTAAAGAATTAGCACTTGTTGGAAATGGTCCCTCTGCAGGGTCACCCCCAAATTTTTTGCCTGCCTCCTTCTCTTTTTCTGACCTCATTTTTGCTGGCTTTAGGACTCTGGACACGTTGCCACATGCTCTCTCCCTAAAAACATGGTAACATTGGCTTATACCCAATTGGCATATTGAATTTACTTGTAAGTCCCTAGTAAAGTGAACTACATGTGCCCAGGGCCTGGAAATTAAATGCTACTAGTGAGCCTGCAGCACTGATTGTGCCACCCACATAAGTAGCCCCTTAATCATGTCTCAGGCCTGCCATTGCAAGGCCTGTGTGTGGAGGTTCACTGCCACTTCGACTTGGCATTTAAAAGTACTTGCCAAGCCTTAAACTCCCCTTTTTCTACATATGCCACCCCTAAGGTGGGCCCTAGGTAACCCATAGGGATGGGTGCTATGTAGGTAAAAGGCAGGACATGTACATGCGTGTTTTATATGTCCTGGTAGGGGAAACTCCTAAATTCGTTTTCCACTACTGTGAGGCCTGCTCCTTTCATAGGCAAGCATTGGGTCTACCCTCATATGCTGTTTGAGTGGTAGATTCTGATCAGAAAGTGGGAAATAGGTCATATTTAGTATGGTCAGAATGGTAATAGAAAATCCTACTTTTTGGTGAGGTTGGATTTAATATTACTATTTTATAAATGCCATTTTAGAAAGTGAGCATCATTTCTCTGCATCTAAAATCCATCTGTGCCATACAGCCTGTCTCCAATCCACATCTGGGCTTGGCTGGTTGACAGCTCCCTTGGGCATTCCACCCAGACAACCACAAACACAGGACCCTCAGTCACACCTGACACTTACATTTCAAAGGCTAGTGGCCTGCCCTCACAGAATGGACTGCCAAACTCCCTACTGGGACCCTGACAGACCGCACTGTACTGAAAGGGGAACTTGTGCACTTCAAAACCCCTCTTTGAAGTCTCCCCCACTTCAAAGGCATTTTTGGGTATATAAACTGGGTCCTTGACCCCACAAAATCAGACACTTCTGAACCTGCAACCTGTCAAGAGGAACTGCCTGGCTGCCCAAAGGACTCATCTGGACTGCTTTGTGTGAGGGACTGCTGCCCTGCTGTTACCCTGCTGCCTTGCTGGCTTCTGACTTTGCTTAGAAGTGCTGTCCAAGGCATTGGATTGAACTTGCCTCCTGTTTTCTGAAGTCTGAGAGCCAAAAAGACGTCATCACTTCAAGGAAACACCTTGTGTGCTGAAAATTGACGCATAGCCTATCAGAAATGACGCACAGCCTGCCCTCTTGCGAATAAATCATTGCACAGCTGAACCGGAATGACGCAGCCTGACTTCCCGAGCGAAGATCGGTGCAGCGTCTACGTTGTTACCGGAAAATGGACGCACAGCCCTACCGGATCGAAGCACAGCCGAGCCAGAACGACGCAGCCTGACTTCCTGAGTGAGGAATCGAAGCAGCTCCTGCCGTGCAACAGAAAATTTGATGCATCGCCTACCGGATCGACGCAATGCCTGTGACTTCTTCCCACATGCCCAGGGTTTTCCCCGGGCAACAAAAGATCCCCACATCGCAGAGAGGAACCAAGACTGCGCGCCGGAAATCGACACGTGGAAAGAAACAATGCATCATCTGTGCCGCATCAGAAATTCCAACGCGCATCTTACTTTCCCACGCATCTCCTCCTCTGTGATCTCTGTGTGTGGTAATTTTGACCCAAACCAGGTACTTTGTGCTAACAAGAGGCAACTATTGATTTCTCAGTTTTAAGACTCTTCTTAATCCTGCAAAAGTGACATTTCAGCTTGTGTTTATTGAATCTTTATCATTTGACCATAATTTAACCAGATAAATATCTTATATTTTTCTAAACCTGTGTGGTGTATTTTTGTGGTGTTTTCACTGTGTTAGTGTATGATTTATTGCACAAATACCTTAGACATTGCCTTCTAAGTTAAGCCTGACTGCTCAGTGCCAAGCTACCAGAGGGTGGGCCCAGGATAATTTAGATTGTGTGTGACTTAACCTGACTAAGATTGTGGTCCCTATTTGGACAAAGGTGAATACCTCTGCCAACTAGAGACCCCATTTCTAACAGCACTTTTTTAAAACATTCGTGGAGATTCGTTAAACGGGGCCAAAGTTATTAGCAACACCAAAAATGTATTTTCTATGGAAATACGATCCTAACTACCCAGTTGCAACTGCTACTGGGTAATTTTATGTGTGTGTGTGTGTGTGTGTGTATATATATATATATATATTTATTTTTTATTTTTTTTTGCTGAAAAAAACGAAGGTTAATGTGATGTCATATTCAAATGAAAATGTCAGTTAGAATATATCATTTTAAACCAAACCAAAAACTACTGAATTTCAACCATTCTAGTTATCTCATGCTGAAGTAACTATAACTGGCACCCCCACCACACACAGCATTGTTATCAATGTCAGTTCAGAAGTTTCAGTGATGTTAATAATGATGTCATAGAACAGGTCATGACTGATGTAATATGGGAAGTATTAGCCATGCGTGGGGAAGGTATGAGCTATAGTTACTTTAGGGTGTGATTTATGGTTACTTGAGATAAAAATATCTGGTGTATTTCCATGTTTTGTTAGTTCAAACTGGTATGTTTAACTGACATTTTCACCTAACTGTAATGTTACTTTAACTTTTGTTTTTTCCTTGAATTTAGGTTATTTTGAAAACCTCACTATAACTTTAACCTTTGTTTTTTTTCAGTGACCTTTTAGAGTTTTGTTTTTTAGGATAACATTACTGTCAGTATATATAAGATAAGTCTATTTGTTTCCCCTAAAACATTTCAATATAGAATTTATAATCAAATCTAACTTTTCCTGAAGCCATATGCTATAGACACCAGAAGACATAGGGTTATTTTTTAAAATATTTTGATGGGGCTGCTGCACTCCCTGCAGTCCCATACAGCACTTACAAAACATGCTGATACAGCCTCTGCCCAGATTGGAACTCCACCATACAGTTGAATGTATGTAACTTAGCCCATGAAGGGCATTATGGGGTGCTCCTTGGAGCAGAGAATAATAAATATGTGACTTTGGCCGCTACCTATTCTTCTCTTTATTTTATTTTATTTTTTGTAGGTGTCCCAGTTTTATCAGAGACAAACACCCATAGCTTTAAATTTTGTTGGGGGTCCCAGGGCCTGTGTGGCACTACTGGCTAGCTGTGGGAACTCCATTCCCTGGGGGCAACAAAGGAGCCAGTAACACTACATTTTGTTTGATTACTTGGGTTCCCTGGTACCCACCCGGGCACCCCACAACATGTTTTTTATATTAGGGTGTGGGGGTAGAACCAGGGCCCCAACACACCACTGGCTCCCTGCAAGCTCTCCAATTCCTTGGGCCCCAGCACCACTCCATTTTTATAAATTTGTCAAAAACCTCTGAATGGATTTATACCAAATCACAAAGTAAGGTTTTGGGACCAAGAGCTAGCTTTCTAGCAAATTTGGTGTCATTTTATACATCCTTTTTTGCAGTATCTCTGTACAATTTCCATATGGAAATTTACATGGGGAAAAAACGTTTTGGAACATCCCCCCCCCCTTTTTCTCAGCTGTCACTTGATGGTCACCCCAAAGCTTCCCAAGAAGGAACTGATGTGGATGAGTTTTGTGAAGATTCATCAAACAACACCAAAATTATTAACAAACCAAAAACATACATTTCTTATGGAACTGTGGACCTCACTATAACCACCCAGTGTCAATCACCACTGGGAGGAGATATATATAGATAGCCCCTGTAAATGTAAATATTACCTTCTGGGGACAGCCAGTAGGTAGTTGTAGTTAGGGCCTACTTACCACAGGAAAGAATATTTTGTTTTGCCTATAGCTTTGGCACTGTTTGATAAGATATTGGCCGGTGTTTGTGCTAATAATGCATGCAATGGGCCCACAAAAATAGTTTGCAGTATTACAGGCTTTCTAATGTGTGCATGTGTGTCAAGATGTACCTCCGTGTGCTGATGTTTTTTTAAAATTTGAGTCAGTGTGTTTTGTTTAAAGTGTTTGTGGAGTCTGGACCTGTGTTTGATGGATATGTTTGCATTTTGTAGGTGGTTATATATTTGCTGTGACTGACATACATTAGTGCTTGAGCTAACTGTTCCTTACTTGGCCAAATGACAGTGTTGTCAGTAAAAGACAGGCCAATCAGCTTGTGGGGTAGAGGGATGTCAAATATGTGCCCCTCTGTGGTGAATAGAGCTGTGTACTATTCTCACCAAAGGGGTAAATCAGCCACCTGTATTCTGGTAAACCTATCCTTAAAAGGCTTCTGCTTATCTTATCGCCTTTTTATCTCAACCATAAAGTGTATCTTCATGCCCATGGCATTCAGCCTGTCGGTGGCTTACTGCCACATGACCTTTTCGTCTGCCTCACTGATGGCATGTGGAGACACACCATATAGTTCCTTCCCTATAGTGGGAAACCACAAAGTTTAATAAGATCTGTTACCAATTCTGTAACTGTCCGACCATTTTCGCGCCCTTCAGGGACTCCCGTAAATTGCAGATTAGATGTACGTGATCGATTTTCGGCATCGTCTAGACGAATCTGTAGATCTAGCAGACCAGCTTGGCATTTTGCCAGAGATGGTTCTACCGTTGCCCGAATATCCTCGAGATCGGAGACTCGTTGTTCGATGACTGTAATTCGTGAGTTAAGTTGCTGGATATTACTACAAATCAGGTTCAATTGTGATTCTGTTCTCTGATTTGCATCGTCCTGGGAAACTTTCAACGTTTTTTACTCACTTAGTATCTGCAAAAGTAAGTTATCCGGAGGAGTGCTAACTGTCGGACCCTGAGAAGGAGCTCCACTTTGCCCATTAGGTCCGGAAGACACAGCAGAAGTAGAAGTAGAAGTAGAAGTAGAGATGTGGGCAGAGGATTCAGTTGCTGCGCTTGCGCCCTCCCTGCTGATTGACTTGTGAGCTAATAGAGAAGCTGAGTTATCTACCTGAGGGGGGGGGAGTGCAGCTAACAATTGGTACAGGGGGATCTTCCTTATGATTCTTCCCACCCCCAAACAAGGGATAGAGGGGTCTAGATGAAGATCCAATGTCCGTTGTTTGATCACAAACAGTCTCAGAGTTCCAGTCGGGGATCGACTGAGTGAGCAATGGAGAGCCCTTAAATGACCCCGTGCTAGGATCTGAATCGGACGGTGGAACCCTTGACTCGTCAGATGGGCAATTCAAGCTGAGAGGGGAGCTTGACAAGTTAGCTCCTGAGGGCGGTAAATTGAGAGAGAGAAGTGAAATAGGGTTGGAGGCTGAATCCATAACGGAAAGTAGAGGGGGCACGGAAGCCAGAGCCTTGTGCAAGTGATTATCTGAAGGTGCGGGTCGCTTCTGTTTGGTAGTGCGTGTTGCTCTGGGAACTCTGGCAGCAGAGCGGCCTGCATAGTGTGGAGAACGCCGCATCTTTCCCAAAAAAAAGGGGGGGAGGGAAGAGAAGAGAAATAAAAAGAAAGAAGGGGTCCCTACCCCCACAAATGCGATTAAATTAAGATACACTGAGCTGTTTAACTGTTTAAAAAAAAAAAAAAAAAAGGGGGGAAACCTCTGTCCCCTCCCCCTCCCCGTAGGACGGGGGGTACTCCTATTTATGTTTTTCGGAGTGTGATTACTTCCTGAATTGATCAGTTGTTGAGATTTTCCTATCCACCTATTTGAAATATTAAACTGTGTCTGCTTGCACTGCACACTGTTGTGTCCACACATGCTTATTGCCATGCACTAATGTTTCATGAATATGGCCAATCTGCAATAATACATATGGTTAGAGAATTTCTACTACACAAGTGCAATATTCATTTTAGTGATGCGCATGTATACTGTGAAAATGTATGTGAATGTCAACAGAACTCTGAACATTATGAAATACATGATTCACTTACCTAATTTCCTATCTGTGTGAATAGCCAAATGTCTATGGATTCTAGCTCCGAACATCTGTGTTGCTTCTCCTTTCCCAGCTGGTGACAAACGTTCTCTTGGCAAGATGCTCCATGAATGTAGCATGGACTGGAAGTTAGTGGGTCAAGACTGTGTTTCTTGCTGGTGCAGTCATATGTGGTTTTGAAAGGTCACTCACAGGACTGCAGACAGATGTGCAATGGTCCTAATCTTTGAGATGTAGGATTGAGATGTACAATGCCCTCCTTTGTTCTTCATTGTTTCAGCCATGTCAAAGTTGAGTTATGAAAGTTTTCCCTGACTCGTTTGGCTGCTTGGATTTGCTGAACCTCATATTGCTAACAGGATTCTTCCACCCAGGACAATCTTCTGTTTAAAAATGGGGGAGGTGATTCCTCAATGAGGAGAATACAGGCATCTGGCCCCAGAGAACTACACATGTTTATGGTCAGCTTCTCATTGCAAATACAGCCTTAATAAGGGATTTTTCCACATAAGTCTCTTCACAAAGTCTCAGTACTGAACAGCATATACTCTGGAATGGGAGATCTGCTCTGGAAATAAATTTTTCAACAAATCTGTGTTAACGCGTCCCTTTATGATATTTTATTGCACATCAGGGCTCGTTTTTAGGCCAATTAATCTTTTGGCCCAGTTGAGAGACACCGTAGGACGAGATAGCTAATCAATATATCAATCAATAATGTCATCAATATTTATCACGACAATGCATTTCACTTTAGTCAAAGTCATTAATCAATTCAAAACGCTACCATGACCTTTCAGCCATGAATAACAATACCTTGTTTAGTAGAATTTTATGGATTTTATTCCCTATTAGTTACAATCTAATAACAAATGCGTTAATCTCAACACTAAGAAACATAATAGCATGGTCACAATATGGCAACTTTGGTAAGCTTTCATTAAGGCGAGAATCACAAACATCAGAACGTAACACAGTGTGAACATAGATCAATTTAGCAGAGTATCAATAACGCGTCAGTTCAACATAGCATAATTTCAGTCGTTTGTCTGTTTGCGTCAGTTTTGGTGAACACCTGTCCTAACCACTAATTAGCATTAGCATATTGGGCTTCATGCAAAACAATTTTGAACACCAATTTGGAAAACATCTAACTATGGTCTCTGTCAAAAGTAAGCAGTTGGTACCTAGAAAGGAAAAGCAAACAGACAAATCAAAAATGCATTGTCATAATTACCCTCCAAGGATTAGGTCAGCGCACAGGTTCAGTCTTCGTCTTCAGGACATCAGTCAGATCGCCATCAGTCAGAACTCAGCTAAGGGGCAAAAGGGCACTTCCCTCATAAGGAGGAAAAATATAAAAATTGGCAATTCTAAGGGCGAGGATGGTTTAAGTAAACCACCAAATCACCAAACAGAGTGACAGAGTTTCTGGATAAAATCAATAGCATTCCCTACCTAATTCTAAATGACTTCCTGTGACATGGGTTTTATCCCTTTTCCGTTGTACATTCCCCCAAAATTTTATTGGGCATCTGTTATACCCTACTATCTTTAACCTATCAGAAAATACATTAGGTAATCCTAATGTTCACCCCATATTGGTTTACAAGTCTTTGATTGGTCTTTATAATTGACGTCTTCAGAAGCGGCACATCCGGTGTGATTTCATCCCTCTGTAATTCTTTGCACATCTTTTGGTCAGCAGTTCCATTGTCTTCACCGGTTTGAATGATCTTGTACATTACATTAATCTACACTGTTTCAATTCACTTTTAACATTTAGTCTGTGGATGGTGAGAACGGATTTTAACATGGTTACATTCATCTTCCAAGTCGAAGGAAAAGAATAAAACAGGGTCATGGCCCTTTGTGAGTCAGCACACTGAAAAAAAGAAAAATGCATTTATTATGAGAGCCAGGCAGCTAAGCTGCAGCTCATGCTAACTTAAGGCCTATGAGGTTTTCAATACAGATTTAATAACGCAAATGTTAGTATAAGCTCATTTGAACGTAACATAAACATTTTGGTCATTATTATTAGTTCCCGTATACATTGGTGGCCACTATCCGTGGTCACAATTCAAGTGCATGTCTAAGCAAAATTACTATTATTAGAGTTTCTATGCGGCAATATCACATCTTAATTCATAAACATTTCATGTTAATATAGATTCCATAAGCTACACTCTCTCACTGGTATCCCAGGACATCAAATCCATACTAGTGAATACTGTTCATGGCAAAAAATACGAATGCAATTGTATTAAATCCCTCACTGCGTAACCTCTATTAGCCTTGGTACTGGCAGCTATTCCTGTTAGACCTTTCAGCCTTAGAGTGGTCTTCCTCCAACTTTTTGCTTGCCTGACTCATATTTTTGCTGATTCTTTTTGTTGGACTTAGGACTCTGAGCACTTTACTACTGCTGACCAGTGCTAAAGTACATGTGCTTCTCCCCTAAACATGGTAAGAATGGTGTATTCATAATTGCCATCGTTTATTTACCTATAAGTCCCTTGTAAAGTGATAAACCATACTAGTGGGTCTGCCGCACTAAGGGTGCCACCCACTTAAATAGCCCTTTAAACATGTCTCATCCCTGCCACTGCAGAGCCTGATGAGTTAACCAAGAACTCTCTCCAATTTTAAACTATGGCAACTCATTTATATTTCTTATTCTCTTTTTCCCCTATTCTTTTCCCCTTTTTCTTGTTCTCTTTTGTAGCTTGTAGGTGGTATAGGGTTACAATTGTTGAAGTCCTGACCATTGCCTCAGGTGTAATTCACCTATCCTGATGAAGATCTCCTTATCTCAATTAGGAGATCGAAACGTTGCCGACTAATGTACCTTGACTCAATTACTATGCACATCTATTTTTGTGTATGAGCATTGGTACAGATAGGATGTGACTTAAACATTGTGTGGTATTTTGTAACTACAACCTGCCTGAGCTTGACAAATCCATTTTTGTTTTCTGTTTGTTTGTTTTCCCACTTTTTAATATGCTTTATATATACCAATAAAATCAAGCCATTTGGAAATTATGTATAGATTTCATTGTATTTGTATGTACACTCAGTGGTTGCATTTTCCTGTTAAGGAACTTCTGTTCCTTTTAAATACATCTGCATTCTGATGGTCCTTCCTGAGCAGGAAGGGAGGCTGACACTAAGACTTGAATAAGCAGTACCCGTCCCCACACAAAGGGCTAATCACCCCCCTACTAATAGATTGCAGCCAGGGCTGAGGACGAAAGGATATTTGTACACTTCAAAGACCCTTCTTTGAAGGCACCACCACTTCAAAGGCACATTTGGGCATAAGTACTGGGTCTCTGAACCCACCAAATCAGACCCTTCCGGACCGATAACTAGACTGTGTTAGAAAAACTGCTGTGCTGCGTCAAGGATTGTAATTCTGCTGGGCCGCTGACCTGGAAGCAATGTTCCCTGTAAGGCGCGCGCGCACCTTTCCTTCCCCCATTGCGCAGGCCCCTTCGGCAAGCGCGCACGTTAATAAATAAGCCTTTTAGAGCGATATACGTGCTCCCCTAAGGCAGATAATGCTCATATTTGAATCTGGATTGAAGTGAATGAAAACAGCGTTTAAATACTGCGGGGAGTGTTTTAAACATCATTTGGCGTACTTTAGCATACAAGCGAGCAAGTGATATTTATGTTGAAAATTAATAGTTAATGAGCTAGGAAATGCTTCAGAACAGTAGGAAATGTGCTGTTATCAACTTTTCCATCATTGTCATACTTCATAGTTGTTTATATGCATTATCACTTTCTCAGCTCAAATAAGCCTTTTAGAGCGATAGTCGTGCTCTCCTATTGCAGAAAATGCTCATATTTGAATCTGGATTGAAGTCAATGAAAACAGCGTTTAAAGGCCGCAGGGAGTGTTTTAAACATCATTTGGCGTACTTTAGCATACAAGCGAGCAAGTGATATTTATGTTGAAAATTAATGGTTAATGAGCTAGGAAATGCTTCAGAACAGTAGGAAATGTGCTGTTATCAACTTTTCCATCATTGTCATACTTCATAGTTGTTTATATGCATTATCACTTTCTCAGCTCAAATAAGCCTTTTAGAGCGATAGTCGTGCTCTCCTATTGCAGAAAATGCTCATATTTGAATCTGGATTGAAGTCAATGAAAACAGCGTTTAAAGGCCGCGGGCAATGTTCCTCTGTTTTCTCTAACTGGGGTGTAGGTGGCACTTAACAGGTCATGTCCTTGGGGTGTGCAACCAGGTCACAAAACTGCCTTGATGCCCTATTGCATGGAGCAATGATATCCCTTTTTTGCTTTAGTGGCATGGAGAGGCTAATGCCAAAGATCTTGGCTAGTTATGCGCTGCACATGCGTGAATGGTCAATTTCTTGGCGCACGTATCCTTGGCTGCAGCGCACAGAGACCGCACACTGCTGCACACAGTGGAAAAAAATTAGAGGGAACATTGCCTGGAAGGCCTGCTTTTCTGCTGTCTTGTCCTGCTACTTGCTGCTCTCTGACCTTGCTAAGGGAGAGCTAGACTCTGCCTTGTACTCCAGGGTGATGCTCAAGGGCTTGTTGGCTTGCTTCTTGTTGCTAGAGACTCAGGGATATCAAAGTCTCAACTCCTGCACCTGTGCCTGGTTCACCGGAAGTGGACCCAGATACATGCACCAGTGAAATGGACGTATCCATGGAAGCAGCAACCTGAGGCATCAACCCTGCCGTAGGAGTAAAATTGGAGCATCACACTTTGGACCCGAGCAGCACCTCTGGAACCGCTGCATCGACCAACGCATCCCCTGCCTGCTGGAAGCAGCACCTGGTGCATCAGCCCAGCCCTCATACCACTGCATCACCTCCATTGGTGAAGGAAGATTGACACATCTCTTCGACAGCATGGAGAAACCTGATGCATCAGCTTCGGAATCAACACAGCAGGACTTCAATGCTTGGCTTCAGAAACCAATGCATCGCCATCAATGTGTGGGGAAAAGTCAATGCATCCCTCAACTGTGGAAGTGACATTGACGCGTCTACCAAGGCATCACCCCCGCATCTCATATTTGTGATCAGGATCAAGGTACTCTATTCGCTGGGCCTGCTTGGCTCCTGTACCGGACCCAGGCTCCATCAAAGTTGTGACCTCAAGTAACCCCTAAAGTGCTGTTTGCTGCTAAGTGCTAGAACTCTTTTATTCTTCTAAAATTCATATCTTAACTTCTACTCCTTGGATTTTTGTTGTTTTGGTCTTGAATTATTTATGTAACCATAATATATTTTTCTAACCTGATGTGGAGTCGTTTTGTGGAGTTTTCATTGTCTTACTTGTGTGTGTGTTGCTGAAATACTTTGCACATTTCCTTTTTAGATAAGCCTTACTGCTCTCTGCCAAGCTACCAGAGCATAGGTTATTTTTTAGTGTGCATCAGACTTACCATGACTAAACTAGTGGTCCCAACTTGGACTGGGTACATAACCCTGTCAACGAGAGACCCCATTTCTAACAATTCCCCACACCACTTCTCTCCTTTTTTCTCTTTTTCTCTTATTCCTCTTCCTATTCCTTGACTGTTCTCTACCACTTCTTCATGAATTACATTGTTTTCCCTTTCCCCTGTCCTCTACCCCTGCCCACACCTTAGTACCGCTGCTCTAATTCTATCCACACACCTCTTCTCTCATTATCTATATTCTAATATATTTATCTGTTCCAGCAACTTGCTTCTTCAATTCCCTCTTTTCAATTTTTATAGTGCTAAAAACCCCAACAGAGGGAACTAAGCACTAGCTACAGATCGAACCAAAAACATTAACATTCTGCTTATGCCTCACTGGCTCCCGTGAAACGTCTAACAATCTAGCAGAACAACTGAAGCTGACCCTATAAAACAGAGCGCAGTGACCCCCAGCTGATAAAAACAGAGGCAGAACCACCATCACAAAATATCGGGCACAGTCACACAATCTAAGCCTGTGATAACAGAAATTAATGCTATGATACTGTGGACTCGCAGTGCACTCACTTCAAGTTTGCTGTGCAAAATGGAAAATCTTGATGTGAGTTTTCCGTGAGCAATGTTGAGTGCTACGCGGTTGCTCCAGGAGGCTTGGTTATGAAGCAAAAGAAGCTTGAAGAGGGCTTAGTGTGTCGTGACATGCACACGTGCCGTCATCCTGACGCTGGGAGTTTTATTACAGAGACGGATGAGATTGGGCACGGACGGCCTCAGAATGTGGTGTCCTCCATCTCTGCCTCTGTCCTCTTACTTAAGGGCGCATGTGCCGCAGGACCTCTACATGCGCCCTACAACATCCACTCTACCAACCCTACATCTGCCCATATCACAGCTCTTCTACCTCTGCCTTATGACATGTATTCTACTCGCCCTTCACCTCCCTGTAACACTGTATATCTACTTGTACTATAGTACCTTTAGCCCCGCCTTTACCCCACTACCTCCTGTGCAGGTCCTTTTCTACAACATGCAATTGACTCTGTATTCCCTTCTGTTTGTTTATATTCCTCAACTTCTTTTGTAGAAAAGTTTTCTTCATTTTAGTATTACAAAAGATGCCGTTTTCACCAACCTTGGAGCATCAGTTGGAGTTTACTACTTGTTTTTTGCCGGAGATGTTAATTTCACGACTAAAATATCCATAGCTTTAATATAATTTCAACGTCATGTTATCCTTATGTGCCTTGTGATGGCGATGCTGAAGAGCTTATAAACATTATGAACAAAAACATTATTCAATGTCTCTGTGTTGATAAGTGTTCCACAGTTCTCTGTCTGTGGGACAAACCAAATGAATACACCGACGGAAATCTCATAAGCAGACATTGGGAAACAAATGCAGGGGTGAAAGCACTTTCTAAGACAGATATTAATGACCTCCTAGAAGTGGGCTGCTATCTGTACAGTGACACATCACATGAGTTTCTTTCCGCACCACAAAATAGAAAAGAACAGGATTTGGTGAATTCGCAGGACATCCTTTTGTCCTCCGGATTCCCACAGGCAGATTTCTACTGGGGCTGGATGTTTAAGATAAATAGCTTTACTTAAAGGACACTTAATTGTATATGGCAGAAATGTCTTTCTGGTGGTCTAGAGGCACTTTTACTTGGAGGTTCTGATTTTGAAATACAAAAATAATTTCCTGTTCAGTAAATTAAATCAATAAACAACTCTGAATTTTACCTCGAATCCCCAATCAGGACATGTTTCTAAAATCCCTCAAAACTGATTTGTTCTGCTAAGTAGCTCTGGTCTCCCATGTCCCTTTCTTCCTTTTCCTTCCTCACGTGAGCACATCTGGTCCATTTTCTAGTTTTCCTAGATCTGATGAATCTTTATAGAAGTTCCAAGGGGTAAGGAGAAACACATCAATATTTTCAATCAATTAACAGTGTAAACCATTTATGTAAACGTACTATATAAGCAGAGAATCACCAAAGGCGAATAAAAGAGTTTAATCAGATTAAATCGTATCAGCATGAGGCGCAATACAAACAAACTTTTGCAATGCAATAGGTCTTGCATTTTCTTGAGTTAGAGCTACTGGCATTGTAAATTAATAACTGAACTTTTCTTACCACATAAATTGGTCAACCCTGACTCATAATTTCGTCTTTCCTGCCATATAATTCCAGTGGCCCTGCATAAAACTAAAAAACTTCCATGTACAGTCTTCCTCTATCTACAGCAAAACATAAAAATATTGCTATTTAGCAGAGTTTACTTGGGCAAAGCTTAATTGCAGCATGCTAACATTGTGTTTACTGAAGGCAAAAATGTGCTTACAAAGTACACGATTTCCACTTAAAAACTATAGTCAAACCACAGAACACATTTGCCACACGGAAAATAAATATTTTTTAAAAGCTAATGCCTTATATTAATACAATTGTGTCTTTTAATATTTATGTTTACATGTTGTTTTAGTGGTGCGTCCCATATAGTGTTTGGCTGCAATTTACACTGTTTAGGTGTGATTCACTCCACAAAGTTTTATAGCATCTGATAACATCGCTGCTGTCTACAAAGCAAGCTAGCCAGCCAGTCATTTACACTTTTTCATCTGGATGATGCTGCCCTCTCACAAACACATGTTAATGTTTCTGCTCTATGTTTTTGTTTTTCAGGTTAAACTTTTGTCTCCCCAGCAGTGTTTTTTATGTTAATTTGCTGTATTTCACAGTGTTTATGAGTAAAGAGTGATTCATGTCCTTGTGTTCAGAAAAGTTTTCTACAAGATGATAACACCTTGCTGTTTAAACTTCCAGCCTGGCAGCTTGTTATAGTTTGGAGTGGAAGGACATTTTCACATTTTAGAGTTTGCATTTCTAATAAATTATTCTTTATTTTGCCCACAGTAAACTAGTGAGGCAGAAAAATAACTGAAGGCCCTTTAACAAAAATTGTTTGTGCCCTGCATCGGAACACCCCGGCTCAAATCAAGCACTGCGAACATAATAAGTGTGTCTTCTTTAGATCCGGCTGTTACTGTACACAAAAGGCTGGTTTATTTTTCCTTGATAGCGAAGCCATATGCTATATGTTTTTAGCTATTAAGACCCACATTTGCCTTGTTAGCATACACAAAAAGTATGTTTTTTCTAGGTTCAGCTGACACTTTACGCTGCTGCTAATAACTGCTGCAAATACTTTTACGAGTACTGAATACTAAAGCAGGCTAGTTTGAAATTGCAAAGAAGCAAATTTTCTGTTGTTTGCATTGCACTTTAGTTTTCATTTTGTTATGACTTTCCCAAGTGTCTTTTTTGGTCATACGAAATGCAGCGCTGTAAACAAGAGGTGAAGCTTGAAATTATTATAAGGCAGTGCAGAGGGTTAATGTAGCTGCTGCAAAGAATGCTTTGTAGGGAGATCACATACTGCATTCAATCTTCAAATGTTAAAATAACTGTGGTGATTAATGTTACTTCTGGAGAGAGAACATATTTTTCTCTAGTGAAAGTTTAGACTAATTATAAGGTTGCGGCAAAGGTTAATGTGCCTGCTGCGAGGAACATGAACTAGGCAGATCAGGACTAGCAACTAATTTAAAAAGCTCACACTGGTAAGCAGCGGAAACTTCACTGGAAGGACAGATGGGGATTGTTTTTGTTAAAGCTCTTTCCTACCTTGGAGGTGTTTCTGAAAGTGATTGAAAGCAGGGGCCCGCTCAGCCCCTTCGCTCCTGATAGCTGGGGAGGATTTTGGTTTGTGTGCCATTTCTAAGCAGTACTGTAGTACCCCCATAGTGAAAAATAAACACATGAGCTGCTCAGAATGAAATATTCACAAAACACAGGCTGATCGGCCTGTGCCCTTAAATTCGAGCTGTTGTGAGAGGAAGAGAGGGCATAAAAGAGAAATAAGTACAACACACAACAAAGACATGATCACTAAAAATTAATTTAAAAAAATGAAAGTAATACAGTTTCACATAAGCAAGCTGATGGCCACCATGAGCATCAGCGTAAAGAGACACAAAAGGAAAAAGAAGTTCGCTCGCAGTCAAACATATCAGCAAAAGTGCAATTAGTCATGTAACAGGGGCGATAGCCAAGGCGGTAACAAAACAGCCCTAAGGAGGTACAAACGTAAAGCAGTTACTGTTAGGGCGACTGACCTTAATATGTAAACTTACAAGGGGACGCGAACAGGTTGATGAACCATTTGACTTGCAATTAAGATGTTCTTACCATAGATCCAGTACATAATCAAAATCAATACGCATTAATCAGTAATCATTAGCAATCAAAATCAATAATCAATGGAGTCAGTAATTATCACGCACCATGACCTTTCAGTCATGAATAACCACACCTTTAATAAAAGTTTAGAATGTTTATTCCCTATATTAACAATGCTAAGGTCATGTAGATTAATCTCAAAAGCAAATGGAACACATACAGGAATAACACTGGTTGTCCAAAACGGCGGAAGAAACGTAATCTAATCAAAGGTTCAACTACAACACATTCTAAGGTTAGGGATTAAATCAATAACAAAGTCAACTGTGTCAACGTTATATTATACATGTAATTTAGCAGAGAAATTAATCAAGCATTAGTCCCTGTTATCGTAAGTCATTAGTGAGAATCCTTAACTATCATCAGATAAGCATCAGCATGTTGGGCTTCATGCAAAACAATTTAGTAACACAAATTTGGAAAACATTTAACTATGGTTTTATCAAAATAGCACAGTTGGTACCTAGAAAGATAAAGCAAATATGCAGAGTAATCACAATTTGGAAATACCTATCCTCAGGGGGATCAGCAAAGCAGAATCAGTCTTCATCCTCAGGACATCAATCAATCAGCATGGCATCAGGATTCAGCATCAGAATTAAAGGGTGAAGTCTTTAAGCATTAAAGTTAAGCATGTCTGTAGTCAAGACGCATAAGAAAGTAACAATCTTTGGGTCAGAAAAATGGACAAAATTACTGCATGAAGGCCAGTGCAGAATGTCTAGTTTCTCTCTTTGCAGTGTCGTTAAGTCAAAACTGTTAAAACTATCCTCTAAATCCCTATTAAATCCCTATTGGTCAGTTAATCTTATGTTCACACTCTGTCCAATAAAACTAATATCCCAAATCTATGAATTCTAATATTTCTCTGTTCACATATTGTTGATTGGTTCATCTTGCGATGTCCTTATCATCTGGCTTGTCAGGTAACAATTTTGTTGCAGCTTCTACTCTAATCAGTATCTTTTTTGTTCTTGTCCTGGGAAAGTCAGTTTCACAACCATTACACATAAAATGTTGCATTAGCAAGAACATCATCTCCCAGCAATCGGTTCAAACGAAAAGCTTCGGTTAAGAGCACATTTAAACAATATAACATTTTCACAGTTTAACTCACTTGGTCAGCAATTTTATTAAACTAAGAAATACAGCTTTACATGAGGCCTGGCAAATAGGCCAAGACAATCGCTAAGTTAAGGCCTACAATTAATAAAGCTAAAGCTAAATTCATATCCCTTAATATGACATACTACTGCATTAGTCTAACATATATTCAACATTTCACAAGTATTAAATCATTGATTAGTACATATTGTTAACATTGGGGGCCATTCTTCGTAATCACATTTTCAAATGCCTGCATAATTTTTCCACGTTATTAATTTTCTACATAAACTTATTATTCAAAATACATAAACTCTCATTAATAATTTTTATTAAGACACCTGCGCTAGCAATCCCTACTCTGATGACTAAATATGTCATCACACTAACTATTAGCCACAAAATGTCTGCATCTACTTTTCTTCCCTCCTCTGATTATTCTTTGACCTTTTCATTTTAATCCTTTTGAATAATTTACACAGTCCCCATATTCCCAATAGACAAACCACAACAATTGATATCCCCTGTAATATTTTCAATAGCACCCCAATCCAAATGCTGCTGAGCCAATTTCCTACCGAAGCAAACCTTTTGCCAACCTTTTCCCATACACCTCGTTCTTTCAAGTCTTTCAAATCAGCACTTGCATTAGTCAGATTAATATGTAAGTCTCTTATCCCTTTACTGTTATCTGGTATATATGAACAACAATGCCTAAAATTAATCATTCTACAGACTCCACCATCCTTCGCTAAAAGAATGTCTAAAGCAAGACGATTTTGAACAGTCATAGCTCTATCAGCAGCTAATTCAGTATCTATAAGGAGTATGGCTCCTGAAATAATTGTCAGCATGTTATCCACAATAATAGACAACGTTCGAATTTTTATCGAATTCAGAATGACTCCCACTGAAGGAATCACTGCTCCAAATATATATCCCACTACAGCAGAAGAGGACTCCCTCCTCTGTCTCCTATGATGTAATTCAGTCACTTTCTGAAACATTTTCAGATCTTCCATTTGATAAATCTTTGCGAAAACTATCCCCAAATAACATGTCCCATACCATCCTCTTTGAAGACTGTAATAAACATTAAGTCCACAGATGTAGTAAATCCCTGGAATAGCAGGGTCCTGTCTATTCCACATAAACGCCCATTTACTCTGAAACAAAAACACATGCCTACATTCACTCGTTCTCACAAATAAAGAGTCAGTGCGCGATTTAGGCCCCTATGTATCAAAGTTTCCCCACGTGTTGTGAATCTAAAGCTAATTTCCCTTGTGTTTTAATTGCATTATAAGCATAATCATTTTCGGGGGCGTGGCCTGGCCGCCGGGCAAGATGGCCGACACCAAGTGAGGCTCCGCCGGGCCTCGGGCCAAAACTCAGTTTTTTTGTTTATCCTGTGGACGTCAGCGGCTGGGGCGGGCCTGGCGGTGCCTCCCGGGGGCCCCGGAGACAAGTGGAGCATCGCGGGAGCGGCCGAGAGCGGCGCTGTGGTCGGGCTCCGTGGGGCCAGGCCTGGAGCTGCCTCTGCCCCTCGCGCGCCTTTGCGGCAATGGGAGGTGAGGGACTGCGGCCGCACCTGGCAACTGTGCACAGGAGAGAGAGTGTGTGGGAGAGCCGGACGGGCGGCCGGTCGGGCCGCGGCTCTCGCAGATTTAGTGCCTGGGCCGCCGGGTGTCCTTTGGGGCTTCCGTGGCCCCGTGCTGGAGGAGGCGCTCCTTTTTGGGCCTTGGGGCTCTTTGGCTACACTGGCTGCCTGCTTGGGAGGACAGTGCCTGGCTTGAGATAGGCCAGGGGGGCCGGACCTGCGTGTATGTCAGTGGGTCCTAGGAGATGTGACGGACCCGAGAATAGCGGCGCCTGGGAGCCCTCGGTGCAGGAGAGCGGACAGCTGGGGAAGGCGATGATCTGGATTGAGGACGTTCCCCTCGGGCGCAGTGGAGGGCTACCTGACCACTGAGGAGCCTCTACCATATCGCACTCAGGGGGCCTGTATGGAATTTCCTTGGTCTCCCTACTGGACACACTTGGGGGGACCTGGTGGAGGCGAGTGGCCCCAGTGTGCTGAGATTTGCTGAAAGCCCAAGGCTGTGCGAGGCCCTTAAACCGTGGAGTCTGGACTCGATGGAAGAACTGAATACTTACTGTGTTGTGGAGTCTCCTGGCGGAGGCTAAGGACTGGTGAGTCGCTTGTGAATGCCAACGCGATCTGATCTGTGGTGAAACTCGTTGTGGACCTGGTGAGTCAAATTTTGGCTGGGCTCGGTGGGGCGAGTGGGGCAGCTAGGTGTAGGGTTATTGCAGTAAACCCCCACTGTCCTGGTCAATCCTAGACGCTTTGGCGCGGCCTGGTGACCGTACAAGCCGTGTTGCACTATGGGCAAGTCTGACCATAGACAGGCGAAACTCACCTTTGAAGGTGGAAAAAAGAGAAGTGCTGCCTCTGCTTCCCAGGCCAGCGAAGTTGAAGTAGGAGAAGAGAGCCCAGAGATTTCGGTGCGATCCATGTTTCTAGAACTCAAGACTAGTCTGGCTGGCATTGACGCCAAGCTAGATCATGTGACGGAGCGGCGAGACCGCATAAGAGCCCGGGTTGATGATCACGATTCCCGGTTTGAGGCATTGGAATCACGCACGTCAGAGATAGAGACCAAGTCGCACAAATGGAGCGTATCCTGGAGGTAATACGGAACAAGAATGAGGACTTGGAGGCGCGTTCTCGGCGGAATAATATCCGCATTGTAGGACTTCCGGAGGCGACGGACATGGGTCGCATGGAAGACTTTGTTGAGAGTATGTTATCGGAGTTGCTTACTGGTGAACTCTCCCGGATGCTGGTGGTGGAGAGGGCGCACCGGTCCTTGGGACCCCGTCCTCCGCCGGGAGCGCCTCCTCGGCCAATGATAGTGCGTCTGCTGAACTATAGAGACCGAGACACCATCCTTCGCCTGGCGAGGGAGAAAAGGCCATCAGTTCATAAGAATTCCGAACTTAACTTTTATCCGGATTACACCCCTGGTGTGCAGGCTCAGAGGCGAGCATTCCTGCCGGCCAAATGGCTGCTGAATCAGGCTGGAGTTGGGTTTGCTCTACTATATCCAGCTAGATTGAGGGTGCGACACGAGGGAAAGGCGCTGTACTTTACAGACCCAAAGCAGGCGACTAAGTTTGCTAGGCGCTTGCCTGGTGGGCGCGGGGCTGCGGGGTCCGGAGGGCCGGGGGCCGGGGAGGCTGATTTAAATGATAATGACTAGCCGGCTGTGACTGATTTAAGTGCATAGATCGGGGCTGCCGGGGGGGGGCGCGGGGCCGCGTCCTTTGTGGCTGAGTCTGTAGAGTGGTTGCTACTAGGCCCATGGGATGAGTCCTATTACTTTTTGCTTTCGAAGTTGGGGGTGGGTCTTGGGGTTGAATGGGTGGGCTACTGTAAGGGTCCGATTGGGGGGCCAGTGTTGGTGGGGGAGGGCACAGATTGATGCTGATTGTTATGTTGGGTTTTATAGATGCCATGGTTGTTCTTTATTACTGTTTCTGGCAGGTGGAGGTGTGCTTGCTTGTGAGGTTATGGGCGTCTGTGATATGGGATGAGAGGCGATGAAGCGACGCTGATTCGTTGTTTGACGTGGAATGTACGTGGGCTTAATGATTGGAGGAAGGCTCGATTGGTAACTGCATATGTTAAGCGACACAACATTGACATCTGTATGCTGCAGGAGACACACCTGGTGGCGACCACGATGGGTAGACTGAACGCCGGCTGGGTTGGCGAAGTACACTGCTCCATGTACTCTGGGTACGCTCGTGGAGTCGCTATCCTAATCCGAAAGGGGTTGCAGTGTCGCACGTGCGAAGTTAATGTAGATCCAAATGGTAAATACGTCTTATTGAGCGGTACGTTGCTCGACAGAGCCTGCCGACTTGTGGCAGTATATGAACCGAATGTAGACGACCCAGAGTTCTTCTTGGAGCTGTGGCGACTTGTGGAGTCCTTGGGGGCCGGTGCAGTGATTTGGGGTGGAGATTTTAATGTGGTTTTGGACGCTCGGATGGATCGTGAGAGTGTGGCCAGAATGCAGCACGTCTCGGCGGCAAGGTCCCTGACGGCGGTAATGCAGAGTGGCGAGTTAGTGGATCTGTGGAGACGGAGGCACGCGGGTGTGAGAGAGGGGACGTGTCTGAACTATGTACATAGCAGCTGGTCTCGTATAGACCGTTGGCTGAGCACTAGAGACGTGGAGGTTTGGACTAGTGCGGTAGATCACCTCCCCGCGCCTAATCGGACCACTCACCAGTGAAGCTGGAGCTACTGATACCCAGTGAGTTACGTCAGATGACTTTGTGGCGGTTGCCTAGTGGTGCGCTACGAAATGTGGTTTTTTGGGAGGAAGTCAGGGTGGCGATACAGCTGTTTTTTTCTGAAAACCACGGATCCGTGAACTCAGTGGGCACCGTATGGGAGACGTTCAAAGTTGTTATACGCGGAGTGTGTCTTTCCAAACAGCACGGGATCGTGAAGGCCATGCGGCGGGAGATGGCAGATATTGAGAGCAGGCTTGTAGAGCTGGAGAGGCAGTTGGCATCCAGCTGGTCGAGCGAGGTGCTTGCTGAAATCCGACGTGAGGTTTCCTTGTATGAGGAGGCCTCTATGAGAGAGCTATGTTTTGCTGGGAAATATGCCCAAGCTCGTCGATATGGAGAAGATGAGAGAGCGGGGCGTACACTTGCGAGCATGCTTCGTAGGCCCTGGGCCAGCAATTATGTTACAGAGGTTATTGACGACGGTGGTGGAAGCGTGACTGGCTCCAATGATATAATGCAGGTGTTCACTGAATACTTTGCGCGGCTCTATGCAGCCCCGGCAGGCCCAAGTGGGGAGGCGATACGAGCCTACTTTGAGGATATTGCTCTGGTCTGGTTTGAGGAGGTGCACAGGGCGTATCTAGATAAACCGTTCACCGTAGAGGAGGTGTCGGCGGCTATCCGTGGGTTGTCAGGGGATAAATCTCCAGGAGTGGACGGCCTTTCCCTGGCATTTTATAAAGAATATGTAGATATCCTTGCCCCATGCTTGTTGGAGGTGTATATGGAATCCCTGGAGGCGGGGTCACTTCCGGCTTCCCTTAGAGAAGCTTTGTTGGTAACAATTCTGAAACCCGGGAAGGACCCGACCCGTTGCGACTCTTACCACCCTCTCTCTATGATAAACATTGATAATAAAATTCTGGCAAAGATGATTGCGACGCGTCTGCAGCCCCTTCTCTCTCGGCTGGTGTTTCCGGACCAGTCTGGGTTTGTCCCTGGAAGATCTACGAGCCACAATTTGCGCACTTTCTTTGCGGTGACAGGTTTTTTGGGAGATGGAGATAATGTGGCTGCGGTATTTCTTGATGCCGCCAAGGCCTTTGACTCTTTGGCCTGGGATTATATGTTCACGCTGTTAGGCCGGGTGGGACTCAGTGCTCGTTTTGTGCAGTGGATCCGTCTACTATATACTCTTCCCACTGCCAGATTGCGCCTCAATGGAGGTGTGTCGGCCGCGTTTCCAGTTGCGCGCTGTACGCGTCAGGGGTGCCCGCTGTCGCCCCTCCTGTTCGCGATAGCTATGGAGCCTTTAGCGGTGGGGTTGCGACAGAGACACAATGATAGAGGCTTGCAGTTTCGACAACGACCAGTTTTGATCTCGCTATACGCTGATGATATTGCGTTGTATGTGCGGAACCCCGGTCGGAACTTGGATATCTTATTAGATGAAGTTGTGCGTTTTGGCGGCCTCTCTGGAATCACTATCAATTGGTCGAAATCGACAATATTGCCTATAACCCCCAGTGTGACGCAATTTACCTCCCGATACCCTCTGGAATGGACAGAGGTACCGGTGCGATATTTGGGTATCCAGTTGTGCAGAGATGTTGATAAACTGCGACGGGCTAACTATGATGTTGCATTGACATGGTTGGAGGAAAAGGTTGCGATCTGGCGCGCTCTACCTCTCTCGCTAATTGGATGTATTGCAATAGCAAAGATGGTGGTGCTTCCTAAGTTCTTGTACCTGTTTGTGAATCTCCCGCTCCCTCTGGCCGGCGGCTACCTTTGGAAATTGCGATCCGCGTTAATTAGTTTGGCGTGAGCGGGGCGGCAGCCGCGTATTTCCTGGGAGAAGCTGACACTGCCGTTTGAATTGGGTGGGCTTGCTGCTCCGGATTTAGAACTTTATTATTATTGTGCACAGGCCCACTTTGCGTATTATTGGATGAACCAGATACGTTATATGCCGCATTTGGCGCCAGAGAGTGACTCCGTGTGGCCAGATAATTTGGTACGTATGTTTGGAAATCAGGTACTGTCCCGGGCCACGGGAATAGATACAGTGGCATGCACCATGAAGGCGTGGGAGGCGCTGAGACGACGATCTGGAGTTACTGTTCCATTTGCCCCCTCGCTCCCTGTCATGGCGGCTGTAGACGATAGGATGTTTCGAGATGGTGGGGTGCGTAATTTTCTTCGTGCTGCTGGCTTGACTGTGCTAGGGGATTGGCTGGAGGACGGATGTCTTCTTGACGTCTCGGATGCTCTGGCTGGCTGCGAGGGCACGGCGCTGCAGCGTCTGTGCGCTCTTCGAGTTAGAGCTATGTTGCGAGACCGATTTCTTAATCCACCAGGAGCCCCGTCAGAATTTCGTGCTTTGGAAGTGCTCTGCAGTGCACGGTCTCCTGACAAGTTGGTGACCAAGCTGTATAATTGTATGCAAGAGCAGAGAGATGGTCCTGGGGAGCGCTCCAGAATTGCGTGGGAGGAAGAATTGGGTGAACCCATTACTGTGGCTGTATGGCGTGGGTGCTGCGCGCATATGAGAGTGCTGTCCCTGAACAACAGGCTGCGACTGCTGCATTTTAAGTTCCTGCATCGCCTTTATTATACACCCAAGGGGCTTCACTCTATGGGCCTACGTTCTAACTCGCGCTGCACCCGCTGTGGAGCTACGGATGCGGGCTTTTTACATCTGGCATGGGAATGTGTGGAAGTACATGATGTTTGGGTAGAGGTGTGGCAAGTTATCTCTGTCATGGTTGATCTGGAGCTTTCTCTCTCCCCCAGGGTTGAGTTACTTGGCTGTATGGACGAGATCCCGGGACCACACAGGTGTTTAGTGGGTCTGCTTCTGCTGCTGGCAAAAGGAAGGGTTGCTATGTGTTGGGGTAGGAGGAGGGCTCCGTGCAGATCTGAATGGTTGTGAGATGCTGCTTACTGTCATGACCAGCTGGTGATCTTTTGGGACCTCATGCCTCGGGGGTCTCGCCCCAGAGATATTTGGGCCCCTTTCAATAGTTATCTAGCTGCTTGCAGTGTGTAAGTGATATGACTGGTGCTGCCCACGGGAGAGACTCATCCCTCCTTCCCATGGATTAGGTATGCTCTTGTGTTGTTGAGACAGATCTGAGTGATCTGGTTTGTGCTCCACCTGCCTATTAGAGTAGTATGTTCCTTGTTGTTTTCCCCCCTCTGCTATATTACGCTAAGATTCTCTGTTGCTTATGAACCTCTTTAAGGCTGACGTTGATGACCTTGTTATCTGGTGACTGATGGGCAGATTAGTAGGTGTGCCCCTAGATATTGACGCTTACTGTGGGATATGTTACTGCAATTTATTTCTTGCTACTTGGGGCAGAGACAAGATGAGAAGGATCATTATGTTATCCTGCTATTGTTAAGACGAGGGGACCTGTCAATGTTTATGTTATTGTATGTTACTACGTGCAAAATTCAATAAAAAAATAAATAAAAAAAAGCATAATCATTTTCGTAAGTCCTTTTCTCTAAGCCTTTTTCTAATTTCTCTTTTAATGCTTTTCTCCTGTCATCTGTGTGATCTAAGAAGCTGTTCTCTAAAGGTGTAAGCAAGCATGTCAAATTATTATTTCTATGCACATCAGCTGTGCCAAACGTCAATGTACGTTCAAAGAACCCTCTAACTATTACTATGTCATTATCCTTAGCTACCCTACTCCAATTCCTTATTATAGGAATAAACGAAAACACTACATCATAGTTAGAATAAAAGTACTGGATGTACTCCTGGTTATAAAATCTTGTTAGTAACAGACTACAACTCATCCCAGAGGTTAAAGGCAGACTATGATAGGTGACTCCTTCCTTGACTGATGAAGGAATCTGCGTACACACAAAGCAATTCTTTGCATCCATTGTCTCAACATACTCAGTCAATAAGCGATAGAAAACATTAGAAGAAAGTTCTCCATGTGCATTAGTATCCTCAAGCAAATATTTCTCATCAAACCTAAACTTCTCTAATGCCGTTAGTGCATTTTGTAGTTGTCTCAAAAGCAGAAGTATGGTTGGCTTCTCTCTTATCAAGAACAGACATACCCACAATTAGCACCACAAACAATATCCCACACATCATCGCCAAACCAATGCTCATGTATTTACAGCGCCTAGCATCTCTACCTTGTTGACTAATGTTACTCATGATCCGTAAAGAATCAGAAAGCAGAAGAAACTTAGAAAACTTGCAGCAAAAATCAAAAACACACAACTCTTCTTTCAGCAGTTCAATTTCACTTCCAGGATCCCTTGTCAACATCGGTTAGCAGCTTGGTCATAGTTGGGTTTCAAAAAGTCAAACCAAGTTATCAATGTCTCTTCCGGTTACTTCAACAGTTTCTTTTGTCAAAAATTTCTTCCTAGATTGTTTCAACAGTTCAGTTCATTAGTTTCCTTCAGGTACCAAAATACTGACCCGGAACTTCTCTATCAAAACAAAAAGACAAAAACTCACGTTGCCATTCGTTCGTAGTTGCATACGCTCATTCAGGACCTGCGTATCTTCAACTTGATGTTCTCTTTCTTTTCAATTTTCGATCACCATTCAGCTCACCTTCACTTAGTTTTCTCTCCTTGTGGTATCTATTTCTTCTTCAATTGTTGGTTTAACAACCTCCTCTTTCCTTTTCTCCACTTTTGACTCCGGCCCCTTATCTCCTTTCAGCTGACCCTTTGTCATTGATCACTTCAGAGTCGAACTTGAGCCTTCTCCTTGTTCTGTGGTGTTTTCTCTTGACAGAGCTGCAACCGATTCAAGAGGAGTCAGAGACTGATCCACCTCAACTCCTTCCCCTTCTGGGTCTGGCAAATAGAGCAATTGCCTTTCAAGATCGTCTGCTTCTGGCAAAGCCCACCACTGACTAGGCTCTCCTGTTGCCTCAGTTGAGATAGGTTCTCTGTCACCCTCCTGGAGGTCTTCTCCTTTGTCTCTCACAGGAGTGACTGAACTGTCCTCAACGGGCTGAGATCCGGTCTCAGTTCCCCTATGTTCTCCTCGGGTCATGAGACTTGCCTCACTGTTGTTGGCACTCTTAACCACGCTCCTTCATGATCCAGTGGACATGCCACTTTCTTCGTATGACTTGAATAAATCCAGTTCGGAATTCCAGCACACTTCACAGCTGTGGTAGTTGTCAAAACTACCTGATATGGTCCAGTGATGAGCCGACACTGCCGGCTCCGCCATACCCCCGGGGCACCAACATTGAGGAGGTTCCCAACCCGGAAGTCCTCCGGTCGGGAACCAATTGGGTTGGCCTTCTGGGTGACGGCGGGCAGAAACAGGCCCTTTGCGCCGTCACCGGGGAAGGAAGATGAGAAGGCGGGGAAAGTATGTCATACCCTTGGGGTAAAACAAATTTGGACCTCAGTGTACCACCCACAGACGGATGGTCTAGTGGAACGCTATAATAAGACTATTAAGACCTCACTACGGAAAATCATAAGTGACTCAGGAAGCGATTGGGAGACAAAACTGCCCCTAGTCCTTTACGCTTTACGAACAGACATACAATCCTCCACCGGGCACAGTCCCTTTGAATTAATGTTTGGCAGACAGCCGCGTACTTTATTAGACATTCTGGCTGAACAGTGGGAAGAGTCTGAAGACGATCTCAAGGATGTCCTTTCCTATACCAAAGACCTTAGAGAACACTTACATCCTATATGGGAGGAGGCACACAAAACCCTGAGGGATGCTCAAGCAAAAGAAAAGTCTTATTACGACGCCCACAGTAAGCCACATAGCCTTACTGTAGGAGACAAGGTGCTGGCCCTCTTACCCTCTAGTGAAAATAAGCTCTTGGCCCGATGGCAGGGTCCGTATACGGTCCTAGACCAAGTCACGCCCACAACATATAAGATTGAAATACCAAATGGAACCGGTAGGGAACAAATATATCACATTAATCTACTTAAAAAATGGTATGAGAACCCTGAGGCCCTTACAACTCTATACATAACCACCAAAAGTGACAACGAAATTCCGGAATACCCCACAAAAGTAAACACCCAGCCGGATATCCCGATGCCCCAACTGAACGACAATCTCTCACAAAAACAAAAGAAACTGAAACACTTAGGGCCATAAGTACGAACACTTTTTCCCATAGAGACAGAATGGGGAAAAACCTTTGCTACATATGGCCCTAAGTCCTAACTAGCCTAGACGTGTTCTCCAAAACCCCAGGCAGGACAAACTTGGTACAACACCATATACGTACAATTGGGGACAAAGTAGCATGCCAACGTCCTTATAGAATACCGGAAGCCAAATGAGAGCTAGTGGAACAGGAAGTCAAGACTATGCTAGACGCTGGTATAATTGAGCCGTCTTCCAACCCATGGTGTTCCCCAGTAGTCTTAGTGCCAAAACCCGATGGGACCACCAGATTCTGCATTGACTTTAGGCAAGTCAATGCTTTATCCCACTTTGACTCGTACCCAATGCCCTGGATTTATGAGCTACTGGAACGTTTAGGACAGGCAACATATATCACCACCTTGGATCTAACGAAGGGGTATTGGCAGATACCCCTTAGGAGCGAGGATAGGGAAAAGACGGCTTTCGCCACCCCCTCAGGCTTGTATCAGTTCACCGTTCTACCGTTTGGTCTCCATGGAGCACTAGCCACTTACCAACGTCTCATAGATATGATTCTGCGCCCCTTCCAAGCATATGCAGCCGCTTACCTGGATGATATAGTTATTTATAGCACCACTTGGGAGGAACACCTAGAGCATTTACGAAATGTCCTACAAACATAACGTGCAGCCCATCTCAGTGCAAACCCTGAGAAGTGTAAATTAGGACATAATACCATTAGATACCTCGGTTATATCATAGGGGAAGGGAAAGCCCGACCCCAAATTGAGACGGTACAGGCCATTTCTCATCTGCCTCTTCCGTGTCAAAAAAGGGACATCCGATCTTTCCTGGGCATGGTTCGGCATTACCGGCGGTTTATACCTCATTTTTCCGAGATAGCTGCCCCCTTAACTGATTTGCTCAGTAAGACCAAACCTAATCACCTGACGCCCCTCTCTGCTCTCGAGAGACACTGTTTTGAGCGCTTAAAAACTCTTTAGACCTCTGAACCAGTACTTTGTTGTCCAGATTTCAGTAAACCCTTTTTAGTCCAAACGGATGCCTCCGACCTGGGTCTTGGGGCAGTGTTGTCTCAATCTGACGGGGATGGGTTCCTACATCCTGTTGTTCATATCAGCCGGAAAATGTTACCAAGAGAATGCCATTATCCAAACCTTGAGAAGGAGTGTGTGGCTATTAAGTGGGCTGTTGTATCTCTCCGTTATTATTTAGCCGGACGCCCTTTTATTTTTATTACTGACCACGCACCTTTGACATGGTTGGCCCATCACAAAGATACAAACGCACGTATCCTTCGGTGGTTCCTTTCACTGCAATCTTTCTCCTTTCAGGTACTGCATTAACCTGGGGCCTGCCAGACTAACGCAGACTACCTTTCCCGCTACCCGTCAGACGCGTGGCTCTTTCAGCCACTTTCTAGGAGGGTGAATGTGACGGGCCGACACTGCCGGTGCCGTCATACCCCCGGGGCACCAATACTGAGGAGGTTCCTGACCTGGAAGTCCTCCGGTCGGGAACCAATCGGGTTGGCCTTCCGGGTGACGGCCGGCAGAAACAGGCCCTTCACGCCATCACCAGAGAAGGAAGACGAGAAGGTGGGGAAAGAAGGAGCGGGGACTGTGAGAGAGAAGGCGGCGTCATCGGAGAGGAAGAAGGCGGTGGAAGACCCGAGGACAGAGAGGAAGGCAGGGGAAGCCTCAGCAGCGGTTGTTACAGTGGAGAGAGGGGACGATACCGAAACACAGCAGCAGAGCGAGACGCAGCTGAGCACCAGGAGGCACTTCACCAGAATCCCAGCCACGCTCTGGTATCTTAATATAGATAAAAGGGAAGGAGGGAGGTAAAAGGGAGGGAGAGTAAAAAGTACCAGGGGGGGCATTGGGAGGGCTTGGTTGTATGTTTATGTTGTGTTGGTTTAAATTTTTCATTCACAAGGAAGGTTCATTACCGGGCACCAGTAGAGGCATTTATGATTTATTTGTTTTATATGCTACAAGACTAATAGAGAGATAACTCCCGTTAGTCAAGCATAGCCTAGAAAGAGAGCAACCATCCATCCCCCGAAATAAACGGAAGGGAGCAAAAACCTTCACCTAAAACCAGTCTGATCCTACGACAAGGAAAGGAATGTGTAGGCGAAGACAAACAGACAGAGAGTAACATGAAGAAATGAAGAAAGGAAAACAGAGAGAAAATAACAGGAAGGAAAAGAAAAGGAAACCCAAGGAGAAAGAGAATAACAAAGAGAAGAAAAGGGAGAGAGAGAGAGAGGAACAAAAAGAATAGAAAGAAAAGGGATAAGAAATAAAAACCCACTCACCAGGCCACTAACCGTTGTTTGTCTCCATTTTCTTCCCACATGTGCCTCCTGGGAGTCCACCTGGAAAGAAGAAGACAAGAAATAAACACCAGAGGAAGAGTGGCCGAACAACATAATATATAAGCAGAGAGTTACCTGTAATCTGAAATAAAGACTGTGTGCATACTATCTGACCATGGGCTTAGTGTCATCATTGCGCAACCCCTATTGCAGGTCCCTTCCAACGAGGCTCCAAACATGTCTTTTTCACTTGCTTTCGGATGACAACCCAGTCCCCAGCTCTCAGGTTGTGCCCTGGGTCATGGATTGGGGGCAGTGTGGTGGCTTCCACCTGCTGAGAAAAAGAGCATACTACATCAGCCAGACGTTTGCAGTAATCCAACACCATATCATCTGTAATGTTGACAAGTGCATTTGCTGGCACCGCTGGTAACCTCATTGCTTTGCCCATGAGGATCTCATGTGGTGACAATCCTGTCTTCCTGTTCTCATTGACATCAACACTAAAGGCAATGCGTCAGGCCATTTCAAATTTGTTGACGCACACATCTTGGCAACTCTTGACTTTAATGTACCATTCATCTGTTCCACTAGTCCTGATGCTTCAGGGCGGTAACTACAATGCAACTTCTGTTCATGTTCAATGCTGCACACAGTAATTTAATTACTTCTTTGTTGAAGTGACTTCTTCTATCTGACTCTAAAGAGATCGGAATCCCAAAATGTGGTATCAGTTCCCTAAGCAGCAGTTTTGAAACTGTGAGTCTATCATTCCTTCGTGTAGGGTACGCTTAAATCCAGTAACTAAAGATGCATAGGATCACCAACACATATCTCAAACCTCCACACACAGGCATCTCAATAAAATTCATCTGCATTTTAGTTGTTGGCAAATGACACATTGATGGCAAACTGCTTCAGCAACTTGTCAAACCTTTGGGTTGAACCAATCATGTTTGAACAAACTAATCATTACATCCCTCCCAATATGTGCTTGGCCATGATAATGCCTCGCCATTTGAGACACCAGGCTATTTGGCAAAACCAAGAGACTCTCCTCGGAAACCCACAATTCATCTTGTCTCGCTGTCAACATTGTTCTGCAAAGCTTTTAATTCTTCCAAAGTGTCCATTATTTTCAATGCATAGCTTGTACAAGTTTAGTCTTTTTCAGTTAACAGTTCGCACTTGTCTTTGAATGATATACAGTTCAATGCGCAAAACCTTGCGACTTGATCCGCAAATCCATTTCCCAATGACACATAGTCTGCGACTTCAGATGTGCACTGCATTTCACTAAGGCAATCTTTTCAGGCATTTGAATAGCATGTAACAATTCTTTAATTCTCTCACCATTTCTCACTGGTGAAACAGAAGAGGTCAGGAAACCTCTCTCTGACCACAACTGGCCAAAATCATGGACTATTCCAAATTCGTACTGACTATCCGTATAGATTGTAACTTTCAACTGAGCAGAAACATGGCACGCTCTAGTAAGGGCTACCAGTTCCGCTACTTGGGCAGAATACACTCCTCGAAGCCAAGAAGCTTCCAAGGTACCTGTGATTGTGCACACAGCATATCCTGCTCTCAGTGTCCCTGTATTGTCTCTCAGACAAGAACCATCAACAAAGATAATTTGGTCATTTTCTTCCAATCGGGTATCTCTAATGTCAGATCTCTGTTTTGTGCACAAATCAGGTACTTCAAGACAATCATGTTCAACATCTTCCTCTTTTTTCAATTTCAGCATTTTCATTCGGAAGCAAGGTTGCCAGGTTCAGCATTGTACATCTTTTCATTGACACATTTGGTGACCCCAAAATACTAGTCAACCTCGCACCAGTCAAATATTGGGTTTTTGTCCTTGTCAGTAAAATCTCAATAGAGTGAGGGACCATTTCAGTGAAGGGATGTCCCATCACAATGCCCTCACACTGTGTAAGGCTTTGAACAACTGCGGCAACTGCGCGCAAACATCCCGTTAAGGCTGCTGCGACTGGGTCGAAAGTAGCTGAGAAATATGCCACTGAGTGGTTTACACCTCCATGGACCTGTGTCAAGACAGACAAAGAACATGCACGCTCATGACAAAACAATGTGAAAGGTTTTGTGTAATCAGGTGTACCCAACACTGGAGCCCTGCACAGACTCTCTTTCAATTCAGTGAACGCTTTCATTTCATCCTGGTCTAACACTATGGGATCAGTGACTTTCTTATGAGTCACCTTCTGCAATGGTATTGAAATGACTGAAAAATTCAGAATCCACTGGTGACAATAGCCCACCATTCCCAGAAACATCCTGACATCTCTCTGTGTAGTCGGGGGATTTATCTGCAATATGGTTGTAATCCTTTCTCTGGATATCTTTCTTGAACCCTTCTCAATCTGGTGACCCAAATACTTCACTACTTTCTGACAGTACTGCAATTTCAGTGGGGACACTTTGGCCCTCATTACAACCCTGGCGGTTGGTAATAAAGCGGCGGTAATACTGCCAACAGGCCGGCGGTAAAAAAAATTGAATTATGACCACGGCGGAAACTGTCGTAGTTTGGACTCTTGCCCTGGGCAAGACTGCTGGTTTGGGGATGACAGTACTTATGTTTGTAGGTGACTATGCCTGTCCTACAACAAATCGCCACTGTAGCCCCAACCCTTCTGGTTCGCTAGCAGTACCTCACCAACAACCCAAACAGTCGAAGGTGATTTGTGGCAGCGTTTACGCAAGGACTAAGAAGTATGACATCTCAGGGAATGTCATGGTTACAAGGAGATTACCCCTTTCTCACAGATATATCATATCTCAACCAAACACAGGCAATAACAAAGATGCAGTAATGTTTCAATAGTTTTTATTCAACATAACGCGGTAAATCATATTGGTTGCAATGATTAGGATAATGAACAGTACAAGAGATAAAATTGTAAAGATGAGGGTCATGATTATGAAGACCCCCACCATCTTGTAATAGCATAGGAAGACATGAAGGTTGTCATATGTCCGTGTACCCTATCATAATAGGCCTAACCTTCTACCTAGAGGAGAGCTGGGTATGTTAAACCTAATCTGCCAATGACATATCCCTGGAAGGAGCCCCCAACCCTGGTTGCCTTGAATGAGGTCTCGAGCTCAGACTTCGGCAGAACACGAAGTCCGGGTCAGCGTCAAGGCGACGTACAGCATTGATAGCGGCAATGGTATCTGGTCGGAATCCCTCTGATTATCTGTCTAAAGTGTGATGTATTTATACTGATCTACTTGGACCCCTGACGTAGGTTGTTCCAAAACAATAGATAACGCCTCATGCTTGGGATGGTAATTTCTAATGTGAGCCCATATAGCTTGTTTGTCTTTGTTGTATGAGTTGACGCCTTAGCGAGGTGACACTGGTAACATAACTCTAAACAAAAGGGGCCAACTATAAACACGGCAGCCATTTTAAAAGATTTAATTAAATAAATGGTCTAAATGGTCTAAGACAGAGCAAGCTAAGTAGGTTAAAAGTCACTAGGTGACGGGGGCACGGGTCTGCAAGCGAAAGCTAAGCTAACTCCTGTTATCCCATTAACAAAACTAGGATTCACTACACCCTCCCCATTTCCGTAACAAGTATGCCGCCAGTACTGGCCGCCACCGAAGGTGTGGTTATCCAAACAGTAAAAAAAGCTGCTCTAAACTAAAAGGAAAGCATAAAACACAACGTTAAAAACATAGTTAAAAAATCGATCGTTTAAAACATACTATAGAGACTTAAAGTCAACCATGACAAGCACAGCGGGCCAAAGTAGATCATTGTGGCGTGGAACTATAATCATGATCTTGAAGACTAGCTCCGAAGTCACCTTGCAAAACATCATCAAAAAATGAAGCCAAATCGTCTGATGTGAGATCAATCACTTGGGCGGATGGATTCACGGAGTCTCAAGCGCGGGTCCACCTGCGTCAGCGCCATTGTCCATAGATGGTAGAACCAACTCTGAATGATCATAAGTGGCCTCGGGGATCAGCCTCAGTCTCATGGGGCACGACCGTGTATGAACCCTCATCGGGAACATCAGCAGTTCTGGGTCCACAGGAGATACTGGCAAGACGGCAAGACACACTGTTGGCAAATGTTCGAAGAAGCACCAGACGCAGTGAAAGACCGGCTGCATGCACCAGAGAAGTGGTCGAAATGACAATGACCAATTCCACTCTAGTTCCTCCAGCCAGGAAACATCGAAGACCTGAACCATGCGTTCACGGCAAGGTTGTGCTGGTGGTAGCTGCTCCATTGCTCCGTGTAGTTGTAAAGAGACAACCACTGCGAATCAGAAAAAATAGCAGCAGTATTCTGCCAAATAATACCAAAATTATAGGAAAGCCACCAAACACACTCAAAAAGAGGGAATGGATGGCCGATGGGATGACTCCGAAGATAGCCTGGAAGATGGATACAAATCCAGACCCAACAGCCTTAAAGAAGTGGACAATCCCAGTAGTGCTTGACGCATTAAATATTCTGTATACCAGCTCACCAAAGTGCTTGGGGAAGTTGGTATTTAATAAGGATTGTATCTCGGCTGATGATCTCGCAATCTAGAGCGCATACGTCTCTCTAGCGGATGTCAACGCGACCTGTTTCTGAAACAGTAGCACCTTTAGCCTACTCAGCTTGTCATAATTTACAATAATGGTATCAATGTGAGGCCACATTTCTGATACTTTTATCTCTTGTGTAGGAGGAAATAAAACATGTCCACACCACATAACGACCTCCGAGACTGAAATTGTGTAGGCAATGCCAGGTCCCATACCGCAACAGCTTTGATCGCTCAGCACCACGTAATTGCCATTGGTAAGTACATGAAATGCTGGTCGAGTCAAATAGACAGGAGTACCCTTAAGGAAACAGGCCAAGTTCGCCACCCCCGCGTTGCAGTGGCCGTGAAGGGACACCTGCTTGCAGATCATAGAATGACTAACAGTAGTCTCACAGTCGCTTTCACTAAGAAAGACTTCTGTTTCGTCGTTCAGACATTTATAATCAAAAGGCAACTCCCACTCTTCCCTAATATAGCTATCACCCAAACGCTCATACCTGCCCACGGCAAGCTGTTTCAAGCACTGCGAAAAACGAAAGGTGGATATGGGCAGATTAATAACGCCATGTATAAGCCAGTCAGTCGAAGGACTCTCTGCTTTCGTAAAAGGCAATTTTTCCAACTTCTCTATATGAAGCATGGTGAAACTTGCTTCCCTTTTAGCCATTGTCAGTTGTTTCTCAGAGAGGTTAAAAGCAGCGAACAGTTCACTACCGTTAATGTACCGCCATGGAACACGGCCATTTTTCAATGTTTGTAACGTCCAACCAAGCTGCATGATCGAACGCAGCTGACTTTGTCCATGGTATAAACGGGACATGTCTGACTGAACAATATCAATCGTAGATGACACTAAATTCGTTAGCAAATAAATTCTGTTGGACAGGGTGTTCATGCCATTATCGACAACCACCAAAGTTCTTTCTAAATTTTCCTTATCTATCTGCCTTAAGCAAGCAGCGGCTTCTATCTGAGAAAGTATCCATATCTCATTATACATCGCATATACAAATCTTTTCGAGCGCTCTTTCCTAGAACCTAACAGGAAGTCCTGCCAGTCTATATTCTCAGAAAGTGTGTTCAGGTGTTCTTTCACTGCGGCTAACGTGTTAGACTGTACCCATTGTTGACACAGTTTACCCACACTGTACGTAGTCACTGTCCCCATGTGTTGACCCGAGATAAAGCGAGGATCCGTCTGGCTAATATTAAAACCCCCTGAGGAATTTAAAAAACGAGACTGACATCCATTGGTGTCTATTGGCTAAACTAACCACCCGCCGGGACGAGAAAGTGAAGAATTATAGGTACTAGCCTGAACCTTTGCATCTAGCTCTTCTTTGGTGTTATTCAAAAAGAATTGCCAACCATTAAATTTAGCCGGTGTTGGGATACCGGGCGTGTTCATTTCTTTTATTTTTGCTAACCCAAGGCAGGACGTCTGTTGTACAGTGTCATTCAAAAAAATCATTTGTTCAGGAATCAGGCATGCCTTAAACAAGGCCTCCCTACCCTGTATTTGCCAATCCTGTGTCCCCCATACACTCTTTAACTCAATATTTTTCTTCCAGTAATCGTAAACTTGGTGAGACAGGAAACAAAGGCATCTGAATATATCAGTTTTGTATTTGTTACCAAACATTTCCTAATTTTTGAATGAGGCAGTTTAAAAAAATATGACTTGGAGTTTCTTGTATTATGCCCAGTAAAGTAAGTGAATCTGTCAAATAAATTTTAGGATTCCCGACTGGTGGTGTTGAACAATGTTCCCATTGTTTATTAATTAAGAACAGGTCTGTGTCTAGTTGCACGGTGCAGGTAGTGATGTCCCAAACTGTAGCAGAACATTTTGCCATAATTCATTGTATTTACATGTACATCATCACTTTCAAATATCAAGTAGTCCTTCATTTCAGTTAATATATTATCAACTGTCTGGACATCCCAATCATCAGAAACAACACCGGGTGTAATTACATCTATCATTGAAATTTTGAATACATATGGAATTTGAATGACCTCAGTAGGCCCGTATATTTCAAATGGAACTTTGTCCCACACAATCCCATCAGAAATGGGTACAGCTGAAATGTTCACCGGGGATAAGTCTCTGTGGACTTTGTGTGAGGAATGGTGTGGAGTCAAAATTTCATCAATTGGTGTTATAGTTGCGCGTTCAGGGATGTAATGACCACTTATACGCAAGAAAAATACAGTCTAGAATCCAATCCAAAAAAATAAAGAAACTAATGTCAAACAGAACCAAACATAGTTTCATGGATATATCAAGTAGTTCTTTTTAAGCCATTGATAGAGCTTGCGCATCCTTGAATCATTATCAATCGTATGAGTCGATGAGTCCGAAGAAAAGTCATCAATGTCGACAAAGTAGCTAGAGCCAGTCTCTGCAAAAACAAGAGCAAGTTCAGTACTTGTAGATGTGTTGACTTCTCGTGGGGGCTCGTGGTAAATTGTGCCATCAGTCTGCATTGTATTGGTGTATAATATGGCCAACTCTTGGCTAGAAGTTGTTGTGGAATTTTTGACTGGAACCAGTAGTAACTAATTTTCTGCCCTCCCTATGGTTGAGGAGGGACTCATAGCATTATTGACCATCATACCATAGTCCAGAGTATCATTTGTTACTCTATTCTGAAGAGGAATGTCCTGTTGGGTAGTGAGAGGGGATCGGGAACCACCCAAGGGACCTCTGGGTCTACTGTGCAGGATCGGCCACATGGTGTAATTTGACCTTGTCAATCGAAACAAATCTGTTTCCTCGGGAACCTGGCAATGGTGGCAATATTACTGTTCTTGTTGCTTGTATTCCCAAGACTGAGACTGGTGCTCTGTAGGATGGACCAAATTCTTTCTTCACAGCAATTTTTTCACAAACCAGATCCCCTATTTTAGGAATCCAGCCAGTGGAAGTTGTTGGAATATCCTTTATTCCTAAGGTGGCAGCACTGGTAGATGATTTTTCATTTTGAAATTGTTGAAGCTCCTGCAAGACAGTGAGGCATCCATTTATGTCAAAAGGTGTTTCTGCTGCCACCATACCAGAACCATCAAGATCTGGGACATACATAGATATCCCAAAGAGAACCTCATAGGGCGTTCGTCCCCCCAGGGACCATCTTGGCAGATTATTCAGTGCTCTCTGGACCCCATATAGGTGAGGAAGCCAGCTGCGGCCAGAACCTAATACTCTAGCTGTTAAGGACTGCTTCAGATCACGGTTCCGCCTCTCCACGACCGAATTTCCCCCGGGTGGTATGGTGAGGAGTAATGGAGTTCAACACCCATCGTCCCCATGGTGTCCCTGAATGCCTTAGAGGCAAATGCAGGGCCCTTGTCTGAATGGATAGCTGCAACCGCATATGTACCGATAAAGATCAGCAAGTCTTTTATAACAGTCTGAGCATCAGCCGACGGCTGCAGCCATACCCACAGGAATCTAGAACAAGAATCCACAGCGACTAAGATATATTTCTATGCACCATCAGGTTGAAGTGGACCGCAATTGTCCAGGTACACATATTGTAGTGGCCTGCGGGACACTAAGAGGGATGTCTGTGGTGGGCGTTTGATGTTGGAGCCCTTAATTTGCTGGCAGATGTCACAACAGAGAACGTATTGTTTTGTCCATCTGCATAGACCAGGCCACCAGAAGCATTTCTGTAAGAGTGTTATTGTGGCCGAAACAGCAGCATGAGCAGAAGCAACACCCTCATGTGCTGCTTTCACTAGATCTAACCTCTGGTCTTCTTTCGGGATCACCCGGTCTCCAACCCCAGGTAAGAATAGTTTGTAGGGTATCCTTTCAGGAGAGACTTGCCCTCAGCTGAAGCTTTTACGGCAGTCAAAACTTCATTATCCAATCTCGTGTGGGAACGAGTCACTGCAGCCACAGAAGCCATAGACACTGCAGATTTGGCTGCTTCATCAGCCAAAGTATTACCAATAACGTGTACACCTACACATTGGTGGCCCAATGTATGTACTACATGGACACACAGTAGCTTCTCCTTAAGATCAGCCACCCTTCCCCACAATATTCTGTGTTTTATGGTGTTCCCTTTAGAATCTCTGAACCCGTTCAGTTTCCAATGAGTAAGATAATCAACGCAATAATATGAACCACAGACTATCAAAGTCAGTATTCCTGTCTGTTTTTTCTAGCGCTCAAATCAGGGCTTTAAGTTTAGCCAACTGAGCTGTGCAGTCTCCTAGGGTCTGCGTATAGGTATTGTGAGGGTGGAAAATTCCATCCTTCATCACTCCACTCACGGCTGCGCAAGCAGCTGAGTATTGATGTTTGGTACCTACAGCCGGTGGGGCTGAACCATCAGTATAAATTGACATTATCATAATTGTCTAAAGGTAAAAGATGTAGAGGAGCGGGGCACTCTTGTTCGTATTGGAGAAATTCTTGTTTCTGAAGTTTTAGATCAAAAATATAATCCACATCAGTAGCTGTCAGGGAAGTCGCCCAATGATACCAGCGTGGATGTAATGCTTTAGCGTTAGGAACGCTCACTTTGGTGACAGCCTCTAGTGCCGGCACCGGGGTAATGACAATGATGCGTTTCCCCTGCGCAAGTGGTCTCTCTTTTATGACAGCAATCTTAACTGCAGTTAGAATTTTTTCTAAGGGCGCAAAGCGTTGCTCTGCATTTGAGTATAGATGAGATTCATATGCTATGGGCACCGTGTCATCCTCATTAAAGGTGACATATGTGAACCCAAGGGCACCAGCAATTATTCTGATGACCACATTTTTCTTGTTGTCGATAGTGTGTAAGTGCTTAGCTTCTAGCATATCCTATTGCAAATCCCTAAGGATGCATGTATGTTAAATTGTCCAGTGTCTGCTAGAATAATCTGGGCGTAATCAGTCATATAGCGGCTTAATGCGTTGTGCATAGTTGGAAGTGTACGTTCTGCCAAAATTAAAGAAACCAAGCAGTGACTGTAGTTTCCTTAGCGTATTCAATGGGTGCAGTTATGCAAATTTTTCTAGGAAGTGTGGGGCCAAGCTCTTTCCTTCGTTCGATAGCTCATATCCCAGAAATAGTACACCGAGAAAGGCGATCTTACTTTTCTTAAAATTTAATTTATAACCGACTTTTGCAAACCCCAAAATTATGCAATCGACCCTTACAAGATGAACATTCAGGTCGTCGTCTGTGAGGTAAATGTCATCCTCATAAGATAACGCCTCAGGATCAATGTCATGTAATATCGACATTACTCAGGCTGAGAACAGCCCTGGGCTGTACTTATAGCCCTGGGGTATTCAGCAAAAGCGTCTTTGTGAGCCAAATGAGAATGCACTGAGGTCCCTACTTTCTTCCGCTAAATTCTGGCAGAAGAACCTGTTGGATATATCCAACGTTGTTTTATATTTTTTCTGCACTATGTTATTTATTAGTGCTGTGCTATGTGGGTTTTGTATAGCATATATATGAGTGTGGCTGTTTAAATGTCTGTAATCTAAGACTATTCTATAGGAATGATCTGGCTTCGCAACTGGGAATAATGGGTTATTCATTGCAGAGGCACAGTGCTCAACTACCCCCTGATAGTCCAGCTGAGTGAGGATCTCCCTCACTGGAGCTTTTGCCTCGTGTTTGACTGGATATTGTGGCTGAGGCTGGGGTGTGGACCTGATAGGTATTACATGAAACGGAGAATCCCTGTCCCAACCTACATGATTGCGGTATAATGCAGGTGCCTGTGCTGGAGCCCAACTGACAGCGTATGCTTCCTTTTTAGCCGCTGGAACAAGATTGGAGAAACAAGGCAAAATGCCATTTTCCCCATGTGAGAGCTTACGGACGTGTTCAGGCGGCCAGTCTCTTTCAGCTAATAGGATGTCACAATTAAGTTCGTCCCAAAAGATCACACCAATGGTGTGTTCCACGTCTCCCTCAATCTGGATCTTTAGGTCATAAAGTCTATCTGGTGGGAGTACACGCCGGTCCGACATTTCAACTGCAACAAAATTGCTAGTTGCTGTTGCATCCAGATGTTCTTTCAGACTCTGGCGACATATCGTGACCTCTGCTGCGCTGTCTAGCAGTGTCACTGCCCACGTCTTGTTCTTCAGCAAAGTTCTCAAGTGTATTGGCATTTTTAAGTGATAATGCTGCTACCTTTTTCTTTTTAAACTGTGGCTTTGTTGCGAAGTCTGTTCTTTTTTTTACTGTAGACTGTGGTGAGTCTTTCTTTTGTTTCACGTAGTCCGGACGTCGGTCAGGACGGCCCCCTCTGCGGAGTGTCCTGAAAAGAACGAGAGGGACGTGAATCAGTATATCTATCAGGAGTTCTAATATTCTCCCTATTTCTGAGAGTATATCTCCTTTCGGAGTTCTCTGGATGTGGAGAATCTGCTCTCTTATTCTGTCTTTCTTTAAATTGTTTAGGCATCTCCAAGTGCTTTTTCGAACTTTCTTGTGTGTGTTTAGTACCTTCCTTAGGGGTGGTACTGTGTACTTCCAATTTCTTCGGCTTGGCTCTCAAACCATCCCATCCTATACTAGTATAGGTATCGGAAATCATTTTTGGTAGCTGTCTCTCTTGTTCCAAATGTGGAGTTTCTCAGAGACGCTGGTGTATAGCCAGTGCTAACGCTTCCCCTTTAATATTACTAAGTATTATCGAGGATACTGCGTCAAAGTTACGCATCAATTTTATCCCCAAATCTAGGGCAGGGGCTGCCCCATGCTCATTCTGAATTTGTTTTAACACTTCCGGTAAATTGGCAAGTGTTGGGGTACCATGTGTGGTAGTATATATTGCAGTGAAGACTGTGCCCCATGTGGTACAGTCATCCACCAAGGGAACCATCCCAAAGGGCAAGCACATTGTTAGAATTCTATGTTGCTCCTGTGGTCCAGTATGGGGAAACACAGCTTCCAGCTGATTAGTTTTCTGGGCTATCCAATAAGGTATTTTCTCCCTATCTGTGGGTACCATACCCATAATAGTATGTACTGTTTGTGGGTTAATCCCAGTAGCCAATTGGTATCCAGCAAGTGCTGGTGGTGCTGGGCGCGCTGGTGTTGTGTTCAAAGTCTGCATTACGAACTGAACAAGCCTTCTGTATAATGTTACAATCTCATTGTATAAGTTTCGCAGATCTGCTACTGGCATGTTCTGTATGTCTGGGTGCGGTGTGTATGTTGCAAACATAGGCCATGTTGGTCCGTCGTTACTCAAAGGACTTTATCTTACTCTCTGTATTACATGTGGGAGGGCACCTTCAAACTAGTTCTGATGCTCCTGATAGGTGAGCGGTAGTTCGTGATACTGGTATGCTTGGTATCGTTGAGGAACATTAGCTATCTTATGTGTGAAAGGTAGCTGACCTGGCATCTTCTTCAGGAAAGGTGACCCAGGCATAGAATGTTTCTGTTTGGTAAGCTTCATTAGCTTCTACTATGAAAGTGACGTCCCCGCCATCGTCTCTTAAGCCATGCGCTACTAGATGTAAAGTTAATGCCTGTCTAGCATTCTCAGGAATGTCTATGGCATTAGTCATATTGAAGAAATGGGTAAAGAGATGGAACACCAGGTGGGGAGTATTAAGTCCTTTTATGAGTTTGAGCTCGAACAGCCTACAGCTTAATTAGGTGTTCCCTGTTCAGCTGAGGAGGATTTTCCCAAAGACCACGGACGTCTCTGTATAATGGTATTAAGGGTACCTGTTGTTTGTGAGACAGTGATAATCGGGGTATCCATATAATTAGTGCCTAAACACCATCTTTGGTGGCACCATGTCGTAGTTTGGACTCTTGCCCTGGGCAAGACTGTTGGTTTGGGGATGACAGCACTTATGTTTGTAGGTGACTATGCCTGTCTTACAACAAATCGCCACTGTAGTCCCACCCTTCCAGCTCACTAGCAGTACCTCACCAACAACCCAAACAGTCGAAGGTGATTTGTGGCAGCCTTTACGCATGGACTCAGAAGTATGACATCTCAGGGAATGTCGTGGTTAAACCGAGATTACCCCTTTCTCACAGATACATTATATCTCAACCAAACACAGGCAATAACAAAGATGCAGTAATGTTTCAATAGTTTTTATTCAACATAACACAGTAATTCATATTGGCTGCAATGATTAGGATTATGAACAGTACAAGAGATAAAATTGTAAAGACGAGGGTCATGATTATGAAGACTCCCACCATCTTGTAATAGCATAGGAAAACATGAAGCATGTCATATGTCCGTTTACACTATCATAATAGGCTTAACCTTCCACCTACAGGAGAGCTGGGTATGTTAAACCTAATCTGCCAATGCCATGTCCCTGGAAGGAGCCCCCAACCCTGGTTACCTTGAATGAGGTCTCGAGGTCAGAATTCAGCAGAACACAAAGTCCGGGTCAGCGTCAAGGCGAAGTACAGCATCGATAGCGGCAATGGTATCTGGTCGGAATCCCTCTGATTATCTGTCTAAAGTGTGATGTATTTATACAGATCTACTTGGACCCCTGACGTAGGTTGTTCCAAAACAATAGATAACGCCTCATGCTTGGGATGGTAATTTCTAATGTGAGCCCATATAGTTTGTTTATCTTTGTTGTATGAGTTGACGCCTTAGCGAGGTGACACTGATAACATAACTCTAAACAAAAGGGGCCAACCATAAACACGGCAGCCATTTTAAAAGATTTAATTAAATAAATGGTCTAAGACAGAGCAAGCAAAGTAGGTTAAAAGTCACAAGGTGACGGGGGCACGAGTCTGCAAGCGAAAGCCAAGCTAACTCCCGTTATCCCATTAAAACAATCTAGGATTCACTACAAAACCACCCACACAGACAGCCACTTTAACACACCGACTGCCACGGTGGTAGCAACAAGCACCGTAGTGGTGACCGCGAACAGCCAGGCGGAAGACAATGTACCGCCCACTGTATTACAACAGGCTTATCCGCCACCTTTTCCGGGGCGGTACTAACAACATCAAAAGCACGGCAGAAACAGTACACAGAAGGCAAAGGACTCAGGAGACTCAAGGAAGAACCACAACGCCATGGAGCCAGAGTTGCACATCTTCCCCATGCTTGTATACCTCCTCATGCACTATGAACAGCAACGCTGGCGAAGAAGACTACAGTGAGTACCGCCCCCTAGCACACAAGGGAGGGGGAGGAAAAAGAGAGTGACACACACAGGCAACACGCAACACCTCCACCCCCACCCCAACACCCTACACACAAACAGATGCAGTAACATTACGTATACACACCGTACCCCTCAGGAATAATACAAGGACAAAAGGAATTGATTAAAGTGAGTGTAATAAGATGAAATACTAGAAAATGGTGCTTCAAAATCAAACAGTATATACTTATATGCAAATGGAGGGACACTGCCCAGTCCTCAATGTCCGTGGGCCAGAGGGCCACATCACATAGGCCAAGGCCCCACTTGACTTCTGCAACAACACGGAAAGAACACTGCAAGAGCATCAGGTCGAAAATACACAGGCACCTCAGGGGGATGGGGAACGGGGGGGCATCTCAGCCGGAAGATGGTATAACCCCACTGGTACTGGAGGAGGCTACATGCCCTGTGCGATGTCCTGGGGAGTGCAAAGCCACAGTCTCTCAAGTGGGTGGTTTGCCCACTGCTTGGTCCTGGGGAGTGCAAAGCCACAGTCTCTCAAGTGGGTGGTTTACCCACTGCTTGGTCCTGGGGTGTGCAAGGCCACAGTCTCTCTAGTGGGTGGTTTGCCCACTGCTTGGTCCTGGGAAGTGCAAAGTCACAGTCTCTCAAGTGGGTGGTTTGCCCACTGGTTCTGGAGGGGGCCTTGTGCCCAGTGTGCTTCATCCTGGCAATGATGAGGTGAGTGGATGCCTTCTCCACTGGTTCTGGAGAGGGCTTTGTGCCCAGTGTGCTTCATCTTGGCAAGGAGGAGGTAAGTGGATGCCTTCTCCACTGGTTCTGGAGTGGGGCTTGTGCCCTGTGATGCAGCACTTGGGGAGTGCAAGGTCACAGTCTCTTACCTGAGTGTCACACCTACAGGATTTGCAGGGTCCAGGATGCACTACAGCCCATGGAGGCAGGACTACACACTACCCACCGGCGGTGACGGCTGCTCAGTAGTGGCAGTGGCGGTGCTGGTGTCGGGGATGCCAGTGGTGGGGGAGGCTCCAGCCCTTTCCATGCAGCCTCGGATGGCTGCCCTCTGGGGCTGCTGCTGCTGGCAGTGGTGCTAGTGGCGGCGCAGGCAGTGGTGGGGGGAGGCTCCAGCCCTTCCCCTGCAGCCTCGGACAGCTGAACCGCCATGGTTGGCAGTGGTGGCTCAGAATCAGTCCCAGCACCAGGCCTCCTGTCCTTCCTGCCTGCAGGTGCAGGCCCCTTGCCCTTCACTTTTGCAGATGGTGGTGCCTCCTTGACCTTCCCCTTGGCAGCTGATGGTGCCTCCTTGCCCTTCCCCTTGGCAGCTCTGTGGGGTATTCAGCTTGTCTAACCATTCAGTTAATTGCTTTGCTGTCAGTCCTTGTAACGTAATGTTACTTGCTTGGACCGGTGGCACCTGCAGTGCAACTGCATTTGGGGTCTGCGGTGTCAATATTTTCAAGCTTTGGCTAACGTTTGGCCCTGTCACCATATCTGGAAGGACAACAAATGAACTAAGGTCTAACAATGATCTTGATCCGTCAAAAGCCTGTCCCACAGGAGAGACTACCTAAACATGTTCATTATGCCCCTCATTAGGCTCTGGGACATTGCTCCCTGTTTACCCACAGTAGGTTTCTTCTGTGCCAATAATGGTACCGCTGGACCAACAGTAATAGGTAGTGATATAGCATCTGGGGCTGCTCTGGCACCTACACTGTGTGGGAGAGTAACTCCCATATTCTGATTCACCCTTGGAGTCATATCTGACTGTGTCCCTGTCACTGGAGTAAATCTTGGCATTACCTGCGGCTGTACTTGGGACAATAAAATCGGAGTTGGCTCAGTCTGAACCAGTATTGGTCTCGGAATCACCTGTTCTGTTGGCACCACTAAGTTCGAAGTCGTTTCCATAATGAGCACATCAGGATAAATTCTCTGCACCTGTGGCGGTTGTGTCTGGCTCTGCACTACAGGAGTAGTAGGCACATTAAGACCACTTTGCACCGTATTCTGTGTCAGGTTAGAATTAACCTGCACCGGACTCACTGTCTCATTAACCTGTGTCAGAGCTGTCGGATCAACACTGGTACTTGGACCACTCTTATGTACTGTATATGGTGGTGGTCGATCCCTCAGTAACTGTGTACTAAACTCATCATTGTCTGATTCCTCCTCTACAGTTGAAGACTTTCTAGCCTCCTGTAGGAAGCTGGCTCTGTATATACTATCTCAAACTGAGACATAGTGTGAACAGAGTCCAAGGGTTCCCCTTAGAGGTTGATAGTGGCAAAATTAGGTAATACTATTGCTCTATTTTGTGGCAGTGTGGTCGAGCATTAGGCTTATCAGAGGGTAGTGTTAAGCATTTGTTGTACACACACAGGCAATAAATGAGGAACACACACTCAAAGACTTAACTCCAGGCCAATAGTTTTTATATAGAAAAAATATATTTTCTTAATTTATTTTAGAACTACAAGATTCAAGATTTGAGGTAAGTACATAAAATGCAAGGTACTTTACACAGGTAAGTATAGAACTTTGATTCAAAGCAGTAGTACACACAGTTTCAGTTAAAATGGCAATAAGCTATTTTAAAAGTGGACACAGTGCAAAAAATCAATAGTTCCTGGGGGAGGTAAGTTTGGTTAAGTTTTTCAGGTAAGTAAAGCACTTACACAGTCAGTTTCCTGGGCATAGGCAGCCCACGGTTGGGGGTTCAAGGAAACCCCAAAGTCACCACACCAGGAACACAGGGCCGGTCAGGTGCAGAGGTCAAAGGCAGGCTCAAAGCACACAGGCGCCTATGGAAAACAGGTGCTCCGGTCCTAGTCTGCTTACAAGTAAGTACCTGCGTCCTTGGGGAGCAGACCAGGGGGGTTTTGTAGAGCACTGGGGGGACACGAACAAGCACACAAAACACACCCTCAGCAGCACAGGGGCGGCCGATGCAGTGTGCAAAGTAGGCGTCGGGTTTGCTATAGAAAGCAAAGGAGGGACCCGGGGGTCACTTAGGCGATGCAGGCAGGGCACAGGGGGGCTTCTTAGGCCAGCCACCAACTGGGCTAGGAAGAGGGCTGCCTGCTGGTCACTCCTCCACTGGAAGGTGGTTCCTCTCGGACCTAGGGGCTGCAGGTGCAGTGTTTGGTCCAGTGTGAGAATGTGGCTGTCCTTATGAGCAAGCACTTTGAGTGTGCAATCATGCCAGTGCGTGCGTGTCTCTATGTATCTGCTGCTTTGTGTCTGAGAGAGACTATTCAAGTGTGTGGAATGAATGTGCATGGGCGCTTGTTTGAGTAACGCACGCACTGGCATGATTGCACACTCAAAGCGCTTGCTCATAAGGAAGCCACATTCTCACACACTCAGACTCATATGCACTTACACAATTAACACACAAGCAGCACGCACACAGAATCACGCACTAATAAACGAGAAAGCACGCATAAAGATAGTCACATAAAGGAACAGACCCCCACACACAGGTACAGTTACCTCGTGTGTTCAATCCGTTACACAGTGGCAGGCCTCCTTCCACCGCCTCAAAAGCACCTCAAACGCAGATGAAAAGAGGTAAACATTTGATTCTAACTTTTATTAAAAGATAACCAAGTATTTAACCAAGTAAGACCTGCAGCAGGGATGCGATTCTGGCCTCTCTACAGAGAGAACAAGGCAGTGGTTATGTATTCATGTGGTAATTTTGATTCTGTGCAAATGTATGGGATGGGATCCCCGTCATGGGGGTACACGGTCTGAAAAATAAGGCAAAAGTAAAAGAAAATGCAGTGATTGTTCGCTGCTTAAGCCATCCCTAACTTTTACGGCCCACCACTTTCAAACGTCACTAGCCACCACTGAACATAATAACACAACAAACGAGTTGAAATAAAACTCAGCACAATTGCATACAAAACAGTACAAGAAAGCAACACAAAAACAACATATCACCACAACAACGTGCAGCAGAATGAATATGCACAATTTCTGACTTTACACATTGCCATCTGCTTTCATAATATAGTGTTAATAGGTGTGTGCACAACCACTGACTTACCTCCAAAGACATGCAATAATGCGAGCCAATATGTGGTCCTCTCCGGCCCTCAATTACCTCGCTAATTGCACAACTCGTTTACCACTCACAGTTGTACTAGTATGCTCAGCACTGGCTTAGTGACACCATTCAAACTATTGAAATTGAGAGGGAGACATGCATCACAAATCTGACCTTAACATTGCATTGATCACAATTTCAATAATTGCCAAAAGGTGATGTGTGGAAGTAAGTAGAACAGCTTACATCGTCTGCATTTTGGACTCTTAAATAGAGAGATCTCATCAGTCGTCCAAATCTTCTGCTTTAGCTACTGCCTTCCTGCGCAGCTCTTGCAATAGTGGTCTCCAACATTTTGAACAAGTGCTTTGGTGCACAAAAATTCAAAACCCTTTCAAAAGGCTGGCATGTGTGTGCCTGTCTCAAGTGTAGTTACTTAGCAGGTGCCTGGCTGCTCCAGATACCTCAGACACAACGGTTTACACCACCTTCTCAAAACAAAGAAAAATAAAGTATACACACAAAGTTCAGCAGTTTACAAAATTCCCAAACCTTTATTTTGCTCCATTTTCACAACAGCATATTCATGTTTCCTCATTTAAGTCATACCTGCACTGATTAAAGTCTTCGACACTGCATAGCATTTTCTATTCCGACCTCATCAGCAGAACTTCTCTGTCAAGGTTGCTGAGTTGTGGAACAAAGATTTGCTTTCACTGGCATATGTGAAAAATGATCATTCAACGTTTTTTATCCATGATAGGGTGTGTAAAAAATTAAGCCATCCTGGCGTGTGTTTGTCTGAGTAAATAAGAGCACATACTGTGAAAATATGTGTGAGAAACAGGAAGGAAAAAGAAGGCATCTTGAAGGTAGAGTGCCACTGAGGTGAAGGTATATGAGAAGGGCAAAAGTAAGGGGCTGGCTAGGGAAAGGATATTTTGAAAAGGAGATGTATATGTGTGTTTATGTTTGTGGGTATTTCAGTGAGAGAGGGGGGTTGAAAGGGCATATGAGTAACAGTGGGATGGTAGGATGAGTGCTTGGAACAGAAAGAAGGATCTGAGAGAGAAGGGTGTGAGAAGAATGTGAGACTAGAAAGTATGTAAAAGAAAGTTGTGAAAAAGGATAGGCCTCATAAACTGCAATTAGAGCCTTATTTTGATCTTGGAGGTAACGTTCCCACCGTAAGCTTTCTGTCGAATTTCCCGTTTGCCACCTTGGTGACCGACGCATTTAATTAGATATTGGTGGTCCCATAGATGAAACACCACTGATGAACTGCCTTCACCGTCATGAATCTTCACCCTCGTCGATGGTGCCATAGGCAAAAGCGACTCCCGACACGACTCCAGCCACTTTTACAGCTGAGCCAATCATGCTGTGGCTTCCCGCTAACGTAATTGAGGTGGCCAAACCTGAGTTGGCAGATTGGGAGGGTTCAAAGCACACAATGTACCTTTTTTCGAGTTACTTCATTTCCTGCAGCCATTAATCCAATCAAACAAGTCCTGGTGTTGCTGCTGCTTCTGGACCAAGATAAAAATCAAGCCAGTCATGGCTGGGAACAGAAGGTAAGTCACTGTACTACCTATCATCCTCTGAATTGTCAGTGTACATTAGCAATGGACTTGTGCATGTTTAAAAAATATTTGCAAGCAATAGTACAATGATGTGCAATGCATATATGTATAATGTCATAGTTTGATACAAATAAAAAAACACACCTCAATATATTGGTAACACCCACCAATCTGGTACTAACTCCCTTAATGTCAATTGAAACACACAAAAAGAGTCACAACAATCCCAAATCGAAATGTCCATATAAGTGTGTGCTATAATTTACCCAAAAGTACCATAACCTTTACATAAACAGGACACCTTATTTGAACAAAATAAACCCAATGTAAAGTAGCAATTGCACTACATGATGCTACAAGTGAGTGTATGCAGAATGTACAACCGATGTTAACTTTAAACTCCAAATGTGTTAGAGATGTATTAAGGCCACGTGTCCCCTTGGTATGTGTAATTTCTGTAGATGTGTTTTTCCTTTAAAATGTCATTTACCCTGTGTAATGCATATGTGTACATTGGTAACACATCATGTTAAAATAAACACACAGGCATTCTCCAGGCAAAATAAGGGAAACGTTTACAATTTTGGTGTAAGCGCCCAGCAACATGATGAATGCTTGCACCAAAAATAACATGTCCATTACAAAAAACCTGTGCTTGTCACTGTCAGAAACGAGGGTAAGTGTCGGAGTCACCAGATCCACGGGGTCTGCGCACGTACTCAACACGTCCACCACTGAACAGCTCCAAGACTCTGATAGATAAATCACAGAGGCTAAGAGAGTTCAAGAGGGGAAGAGGGGATTAGGAAGGGAACAACTGGGAAGGAGACCTGTAGTAAGAAAAAGGTAAGAACACACAATATGAAAATTATATCTCCTGAAATCAATACTAGACTATGATTCTAAGCCTAGTCATTCTAAAAACATGAACAATCTAAGAATTAAGCTTAAAATGACTAAGTTTCAAGATGGCCGGATACCTGTAAGGGAATCAAGATGGATTAAATGAAAACTTTCTTATTCAAGTACTTTCCTTTACATGAGAATCAGAAAAACATTCTGACTAAATTTTAAACCAGTCATATAAATCCTTTTTTGAGAATGCATACTAGGACCATACAATATTGCATCTAGAAACTCTGGCCTTCTGTGCACTCTTAAAATGTTTCAACACAAATTGCGCATATTGCAGATTTATATATATATATATATATATATATATATATAGTAAACACCATAAAAGGATTGTGCACCATGAATAACACAATATGCATTCAGGAAACAAATCACATAACTTGTCAACTCGAATATTACATAATAAATATCTTAGAATAGTGGCATACAATAAACAACATGAATTAAACTTGAGGAGAGAATCGTGCGTCTTGCCGATTCGAATGTCACCATGTAAAATGCCAAGAAATGGTAGCACGCAATGAATAAAAAAGTCAAATCATCATTAAACGAATCGCGCGTCTTGCCGATTCGTAAACCACGATGTAAATGCCAAGAAATAACAGCTCACAATGAATAACAAGATCAAAGTACAATGAAACGAATTGCGCGTCTTTTGCCGATTCTTAAGCCACCATGTAAATGTCAAGAAATGGTAGCGCGCAATGAACAACAAAGTTAAATCCTCATGAAACGAATCGCGTGTCTTGCCGATTCGTAAGACATCATGTAAATACCAAGAAATAGTAGCGCGCAATGGACAACAATGTTAAAACACCATAAAATGGATCGCGCGTCTTGCCGATTCTTAAGCCACCATGCAAATGTCAAGAAATTACAGCATGCAATGAATAACTAAGTCAAATAATTATGAAACGAATCGCGCGTCTTGCCGATTCGTAAGCCACCATACTAATGTCAAGAAATGGTACCGCGCAATGAATAACAAAGTCAAACCTTTATGAAACAAATTACGCGTCTTGCCGATTTGTAAACCACCATATAACTGTCAAGAAATGGTAGCGCGCAAGTAATCTGTTAATCATTAAAGAATTAAACCAAGAATATGAAAATTCTCGATAACGGTGTCGGGACAGTCCAACCACCATCTTACCGCCTGGAACAATGATCACCAATGAAGGATGAAGGGCAGAAGCCTGGAAGATCCAATAGGGCCCCCGGGACAGGAGCTCAGGAAGAAGCTGCTGCTCTGCACCGGGACCTCTGAATAGTGAGCACTGGGAGTTGGACTGGCTCTCCTTTATAGAGTCTTGGCCCAGCCCACAACCACGCCCAGGCATGTTGCAGGGAAAGTCTCTGGAAGGCCCTGGAAAGGGGCCACACCCTAACTCACTCTGAAAACCTGCAGCAATACATTGCAAAGGAACAGTATTTGCAAGCATATTAAAAATAAGTTTTCAGGATTGAACTATGCAATGCAAAAGGTTAAACCACAACATATCAGCACAATGCATAAATTACGTTGTTTTGAGAGTGCTGGGTTTTTGCATTCTAGTCGCCAATAGAGCGCGTACTGCTCTGGTGTTGACAGTAAGTGTATTGCACACACATAAGCAGACATTATATTATCAGCAATCAATTAATAACAAATACCAAAATAGTGCCAGGACAAAGGTATTGTGAAGAAAATACAATTTTTATATTAAATTTACAAACTTCTCTCAAAAAATATTTTTAATAAAATAAATTAGCCAAAAGGTTCCATAAATGTAATGAGTCCCTGGGTTGCATGCCCAGAGCTTCCCTCCTATTTCCACTGCCCAATACAACCTCCTCAGGAAGGGGCAACTATTTGGAGGCGAGCAGACACCTCAATGATCGTTCTTTGCAAGGGGGTCTTTAGGTTTGGGAGTGATGGGCTTGGTTTTGGGAGGGGTGGGTTTGGATTTGAGAGGGGTGGGTTTGGATTAGGAGGGTGAGTTTGGATTTGGGAGGGGTGGGTTGGGATGAGGAAGAGGCCAGGGTAAATAAAAGGTCTTCCATAGGAAAATGGTTAGGGTCGTTGGCATGGAGTTTGGGCTTGAAGATAGAGGGAGTGGTGAGTGATGTGCTTCTGTTAATGGTACAGTTGTCCGTGGGTCCAGTGTATGTGGTGTAAGTTTTTGTTTGTATTTCTTTCCGGGTCTTTGTTGTTTGGGTGAGTGTGGGTGTTTGTGTACATTGTGTTTAATGCCTAGTGTGTGTGTGTGTGTGTGTGTGTGTATGTATATGGGGATGGGTGTGCTGTGGAGGTGCTGTGTGGTGTTCAGGTGCCTGTGGATGTGCTGGTGCATGTGTGTGTGGTGGCAGTTGTGGATGTATGTGTGGTGGTGGGTGTGGTATCTGCGGGTTTGGTGGTGGTGGTAGGTGTGGATGTGGGGTGGTGGTGGCTGTGGATGTGGGGGGTGGTGGTGGGGTGTCTGTGAGCGTGGTGGTGGTGGCAGTGCATGTGTTTGTGGTGGTGGGTGCGCTGTCTGTAGGTATGCTTGTGGTGGGTGGGTGTGGTGTCTGTAGGTATGCTTGTGGTGGGTGGGTGTGGTGTCTGTATGTTTGTGTGTTTCTGTGTTTTGTGCTGTGTCAGTGTTTATGTGTGGATATACTGCTTGTGTGTGTTGGAGTGGGTGTATGTAGAGGATTAAGGGCCTGATTACAACTTTGGAGGAGGTGTTAATCCGTCCCAAAAGTGACGGTAAAGTGACGGAAATACCAGTAGCCGTATTACAAGTCCATTCTATCCTATGGAACTCGTAATATGGCTGGTGGTATATCCGTCACTTTACCGTCACTTTTGGGATGGATTAACACCTCCTCCAAAGTTGTAATCAGGCCCTAAGTGTGCTACATACGTAGTGCCTCTTGTTTTGCTTGTGTATAACTTTGTGAGTTTGCACATAACTAGTGTCTCTTATTTGCTTATGCTTCTATATACACATTAGTAATCTAAGATTAGGGTCTCCGCACTGCACGGCTGCAGAATGTTCTCATGTGAATAGTGTCTCCCAACAACTTAATTGGTACAGAATGTCTCAGTTCTCTTCTGGAGGCATTCAGATTATAAGAGTCCTATACGTATTGTGCATGCATATTGCCCATGAAACCCAAAGCAATGTAAACACTGTTAAAAAAAGTGTCTCTCAAAGCTTGGTTTGGGGGACCAATAGAGGGGCCTTTCCCCTGAAGACAGTCAACACCATGCTGCACACAAACTTTTGCCTTGTGTAGCAGGGGTTGGCCACAGGGATTGGCTATAGCAGCCTACCCAAAGGCAGCCAATCCTGCCCACGCAGGCTGCCAACCCCATGCCACACACAGACTTTGGCAAGACAGAGTAGGGTTGGCCTTTGGGCCCCAGGGGTCCCATTCCCTGGGGCTAAAACAAATATATTTTGGGAAGAGGGGATACAGCTCAACTCCTCAAGTGTAATTGGCACCAGGCACCCCTTCCTCCAGGACCAAATTGAACAAAAAAGGGGAGGGAGGCTGCATGTCCATCCATGATCCTCATTAGGCCCTAGGGACCCCATCCCCACTGCCAAATACAATTAAATAAGGGATGGGCATGCAGCCTACCTCCCTGAACCTTCTTGGGCCCAGACGCCCCATCCCCCTGGGACAAATTTAATTTTTAAAAAAAGGGGAAGGGGCTACATGTGCTTATTAGACCCTGGAGACTCCATCCCGTGGGCCAAATGTTCCTATAAAGGGGTGGGGGCTGCGTTGCCTACCCTCCCCGAGCCCATGACATCCAGTGGGACCCCATCACCGGGGCATTTCTACTATATAGGTGGGTGCTTTGGCACCCACCTGGGGCACCATCTTGTACCCGGTTGTTGTTAAAGGGAGGGGGGCATATGGCCCCACTCCTCAAGTCTAATAGAACCCCAGGGACCCCATCCCCAGGGAATACAATTTTAAAAAAGGGGAAGGAGCCACATGGCTCCTCTCCCAAGCCTAATAAGGCCCCGGGCACCCCATCCCCCCACCCCCCAGGGCTATGTAATTAATGTAGAGAGGGGAGCACAGCCCTCTCCCTGACCATAATTAGGTCCCAGAGACCCCATCCCTTGGGGCAGAAATGTAAATATAAGGGTTGGGGGCTGCACAGCCCTCCTCCCTGAGCCCTTATAGGCCCCAAGGATCATATCCCCCATGGGCTGGACCTTATTTAAAAGGGGAGGAGGCCCAGGGGCCACCTTCATGAAAGCAGGAGTGTGGGCTTGGAAACTGAAGACAAGTTTGCTCCCAGGCTGTGGAAATATTTTTAAATCTCCCACCAGCTGAGGGCAGACTTAGGGTCTGATTACGATCTTGGGGGACAGTGTTACTCCGTCACAAATGTGACAAATATCCGTCCGTTACTTTACGATTCCATTATATCCAATGGAAATCATAATACAGCGGATGGGATACCTGTCACGTTTGTGACAGTTGCTCATAAGTTGCCCTTTCCCCACCCGATTTAGGAAGAACAGTGCATACAAAAAAATACTAAAATACCACACAATCTCCAAAAACTCTCTAATCATTCTTGTGTACACAATATCTCTAAAGTCACTAACTAAATGTATTTCATGTACTGGTATCTCTTTTCCAAATTCCTTATTGTTAATTGTAATTGCAGCATTACTAGTTATATGGTTTTAAATATTTTCCACAGGAGTCAGTAAGCCTACCAAAAGGCCAACCTAATGTCACTAATAATAAAGTTAATGATATAATTCCTAAAGTTTTACAGCATGTGATGTATGCCAGATCTATACTGAGATCAAAATAAAAAGAAAAACAAGGCAAAAAGAAAACATCTTGGTTGAAAAAAACGTTTAAAAAAATTATTCTTTATTATTTTATATGTGTATATATATATGTGTGTGTGTGCATACATACACAAATTAGAGGGTCCGTTTACAAGATTGCGAACAGAATTTATTGAAATGCCCCTTATGCCTTTAAGTGTATCTTGGTAGTAGTCTGCTTGTTCTCGAAATGGGCACAGGCATTTCTTACTAGCAGATCAGGTGAAGGTACATGTGAAAATCTCATTGCTCTCATATTCATCAACACAAGAGGAAGTACATCACCACACCATAGGATTGGGGTTGATAATGTAATGGAATCTTTGCTTGATCTCAAAAGCAGTACAAATTATCTGTAGCACATCATTCTTGAATTGGGAGCCACAGTCAATCTCAGCAGAAAACAGGAGTCCAAATCGTGGTATTAAATCCCTCAACAGCAATTTGACTATTGTTAGGCTATCTGATCTGAATGTGGGAGCCTGAACCCATTTGCTGAAGAAGCAGACTAATATCAAGATATACTTAAGGGTATAAGCAATTCATTAAAGTCTTTTTGCGTTCTCATAAATGGGCCCTCTAATTTGCCAAAGTGGTTCATAACAAACAGTATTAGTCTCCTTGAGAGTTTAGGTGACAACTAGATACCTATTACATACATCTTTAGCAGCATGTCAAAATCCTGTATTTCCCCACTATCTCCTAAATAACCTCATTAAGCTATCTCTTCATGCTGATTATGCAAATATTTACATAATGGCTGCAACATCAAATTAGGTGGAACATACTTTTGATCTTTATTTACATACAAATGCTGATAATTCTTTTTGTAACCAATTTTTATCCGTTCTAATTTGTCATAATCCTGCAGATTTCTCAACTGAGTCAAAGATGTCTGGAATTAATCCATAAAAGAACAGTTACCTTGTTTGAACTCTGTGTAATATCACCATTTGCCAAATTCTCATTTTATACAATACCTTGCCATTTGGGCAGCATACTTGTTTCTTCATGTGAGCGAATCCTTGCCAGCCTTAAAGGCTTGACACTTTACAAGTGCCACTAGTATTGGGTTTCTGAATTGTGTCTACCAAATCCAATATGTACATGATAATCTTAATTGGAGCACCTGAGGATGTCACGAACCCTCTCTGTGACAACACTTGACCACAGTCATGCACAACACTAAAATCATATTGGCTATTTGTATATATAGTCACATTCAAAGTCTTTGACAAGTGGCAAGCTCTTTTCTGAAGTCACATTTGGTAAGGAGGATGCCTCCAATGTTTCTAAAACAGAACATACTGCATGCACAGCTCTCAGTCCTCCAAAAGGATCTCTCTGACAGGAACCATCAACAAACAGTGCCGAATCAGAGTCCTGCAAAGGGAGTTCTGTAATATCTGGTCTAGTGTTTGTGCATAACTTGGTCACCTTGATACAATCATGCTCCAACTTGTCATCAACAGTATTTTCTCTGCCTTCACATTTTTCTGAAATCAGAAGCACTGTTGCTGAGTTCAAGATATTGCAGCTTTGAACTGAAATGTTTTCTGCTCCAAGTAAGATCTGTTCATACTGAGTCAAGCTACTGTTTGTAATGCTTTTGTTTTTGTTAAAATAGTGTTAGCAGAGTGTAGAAGAAAGACAATTAAAGTGAGGCCCATCACAATTGCTTCACTGTGCTCTATTGCCAGACAAACTGCTGCATCCAATTTTAAACATTCTGGAAGACTTACAGCGACTGGATCCAACATACCTGAAAGATAAGCAATTGGATGCAAGAGCCCTCATTGCTTCTAACCAAGTTTCGAAAGTACACATCCATCTTTTTCATGGCAGTACAAATACAAAATCATATTGTAGTCAGGCGTCCTTAGTCTGGGTGCTGTAGTGTCTTGTGAGTGTGTATGATGAAATCCTTTTGGCTCCTGAAAGACTCTGTAGAATGATGACGTGGAGAAGTGAATGTTGAGTTCACGGTTACACACAGAAAAATAAAGACATGTAATACATAGCTCCCTGTGTGGCGTATTCACTAGCAGGTATCGAGGCTGGGGAGGATGCTACAACTGGTGACGAGATAGGGGATAAGTAACCCAAAGATAGACAGCACTGTCCCTGACAGTTTGCTGTGGTCCAAGCAAACTGCTTGTGTGTGCCCTGTGTGCCTTTGTCGAAGTGAGAAATCGATGGTTGGCGTATGTGAAGCCAAAGCATAACTCCAGCCAGTGCGAAGCATTTGAAGATAAAGAAAGCTTCACTGAGAATTCTAAGCATCATTGGTAAAGAAACTATGACCAAGGCCATACAGAAAGGTGCCACACTCCTACGCAATATAAAACTATACAATATACAGAGCCATACTGCTGAAGGCGGATACAAACAGGTTTTTAAAGTACAGCAATTTGTGACGGCAGACTACGCAATAATGTTGCAATCAGAAGCACTCTGAGGTAGAAATCAATCCGGTGTCAAAAGCGCAAAAAAAAGAAAGCCTGGAAACATGACAATTCAGATGCATGAAAAGGTCATCTGCTTACTAGAACTGATTACAGAGAGTTATCCTACTGCTGCCAAAGGGGACTCCAACAGAAGTGCCTGGGTTCGTGCTTACAAAGCTGTCCATACCTGCAGTGACGAGAGGCCCAGCAAATGGCTGTTCTGCCAATGGAGACCATAAAAGATGACCCCGAGGCTGGAATGTCACAGGGCCAGGATCGGGCATGAATGGAAAAAGTCTTGATTTCTGGCAGAGGGAGTCAGAAAGAGCTCCAATTACAGTATTAGCCAATCCCATGACTAGTAATAATGGTGCACCCTTCCTGAAACCACCACCACTCTTTGATACTGCCAAAAAGCAAAATATTGGCAACAGGTGGACTGCTGTGATAGAGACATTTGATGATTTCATTGATGCGTTAGAAGAGCCAAAAAACTAAAAGATGATCAAATACCTCAAGAATCTTGCTAGTGATGGTATTAATAAAGTCATAAAGAAAATGCCACACGCTATTGAAGTTATGCACTGTCAAATTAAAGAAGCTTTGAATCTCAAATTCAATCCAGTGCAGAATGTAGATTACAAAAGGTACATTTTTAGTCAAGAATGACAAAGAGTTGGCGATGTGGATTGTCATTTCACACAAAGGTCAATGTCTTGCCATCTGACAGATATGCAAAGGAGCTGGTAAAGAGAACCATTTTGTACAAGTTTGCAAGGTGAAGTAAAAATAAGTGCATCACGGCGAGAAGACAAAATAGACGACTGAACGTTCCAGAAGCGATGCTCGATGTGCACCAACAAGTCCAAGCAGCAACATCAGTTGAGACAAATCAAAACCAAACGAAGTTGATCTCCATCTAAATCATTGTTGTCAGCATCATTTATCTCAGAGAAATGTGCACACGGACTGGCCGCATGTGAAGAGAAATACCAGTCAAAGAAATGTTGACATGAGAAAGCACCTAAGTCATTCAAACATTGCCTGAAGATTACATTGAAAATAAATCGTTGTACAATACCTTTCATCATTGACAGTAGTGTGTCAATACATATTATGCCTGAGGAGAAACATAATGAACTACTGTATTTCCACTACCATGACTGACTGACTGATTGAAAACAAAAGTGTACACATGGACTGCATCAACACCGTTGAAAAGTAATGGTTAATTTGTAGTGATTATGAAACACAAGAAAACAAAAGTGCAAGTGCCCATCCACATAATTCAACGTTCAGCTTCAGCATAGTTGCTGATAAGGGACTGAGCTCAGTGAACTACAAGATGAATGCTCACTGTGAAATAGTAGGTCGGTTCACTTTATTATTTCATGGGTTAGGAAAACTTAAGACTATGAAAGTACAGTAGCACATCAATGAGGATGAACATTCTGTTGCTTAAATTGCATTTCATTTACAAGAAGCTGTTGAGAAGGAACTCAAACTATTACTTAGGCATGATATCATTGAGCATTCTACTGGTGTAACTAATGGTGGTAGTACCCAAAAAAGACAGTGAAGGAGCTGTATGCATGTGTGGATGTGCATCAAGTGAACAAGGCAATTGAGGAGAACAACATCCAGGTCCTCACTTTGCTGACATAACACAACTGAATGGTGCAAGAGTCATCTCTTGCCTTGATTTAAATAAAGGATATCATCAGCTGGAACTCAAGGAGAATTGCAGGTGCATTTTAAACTTTTCTACACATATTGGTCTGGTTCGATACAAAAGACTAAGTTTCAGTGTGTCATCTGCTGCAGAGAATTTTCAAGATGTCATTAGACGTATCATCCATCCGGTTGTAAATGCTTTCAACTATAGCGATGACATATTGTTTTCCAGAGTTACACAGAAGGAACATGACGAAGCGCTAAGGCAAGTGTGTTATTTACTTGTTGATGCAGGTTTAAAACTAAATGCTGAGAAATGTGAATTCAATAAGACAAAGCTAAAATTCTTTGGCCAAACCTTTCCTGATGGGGGTGTGACACCCGATCCAGCTAAGATGCACGGTTTCTCAAATGCCAGCCCACACAAGATGTTTCCATGTTACGTTCCTTCTTTGACATGGCCAGTTACAGTTCCAGATATGTGCAAGACTTTGCCTCTGTTTGTTTGCTCCATTGGGACAGTTGATGAAAAATAATGTTTTATTTCACTGGTCACATGAATGCGAATAATGTATTAAGAGAATTAAACAAGTGATTGAAAATGCTACTGAAATAGCATATTTTGATCCAAAGCTACATACAGAAGTTGTTGACGCTAGCCCCGTCAGGTTAGGTGCTATCCTTGCACAACACAATGGACAGTCAAATGCTCGAAGATATATTGAGGCATATGTAAGTAGATGTTTGACCCAGACTGAACATGCCTATTCACAACCTGAAAAGAAAGTTTAGCAGTGGAGTGGGCTTGCGAACATTTTCACGTGTTCCTGTATGGAGAATCTTTCACGCTTGTGAGAGATCATCAACCATTGCTGTCTATCTTTGGTAATCTAAAAGCTAAGATGCATCCATGCATTGAACATTAGGGTCTACGATTGGAAGAGTACAACTATATAATTGTGCATCGTCCAGGCAAAGATCAAAACCCTGCCAACTATTTCTCAAGAGTGCCTATACAGTGTGAAAGTACCCCATTTAAGACTGCTGAAGCCTACATAACCTTCATTGTGAAGTCAAAAACACCAGCTGCCATTTAGTTGACACTAATTGTCTATGCCATGAATGAAGATAGTGACATATTTAAAGTAAAATACATTATTACACATGTCATGGAAGTATCAGAAGTATAAATGTCAAAGATGAACTGTCTGTGACACAAGAAGGAATGATCCTGAGGGGTTCAAGAATTGTCATTCCAGAGAGTCTGTGGCCAATGAGACTTGAAGTGGCCCATGAAGGACATTGTGGAATCGTTGCAACTAAATAAAACTTTCCAAGATCAAGTTTGGTTTTCTCATCTCGATGAATGAGTTGAAGACCTGTCATCTATGCAATTGCCTGTCATTGAAAACCACTCAACACTCCTTTAATTGTGTGAGATTTACCAAAGCATGTCTAGGAGAGGATTGCTGTTGACTTTTTTGGTCCATTCGACAATGGACATCACCTAGTGGTGATTGTGGACGAATATTCTTGCTTCCCATTATTGAAGATCTCTTGTCTATCACTCAGGACAGAGTAATTCAGAGATTAGGTGGCATCTCTGCAACATGGAGCATTCCTACAATTTTTAAAACTGACAATGGCCCGCTTTTTAATAGTAGAGAGATGAGAGACTTTCTCAATCTACTTAATGTGAAGCATCAGACAAGCATACTTCTTTGGCCACACGCTAACAGCCTCGCTGAACATTTCATGAGTATGTTCAGCGTGCTGTATTTGAGAAGCTCAAGACTGTCTTAAACTCTACCTTGCGACCACAGGTGAAAGCACTGCAATGTTGATGTTGGGGAGAGTCATGACGACCACGTTACCTCAGTGGACCAAAACCAGATCCAGAACTGATAAAGAGACACATACAATAGACTTGAGTCTTAAAAAGAAAATGAAGTCCTGTGCCAACCAAAGGCAATATGCAAAGAACATTGTATTCACATAAGGAGATTGAGAGCTCGCCCACCAGCCATGAAGAAGTAAATCTGATGCTCCTTTTGATGCTCAGCCATTTCATGTTGTAACCAGCAAAGGGCACATGATGACTTCCCAACGTCCAGGGAAAGCCATCACACAAGATTCCTTGCACTTCAAGCATGAGGCTCAACGCTCGTCGGATACTGATGTCAATGTTGAGACTGGCTCAAAGAGGACAAGTAGAGAATCCCAGACTTCTAATGCATCTACATCGCCAAAGCAGATCATAGACACTCTTATTACTGATTCCCAGTTTCCAAAGCCATGATTGTGACGTGTCATCAAAGCACTAAGAAGACTCACTGAAGAGTTGGAATGTGTATACGTTGTAAAATTTCAAAAAATATATTTAACAAAAGGGGAAATGTAGTGTCTTGTGAGTGTGTATGATGGAACTCTTTTGGCTTGTGAAAGACTCTGTAGAATGATGATATAAGTGTTAGAACATGGTGAAATAAATGCAGGTTTAGAATGTTGAGTTTACGGTTGCACTCAGAAGAATAAAGATGTGTAATACATAGTTCTGTGTGTGTGACGTATTCACTGGTGGGTACCCAGGCTGAGGGGGATGCTACAGGCGGGTGACACAAACTCTCTTTCAGTTTCGTAAATGATTCAAGGCACTTGTCATCAAATGGTACTGGATCTTGAACATCACTACATGTCAGCTTTGCTAAAGGCTTTGTAATATGTGAAAAATGTGGAATCCACTGGTGACAATAACCAGCATTTCCCACAAACAACCAAAATTCCCCTTAAGTGGTCAGGGGCTCAATTTCAGAATTGCAGAAATGCGTTCTTTTGAGACTTTTCACACACCCCTTTCAATATGGTGTCCGAGATAGATAACTTTCTTTTCATAAAACTGTATTTTTGTTTGTGAGATTGTATGCCCATTTTCCACCAAATGGTTAAAAAATGCTATGGTATCAGGTTTGCAATATATTTTCATTTTATGTGCTAATAAAAGGATGTCCATGTACCACACTAGGACTGAATTATATGGTAATCTCAGACTTTCTAAATCCTTTTTAAAATTTGGGAGAAAATTGAAGGACTCTCTTAATACCCTTGTGGAATTCTACACCACACAAGAAGTTGATTCAAAAGTCAGAATGTGAAGAGGAAATGTGAATGCTCATGAAATGGAACTGAAATGAATGCAAGGCACAAGTCAGTGACTGTGTACCATTCTGCCTATGCTGAAATTCAGAACAGTATTTCTGCAGAAATCATGACCACAGGACAACAAGGAGCCACATAGTCCTGCACATTTACCACTTGGTTTCTAATTTCCCATTATGGGAGAATTGCATTTACTGCCACAAAGGATTCCCTTCTCAATAATTTTCTCATTCACTGGTTTCATTCCCTATTGCATTTACTGCCACGAATCTCTCAAAGGATTCCCTTCTCAATCATTTTCTCATTCACTTGGTTCCTCCCCTCTTCAGCTTCTTAAGTTAGCTGGTAATGTATGGTTCTGGGAAATATTGCATCTGGTTTCACTTTTATTTTCACTGGTTCAGCTAATTTAATTAATCAATTTTCATTCCCTGAAAAGTCACATGCCTACTCTCTGACAGCGAGTCTCAAATCTGTAGGCAGGTCTTCTTTTGTCAGAACTGGATGCATCTCAACTCTGGAGTCCTCTGCGCTAAATTTAAAAGGTGAATCCTCATCTTGTGTTTCTACTGCAACACCATCCATTGTGCAATAAATAAAGCAATTCATCTTGCAAAGAAGATCCCTTCCAAGCAAGTTCACTGGGCTTGAATCAGGTAGAATAAACTGATGTTTAGGATGCATTTGTCCTAATTTGACAGGTACATCTTCTAAAACTTGATTAACAATTTGTTTATTGCTGATTCCTACCAATTGGACTTCTTTTTCAGAGAGGGGTGGGTTCGGAACTTCCACAGAATGAACTGTAGAACAGGCAGTCCGTCAATGTATTGGCTGATTTGATCTAGCTCTACGACTGTTCCAAAAAAGCAATCCTCCTCCCCTCTCAGGCACTGTTGTTGTGAACCTGTGCCTGCCACTTCATCAGTGATGATCATATCATAACATTCTGTTGGTAACCCAAATTATATGGAATTTTTGTTTCTAATGGTTTGCTGCATTACCAGAGTTGTGGGCATGCACCTTCTGAACATTTTCTGACTCTGGATGTTCTGTTTGATGTTCTGCATATTTGACATCACAATATTTATCTGTACCTGCTGATTCTGCTGTATATTATATTGAATTCTCTCTGGATTCAGTCTACATTCCCTCTTACAATGACCGATTCACCTTCAATAATGACATTCCCAATCATACTGTTTGCCTTGTCTCCTTGTGCCATTTGTTTCATCCTATTCATTCCATTTCTCACAAGGTTTATATTTGAATCCATCTGCTCCTTTTCAAAATGCTTTGTTTGAGCAATCATCAGTTTCTATTTCATTTTTTCTGTTTCTTTTCAAAATAACCACTACTGTTTCCAGCCAGTTTCAAAATCTCATCAATGCTATTTGTCAACCAACACACTTCATTTTGCTGAATGTGATTACTAATCCCTGATCTCAGCCAACTCAAAAACGCAGAAATCAACCATCCAACAGCATCTTTCTCTGGATTTGTGACTCTACTATGCTTTTTGAAGATTTCCATCAACCTCTCATAATAGGAATGCACTGACACTTTAGGCCCCTGTGTTGTCCTCAAAATCTTTTTCTAATTTCTGTCCTTTTCTGGAATTTGTATGTTCAAATGATAAATTAATGCCTTGTATGTGTCAGCCACATCTATTGATGGTGCATTTTTAGGACCCTGTTTAGGTGATTCCTGTGTCAGTCACCCTGCAGTCACCTTACTCTGCAGCCACAACTCACCTGGAACAACTTCAAACAACAATATATTTAAATCTGTCTACAGCATTGGAGAAATATACTTCAATTTATGAACCACATCATATCACTTCGCTGGTCTTTTCTCAACTTAGGAAAGTTATGTGTAAAGCCAACACATCTGCCCTCATCCATGAGACATGCACCAATTCTGTCTGTGCACTTCTCTTAAAGGAAACTCAGCCACTGTACTTTCTCCTACTTCTTTTTTTTTTGCTCAACATATTTTTATTAACATTTTACATCTTTACAGCAATTTTTCAGCCGAAAGAAGGAAGAACTAAGAGTTGTGAACTTACATCCATCATTAGCAGTACAAACAAAGGAACAATGCGATGGCATACAATATTGGTATACAAGTGTTGTTCCAAGTTTGTTGGAAAAAGAGAAGAAAAAGAGATTGACAATGGCAAATCAACAGTCCAATAATGCAGCTATAATACAGTGTTACGCAATCGACTTTGCTCCTTGGCTAAGCATCTTTACGTGTGTACAACCAGAAGGACGTTTTAAACGAGGATACTAATTACAAGGAAAGAAGAACCATGAGAAAAAAGGGGGGTCTTCGATTTGTGTATTGCCTGTCAGGTGGCACAGAGCAAAACCTGGATTTGAAGCCTTATGACCCAGGGAGTGCGAGTGAGCCTGGAATGGGACAACTTGGATACCTAAGCCGGGGAGTCAAACAGATGCAGCGCGCGGAGTATCGGAGGTTGGAAACATAAATATTCTAAACAGAACATATGATTGATAAGAGGAGTCTATAGATCCAGGAACGTCTCATCAGTAAAAGTTAGTTTGTGTGTCATTTGTTCAATTGCCATAGTATGACAGAGCTGCGTGAACTCGCGCTATAAGCTGCTTAGCCCCTTCCATCATGTGGCCTACAAGAGAACAGTCGGCATATGTCGTGTCTTCTAGGGAGGTTGGGTGGATTCCCAATATGATTGTGTGATAATCTGCTGGCATGGGCTAGCCCAATGTGCTCTTGATATGGCTTAGAACCTCTTTCCAAAACATGGTCAGAGAGGGGGCAGGTCAACCATATGTGCTGAAAGTCTCACTCTTGTGTGCCACAGCGCCAGCCCAGCGGGGAGGTCGTAGCGTAGGTAGTGTGAAGGTGGGCTGGAGTGTAATGCCTAAGGTAAGCCCGTCTGTGCCTGTCTGCGCCTGGACTGCGCCCAGCGCCGGAACTCAGCGGGGACCTGTACTTCTACCTCGAGAACACCAACGACAACAACTCCACCACCCTTCTTGACAACCTCACCAACCTCGTCCTCAAGCAGCTCGTCACGACACCCACCCACTCCGCAGGACACATGCTCGACCCCATTTTCTCCACCAGCACACACGTCTCCTTCAGCCACACCATCGAACCCCACGGGACCGACCCGCTGCATCCACTTCGAGAAACCCACAACACACCATCACCCGCAGCAGATTCCTCACCGCAGATGGAACAAGGTTACCGAAGACCAGCTGATCACCACCCACTCCCGGAACCCACCTATCAATACCACCGACACAGCAGCCCACAACCTCAGGCAATGGATCAACGACTGTGCCAACACGTTCTACCCGATCAAGAAACCGTCTAACAGACGCACCGACAGAAAGGCCTTCTGGTTCACCGCCGACCTCCAAGAATCCAAGCAAACATGCCGAAGACTCAAGAAAAAGTGGCGCCAAGAACAGATGCCGGACAACCACACAGCTTTCAAGAACACCGTCCACAGACACCACCAACTCATCTGAACCACCAAAAGAACCACCTTCAAAGAACGCATCGACAACAACGCACACAGCTACAAGAAGCTCTTCAACATCATGAAGGAACTCTCCAACCGCGGCTCCAACATCAACAACATTCTGCCTTCACAAGACCTCTGCGACTACCTAGCCACCTTCTTCTACCGCAAGATCGCAGGCATCCATGACAGCTTCAATACCCATACCCCCGTCAACCATGGACACCACAGACTCACCGCCCCCCAGCCACACCAGCATCCTGCTCTCCTGGACCCACGTCAACGACGATGACACCATCAAAATCATGAACACTGTCCACTCAGGCTCACCATCTGACCCCTGCCCTCACCACATCTTCAACAAAGCGAGAGCCATCATCGCACCCCAACTCCGGAAGATCATCAACAGTTCCTTAGAGACCGCCACCTGCCTGGAGAGCTGGAAACACACCAAGATCAAAGCCTTCCTCAAGAAATCCAAGGCAGACCCAAAGGACCTCAAGAACTTCCGGCCCATCTCCCTGCTCCCATTCCTGGCAAAAGTAATCGAGAAAATTCTCAACAAACAAATGACCCGCTTCCTCAAGGAGAACAACACTCTGGACCCATCACAATCCTGATTCTGCAGCAACCACAGCACCAAAACCGCCCTCATCACCGCCACCGACGATATCAGGACCATACTTGACAACGGCGAAACCGCGGCCCTCATCCTCCTGGACCTCTTGGCCGTTTTCGACACCGTCTGCCACCACACTCTACGCACATGCCTCAATGGCGCAAAGATTTGCAACAGAGCTCTGGACTGGATCACCTCCTTCTTCACTGGCAGAACCCAGAGAGTCCACCTCCCTCCATTCCGGTCTGAAGCCACCAAGATCATCTGCGGCATACCCAAGGGATTGTCCCTCAGCCCAACCCTCTTTAACGTCTACATGGCTCCACTCGCAAACATCGTCCGTTCTCACAACCTCAACATCGTCTCATACACTGATGACACCCAGCTGATCCTCTCCCTCACCAAGGACCCCACCACCGCCAAAACCAACCTCCACGAAGGAATGAAGGCCATCGCCGAATGGATGAAGAACAGCTGCCTGAAACTGAATTCTGACAAAACTGAGGTCCTCATCCTCGGCTCCACCCCCTCCACCTGGGACGACTCCTGGTGGCCTGCCACACTAGGAACCGTATGGACACCTACCAACCACGCACGCAACCTGGGATTCATCCTGGACTAATTGCTATCAATGACCCAGCAAGTCAACGCTGTCTCATCCTCCTGCTTCAACACCCTCTGCATGCTTCGGAAGATCTACAAATGGATCCCCACTGGAAGCAGAAGGACGGTCACCCAAGCCCTCGTAAGCACCAGACTGGACTACGGCAATGCCCTCTACGCAGGAATCACAGCCAAGCTCCAGAAAAGACTGCAATGTATACAGAACGCCTCTGCACGCCTCATCCTGGACATCCCCTGCCACAGCCAATGAGCTTAGCGTCTAACAGCTTCAATTTAGATATAGCTCCTGTGCCCTGAGTGTGTGGAGAGTTTCTGTCCAGCTCTGGATCCCAAACCAGATTGAAATTGCCACCCATGACATAGCCTGCTGTTGAACGCAGTTGGTCTTTGAGGACCTGCCGCAAGAACATGTCTTGAACCTGATTGGGGGTGTAAAAATTTAGCAGTGTTAGTGTGTAATCAATAAGGAAAGGTAACGCCCTCCCAGGTCCCTACTTGTGTTTATAACCATTGTGTGAAAACCCTTTTTTAGAGAAGTTGGCAATACTCAGAGTTTTGGAGTCCGTATACGTTTAATGTTGATGTGGGTATTTGGGATGGGCCAACCAGCTAGTGCCTGATTTAAGCAAATGTGTTTCCTGTAAAAATATTATTTCTGGGACTTACTGCAGAAGGTAAAGCCAAACTTACCACCTTTTACTGGGGGAATTTAGCCATCTCACTGAGGGACAGAATCTTCAGGGCAGATGTATCAGCCATGCAAGAGATATTAAAATGTGTCTTTGTATGAAAAGGGGTTGCAAAACACTGTGGGAAAGGGTGCCGGGGGATGCCCAGATATGTCCCTATCAGTGCCCAAAAGAGATGGATGAGGAAACCGAAGACTTGATAAACTGGTATCAGTGAAAGGGAAGGGGAAACACAATGGGCCAACAGGGCCCAACCAATTGGGCCAGTCCAAGGAGGGTTGAAGAGACACTCTGACCTAGTGGGGGGGTGGTCCCCTTAATGAAAATACAGCCCAGATGTAATGGGGGAGGAAGGGTGGTGTAATAATAATATATAATAATGCATGAAGTGTACAAGGTCTCGGAAATGAGACAACACAGTTATACAGAATGTCCTGTGAATTGTAAGAGTTCGTACTCCGAACTGAGAACTGAGTGAATGACATAGCGCTGTGTAGGTCAGCGGGGATCGAAGCATGTGTTCTAACGGCGTGAAGTGTAAGACTCAGTGGTTAGAGCTTTTCTGCTGATGAGTTAGGATGTTCTGACTTCTTCTGGAGGTGTGCAATGACATCCGCTTTTGCCGCTTGAGTGGCTAGGGCAGCGGTGCTTCTGCAACTGCAGTTACATTTCTGTATGAGCCACCACTGAGGCTGCCAGGAATCAGAGCGTGCAGAAGGGGAGGGAGAGCCTTCTCTGCCAGGGGGATTGCCTGCCAGTCCTAGAATCGTCTGGGCCTCTGTTAGAAAGTGAGTTATACAATGTTTTCCATTCCACGTGAATAAGAGGCCAAAAGGATGAAGCCATTGATATTTAGTGTTGTGGGTGTGCAAGAAATCAGTCACTTGTTTGAAGTCTCTCCGTTTTCTCTAGGGAGAAAGGTCTTGATATATCTGGACGGTATGGCCCTGGAATGTTAGATCAGGCTTCCCCCTTATGGCTCTGAGAATCGCTTCTTTATCCTAGAAGTAGTGAAGTCTGGTGATGATATCAGGAGATGCTTTAGGTCTGCCGGCTGCCGTTGTTATTCTATGCGCCAAGTCCAGAACCAAGGATGCTCCGTCCGCCGTGCCCCCAACGAATCCGACAAGGTCTCTGGTGAAGTACAAGACATCATCTCCCTCTGCTTTCCAGGGGACACCCCTGATGCATAGGTTATTTCATCACCCTCTGTTTTCTAGGTCTTTTTGCCTGGCCTGGAGCTCAATGTGTTGTTCCTCTAGTGCATTCAGCCTCCTGATCCTCCGCATGGTAGTCCACAGTGCGCTGCAGCTCCTCAACCCTCCCCTCCATCTTTGTTATATTTTTGCGTATGTCATTGCGGCAGCTCTTAAAGTCTGTTTTGAGAGAGCCTGTTTCCTGTCGCATGTCCGCAAGTAATTTTTCTATGTTGTCATGATTAATAGAAAGGGAAGAAGGAGTCTAAGCCAGCTGGTCAGGGCAGTTTCCCTTTTTGCTCATGTCTACTGCTTTGCCCCAGATAGAGATTATAGAACTGTCCCTTGTGGGCCTGTCCCTGGGCATTAGAAACGGGATGTTGTCTTGTTGCGCTTAGATGTTTGCAGTTTGCCAAGGTGCGGCGTGCGATGGATAAAGGCCCAGGGTTGAGTAGCTGGTGCTTAAGGAGGCTTAATGATAGTACATACTTCGCCTGCATGAGAGCTGTGACCCCCCAGAGGGCAGCATGTGTCAATGGTGCAGATTAGGCAATTCCATGCCCTTCAAAACCGGGCCAGACAGATCCTTCTATCGTGTCTCCCACACAAGGAAGGGAGGAGTCGGTCTTGGAAGATACCATAGGGAGTTCTATAAGGGTGTATGGCAAGTCCCCAGGGAGTCTCTGCCTGCCGCCACGAGGGAGCGCAGGTCTCGCTATGCAGTCTAGGATAAGGCCTATAGTGCTAGTGGCACTGAGACTGTCATAGAATGAGGTGTTGCATTTGAAGGGCCGCTCCCTGTCCACTCCATGTATCACTTCCTCAGGCAGAATCACAGCCCTTCTGGGCTCCCGTTCACCTCTCCCCTTAGGGATACAGTCCGCTGTTGCACTGCCCCACCAGGCTTCTCCACCGTTGTTGTAATGTCCCTGGGTCCTGTCCTATGATCCCCAGGAATTGAGCTGCAGTGGGGCGGAGAGGCACCATAGCGCGGCAGGGGCTGCAGCCCACTGTAGCAGGCACCAAAAGGTCCAAGGCCCCAGACCCATCTGCAGTGAGGCCCGCAGGTGCCAAACCACATACAGCAGAAGAGACCATGGAAGGGGCCAGTGGGCAGAAAGCCCTGCTAAATCCTGGCGTCCGTGATGCCCGGGCGATCACGCTGGGCAGGTCCCAATGTCCAGCAATGATAGAGGGCAGTGTCCCAGCCCAGAGACCACTGCTGCCTGCCTCATGCCCAGCGCCGAAGAAATCAGTGGAGAGGGCGGTGGGTGAGGGTCGATGGGGCCGTAGCGTTCAGGGGAGCTCAGTCGCGAAGCTCCATGCCTCCATCAGGGTGCTAGTGGCAGGCAATGGGGACCCCACACGCAGGCCCGGATCCCAGGAGCTGGCCCGCCACCCCAGGCCCACCCACAGCAAGGTCCTAAGGCGCCGGGCTACAAAACAGCTGAGGGCACCCACACTTGCCCTCCACGAGGGGTCCTGTGTGGCTGGGGGGCCGAGGTGAGGGCCGGCGGGGAAGAGGCATTGTAAGCCCCAGTCATCCTGGGCCCACAAGATCGGCAGCCACGCTAGGCGGCCACTATACCAAGCAAAGATGGCGGGCGTGGCTTCGCCTCGAGCCGATGATCGATCAGTCCCCTCCTAGTGGCGCAGGAATCTGCGGATCCAATGTTAGGCGAAAGTCATGAGAATCCAGGTTCTCAAGGAAAATCGATTGTGTGGCTTTTCTTCTCTATTAAGGTGTCTCTCTGAGATTATGAGGCCCATGCAGTGTTGGAGCACAAACACAGTGCGTCCTACTCCATTGCTGGACAAGTCACTCCCCCTTGTTCCTACTTCTGAATCACTTGCTAGACCTTCCCCCCCTTTATCCTCACTGTTCCTCATCTTTTTCTTATTTATAGTTCATTATTCCTTTTTTCTCAATATTTCTTTAAGTCACTCCGATCTCTTATTTTCTAGATCAAATCTATAATATGGGCTCTCAATGTAATAAGACATGTCTCCTTGATTTCATCATGTGATAATTATGTCTGACCATCTTCATTTTACTGTTTAACAATTCATCAGCCAATTCTTCAAATTTGTCATGCGCTTCATTGGCACACCTAGCTGCTTCTTTGATCAAGTATCTCATTTCAACAGCATTATATGTGAGTACTCTGTTCAGATCCACATTACCCTGTAGCATCTCTCCAAATCCGATCTTAAGAATCCGAATTTAGGTGTCTTTAGGAGGTGGCTCTTTTGCCACTGTCTCTGCAGCGTACTCATTTCCACTTGCACTAGGCATTGCACTGTAGTCTGAACTACTAAAGGGGCACTTGGTACAACTCTAATACGAGCTTGCACTGCTGCCATACCTCCCCCTCCACCAACCCCGATAGCAGTATGGGTCAGTTCCATCTGTCTAGGAAGTCTCAAAATCAGTAATTCATGAAAAATTTGTCATCATCATCTGATTCCTCATTCTCCTTTTACTCTTTTGATTTATCTGGCCTGTACTATTCTTCTTTTGTGACCATCACAGGAAATAGTTCAACTGTCGTCTTGCCCCTATATTATTTATCTTGTATATCTATGGGCTGAGTGATTTTTTTTATCTCCAATGGCAAGGAGCTATCAAAGCTATCTTCACATGATGCTGTTTCAACATAGCTATATTCACATGATGCTGTTTTAATCACCTGCACTCCTATATGTTCTGAGAATCCTTGTTGATAATTTGTTAAGTTGATGGACTACTTAGAACTCAAAACTAACATCTCTGAAAAACATAATATTGTCTGTGGTAATCAGTATCATAAGATCAGGCAAATCACTTTCAAGGGATCTGGGGGGTGACTTTCGAAACACAGAGCTCTTGATTATCTTGTATTTCTCACAGGTGTCTCCATTTTAATCAATCCGTGGGTGTGGTACTTGACTTAGCCAGAAAGGTATGAAAAAAACAGTGTGGCCTATTTTGGAAATTTATAAGTGTAAGTGCATCCCAGGTTTATCCCATGGAGCAGCTATCTGGGCCTACCAAAAATTTGCTAAACCGCAACAGGAGGAAAACTGCTTCTGGAGGCACCTGTTAGGACTCCAACCCACTAGTCTGTATTTGTGTATACATGAGGAGTTGGGCCTTCCTTATATTGAGGACTCTATCAAGCTAGCACCACTCCTTTTCTGGATTTCCATTGGGTAAACACGCCGGCTCGCTTTAATCATATGGTCATTACTGACTGTCTAGCATGCAAGGGGAGTGGTCATAACATTGAATGACTAAGCTATATTAAGAGTATTTTACAAAGCACTGGGAAGACCTGAATTGTTTACTTCCTTTCACCTGATAGTTAAGGGAGATGCTGAAGTGGTCAAAAATGAATTTATGCCTTTTTATAGGACAAATCATAAAGAGGATGAATATAAAAAACCCTACAGTTATGGACTATCTCATGATTCAAATCTGGCATGGTACAGAACCCCATTTAGAGTTTGTTGAGACTACCTGGGAAGGGCTGTTGCTAACCAAATTTTGGTTAGGCAGTACTGGGAGTCATCAGGGCTTTTCCCCTTGGCCAATACGGCTCAGGATCTCTGACACATTTTTTTTCCTGCAAGTGTTATGTGTTTCATACTCACACATTTTTAATCCCACTTTTAAAATTAAATGGATTTTATCAGTACAGACCGGCACTTCGCATTTTACGTATGCTATCTACTCCCTTGGTGTGTTTTTCAGTTGGTATCTTTTTAAATGTGCCATTCCTTTACGCAATTTGATTCATTTTTTAGGAAAAAAATGCTTGTTAACCAGTATGTTATTAACTATTTTATGGTTTTAGGTTAGATGTATTTGCATATTTGTATTCTTTTATTTTTTTTGTTTTGTTGTTGAAAAAAGATTTATTGATTGAATGATTTCATGATAGATCTACCCTTTTTCTCTTCTCTTCTTCTGTTGGTATATCATTCCATTTATTGAGTGCTCCAAACAGTGTAGTTCTAGGCATTGGACACATATTGTACATTGTCTGTCTCAAAATATCTAATTACTCAAAATTAAATGTGCCCTTCACAGGAAACTGTGATTTCTTGTTATGTGCTGTATATTTATTCCCTTTGAAATCCAACACACGTATAATACGCAACCTCTTTCATCATTTAAAATGCTGGTGAACCCTCATTTGGCATTTTCTGACTCTGTCTGTCTGGGCTTATCCTCTTTGTACTTTAAGTTTTTGTAAATATTTCACCCATTTTTACACTTACTCAAACTATACAACCCAAAAAGTCAAAGCAACACTGAAAATTAACTTAGCAAACAACAAGCAATCGCAGCGTAGCTATGTCAGAGGTCACCCTCTCACAGCATGGTTATACTGACAATCACAGCACAGCTAATGGTGACATCACACCAATCCCACAAGGCTCCCTGTCTTAACAGCATGGTTTCTCCATGACCAGGAAAACAATTACAGCACAACAATAAACCTTTAAAAGTAAATAAACCCCTTGTCTGTATAACCTAGAAAGGAAAACAAATCAATATTTCTCATGTCAGAATATCGTCCACAATAAAATCTCAATTTTGAGGAAGCAAAGAAAAACAGTACCAGAAAATAAGTTCTCGCTAGACAAACTTCTGACCATCAGAATTCTCCCTCTCGAGTTAATGTAATTCACCTGTGCACTCAAGGCAAGCACAGTGACCCAAATTAATCTCTTAAACCTGAAAAAATAAAAATTATGTATTACAGATCCATATCTATGTGTATGCAGTGCCTTGCTCTTCACACCGTAATTAGAGACATAAGGCCTGATTACGAGTATGGCGGTGCTAAGACGGCCATAGCAGCGGATGTGGTCCCACCCCCCCCATCCTTGATGGTACAACTGCCAGATTATGATTCTGGCAGTTGGACCGCCACAAGACCACCACCACCACCAGGATCCTGCCTGATGCATTGGTGATGGTGAAAGCCGTGGTCAAGCATGAAGGAGTCGATGTCGGCACCGCCGTGCTAATCGCAACTTGCCTTCCTGACGGCCTTTTCATGGCAGGGATGCGGCCATGAAAGGTCCGGTGAAAGGCAGAGATGGGGGCAGAGAGGGGCACTAGCACCACCCATGTCAATGTCATGGGCAGTGCAGAGACCCCCCTGTCAGCGGAGTCAGAAGCACACTGTCTGCAATGGCAACAGTGCGCATTCGGACAGTGCACCAGCATTGGCCTCAGCTCTCCCTTAGGACCAAAGCCAATGCTGCCGCACTATCTCCACCATCCCGCCAGCTGGAACATCATCATATGGCGGTGGGGAGGCCGCTGGTGGCCAGACCACCAAACTCCTAATCAGGCCCATAGTAATAATATCTCGAGATCTTGGAATTTCGACAAAATCAGATGACCAACTCAATTCTCTTCTGCAAACAAAGCAACATACGCATAATACAACATCAAAATAGTAATCAGTTCAGCAACTGAAGCCACAATTATGAAATAATCAAACAACTCACCACAAAAAAACAAATCTATCAGCACGAAGCACACAAACTCATGAATTTAAATTCTCCCTCTTCATACTTAAAGTCCAAGTTCATTTAGTACTGTACAGCAATACAGCTTATACCTCCGCAGGAGGGTCCAGCTCCGGGAAGTTGACAAAACTCCTTTTTTCTTCGTTTATAGTCACATAAGGCTTAAAATCTTCCAAAAATCTTTTGGGGATCCCTTAAAGAGGATGTGCTAACCATCCTAGGCTACCAATTTTGTGGAGCGGGTAATCAGCTGAACCCCAATATTTAATCAATCGGATATTTTACCAAGATAATTGGTCTCCAGTGTCTCCAGTTGATCTAGCTGTTAGAGACTACACTCAACAGGGAAACACATTTTAGCAGAGGTAAACAGAATAAAATATTAGAAGTATAAATAACTGAGTTCTGGATCAAAAATAAAGCAAAAAGGGGATTTAATACAGAATGGTCAAAATGCAGAACAGCAAAAAAGTCATGAAATGCCATGAAGGCCCAGTTACAGAAGTACAGAGAAATGCAAAATCATAAAACATAATAACCCCTAGTTAGGCAGAATTTAAGCAACAATGTATAAGTGTCAAACTCATAAAGAACACTGACAGCTTCCCAATTGCAAGTTTAAAGAGCAAAAGAGGAGCATGACAAATCCCCAGCAAGCAAAATGGTAAAAAGCAACATCTCCCTCGAAAGTCAAAATCCTAAAAGTTTGATTGACAAATACACAAGCTATGAATAGATTCTGCAAATTCAGTATGGCATTATCATGGTTAGCATCACATTGGCAAATCAAAAACAACAATGTAATTTCCTAAATCATTGGCACTAACCCATTATTTCACATGCTCTCTCATCAACTTTGCTATGCAGATGTAGTGCACATATGAAACATTCTTAAACAATGGCTCATATAATTTGTGTAACTACTCAAATACATATGAAAATGATATCTCGAGCACACAATGGAAGCTCCATTCATCACATTGTTTTGAAACAGTGTTGAATACCCCCATTACTTTGAGGTCATTCACTCCGCAGAGACAAGGGGAGGGATGTCTTTGCTGCGGGACACTGATTGGGAGGGGGAAAAAGCAGGAGAAAATTGAGCAGAAAATCAGAAACTTCATAAATTTTAAGAATAATTGTGTATTACATGAAAATATCATGGCATTATTGACAATTCTAATTGAGCTAGATAACTTGTTCCAAGTGCAGCTTCATTAGTTCATCATTTATGACACATGCATCATTGAAAGCACAAATTATTCAAAATAATTTGTACACAACATTTGCACTTTTTTGCATACTTTTAAAATGCTACAACACCAGCAATGGTTTGTCTCCCAAACAGGATGACCAGAAAGAAAGTTTCAAAATGATGACAGTCTGGATAAAAGGAGTATCTCAGTCTCATCACCATTTGACCGTAGCTGATTCCAACACATCCAGATCTCAACTTTTTTCACACAATCTTGTAAATTAGATGCACACAGCCTTACATCATCAATGTTGTGACGATAATTTGAAGACATGGCAAACCGAAAGGATTGTATGAGCTAAGGCAAAACATAATGGGGGCAGGACCGAGCTCTGAGGAACTCCACATGTCAGTACCCTGTGTTCAGAAAAAAAAGGGGGAAAAAATGCTTGCAGAGTGTTATTAGATACAAAATCCTGAAATCAGGAAAAAGTTGTGCCTTTGCCACTGAGACCTCCATTTTGTTGGGCTATGGTGTTGAAGGCAGCAGAAAGAACTGGTAAAATCAAACTGGTAAACACATCTCCATTAGCACAATGGTGCAATTTATTTAAAGCAGCAGCACCTCAACCGGCTCCAAACCCAACCTGCGTATGATACAGGAGTTTGTTATTTTCTAGAAAGCTAGAGAGGAGATTGAACACAACTTGCTCTTGTAGCTTAGCTAGATACTGCAGTTGGTAGATCGTTCTATAACTAGACAAATTATGAGACTCTAAAGAGGTTTTTATTAATGTCGGTATTACACTTCCTGTCTTAAACTCTAGAGGAGCAATGCTGAAGGAAAAGAAGGCAGTCAGCAAGGAACTCATAAAAGCATGTTCTAACATGAAAGGAACTTTGTGCAGTGGCGGTCAGTCCTTAGGACGGAGGGGCCACGCCCCCCCCACCTTTTGCCCCCCATGAAGAGTGTCTGTGAGGCTGAACAAAGGTCAGCCTGACAGACACTCTCCATGTTCAGGTCAGGCAGCCAGGAGCAGACATGCGTGATTTGGGCAGACTCCTGACTGCCTGAGCTGAACTTTGCTGTGCTGAGGAGATCACAGCTCCTATGGGGGTGACCTCCTCGGCCCAGCAAAGGTGCCTTGAGGCCCTCCCCTGGGTGACGAGGAAAGCGTCTCCAATTGACATTCTCCCTGGGCGCTTCTGTTTGAGCCCTGAAGTGCGCAGGGTGAGTGTCAATCAGTGACACTTCGTCACAGAGTGGGGTGGGGTCAGCAGTCTCACTGACCCCATCCCACTCTGTGACGAGGCTGGGACTGCTGCCTTCCCTCATTGGCTGACCTAAGGCCAGCCAATGAGGGAAGGCAGCAGTCCCAACCCTCCTGGGACCTTCAGGCCGAAGGTAAGTGTGCGTGTGTGTGTGTGATGTTTCAAATTGAATGTTTGGTGCGTGCGTGCATGTTTGAATGGTATGAATGTTGTTTATGGATGTGCGTGCGTGAAAGAATAAGTGTTTGTGATGTTTTAAAATGAATGTTTGGTGCGTGCGTGCATGTTTGAATGGTACGAGTGTTGTTAATGGTTGTGGGTGTGTGCGTGCGTGTCTGTGTGTGAAAAAATATGCGTGTTGTGTGTCCCACCAGCCCCCCTCCCTCCTAAAGCTGCCGGCCGCCACTGACTTTGTGTTGCCTATGAGGGCGAATGTCAGCTGTTGAGGCTTGCTATTCTTCACTAAAGATAACAAAAAAGTGAATAACAGCTCGTGACGGTTTAATAGAGGAATGGTCACAGTTTACAGCACTGAGAAGAATTGCTTTTAGCCCTTCAAGTTGACTCTTAATATCCATTAGAATCAAAATGATCAACAAATTGACTTCATCTCGATGCTGATCCTAAAGACTAAGCTGAAGAAAAGGGGTCTTCTAACTCCTTAATAGAGGCAAAGATAGCAGTCACAATATGTTTTTTAAATAACACGTTTATTTTTGAGAAATAGGACAAAGTGGCAACCATCAAACTATACCTTACTGATCTGTAGCTTCACATAATCGATCACAGTTGGGCAACTGCCCTCAGTGCTCCACCCACTTTTCAGCACTCCTAGCAGAGCCACTGGGTCGATAGCTTCACATTTTGGTTACACTACATTGCCCCTGTATTGCCACCAGTTTCCCCAAAAGTTCAGGTGCTTTTGTGGGCATCCCTGGTCTAGAAGGTTGGCACCTCCAAAGCTACACAATGGTTCATCAGCCTCTGTTAAGCCTCCAGAGAAGGAGGCTCCACTGCCCGCCGATGCTTGGATGAATTCCTTTTTGCGATTAGTATGACAGGTCACAGCAACACCATTTTGTGTATGTTTGGATCTATCTTAACATTTATGTTTAGTGAAAGCAATTTTTTGAATCTTCAGGCAACTCACCTCATTCAGTGTACTGAGGATTGCGTGCCAAAATGGCTCAATTTTACAACAGTCCCAAATGTCGGCCTGATGTGACCGCCTGTTTTACTTTTGCACCTAAAGCATAACGGCATGTGATTTGACCTTCTTTGCATTGTCTAGCTCTGGTGACATGGGTGCAATGGAGGTATTTCCATTGAATAATTCAAAATTGCAACACAAGGTCCTTCCTGTCAACCCCTAAGGGACCTCTCTTGCAGCAGATATTAGGGGCCAAGCAGATTTTCTGATCAAAATAAGTGAATTTGGTAGTTTTAGTCGTGCATTTGTAGTTATAAGTAAATATTTGTCATTTAAGTTTGGCTGCAGGGGAGGGATCACGACAACAAAGGCGTTCCAGCTTGTGAAGAGTTAACATATCTGGTGGGCAATCACCCATTCCTGATCCACCCTCCTTCTTCCTTCCATTGCAAAAGTGCTGCGAAGTAATTACTTCCTCACATAAGCGCTACATAAAAGCAAAAAGTCGAATAAAACAAGTATCTTAATGGATAATATTATTGAAAGATTATTATGCTACTGGTAAACACCATGCAAACATGTTCACACGAGAAGACCGAACCCTTTGACTACTCCCCTGCTAAATCACGTCTCCAGCACAGTGGCATAATTTGGGGCCACTAGCGAATCAGTAAAAAAAGTTAACCGTGGTACTATGAACTGGAAATTCACAGAAATGTTAAAAACAGTGAAGCCCTCCAGGGGTACAATTCCCCGTTCCAGTGGGTGAATACGGTGAAAACTTTCCTTTCTTGAAAAGGCGTGAAAAGGGCCATGGAGATGACTTTTTACAAAAAAAAATCATAAACCTGCGTGACCAAGCCCTTTTTTTACTTGCATAACACAGTCGATAACTAATAGACCTATATGTGAAGGCTTCAGCTGAAGGTATAAGCGACGGGGCAAGGTCGGTTGCATAATGTAGGCACGCGTTTTGCCAGTGTAATCAGAATGTGCACCGCCTCATCTGAGGGATGTGAATCAGTATTGTTTCCCTGTTTTGTAGCTTAACAAACAACGAAGGGATGTTTTCAGATAAAAGCTAACACAGCAAAAGATAATAGGAAATGAACATTTATTGGGCAGGAAGCAGGCCACTTCCTCTTCCGCTTTAAACTACGGCCGGTGAATCTGTGTACACGTCAGCCTCAGGAGGGGTAGCCACGTGGCATGCGCTCCATGAATGAGTGACCCAGGTGCTGGGCTTTTGCAGATTTTGATTGTAAAGTAATAAGGTGAAATCAGAGCGTAATACTTAGTACATTGGTTATATTGAAAGAGGTATTGGTGTCAAGCTGAGGACGCAAATTACATAAAGTTTGCAATAGAGAAAATGTATTTCAACTGTTTTGCTACTTGTGTGATGGGGTGGTCTAGAAACGGATTGCTCCAGTCTGTAATTTTCTGTAGGGGCAAAACGAGCAGCAAGCGGAATCTTGTTTCTGCCATGTTTACCAAATAAGAAATGGATCAAATGTTTTGGGCGCAAATGACCAATGGGAGCCACTTGACTCCAGAAGTAATGCATCATGGAGTAAACGTGTATGAAATAAGTTTTGTTTTTTGCAGATCTCGATATTTTCCCACAGGGAAGTGTTTTTATGATTACTGACTGATTGCCTTCGCTGATAGGAGAGATTTGATATCCTTTTCTTCACAAGTATAACAGACAAGGAGACCTTAGACAAATCTTTGGAAGGCAAAGTCTTACCAGATGAACCATTGTGTCTTTGGTGCTTTGTTATACCCGCCCTGATGAAAGTGGCTGTGTGATGGTAAGTATATGTGAAAGTCTAAATCCACTGTAACACGCAATGGAGTACCAAAGCGGGCAACAGAGTATTTAGGCAATGGAGTATTAAAATTTGCAACAGAGTATCTAAGTTGGACAGATTTAAAGACGGACCATGATACTCGGACCACTTGAAATATTGGTCAGCATTTTGTCGATATGCTGTCCTCATGAACTAAAAATCACTGGATTGTGAAAGAACCTTATAATAAGTCTTGTATGGAGGACGTGTGACATACAGAGACTTTGGTGGATGATAGATACAAAATTATCATATATAAAGAGAAATATATTGAGAAAGAATTCCTTCTTTTTGTGATGTATTTGCTTATTTTGATTAGTTTATTCTATATAATGCATTATATGTTTGATTGTTGTCAGTATCAGTCTGTGTTGTGTTGGTGTTATGTGTTTTTTGTGGTATGTTTATTTGTCATGTTATAATCAGGATTAGATAGTTAGGTTTTTGATTTTTATAATGGCAGTTGTTTTATGTGCAGTCTCTTATTCTGTAATAAATAAAAAACTATTTTTTGTTCTTTGGTATATTAGAAAGGAGAGTATTTTTCTTTGCTGCTTTGTACTTGTTTCCCTGTTTTTCTTTCCTTATTAGTTGAAGGGACCCCTTTTTGTGTTTTTTTCCTTGAGTGCAAGGTAAATAATTAACACTGTGACAATTTGTTTTTACATAAATCATTCCCCCTTGGCAAATGCTAAATCTCCGGACTGGGTCAAACAGTCCTGAGAGCAGGTGATCCCAATAAAAACAAATTAAAGCATAAGGACATATCCTCCCCTTGGTTTGGTTTAGATATTTGTATTTGGGCGATGTAATTGGCCGATTTCAAACGCTTAATGCTGTACAACACTCTTGCCAAGCATTGCCATTGTTCTTCGAATAGCTATTGATCAGGTCTTGAGTGCTAGCTGTCTTAGGAGTTCTCCGGTTTTTAGCTGGGAATCATCAGTTCAACATGTAGTTGTTTTAAAAGAAGTTCTGCAGAGGAAATGAAGGACATCATTTAGAAGTGTATGGTTCAATTGAGATGCTGCTAAAAATGTTTTCCTAAATTGATGTTAAAATAAGGTTGTTAAAAGTAGCTAATAGATTAAATGCTGATTTTAACTGGAAGAATATTATTTCTTTAGCATACAAAGGAGAGGCTCATTTGCCTGCAAATCATTTTCTTATTATTTGTAGAATAAGTCGCAATTCACATATTTTTACAAATTCTTTCTGAGCTTCTCATGGCACATAACCATTCTCCAAAGCAGCAGCATGATTTGAACAAATGTAATCATGTGAAATATCATTATCAAAAATCAAAATCCAGTATATACAATTATGTACACCAAATACACAAGTCCAGATAGTGCACCAATCATTGTCACTGGGCCCAAAATGCATGGGTGAGGCCCACACATGACACCTGACTCCAAACGGAGAGAACACTGGAGGAGCATCACATAGAAAATATACAGGCGCCTCAGGGGGAGGGGGAGAGGGGGCACCTCAGCCTGATGAACGCACGACACCACTGCTCAATGAGGGGGCTCTATGCCCACAGTTTGGTCCTCGGGAGTGCAAAGCCACATTCTCTAAAGTCTCTCCAGTGGGTGGTTTGCCCACTGCTTTATCCTGGGGAGTGCAAAGCCACAGTCTCTCAAGTCTTTTCAGTGGGTGATTTGCCCACTGCTTGGTCCTGGGGAGTGCAAAGCCACAGTCTCTCAAGTCTCTCCACTGGGTGGTTTGCCCACTGCTTTATCCTGGGGAGTGCAAAGCTACAGTCTCTCAAGTCTTTTCAGTGAGTGGTTTGCCCACTGCTCTATCCTGGGGAGTGCAAAGCCACAGTCTCTCAAGTCTCTCCAGTGGGGGGTTGCCCACTGCTCTATCCTGTGGAGTGCAAAGCCACAGTCTCTCAAGTCTTTTCAGTGGGTGGGTTGCCCACTGCTCTATCCTGGGGAGTGCAAAGCCACAGTCTCTCAAGTCTTTTCAGTGGGCTTTACAGACGACATCAGAACCCTGATGGACAACGGTGAAACAGTCGCCCTCATTCTCCTCGACCTCTCGGCTGCCTTTGACACCGTCTGTCACCGCACCCTAATCACCCGCCTACGCTCCACCGGGATCCAAGGCCAGGCCCTGGACTGGATCGCCTCCTTCCTCGCTAACCGCTCCCAAAGAGTTTACCTCCCTCCGTTTCGCTCAGAACCCACCAAGATCATCTGCGGCGTACCTCAAGGCTCATCGCTCAGCCCGACACTCTTCAATGTCTACATGAGCCCCCTCGCCGACATCGTACGCAAGCACGACATCATCATCACCTCCTACGCCGACGACACCCAACTTGTACTCTCCCTCACCAAGGACCCCGCCAGCGCCAAGACCAACCTAAAAGAGGGTATGAAGGACGTCGCAGATTGGATGAGGCTCAGCCGCCTAAAGCTGAACTCTGAAAAAACGGAAGTCCTCATCCTCGGCAACACCCCGTCCGCCTGGGACGACTCCTGGTGGCCCACGGCCCTCGGCACCGCACCGACCCCCGCAGACCACGCCCGCAACCTCGGCTTCATCTTGGACCCTCTTCTCACCATGACCAAGCAAGTCAACGCCGTGTCCTCCGCCTGCTTCCTCACTCTCCGCATGCTCCGTAAGATCTTCCGCTGGATCCCCGCCGACACCAGAAAAACCGTGACCCACGCCCTCGTCACGAGCCGCCTGGACTACGGCAACACCCTCTACGCCGGGACCACAGCCAAACTCCAGAACCGCCTGCAACGCATCCAAAACGCCTCGGCCCGCCTCATCCTCGACGTACCCCGCAACAGCCACATCTCCGCACACCTGAGACACCTGCATTGGCTCCCAGTCAGCAAAAGGATCACCTTCCGTCTTCTCACCCACGCACACAAAGCCCTCCACAACAAGGGACCGGAATACCTCAACAGACGCCTCAGCTTCTACGTCCCCACCCGCCCCCTCCGCTCCGCTGGCCTCGCACTTGCTGCCGTCCCTCGCACCCGCCGCTCCACGGCGGGTGGGAGATCTTTCTCCTTCCTTGCGGCCAAGACCTGGAACTCCCTCCCCACCAGCCTCAGGACCACCCAGGACCACTCCGCTTTCCGGAGACTCCTAAAGACTTGGCTGTTCGAGCAGCGATAAACCCCCCTTTCCCCCCTAGCGCCTTGAGACCCGCACGGGTGAGTAGCGCGCTTTATAAATGTTAATGATTTGATTTGATTTGATTTGAGTGGTTTGCCCACTGCTCTATCCTGGGGAGTGCGAAGCCACAGTCTCTCAAGTCTCTCCAGTGGGTGGTTTGTCCACTGCTTTATCCTGGGGAGTGCAAAGTCACAGTCTCTCAAGTGGATAACAGTCTCCACTGGTTCTGGAGGGGGTTTGGTGCCCAGAGTGCTTCATCCTGCCAAGGACTGAGGTGGTGGATGCCTTTCTCCACTGGTTCTGGAGGTGGCTTTGTGCCCAGATTGCTTCATCCTGCCAAGGACTGAGGTAGTGGATGCCTTTCTCCACTGGTTCTGGAGGTGGCTTGGTGCCCAGAGTGCTCCACGTGCATTGTGGCCGGAACAAAACACTTGCCTGGGTGTGTGTGTCACGAGATTGCCAAGGTACAGGTAGCATGAAATGCCATGGAGGCAGAGACATACCCCACACTGCTGTGGCTTCGCATTCCATATGCAGGTGACAACTGTGATTACAGTGATGCTTCATGGAAGCTGCCCAGGGTCCACGAACTCACCACCAGCCTCGGACGACTGACCAATGGGGATGGGAGCCATGTCTGCGGTGGTGCCACTGTCTGAGGATGTCGCGGAGCCGCTGGCGGTGCATGCAGCGGTGTCAGTCGCGGCAGTGCTTGCGGTGGTGTCAGTCACGGCGGTGCTGGCTGCGGGCTCTGTGGCGGCGGGGCTGGCTGAGGGCTCTGTGACGGCGGTGCTGGCTGCGGGCTCTGTGGCGGCGGTGCTGGCTCCGGCCTTTGAGGCGGCGGTGCAGGTGGCGGGGTCTGTGGCAGTGCAGGTGGCGGTGTTCTCCGCTGTACAGGTTGGCGTTGACGTGGACAGAAGGTGTGACACTGGTCCCTCAGTTGGTGCCACCATGACCTCCCATGACCTGTCCTTCAGTTTGTGGCCCTTCCCCACCTTTGATGGTGGTGCAGTTGTCTTGCCACTATCCCCTTTCATTTTCCCTGACCCCTTGGTGGCAGGTGTTTTTGTCTTCTCCCTCCGGGATGTGGGAACCTTTTTTTACCTTGGCAGGTGGCGGAATGTCCTTGCCCTCGCTCCGTGGCACACTGGCAGCCCTGATGGTTGGCGCACTCCAATACCCCGCAGTTACTGGCACCACTGTGCCTGGGGATGTGGTGTCTGAGGTGCTGGGCTGGGACCTGGAAAGCCTGGCCCTAGGGGAAGGACGGGGGGGAGGTGTAGGGAAGAGGTCAATATTAGCCAGTTAAAGTTTTTTTGACGGGTAGATGGAGGGGGTTTCTGAGTGGAGGTAGTGGTTGTAGGAGGTGTACGTCTGCTGAATTTGGGTGAAGGTGCATGGGCTGGAGGCTGTTGTGAGGTAGATGGCTGTTGGGTGGGTGTGTGCCTGCATTTGTGTACTTTGGGAGGAGGGCTCACAGACACACTGGGAGAGGACACCGGGGATGTGTGAATGGTAGTGGGGGTGGTAAGTGCACGTGAGCAGTGTGTGGTGATGGGCGTGCTGTTGATGGAGGTAGTGGCTGAAGATGTAGTGCATGCAGGTGTGAGTGGAGACGAGACTGGGAGGGAGGAGGGAGACGTGGAGGGGGGGGACACAGTGGAGGCAGTGGATGTTGGTATGTGTGCATGGGTATGATGCTTGTGTGAGTGCCTGTGGGATGTGTGGTGCTTATGTTTACCTGAGCCACCATTGTGTGTTGTGTGTGTATGCTGGTCTGATTGTGTGCTTGGGATAGGCTGAGGTACTGGGGATTGGGTCTGGGTGGAGGAAGTTGGAGGGGGGAGGTTGGACACAGGGACAATGGCTGCCATTAGTGCTGAGGCCAGAGCCTGAAATGCTCTCTGTTGGGCTGCCTGGCCAGAATGAATGCCCTCCAGGTATGCATTTGTTTGTTGCAAATGCCTCTCAACACCCTGGATGGCATTCAGAATGGTAGACTGCCCAACAGTGAGGGATCTCAGAAGGTCAATAGCCTCCTCACTCAGGGCAGCAGGGCTGACTGGGGCAGGGTCTGAGGTGCCTGGGGCGAAGGAGATACCCACCTTCCTGGGTGAGCGGGCACGGACACACACTGAGGGGCTGCTGGGAGGGCGGTGCTGGTAGGTGGGGTGGCGGCTGTACCTGTTGATGCGGGGGGCACAGAGGGGCCTGCCACCGCAAGGGAGCTCCCATCAGAGGAGGAGTCGTTGTCACTACTGTCAGCTCCTGTCCCCGCCGTGGAGCTCCCCTCGCCCTCCGTCCCACTGGTGGCTTCAGACTCTGTTGTTTCGCCCTCCAGGGCCAAGTGGGATGCAGCTCCCTCCTGCTCTGGTGCCACTGCTCCTCCGCCTGATGATGCTATTGCACACAAGAACAGGGAGAGCACAAAAAGGGGGGGGGGGAGACAGAAGAAAGACATGTTCAGTGCATGCAACACCACTACTGTTGGCGGACACTACAGACACAGCAGCCCTCTGCACTATGCCGTGCACTTATAGTTCCTAGATTAATCACATGCCCATGGGGTACAAGGCCTAAGCCCGATTGCTGCACACATGGAAGTCACAGGAGCCTGACTAGGTGTAGATGGCACTAACCACTAGTGGGGTTGGGGTGCCACTGAGCCTGCCTCACAAGGGACCTTGCCTAGCAAGATCGCCCTGGCCTAGGGGAGCCCACTGCCCACCTGCCCCATCCAGACACCTCGTAATACGCGCAGAGTCAGCTGAATGAGAGTGTACTCTGATGCCCTCAAGCGCCCATCCAACTCTGGATATGCCACTGCCAGGATCTGGAACATCAGAGGGGTCATGGTGCGAGGGGCACCCCTCCCACGTTGGGAGGCCATCCCCAGCTGGGCCTCCACTGTCTTCTTGCTCCAGTTGCAAAGGTCCTCCCATCTTTTACGATAGTGGGTGCTCCGTCTGTGGTGGACCCCCAGGGTCCGGACGTCCTTGGCAATGGCACGCCAAATATCCTTCTTCTGGTGGGCGCTGACCTACAGGAATTGTACAAGGGAAAAGGAAAAACTTTACCCGTCCAGACCATCATACTCATTGGCCCACGTTTCCACCCTTGCCCTGACGCACATACACTCACCGTCTGCACATGCAGGCCTCAGTCCCCCCCATTTATCTTTCATCCACACCACTCCAAACAGGCACAGACCATGCAGCATGCTCACAGTTTACTCACCTGTTTCTCTGGAGGACCGTACAGTTGTGTGTACTGGGGGAGGACCCCATCCACTAGTTTCGCCAACTCCTCTGAAGTGAAGGCAGGGGCCCTTTCCCCAGACACATGAGCCATTGTTGCTTCCAGACTGAGGTCACAGCAGCATTTGCAGTGTAGGTCCTCTCCTGTTGAAGCTCAGGTATCAAGTGAGTGAACAGACAGAAACTGGCAGTTACGTCCGTGGCGGTGCGTACTGTCACCGCCGGCGTACATCGTTATTAGCTCCTCAGACCCATAGGGTCCAATGTTAACCAATGCAGGATTTTGCTGGGGTCTTCGATCGCCTACCGCAACGGTGTACAACGCTAGCGCAGTTACCTCATATCCCCTTGTCCCACCTTACAGGTCAGACAGCCGCCATTTCAGGGGGCCACACGGCATTAATATTAACTGCATCTCACCAATGTAGGCCTTGAATACACACAGTAACAGGCACATTGCAGATTAATAAATGTGTGCAAATAACATTTTGCGATACCTCAGTGTTGGCTGACTCTCTGCTCGCTGTTCTCATCCATAGGGCACGTCTGCTGTGGCAGGTGATGAGATGGCGGCATCCTCCAGTATACAGACCGCTGGTGAACCTGTCGACAATGGAAGAGAGACATGTAATAGTTACCTACAGACTTGATCGTGCAACAATCCATGAACTGTGTGCCCAGTTGGAGCCAGACCTGATGTCAGCTATCCGCCATCCCACAGGAATCCCCCCTCTAGTGCAGGTCCTGTCAGTACTCCATTTCCTGGCAAGTGGTTCCTTTCAAACAACAGTGGCCATTGCATCAGGGATGTCCCAGCCAATGTTCTCTAACGTGTTATCCAGAGTGTTGTCTGCCCTGCTGAAACACATGCGCAACTACATCGTGTTCCCTCAGGTGGAGGATTTTCCCAAAGTGAAAGGTGACTTCTATGCCCTGGACATATCCCCAACATCACAGGTGCCATTGATGGGACACATGTTGCCTTGGTACCCCCCGCAGGAGTGAACAGGTATACAGAAACAGGAAGAGCTACGATTCTTCGATGAATGTGCAGATGGTGTGTTTGGCCGACCAGTACATCTCCCATGTGAATGCAAAATTTCCTGGCTCAGTGCATGACGCTTCCATTCTGAGGAATAGCAGCATCACTTATGTGATGGGGCAACTCCAGAGGCTGTGTGTGTGGCTAATAGGTGAGGACAAGGACCCTATACAGTGTGAATAGTTGTCTGGGTATGGGGTTGTCCTTCAAACAGTTGTCCCTCGACATTTGCAGGTGACTCTGGTTACCCCAACCTGTCACGGCTACTGACCCCAGAGAGAAATCCCAGGACAAGGGCAGAGGAACACTAGAATGAGGCACATTGGCGAACTAGGAGGGTAATAGAAAGGACCTTTGGCCTCCTGAAGGCCAGGTTCTGGTGCCTCCATATGACAGGTGGTTCTCTCTACTGCTCACCAAAGAAGGTGTGCCAGATCATCGTGGCCTGCTGTAGGCTGCACAACCTGGCTTTGCAATGGTAGGTGCCTTTTCTGCAAGAGGATGGTCCAGCTGGTGGTCCTGTGGCAGCTGTGGAGCTTGTGGACAGTGAAGAAGAGGAGGCAGAAGAAGAGGATATCGACAACAGAAACAACATCATCATGCAATACTTCCAGTGAGACACAGGTAAGAAGATGTCACTGCCTCCCACATCTCATACTATTGTTGGAGCTAGCATAAGTCTGTCATTTTCACTCAGTGTATGGACCCTGACTTGCCACTTTGCCTTTCCGTTTCACAGATGTGGGTCCAACTTTGTGTCCTCTGCTATATTTCCTCCAGCCCTACAGCTGTGTTACATCGGTATGTGAACAAGTAAATTGACATTGCTATATTCCATGGTTATTGCGATTACACGTTTGTGAAAGCAGAGACTGACTCCAGATTGTTTTGTGATTGAAATGTGCTTACTTCTGTGCAAATAAGTGGAGGGGGTTGTAAAATGGGCAGGGGTGATGGTGGAGGAATGTCCATGGCAGAGTCCAGTCTATTTGTTTCACACGTGCATTGTCCAAAGGGGTCCCTGATGTTCTTGGGTTGGTGCGTTTGCCTGGGTTCCCTGTAGTGGTGGACACACTGCTGCTTGACGTGTCCTTGGGACAGAGGGATGGGCCCGCTGGGTGGGGGCTCTGCTGGCGTTTCCTAAGGGGGGAGGGTCTGTGGTGGCTTGTGCCAGTGTCAGGGGAACCGATTGTCCCGAGGTCCCTGATGGGCCGGGCTGGTTATCTTGATCCAGTTGTGCAGAGCTGCTGTTATCACTGTGGGTCTCTTCTGTGGGGGGACTGGATATGTCTGGTACCTCCTGTCTGGTGACGTGGGTTGGGGTCCCGCAGGGGTGTAAAGGCATAATTATTGCATCTGTGTGTGCCATCGTATGCAATGGGTGAGTGACCCTGTACTCCAGTGCTTGCATTCTTGTCTTGGTCCTTGTTTGATATTTGGTTTGGGGTCTGTGTGGGTATCTGTAGTGGACATGCTTTGGTGATGGGTGTCCATTCTTTGGTGTTGCATGCAGGGCTTGGTATTGGGATGGGTGGGTTGTGATAGTGGGGCATATGTGAGGTGTTGGAGTGATGGGGGTGAGGGTGGGAGTATGTGATGGCATGCAGGTAGGGTGGGGGATAGAGCAGTAAAGCTTTGCCTTACCAGAGTCCAGTCCTCCTGCTACTCCTGCGAGGCCCTCAGGATGCAGTAGTGCCAAGACCTGCTCCTCCCATGTTGTTAGTTGTGGGGGAGGAGGTGGGGGTCCACCGCCAGTCCTCTGTACAGCAATGTGGTGTCTGAAGACCACGGAACGCACCTTCCCCAGTAGGTCGTTCCACCAGTTCCTGATGTTACCCCGTGTTCTTGGATGCTGTCCCACTGCGTTGATCCTGTCGACAATTCTTCGCCATAGCTCCATCTTCCTTCCAATGGAGGTGTGCTGCATCTGTGATCCGAATAGCTGTGGCTCTACCCGGACAATTTCCTACACCATGACCCTGAGCTTCTCCTCAGAGAACCTGGGGTGTTGTTGAGGTGCCATGATGTGGTGTGGGTGATGTGTATGGTGGTGTGTTTGAGTGGATGTGTTGGTGTGTGTTGTTTGAGGTGTGTGGATGTTGTGTATGTGATGGTGTTTTGTGTCTTTGGATGCTGGGGTTGTTTATGGTGGTGTCTCTCTCTGACGTGGTTTCAGATTTCTGCTAGTGAGGGTTTGTGGGTATTGTGGGTGTGTGTCTTATATTGGATTGGGTGTGTGGGTGTGGTGTGTGTATGTGTGTCAGGTGTGTGTATTTCGAATTGTCCAATGTGGTTGCGTTTTGTAGGTGTGTGTGTATTTTGAACGCGGCGGTGTGTACTGCCAATGGAATACCGCGGTTGAAAGACCGCCGCGTGGATTCGTGGGTCGTGATAGTGTGGGTGTATTCCTGTTGCCGTGACGGTGTCGGTTTTATTATCGCCAGTTTATTACTGACCTTTGGTGTGGCGGACTTGTGTGGGTGTCTAAATTATGGCGGATTCCGAGCTATGTTCATAATAGCTGTAGCGGAATTCCGCGGCCGCAGCTGTATGTTGGCGGTCTTCTGCACGGCGGTAAGCGGGATTTACTGCCAGTATTGTAATGAAGGCCATAGTAATGTGTTTTATATGTCCTGCTGTCCAGACAGTGAAAAGCGCGACGGGTGCAACTGCACAGTGAAATATTGCTCAATTCGTTTTTCACTGTTGCAAGGCCTGTCCCTCTCATAGGTTAACATGGGGGCTACCTTTAAATCTGATTAAAGTGTAGATTCCCTTTGGGAGCGGATGGACACATGGAGTTTGGGGTCTCTGAGCTCACAATTTAAAAATACATCTTTTAGTAAAGTTGATCTTAAGATTGTGTGTTTGAAAATGCCACTTTCAGAAAGTGAGCATTTTCTTGCTTACACCATTTCTGTGACTCTGCCTGTTTGTGGATTCCCTGTCTGGGTCAGTTTGACAGTTGGGCTGGTTGCACCTCACACTAGACAGTGACACAAAAGGGGTGTAGTCTGCATTTCCTGATGAGCTATCTGTGCTAGGGGAGGAGTGGTCACTGACACCTGAAAGAGCTGTGCCTGTCCTCACACAATGCAGTCTCCGACCCCCTGGTGAGTGTCTGGGGCCTGGCCTGGGCAAGGCAGGATTTAACATTCAAAAGAGACTTCACTTTGAAGTAGCCTACTTCAAAGGGGAAATCGGGTATAAGAAGGGCACCCAAAACCACAGACTTTAGAACACTTCTGGAAACAAGAGGAACCTCTGTCTGGAGAAGAGCTGAGAAAGAAGAGCTGCCCTGCCTGTGACTGTGCTTTGTGGAGCTATCCTGCAGTTGCTGCTTCTGCCAGAGTAAGAAGGCAAAGACTGGACTTTGTGTGCCTTCCATCTTGTGAAGAAATCTCCAAGGGCTTGATTTAGAGCTTGCCTCCTGTTGTTTGAAGTCTCAGGGACAGCAAAGACTTCTCTCTGCCAGCACCTGGAGTCTCTGGAGAGACTCCTGCTCTGACAAGTGGGGCCCTATCTAGTCCCTGGGCCCTTGAAAAGAAAGCTGGTGGAAATTCAAGGAAATCGACTTCAGTCGACTTTGGACCTATGCCGCTGCTGAATCCGGTGATGCCGCCTGCACCCGACTCCGTGATCTTCGCTGGAACACGATGACCTTCGCAGGCCCGACGCCGCTACAGCCCCGCTGAAGTCCGCAGCTCCGTGGACGTCACCGCACCATGTCGTGACCGACGCCGTTTGAAGTGCGAGGATTCAACGTTTCGCACAGATGCCGCGATCCCCGACTTCGCGCATCGACTTGTTTCACTCCACCAAAGGTACTGTACTTGGGGGTATACTCGACTCCGTGTCCGGCGCCGCTGGTGTCGGCTTGTTGGGAACGATTCCGTCACAATGCCGTGTTAACACCTCATCGAAGCATTTTGTGTTTCTAAGCGCTATTTCTTAGTTTAATCTTTAAAAATTCATAACTTGACTTGTGTATGTCGGATTTTGTCGTTTCGGTCTTGTTTTGTTTAGATAAATATTTCATATTTTTCTAAACTGGTGTTATGTCATTTTGTAGGGTTTTCATTAAGATATTGTGTGTGTTGGTACAAATACTTTACACCTAGCACTCTGAAGTTAAGCCTACTGCTTTGCCAAGCTACCAAGGGGGTAAGCAGAGTTTAGTTGAGGGTGATTCTCTTTTACCCTCACTAGAGTGGGGGTCCTTGCTTGAACAGGGGGCAACCTGACTGTCAACCAAAGACCCCATTTCTAACAACCATGGTGTCACTATTTTGGGCACATAGATGCCCACCCCAATTCTCAGCATCACCACCACCCACACCACAGTGACACTACGAGTGGAGGGAGCCCATCCCAGGTAAGTATACATGCTAACCTGTTGTGTGGCACTGGGGGCCACTTACGTGGGCCCCCCTGGCTGACACTGGTTCTGTTGGAGCTGTCCTGGGGACACTGGTCCCCTGTGGTGGGCATTGTTATGTTGGTAATGTCTCCTGTCCATACTTGGACAGGCGTCATTTTCTGCGTGCTTGTACAACCAAGAAATGATGCTAGGCTGACTGCCGCTAATCAGTCTAGTGTCATTCTTGACCCACTAGCTCCATTTCATCGAATGGCATCCAGCACCGGCTAGCGTCATTTTCAATGACGCTAACCCTTCCTTAGCACCATTGTGCGTCTTTTTTAAAATATGGTGCACGGATGGCGCTAAGGAATGGTGTTAGCTCATGTTAATATTTTTGACGCACAACTGCGCTAGCACAGTTGAGCATCATTTTCCTTAAATATGGGCCTTAGTGTTTACTTTTCTTTCTCGGACTTCAAAGTGAGAGGATTTAAGTGACACTCTTGCTGGATATTAGGGGTAGGAAAGAGGTTTTCTATCACATGACAACATTTGAATAAACTGCAGAATATGTCAGAATTAGGAGTACTAATGAAGAACATTTTTGTTAATTCTGAACTGTGCTGGAAACAAATACCTTCATATGATTAAAACAAATCATTACATTAGGTGATGCAATTTCCATACATCAGTGTCTGTGCACTGTATATTTTTATTCGAAAAAACTGTATGGCTGTGCAAATGTAATGGTCCTTTCAATCAAAAACGTGTTTTCTGTATTGGCAGTGTGTTACCACACCATGCATACTCCACTCTACTCTACTCTGCACCAATCCACACCACTGCACCCTACTCTGCACCCCTCCACTTTACATCACTCCATACCACTGCACTGTGGGACCCTGCACTCTTTTCTACTCCTAATGAGTCCACTCTATGCCACTGTATTCTATGATATTTCGCACAACGCCTCTCTACTCTACTCTGTACCACTCTACTCTATAGCAATACACTTTACGCCTCTCTACACCACTGCACTCTGTGCCTTTGCACGCTATACCACTCCAGTCTAGGCAACAGCAATCTACTCCACACAACCCCAATCTATTCCACTCTGCAACACTGCACTGTATGCCACTGCAATCTATGCTAATACACTAAATGCTGGTCCACTTTACTCTATAACACTCAACTCTATGCCCCTGCATTCTACATCAATATTCTGTTCATCACTCTACTCTAATCTGCACAACTGCACTATATCAAAAAAATCAAAATCATTATCATGTATAAAGCACGCTACTCACCCGTGAGGGTCTCAAGGCGCTAGGGGAAAAAGGGGGGGTTATCGCTGCTCGAACAGCCAGGTCTTTAGGAGTCTCCGGAAAGCGGAGTGGTCCTGGGTGGTCCTGAGGCTGGTGGGGAGGGAGTTCCAGGTCTTGGCCGCCAGGAAGGAGAAAGATCTCCCACCCGCCGTGGAGCGGCGGATGCGAGGGACAGCAGCGAGTGCGAGGCCAGAGGAGCGGAGGAGGCGGGTGGGGATGTAGAAGCTGAGGCGTCTGTTGAGGTATTCCGGTCCCTTGTCGTGGAGGGCTTTGTGTGCGTGGGTGAGAAGTCGGAAGGTGATCCTTTTGCTGACTGGGAGCCAATGCAGGTGTCTCAGGTGTGCGGAGATGTGGCTGCTGCGGGGTATGTCGAGGATGAGGCGGGCCGAGGCGTTTTGAATGCGTTGCAGGCGATTTTGGAGTTTGGCTGTGGTCCCGGCGTAGAGGGTGTTGCCGTAGTCCAGGCGGCTCGTGACGAGGGCGTGGGTCACGGTTTTTCTGGTGTCGGCGGGGATCCAGCGGAAGATCTTGCGGAGCATGCAGAGGGTGAGGAAGCAGGCGGAGGACACGGCGTTGACTTGCTTGGTCATGGTGAGAAGAGGGTCCAAGATGAAGCTGAGGTTGCGGGCGTGGTCTGTGGGGGTCGGTGCGGTGCCGAGGGCCGTGGGCCACCAGGAGTCGTCCCAGGCGGACGGGGTGTTGCCGAGGATGAGGACTTCCGTTTTTTCAGAGTTGAGCTTTAGGCGGCTGAGCCTCATCCAATCTGCGACGTCCTTCATACCCTCTTGTAGGTTGGTCTTGGCGCTGGCGGGGTCCTTGGTGAGGGAGAGTATAAGTTGGGTGTCGTCGGCGTAGGAGGTGATGATGATGTTGTGCTTGCGTACGATGTTGGCGAGGGGGCTCATGTAGACATTGAAGAGTGTCGGGCTGAGTGATGAGCCTTGGGGTACGCCGCAGATGATCTCGGTGGGTTCTGAGCGAAACGGAGGGAGGTAAACTCTTTGGGAACGGTTTGCGAGGAAGGAGGCGATCCAGCCCAGGGCCTGGCCTTGGATCCCGGTGGAGCGGAGGCGGGTGATTAGGGTGCGGTGACAGACGGTGTCAAAGGCAGCCGAGAGGTCGAGCAGAATGAGGGCGACTGTTTCACCGTTGTCCATCAGGGTTCTGATGTCGTCAGTGACTGAGATGAGAGCGGTTTCAGTGCTGTGGTTGGTTCGGAATCCGGTTTGTGAGGGGTTGAGCAGGTTGTTGTCTTCCAGGAAGGTGGTCAGCTGTTTGTTGAAGGTCTTCTCTATTACTTTGGATGGGAAAGGCAGAAGAGAGATGGGGCGGAAGTTTTTCAGGTCGCTCGGGTCAGCCGTAGGTTTCTTTAGTAGGGCGTTGACTTCAGCGTGTTTCCAGCATTCGGAGAAGGTAGCAGAAGAAAAAGAAGAGTTGATGATGGTCTGGAGGTGCGGGGCGATGATGTCGTCGGCTTTGTTAAAGATGAAGTGCGGGCAGGGGTCCGAAGGGGCGCCGGAGTGGATAGAGTTCATGATGGATTTGGTTTCTTCCGTGTTGATGTGGGTCCAGTTGTTGAGGGTGATGGCCGTGGATGCCGGTTCGGTGGTGTTTGGTTGGGTCTGGTGTCCGAAGCTGTCGTGGAGGTCGCTAATCTTGCGATTGAAGAAAGTGGCGAGGGATTCGCACAAATCCTGTGAGGGCGTGACGGCGTTGGCGCTGGGGTTGGAGAACTCCTTGACGATGCTGAAGAGTTCTGTTTTTGTCCAGTCTGTCGGTGAAAAAGTTCCTTTTGGCAGCGCGGTTCAGGTGGTGGTGTTCGCGGGTAGCGTTCTTGAGGGCGGTCATGTTGTCAGCGGTGTGGTCCTTGTGTCAGGCTTTCTCAAGGGCGCGACAAATTTCTTTGATTCTTTGAGGGTGTCAGAGAACCAGAGAGGTTTTTTGGTGTTGGTCTGTCGATGCGTGCGTTTGAGGGGAGCAAGGATGTCTGCGCAGTTGGAGATCCAGTTTGTGAGGTTGAGGGCTGCGTCGTTGGGGTCGGTGGTGAGGGTGGGTTGGTTGGCAGCGAGTGCGGAGAAGAGTTGCTCTTCGGGGATCTTGTTCCACTGTCGACGAGGGATGGGTTGGGTGCGGAGGTGGCGGGTCTCGCGTCGGAATGTGAAGTGGACGCAGCTGTGGTCGGTCCAGTGTAGGGCGGAGGCGTGGCTGAAGAAGACGTGTTTGCTGGCGGAGAAGATGGGGTCAAGCATGTGTCCGGCGATGTGGGTGGCGGTGTTCACCAGTTGTTTGAGGCCGAGGTTGGCGAGGTTGTCGAGCAGGGTGGTGGTGTTGGGGTCGTTGTTTTGTTCCAGATGGAAGTTGGGGTCGCCTAGGAGGATGTAGTCCGGAGAGGCGAGGGCGTGCGGGGAGATGAAGTCGGCGATGGCGTCGCTGAAAGGGGCGCGTGGCCCGGGAGGACGGTAGACGAGGGATCCTCTGAGGGTGGTCCTCGGGTCGGTGCGAATCTGAAAATGCAGGTGTTCAGCGGCGAGAGGGGTGTCTTCGGTGGAGGTGGTGACGCTGATGGAGTCTTTGAAGACGATGGCGATACCTCCTCCTACTTGGTTGGTGCGGTCTTTTCTGGAGATCTTGTAGCCTTCGGGGATGGCAGTGGCGATGTCAGGGGCCGAGGAGGCGTTCATCCAGGTCTCAGTGATGAAGGCGACGTCCGGTGCTATGGAGTCCAGGAAGTCCCAGAGTTCAACGGCGTGTTTGTGGACGGAGCGAGCGTTGACTAGGATGCACTTGAGGTGGTTGATGGCGCGTGGGCTTGTGGTCGTGGTTGTTGCGTGGTGGAAGATGCGTTTGCAGGAGTTGCAGGCGAAGGGTCCATGGGTGCGTTTGGGGAGAGCTTGGAAGCAGGTGTTGGAGCGTCCTGGGTTGAGGGCGTGGAGGGTGGTGGGGTTGTAGCGGGTCAGCAGGGCTTGGGAGAGCTGGGGACCAGGGGTCGTGGCGCTGGGCGCGGGACAGGCGCGGACGGGCGCAGACGGGCTTGCCTCTGGCGTGCCTCCGGCGCGCCAGCGGCGCGGTCGCGCAGCGGCCGCCATATGAGGTAGGAGGGGGGGAGGGGTCAGCTGGGGGCGAATGGGAGCTGGGGGGCGGGGGCGTGCAGGAAGTCGCGGCGGGAAAGCGCGAGGGAGGGGGGACAGGTAGAGTGAGAAGAGCTGGGGGAGGGGGGTTTAAGGGTGGAGGGGGGTGAGTGTTAGGAGGTTTAGGAGATAAGGGAGAAAGATAGGAGTAGGGTTGTGAAGATAGGGGAGGGGGGTTGTAGAGGTGGGTGAGGGTGAGAGGTAGAGTGAGAGGATAGGAAGATAGGTAATAGAGGGGGTGGCGGGAGGGGGGGAGAGATAGAGAAATAGATAGAGAAAATAGATAGATAGGGAAATCGATAGATAGGGAAATAGATAGAGAGATAGGAAGATAGGAGGAGGTGGAGAGTGAGGGAGTTAGATAGTGGGATAGAGAGATAGAGAGATAGGTAGATAGGAGGAGTGAGGGAGGTAGATAGTGAACGGGTTAGATAGGGGAGATAGAGAGGGGGATGCGAGTGAGGGAGGGGGATGAGGCAGGAGCAGGAGGGCAGGCGCGGGGAGAAGAGGACGGAGGAGGCAGAAGAGCCGAAGGCAGAAGACAGAAGACCAGAAAAACAGAAGAACAGAAGAACAGAAGAACAGAAGACCGGAAGGAGAGAAGAAAGGAAGACCAGAAGACCGGAAGGAGAGAAGAAAGGAAGACCGGAAGAACACAGAAGAACACAGAAGAACACAGAAGAAGATACAGAAAACGAAGAACAGAGGGCAGAAGACCACAGAAGAAGATGAGGAAGAAGAGAAGAAGAGTGAAGACGGGGGAAAGAAGAGTACAGAAGAAGATTACAGACGAGGAGCGAGGAGGAAGAACAGAAGAACAGAGAAGAAGAAAAGAAGAAAAGAAGCAGGAGCAGGAGAGAGGGTGAGTAGCGCGGGGCGGAGCGAGGGGCTGGGAGGGGGGTACTTACTGTGAGGTGGGTCTCAGGAACTCAGGAACCTGGAGGACCTGCAGCGGCAGGGGGAGCGACCTACCCTTGGGTCAAGGGTCGCTACCACTGTCGCGCAGCGGCCGCCATATGAGGTAGGGGGGGAGGGGTCAGCTGGGGGCGAATGGGAGCTGGGGGGCGGGGGCGTGCAGGAGGTCGCGGTGGGAAAGCGCGAGGGAGGGGGGGACAGGTAGAGTGAGAAGAGCTGGGGGAGGGGGGTTTAAGGGTGGCGGGAGGGGGGGAGAGATAGAGAAATAGATAGAGAAAATAGATAGATAGGGAAATCGATAGATAGGGAAATAGATAGAGAGATAGGAAGATAAGAGGAGGTGGAGAGTGAGGGAGTTAGATAGTGGGATAGAGAGATAGAGAGATAGGTAGATAGGAGGAGTGAGGGAGGTAGATAGTGAACGGGTTAGATAGGGGAGATAGAGAGGGGGATGCGAGTGAGGGAGGGGGATAAGGCAGGAGCAGGAGGGCAGGCGCGGGGAGAAGAGGACGGAGGAGGCAGAAGAGCCAAAGGCAGAAGACAGAAGACCAGAAGAACAGAAGAACAGAAGAGCAGAAGAACAGAAGAACAGAAGACCGGAAGGAGAGAAGAAAGGAAGACCAGAAGACCGGAAGGAGAGAAGAAAGGAAGACCGGAAGAACAGAAGAACACAGAAGAACACAGAAGAACACAGAAGAAGATACAGAAAACGAAGAACAGAGGGCAGAAGACCACAGAAGAAGATGAGGAAGAAGAGAAGAAGAGTGAAGACGGGGGAAAGAAGAGTACAGAAGAAGATTACAAACGAGGAGCGAGGAGGAAGAACAGAAGAACAGAGAAGAAGAAAAGAAGAAAAGAAGCAGGAGCAGGAGAGAGGGTGAGTAGCCCGGGGCAGAGCGAGGGGCTGGGAGGGGGGATACTTACTGTGAGGTGGGTCTCAGGAACTCAGGAACTCAGGAACCTGGAGGAGCTGCAGCGGCAGGGGGAGCGACCTACCCTTGGGTCGACTATACCCTTGGCACTATATGCCACTGCACTCTACACCACTTTACTCTATGCCAGCACACTCTATGCCACTCATCGCTACTCCACTCTACCCTACATCCCTCCACTCTACGCCACTTCACTCTACTGTGAAACACAATCTACTTTACGCCACTGCTCTCTGCACCACTGCATTCTATGCAACTGCATTCTACTCTGAAACAATCTATTCCATGCCACTGCACTCTACGCCACTCTACGCCACTCTGCCCCACTGCACTCTAAACCACTGCACTCTACTTCAATGCACGTCATGTCAATGCACTCTAAATAACTGCACTGTATGCCACTGCCCTCTACTCTGCACCACTGTACTCTACTCCACTGCTCTCTATGCCACTCTACTCCACTCTGCACCATTGCACTGACACTCTACTCTGAAACATTGCACTCTCCGCCACTGTACTCTACACCACTCTAGTCTGTACTACTGCATTCTACGCCAATACACTCCATGCCACTGCACTCTATGCCACTCCACTCTGCATCACTCCATTCTATGCCACTGCAACCTACAGCACTATACTCTACTCCGCACTGCACCACTCTACACTACTCCACACTGCACCACTGCATTCTATGCCACTCATTTCTACTCTGCACTCTATGCCACTGCACCTCTCTACACTACTGCACTTTGCCACTCTGTTGTATGCCACTCTACTCCATTGCATTCTATGCCACTCTACTCTGCCCTACGCCACTCCGTGCCACTGCACTCTAAACAACTGCACCGTACCCCACTGCACTCTACTTGGCACCACTGTACTCTACGCCACTGCTCCTATGTCCCTCTACTCCACGCTACACCACTATGCCACTAACTTTTAGCCATGAAGAACATCAGCCATTCAGGTGTGTAACATGGCTAAAACCCATTGGCAAAGCAATAACTCTCCCGTAGACAAGACCTGTTGGCTTTGCCAATGTTTGTTAGTACTATGAGGTACCGAGTTCCCTGAAACAACTGCGAATGTGTAAGTCCTTATTTTAAACCTGCATTACACACGTCATAATATAGGCTGCTACAAAATGAGTAAACACATTCCGGTTAAATAAAAAAAAGTCCTTCTAAAATACAGATTTGAATAATATACAGTTTATACCTAATTCTAACATTTTATACAACAGTCCATTAAAACCATACACTCCACAGCTCACTTTGGAACACCCTTACAGTACTAAAAGAAAATATCTTTGTCATCAGAAAGCTTCAGTTGACTCCTTTGATTGAAGTCAATGCAGGTTTCCAAGCCCCTTTGCATTTGCAGATTTACCAGTTGTGCACACTTGCATTTCTTTAGGAAAAGAGACACCCTGGCAAGAAGGCCTGTTTCTTATCTGTCTGCCCCTCCCTCCCTCAGAGCACACAAGCCTCCCTGCCTTTTAATCCAGCTGGGGAAACTGATCTGTCCTAATTACATTTTGTACTGTAGCTGAAAGGCTCAAATCGGGGACAGATGCCATCCATTAAGCCTTTCATCACAGACAACGGACAGTAGGGCTAAATTGAGGGCAGTCCGTGAAAATTACTCATGGGTGGTCACTCTAGTTACAGTGCCAGCGTGCCAGTTATCTCATGTTACTGGGCTGGTACCAGCAGGACAGTGTATATACCTCTCCCTATCTGCCAATACGAGACAGTGGAGCAGGCTGGGTTGCGAAGTCTGGTTCAGCAGAGCATGATGCAGGTGGAAACAGACCTTCAGTACTGTGCTCAGCTCCCTTTCCAGAGCTGGCAGTATGAAACAGCTGTTCAGGCTCAAGTACACCACTCAAATTCCTCACCCTTTCAGGGTCAGCCAGCAACAAATGCATGTAAGGAATGTGGTTGGAGTAGGGCATATGAGCACGATGGCACAGACCATTCCATTCCCACTCCTCAACTGTACATGGTCGAAATGTGAGACAGGTGTGCTGCTCAAACAAAGTTGCTCTGATAGAAAAAAAATATATACTAAATAAATATGGAGAGATGCAAAAGCTTCATGCGATGTGTGGGGCAGTTAACCCCTTCGCTGCCAGACCTTTCCCCCACAGGTGCCAATCCTTTTTTTGGCTATTTGGGGTAGTTCACGGTTAGGCCCTCATAACTTTTTGTCCACATAAGCTACACACGCCAAATTTGCGTCCTTTTTTTCCAACATCCTAGGGATTCTAGAGGTACCCAGGCTTTGTGAGTTACCCTGAAGGAGACCAAGAAATTAGCCAAAATACGGCGAAAATCTCGTTTAAAAAAAAAAGAAATGGGGTAAAAGGGCTGCAGAAGAAGCCTTGTGTTTTTTTCCCTGAAAATGGCACCAATAAAGGGGTTGTGGTGCTAAAATCACCAGCTTCCAAGCTTTCAGCAACAGGCAGACTTGAATCAGAAAACCCAATTTTTCAATACCGGCATTCTACTGGGACATACCCCATTTTTGTTTTTTTCTTTGCTTTCAGCCTCCTTACAGTTAGTGACAGAAATGGATGTGAAACCAGTTCTGGATCCCAGAAAGCTAAACATTTCTGAAATGTAGACAACATTCTGAATTCAGCAAGGGGTAAATTGTGTACATCCTACAAGGTTTTCCTACAGAAAACAACAGCTGAAATAAAAAAATATTGAAATTGAGTTGAAAAACAGCCATTTTTCTCAACGTTTACGTGTAACTTTTTCCTGCCATGACAAATCTTTTAAAGCAATATACCGTTACATCTGCTGGACTCTTCTGGTTACGGGGATATATAGGGCTTGTAGGTTCATCAATAATCCTAGGTTCCCAGAGCCAATAAACGTGCTGCACCTTGCAGTGGGTTTTCATTCTATACCGGGTATACAGCAATTCATTTGCTGAAATATAAAGAGTGAAAAATAGGTATCAAGAAAACCTTTGTATTTCCAAAATGGGCACAAGATAAGGTGTTGAGAAGCAGTGGTTATTTGCACAACTCTGAATTCTGGGGTGCCCATACTAGCATGTGAATTACAGGGCATTTCTCAAATAGACGTCTTTTTTACTCACTGTCTTACATTTGGAAGGAAAAAATGTAGAGAAAAACAAGTGGCAATAAGACTTGTTTTATTATTCTGTGTCCCCCCAAGTCACCCGATAAAATTGGTACCTCACTTGCGTGGGTAGGCCTAATGCTCGTGACAGAAACGCAACTTGGACACATCACATTTTTACATTGAAATCTGATGTGTTTTTAGCAAAGTGCCTAGCTGTAGATTTTGGCCTCCAGCTCAGCCAGCACCTAAGGAAACCTACCAAACCTGTGCACCTAGGGGAATTCAGGATGGGGTGACTTGTGGGGCTCTCACCAGGTTCTTTTACCCAGAATCCTTTGCAAATCTCACAATCTGGCAAAAAGAAAAAACACTTTTCCCTCACATTTCAGTGACAGAAAGTTCTGGAATCGGAGAGGAGCCACAAATTTCCTTCCACCCAGGGTTCCCCCAAGTGGGTAGGCCTAGTGCCAGTGAAAGGAAATGCCCCAAAACACTATGTGGACATTAAAATTATCAAATACTAAACTACCTGTTTTTGCAGGAGGGGACCTGCGTTTTTGGTCCTGAGCTCAGCAGCCATATAGGGAAACCTAACAAACCCAAACATTGTTGAAAACTAAACACCCGAGGGAACCTAGGGAGGTGTGACTTGCGTGGATCTCCCAATATTTCCTTACCCAGAATCCTCAGCAAACCTCAAATTTAGCTAAAAAAAACAAATTTTCCCTTATTTCTCTGTGGGATCACTGCACCAGGACCCATTTCCTACCACCCAACGTTCCCCCCAGTCTCCCAGTAAAAATGACACCTCACTTGTGTAGATGGGCCAAGTGCCTGTGACAGGGAAGAGCCAAAAACATGTTAAAATTGAGGGGGAACCAAAGCGGGTCCAGAAGGGCAGTTTGAAAAAAAACATTTTTAGGCTGACAAGTGGGGCAGATTTTTAACAGTATAGATGAGACAATGCTGGGTGGTAGGAATTTTGTGGATTCCTGCAGATTCCGGAAGGTTCCATCACAAAAATGTGGAAAAAATTTGTGATTCCCAGCAAAGTTGGAGGTTTGCAGGGCATTGTGGGTAAGAAAATGTTGTGGGGTGCATGTGAAGCACACCACCCTGGATTCACCCAGATGTTTAGTTTTTAGATGTGTCTAGGTCTTGTAGATTTTTCTACATGGCAGCGTCCCAAAGTCCAAAAAGTGCAGCCCTCACCATTCGAAGTGGGACGATTTTGAGAGTCAGCCGAGCTCTGATGGGCCAAATGTAAAACCTAAACCCAAATAATCAAATGCCCTCATGCTTGCCATGGGATAAGATGTTTTAGTGTGTGGGGGAGAGCGCTGAAAGACTGTTACCCCTTCAGTTGGGATGGGGGCATACCTATTCCCATACTGGTTGGTAGCCACCACCACACTATTTTTTTTAAATTCCCTGGAATTTAGTAGACTTTCTGCCCCCCCAGGGTGTGGATCGGGGGTAATTGCCCCATCTGCCCACTGGTGGGCAAAACAACTTTGGCCCCATTTATTTGGGGTGGGGGTATGGCCATATCCCCACCCTCTTATTTTGAAAAAAAAATCTTCCTTGGTCTCTGGAGAGCTTTCCAAAAATAGGCCGATCTGCCCCTAAGGGGGGCAGATATGCCAACGGTAATGTGCCCCCATGGGGAGCGACTCTTGCCCAAAGGGCTGCCCCCCAAACAAAACACATACATACACACACACCAATCCATGGTGCCTAAGTGGTTTCTGCCCCCCGGGGACAGATCGGGTTAATAGAAGTAGGCCGATCTGCCCCCAAGGGTGGCAGAAATGGCCTAAAAACAATTTCTTCCCCCCACCCCCGGGGGAGCGACCGTTGCCTAAGGGGTCGTTCCCCTTATCAATATACATTTTTTAAAAGTCCTTGGTGTCTACAGGCTTCTGCCCCACTGGGGCAGATCGGCCTAATTAATATAGGCCACCTGCCCCCAGGGGGGCAGAAAAGGCCTAATAAAAAAAACTTGCCCCGCCGGGGAGCGACCCTTGCCTAAGGGGTCGCTCACCTTATCAATATAAATAAAGAAATCCCTGGTGTCTAGTGGCTTCTACCTCCCTTGGGGGCAGATCAGCCTAATTATTATAGGCCGATCTGCCCCCAGGAGGGGCAGAAAAGGCCTAATAAAAAATTAGCCCTCTGTGATCGACCCTTGCCCAAGGGGCTGCTCCCCTTATGACAATTTCAAAACAAACAAAAAAATTCCCTGGTGTCTAGTGGCTTCCTGCAGCACAATTGATATGCGATCATGCTGCAGGAATGCACAGAGAGACATGAAAAGGGAAGGAAAGGCATGTCCTTCCCTTTTCATGCCTTTCTGCCTCCCCTGCCCCCCTTACAGAGGAGAAACTAATCAGTTTCTCCTCGGTCGCGTTGGAAGCACTACTTCCAGCGTGACAGGAGTTGACCCCTGATGAGGACAGTGCGCGTTGGCGCGCTGACGCCATCAGGCATCACTTTAGGAATAGGGGAAGCGATTCCTCTTCCAGCCCTGCCCTGGGGGGGTGGGAGGGAGGCCCAGCGCTTCCCCCGAGGGCCTCTACCAGGAAGCAATGGTTACGTCCGTGGTGCTTCAGCGCCACGCCACCGGGCGTAACCATTACGTCCATGGCTCGGAAGGGGTTAATAAGTTCAATCTTTTTCTTCAACCATGTTCAATTTGGGACTTGTTTGCATTGTAAACAATACATTATCACATCACACAGTGCAATAAACAGTTCTTTTAAATAGTCCAGTCAGCTCGTCACACTTTGTCAACAAAAAATGCAATATAGGAAATACAGTACATTCCAAAATGTACATTCAAATGTCTTTGCAGTTCTGTGAACCTTGACCTTATAAAGATTCTCAGCTTGTGGTCTTGATTTTTTTGGAGGCAAATTATACCTTTGTGACTCATAAAATTCATGAACATATGCCATGGGTACTTATCCTCTGTATATTTAATCGGTCAGTAGTTTTTTATTGCAGCATGTCTTGACTTTCCAGAATCCAGTGAGCAGAACGAAGTCTGCATTTATGGTTTTGGAGGATCTCCACGGGAGGTAGTGAGTATCTATGGGTGATGTAGCTGGTACAGTGAGTGTACAACCGTGACTTAATTGAATCTGAATGGCAGTTCTAATCTAACTGCCATCTAACTACCTGCCTTAGCTATGATAGTCTCATGTTATTCTATTCTATTGTATTATTTAGGATTTATAGAGGGAAAGGCTACCAGAAGGCATCCCAGTGCTAGCATCATCGCATTATTGGCACCTAAGCTTTACTGCAACCCGTCTAAAGGTATAAACTAAGTCAAATAAAGCCGTGATTTTAAATGCTTCCAAAACATAAGTTCATTCTCCATCATGCGTAGGCTCAGGGGTACGGAGTTCCACAGCTTGGGAATGAGATAAGAGAAGAAGCACCCTCCCCATCATGACCTGTGTATTAGGAGCAATTTCATAGGTCGTGCATTAGTTGATCTCAGGGCCCTGTTAGTATGTAAGGCACCATAAGGGCCCAAAGCAAAGAAGGGCCTTTTCCATTAAGTCCTCTACTTACTAGGCATTGAGCCTTGAATTTCACTCACTGTTGGATGGGAAGCCAGTGAAGGGGCACTAAGGCATTCTTAACAGAAATATGTCTAGGAACGTTAAGCAAAAGCTGAGCTGCCATGTTTTGAATGACTTGTATTCTTTCGGTCACATGTTATGGGGCCCCCACGTATAGAGGGTTCCCATAGTCCAGGTGTGAGAGTACTAATGCCTGAACAACAATACTTCTAGAAAGAGTGCCTTGAGGAGACCATAACAATTGAAAGCAAGGTTCCGAGCTTGTGCTTCCATTGAAAATGATTTGTCAAGCCACATCTCCAAGCCTTTTATGAGGGTATCAGCTGTTGGTGCTGTACCTAGACAATCACGCCACCATAACAGCAGCTAGAAATTTGGGTTATTGCCGAGCACCATAATCTCTTTTTCATACCCATTGAGCTTGAGGTAGCAGCTCGCTATCCAGCTAGTTAACTTTCTAAACAAGGGACAAGTTGTTGAGACTGTGATCTCCGCCCAGGTACAAGTGAGATGACCAAATGTATGTTGTCTGCGTATTCAAGGACAATACCTTCCAGGGTGTGCATGTAAAGGTTTAAAAGCATTGAACTAAGTGCGGATCCCTGTAGAACTCCACACTTCAAGGGGAAGGTGTCTGAGTAACATGATTTTTCAGAAACATGAATCGTCCTGTCCTCTAGGAAGGAAATGAGCCAACTCAAACCATTATCTTTTACTTCAGCTTTGCTAATTCTTTGAATTACGATGCCATGAGCTGATGTATGAATGCCACACTCAAATCAAGGAGAATTATAGCAGCCAGACCCTCCCTTCTTCAGCAGCAACTTAAGCTCCCCATTTACCACGAGGGGTGTGGTTTAAATACTTTCTTGTGGACTGAACCCAGTCTGAGTGGGGTGAAGGAAGGCATTCACAAAGATAAATTCTGATTTACATGTTTTTCTAGAATCTTGCCCACTGCAGGGAGCAGTGAGATAGGCATATAATTCCCAGGGCAAAAGGGGTCAAGATTATCCTTCATAATAGAGGTTTTACCTCTGCATGTTTCGAGGCAGAGGGGATTAATGAATAGTGAGAGGTTAGGAAGATCCAGCAAAGCTGGAAAATACATTCTGCTCCTTGAAGCAGAATATGGGGGGGAGGGGGCGGAGTCAAGGGGGGGGGACCCAGACTTCACCGTACAAAAAAAGCTTTCAGAGTAATTTGAGGGTGATAGCAGGGAAAGTTGTAGAGCATATTGTGAAAGTGTCCACAGTCTTTTCCCCTTGGATGGGGTCAGGCGTAGTCTGTTTACTTTGTAGAGCAGAATAAATATTGGAGATTTTTTTTTAACATTGCCTGATTATTGCAGCGGGCTACAGTAGGCTCTGGAAGAATGCTGTCTGATTTTGAAATAGTTAAGGATTTAACAATTTTGAATAATTCCTGAGGCGAGTTAGCTGCCCTGTCAATCTTAGATTCAAAGTAGGATGCTTGGGCAGATTTAATTTCTGAATGGAAGTTTCAAATGGCCAAAAGGTAGATCTTTTGTTCCTGCTCTTCATATGACTTCCTCTATTTTCTTTCTTCCAAGAGGAGGATTTGTCCTTATGGTTTAATTTGATAATTTTTAATAAGATCACCTGGTCTAAGGACTGTTTGACCCAATCCACATATTTATCATTTGCCAAGGAGGGATGATTTCCCACTTTGGGTCTGGAGAACTCAAGAATGGAATTCCATGCTTCCCTGTTGTTGTTTGGACCACCTACGGTCATTCTGAGCTACCGGCCAGGAGCCCGGTGAGGGTGTGGAGCCATAGAAGATAATTGGAATCAGGTAATGGTCTGACCACAACACGGGGACGGGATCATCGGCCTTTAGATTAGGGTCATTGCTACATATCGGGTCAATAAGATGCCATTTGTCGTGGATTGGCAGTCAACTCTTTGAGTTAGCTGTAATGAGCCCAAATCCGGTAATATACCTGTTGATAGAGAGTTATCAGAGGACATCAAAGTCCCTTAGCAGGGTAAGATTAGGCTTGCCAATTGCTGGATTAGCGATGAGATCACAAAGAGCCTCTGCAAACTGAAAGCAGGGCACTGGGGGTCTATATATTAGAACTCTGGAAAAGCTGAATGTTGGGATTTGTAGATATAGTGAATGAAAGGCTCTCACAATCGGGATGGGTAAGGGGGTCATATGAACACGTTAGAGGCTCTTTGAGAATAATGGCTATTCCCCCCCCACTTTGTTTATGCGATCTCTCCGACAAATGTAGTACCCCGCTATGAAGAGTTTGGATTATATCAGGTATTGAGTTATCATGCAACCATGTTTCTGTAAGGAAGGGAACGCATGGTCCTTTGTCCTCCAGGAGGGAAAACAGACGCCACCCTTTCACAAAATATTGTTCAATCATGCATTTTACAAATGCCTGTAAAGAGAAAGAATTCTAACATTGCAACTCTGCATTATATAAATCAACACAGTGAAGGCAATCATTACTAGGCATTGTCCATAGGGCAAGTATTTGTTGAGAGGAATAACATATCTTACTTGGTGGTGGGACCCAAGAAAACTAGAACATGAAAATGTGTGGCAAAATCGTAAGCAGGATTGTTAGAACCCAAGATGAAAATTCACGCACCGGAGCAGAGCGTCAAAAAAAGTGACGCAGCACCTGCACCATGGCTCAAAAATCAACACATCGTTGGTAAAATCAACGCATCACCAGCTCAGTGAAGATTCATCGCTGCCACGTGTCTGGATTTTCCAAGCATTGTCCCTGGGTGTCAAAACCTGTAACACCACCGTGCAGACCCAAGACTGCTTGTCCGGAAATCGATGCATCTCTTCCCTGCGAGGAAAGAATCAAAGCATTGCTTGCCTGGCGGAGAAAGCATTTACGCATGGCCTCATTTGCAAGTAAGGAATCAACACATTGCTTCGTTTTCCGATGCGCGCTCACCCATGTGGCTTTATTTATGACGCATACCAGGTACTTTGTGCTAAAATAAAGCATCCATTGATTTATATGGATTAAGACTCATTTTACTTTAAAAATCCATATTTGTGCTTGTGTATGTTGGATTTTTGTAGTTTTGGTCTTCTTTGATTCAGATAAATATTGGCTATTTTTCTAAACAGGTGTGGAGTCCTTTTGTGGTGTTTTCACTGTGTTACTGTGTGTGTTAGTACAGATACTTTACACATTGCCTCTGAGATAGGCCTGACTGCTTGTGCCAATCTACCAAGGGGGTGAGCAGGGGTTATCCGAGTTGTGTATCTCCCTACCCTGACTAGAGTGAGGGTCCCTGCTTAGACAGAGTGCAAACTGACTGCTAACCAGAGACCCCATTTCTAACAAGGGTGTTAAATGTTTCTTACCTTGGTATTGTACTTGACTAGATTCCTAGCTGGTATCCCCTGATAAAGAACAACACAGTGAGCTTTAAGAGGACCATATTCAGCATAAAAGCTTTTTTTCAACAATTTGGACATAAGCCAATCAAGATATTAATAGCTGTCTTTCAAGCCAAATGCATTCCCTTTAGCCAGCTTTGGATGTGAAATTTGGGGCTATGCTTTCACTGCACTGATTCAGGTAGGGTAAAACATGTTTATGAGGGGTCTTTTAAGTGTATCACAAGGCATCCCTTCTGAGATTATACATAAAGAGTTGGGGACTGGATACATACCTGATTTGTTATGCCTTTGTCCCTTCTTACTTTGGCTTTCAGTCTGGCTGAAAGAGGAGCTAAAGCTAAATAAGCTAATTATCCCTGACTGTATGGGCCTGGACAATATGCTACATATACCATGGCTATATTATATCATATCCAACTTGAGAGAGCTGGGGAGACCAGAGCTCTTCTTTGATCCTGGTTGCACTGTCAAAGAAGATTTTGCTTGGTTGAAGTAGGCCTTTTCTCTCAGGGTGGCAGCAGAGCATGAGGCTTCTGCCTTAACCAAGCATTCTATGAGCCAGTACATATTGGTGAAGTTGGTAAGTGGGATGGAACCTTACCTAAATAGAAATGCCTAATTATCATTGTCTGCTGTTGACCTACTTCAGAGTAGGCATGTTTCATACACTGATGTTTCCAAATGGAAGTTGGTTTAAAACATCTAATATACCTATATGCTCCTAACAATATTTCAATTTGTCGTACTTTGCACATTTTTTATCTGCCCCAGGTTTAATACTCTCCACTACAAATTCATAAGCCATTCTTGTCTATGAATTTCAGACGGGTGAGAGAAGCACTCCTATTCTTGCAGCTTTTATCAACACCCAAAATATGTTTTATGTGACCTGTTTTTTTACAGGAGTTTTGAGTTTCAGATAATAAGACTCCTGTTAGTATGTGGGCCTGTTTCACGGAAAGTCTGTATGATGTCCTCTTTTGACACATTGCACGTAATCACACTTGCCGTGCCCTATTTCCTCATGGACCTTCTATATTATCACATGCTTTTAGATCAGGGGTCTCCAACCTTTTCTGTAGTGAAAGCTACTTCTGATCAGTGAAAATCATTGTGAGCTACTGAAGGCCAAGGTACTCAGGCAGTGTTACTAGACACTCCCTGCTCAGCTCACTAACTAAGTCTAATGTCCATAAAGCCAGAAACTATGGTTTGAACAAAATACTTTTTGACTAGGAGCGCTATGACAGGGCTGACGTGTGCCAATGAGAGCGTGGTCTTGTGTGTGTATGAATGGGATATATGTGAATAGGTGAAAGAGAGACTGTGGGCCTGATTCTAACTTTGGAGGACGGTGTTAAACCGTCCCAAAAGTGGCGGATATTCCACCTACCGTATTACGAGTTCCATAGGATATAATGGACTCGTAATACGGTAGGTGGTATATCCGCCACTTTTGGGACGGTTTAACACCGTCCTCCAAAGTTAGAATCAGGCCCTGTATCATTTGTACTTGTGGCACAGGACATACCTTTCCCCATATGTGGAACCTTTATATGTATAACACAAACACACAACCATTTTTTTAATGGGAGAATTTTAAAGTGTATAATAATGTTCTGCAAAAATATTTATAATATGGAATATTTTTCCACACTTGAAAAATGTTAAAGTTTTGCATTCACAGACATCAAACATCTTGCAACTAGTGGCCTGTAGACAGAGCGCCACATTTATAACATAAAAATACAGCCACTCATTTAAATGGGAGAAATTTAGAGTGAAGAAACATGCTTCACAAAATATTAAAACATAATTGACTCAATATTTCATATACATGTTTTGCTTCATTTTAAATTTCTCAGATTTTAAAAAAATGACTGTACTTTTCAGCTATGAATATAGCACAGTATCTATTGGCCACTGGGCGCATGAGGCCTGCTGCTCACAAATGTGACACTTTGAAATGGGACAAAATTAAAATGAAAAGTTAAGTTTAAAAGCATTCAGAAACATCATTTTGTTCTTACACTATTGGACAAGGACTTTTAGTTAAGATTTAGATGTCTCAGTGCTTGTTGTTCACCTCTGTGCCCTCAGGTCATAAATCTGACTCCAGCACTGCTCATTATCAGGCCCTGCTATCTGCAGCCTGAAGATAATATTGTGAAATAAACACAGCCTTCCCTTAATTTTAAAAGGGAAATGTGACCCTGTACCTATTTAAACTGAACTGAAGGGTGTGAGCAACTCTAAAGGTGTCTTCGAGCTACCTGTAGCTGGAGCTGGATTGGTTGGAGACACCTGTTTTAGATGTTGTATTAGAGGATGCCTTTTTGCGCATGTATCCAGTGCATTTTGTCCATGAAGGATATTTTCTTCTTACAAAATGCTCCCCATGCATATGTTCTGGTTATGCTGCTACTCGCCTCTAGTATACTTATTTATTAATTTATTTATTGTCTTCTCCTCCTGAATTTCTCATGTTGTATATTTTATTAAGTATTTTAGTCTTTGTACTTTGAACTGTGTATTGTATGCATAATGTTATGATTTTTATTCAAAAATCAAATAAAGTTTATATGATGATGCCAGTGCTGCTTTGTATGAGAGACTGATTTTAGGCCTTTCCAAATTATCTAAGTCTAACCCCAGTGAGTGCCAAAGGTGTTATGTAGGAGTACTGTAGAATGTAGGATGCACTAAAGGTTGCTGTGTAGCAGGGCATTACTACCAGCCAGATGCGAGAGTATGAGGGCTTGAACAGCAGTTCTGAAAGTCACTTGCCATTTGAGAGAAAAGTAACACATTGATTGGTAATTATATGGTTGCTAAACAAATGAGATCAACTGAAGATAACAGATGTAATATTACAAGTCAAAATAAGGGTGTGTTAAGGTGATCCGCATAAGATTTAAACAAAAAAGTCTAGGTATATGACTCATAGTGCATCAAACAGAGTCATCATTCTTGAGGCACTATATGATCTTCTCTAAATCTAAAGAGGCTTGAGTAGGTGAGTCATTAGCATGCTCAACAAGATGTAGTTGCTGTGGTGATTTCTAATTCTTTAGGATAAATTTTCTGCAACAGCTATTCCCCAAAGCTCACATAATTTATTCAGAAAAGTATTTAAAGAGATCAAAACAACAGCAATAGGATCTAGGGTGAAATCTGGAGCACTAAGTTTGTAAACATTTAATTTATGTTCAGGAATAATTAGCACCAGGCCTGAAATGTGTGGCATTCAACATATATGTGAAGGTATTCAGCGTGTTCTTTATTGCTTTTCCACTTCAGTGGGGGGGCTGATATAGACAAAGCTTATAATGTTTCACAGGTAACCAGTAAACTGAGAAATATTTGTTTTTGTACTATTAAAAGCTGTAGGTCAGTAGTGTGTTGTTTGTAAGAGTTTCTATTCATGATGCTACTACTTTCGTTTCACACACTGTTCCAATATTCCAAAAGGTGCCCAAGACATCCAATATCCTCTTGATACATTACATGATAAAAATATGATACTTACATTGTTCACATTTTTCACTCTGAAGCAAATTTACAAGTTCTAGTAATTCATGTTAGCGCCATATTGCTCTTGTGTATTCCGATGTAAATATGTTCTTTACAGGAAGGTCGTTCCACACCTCATGTTTGGCAAGATTGTATTTCGTACATAGATTACTGAAAGCCATTGCATTGCCATCTTGATATACTTGGCAGGTGTGATAAATACCACAAGTGCGCTAGTCTTCCCATTAAAGCGTTGTATTCCTCAAATTCATGATGGGTTGAGCCATAGTAAAGCCTTTATTAGAGGTAGAGGTTATAATAGTGATCTTAGATATGAGTAGAATTGCCACCTGGCTCTTTTTCTACCAACATTACCAGTATTTTGATGTCTCCGCTGGAACAAAAATTAAAATAATCACCTAAAGCTGGTATTTGTACCCTTTTCAGTACATACTTTATAAAGTAAATGTAAGTAGAAAACACTTTAAAGCTGTCCCAGTCACCCGTGACTGCTAATTAAAGTGAACAAAGACAGAAAAGCTACGGTCACATTAACGAATACAGACGATCTATAGGCAAGTCAACTTAACAATCATGTTCAGGCTGTATTTTTCTTTGGGAAAGATGGCAACCCTGCCTATGAAAGACTTGTGTTTGCGATTTCACATTAAATAAAGACACAAGCTTGATTTCTGAATTGTTCAGAAGATAAGATTCATGTATTAGCAGGCCGCTAGTTTTTGCTGAAGTGAGCACTGTGGTCTTTTGTGCTTAGACTCTATCGTGTGACCCTGGGTCCCAGGCAAGCTAGAGCCGGTTCTCTGTCTGGTGAGCCAATAGAGGTTTGAGTTGGATGTCAATGGAGGAGGGTAACAGGAACAGCTGTCCTATTATAGGTCTAATATCATGGTGAAGAAGTGTCGCCCGCCTGGCTGAGCCGGCAGCAGAAAAATAAAATGGCAGACGTTTTAGTTTTCTGCTGCTGGCTCAGCCTGCAGTGCAGGGAGGGGAGGGTCTGCACCACTGGAGGTGGGAGGGGGAGGAGTAGTGTGCACAAAGTGCACATGTGTGTTTGGCACACAAGTGCGCTTAGGTTTCTCCTGCCCAGCTGTGTTTAGCAGCCGGGCTGGAGAAACTGCACAGACCCCAGGGTTGTGTGAGTGGCAGTCCAAGCCACTCAGACCAATCCTGATGCTGCTTTCATGCCAGCTTTAGCATGAAAGCAGCACCAGGTTTGCTAGGGAGCCTATGCTAGTGTCCCAATGAGTGCTGGGACACCACAAGAGGAGCGAGGTGGCAGGAACGGAGGCATTGAGGTAAGTGCATTTTATTCATTTATTTTTATTTTCACCTCGTCTCTGAACCTCCTGCCCCTCCTCTTGAGTTATGCGGCGGCCACCGCTTTCTAATAGAGGACTCTTCTTCCGTAAAAGTACCGAAATTAGCGCTTGTTTAAAGCTCTACTCATCACCCTTCTCATACGTAGGGTTGGAGGGGTCCTTATTTCACGGATCCTTCCAAGAACCTATTGAGCCACCCCGACCACTGAAGGTCACTGTTGGGTAAAGGTGAACACAGAAACATTAGGGTTTTGGGTAAATGGCGTGGACCTCAGAGGCTATATGGTCTGAAGAGACTCCCTTTGATGGACTGCTGACTAGAAGCGGGTAGGGCAGATAAATGAAGGGTGAATGTGGAGTAAATACTCCTGTAGATTCTCAGCATGTCCCAGGGTTAAAGTTACCAGTAATGTCTGTATAACCTGCCTTTACTAACATGATTCTGCTCTCAGTGAGATGCATCTCCGCCTAAATGACACCCCTAGGACAGACCCAGTGCCCCTTTGCTGCAATGAACTCTATGCACAGGGTAGCATAGCGAAAACCAATTGAGGGCATCCCAGGAATCCATAGAGCCACTGATCTTCAAAGCTGTTTGAGGAGTTAAACACACCACAGCATCTAGGCAGGGGAGGAAAGTCTGTTCTCACTGGGACATAGTGAGAGACATCTGGATAGTTCCAAAAAGGACAAGCTCCCCATTGAGAATTTGGCTGGTGGAAGATTCTATACCATCCTAAGTCAAGGAAAAGGGAAATATTTGGAGGAAGACATATCAAATAGTGACAATGCACCATTGGCATTATGACCCAACTTGCGTGGAAGAGATCATACGGACAGATAACCCTGTAGAATCCAAAGTGTAAAACGAGTGAAAGTGATCTGTCTATGCAGATCCCCTGGCTGAATGAAAACACCAGGGACCAAGTCTGTGGGCAAACCAGCCAACGATGAAGAGCCTTAGTAGTAGTAATAATAGAAAGGGTATAGTTGCAATGCCAAGAGGTTGCTGACATTTTGTGAATATGTTGAATGTATTTAATAAACAAAGCAATAGTGTGCACCATAAGAAATTGTGACCATTTTTTAAAATGAGAGGTTATGATCAAATTCAATAGGAAAATGACTTCACCCATTCTCAGATATAAATTAAATGAAGTGAAGAAAAGAGTAGTTTAGGATGATCACCAAATGGCAGTCAAGCACACTTTATCTAGTTTCCCTGGCACACAGGAACTGCTATGCACCACAGATGTCATATTCCTGATCGCATTTTGTTGGGAAAGTGAGACCCCCTCTCCTATTTGCCCATTGCAGTACTTCTGTGCATAGGACATAGATGCCAGGGGCATGGGCGGGGTGGAGGCTGGGTAATGTGGAATGGAAACATAAACAGATAAACAGACAAAAAGTTATGCACCTGGCCAGAGATAAACCAGTGGAGAAATACAACGTTCTGATGTTTTTAACATGTGAGAGTAGCTCTGCCAAAATAGTCACAGCACTGCTTCCTTTTAGGATCGAGGGATGAGCCAGCTGATCAAGGGATGGCTTTTCTGTCTGTGCTATATTTAAGGTTCAAGAAGAAACTACAACCCCTTTGGAGAATAATCTGCTAACTCTGGATGCTGAACATGCCTCCTTTCTGTTCTATTTTCAGTTCAATATGCCTTGGCACCCTGTCATTCTCCTTCTTCCCTCAGTCCCATACTTTCTTTTAATCACCCCACTGAGGAAACACCAATCTTTTTGTTTATTGAGCATTTTAAAGTGGATTCCCACTAGCATTAGTGCTTCACAAGTATATATAGTAAATAAATACATTGTGCTTGCATTTATGTATTATATATATTTGTGAAGCACTGTCATTAGTGCTTCAAAAATATATATATAGTAAATAAATAAATTGTGATTTTCTTCAACACCTGCAGAGCCTGTAAGGGGGAATGAGGAAGTGAAGTCAGTACTTGTCCCCAAAACCATATGAAGGGTCTGAACATCTCCTAGGCAGGATTCAGTAATATGCATCCTGGCACTTCTGTGGGGTGGGGGCTTCTCTCCTCTGCCCAGATGCTGTGGTGGGTTTAACTCCATTGTAGCAAAAGGGTACATGGTCTGTCCTAGGGGTGTAATTTAGAAGGGAACACATCTCACTGAGAGCAGAAACCTTTTCACTAAGGCAGTAATACAGACATTGCTGGTCCCTACCCTAACCCAGCACGCTGAGAATCACCAGGAGCATTCACTCCACAGCACTAAAAAAAACATGTATGCAGATGGAAACCAACCATGGACCTGGGTGTTGAGAATGCATAGATAGTACAACTATCAGTTTAACTGACAGAAATCTCTGCAAGAGTTTAATAATGCAACAATAACACTAGGGCTAGATTGGGAACAATAAGCAGTGAAACAACATGTTTTAATACAAGCACAATGAAAACGCAAACATGCTCATCCTCTTTGGGCTATTTCTAAGAGGATTGGATGCTCCCTCACTCACATTCTTCTAAATGTGGGTTAAGGGAATCATTTTCTACTAGTTTTTATAACAATTTCTTCACCTATTTTGTCCAAAAAGCAATAGACTTTATTTTAAGAGTAACTAATGACATCTTTCAGAACTTCAGAGTCTAGCACAATAAATAGGAACCTTATTTCTATGGGCAGAATGTCACTTATATCCCAATAAAACAATTGTTTGCTGCTCCCAAAAAATTGCTTTTGGAGTGGAGCAGACAAGCATCTGTTAAAAATGGGGTCTCTCGTTGGCAGTGGTTTGCACCCTGTCCAAGAAGAGACCTTCATTCTAGTCAGGGTAATAGAGTCACACAGCTAAGATAACCCCATACTCACCTCCTTGGTAGCTTGCACGAGCAGTCAGGCTTATCTCAGAGGCAATGTGTTCATTATTTGTAAAAACACCCAGTAACACAGTGAAAACACCACAAAAGTAAGCCACACCAGTTTAGAAAAATAGCTCATATTTATCTTAGTAAAACTAGACCAAAACAATAAACATCCAACATTCACAAGCAAAGAAATAACTTTAAAAAGATTAAATGAAATTGTAGTTTCTTGAAATCAATGAAGCACTTGACTGAGGCAAAGTACCTGAGATGTGTCTAAAAACAAAGATGATGCGGACCGCAGAGGAGGTGATGCGTTGAAAGAGCAAGAGATACGTCAGTTCTTTACTGTTGCAGGGGAGATGATGTGTTGGTTCCTTCCTGCTAAGCAGGGGAAGTGATGAGTCGGTTCCTTACTGTCACTGGGGAGGTGATGCATCATCTGCGGCACAAGGCGTTGGTTCCTTACTGCAGTGTCATTGAAGAAAATAGTGACCAGTGAAGATGAATTGGTGATGCAACAGAAGTCATGCTGCAATGCGTCGATCTCACATCAATGAAGTAGGTGCTGTTTAAGAGCCAGGGCATTGCCTCATGGACTTCAGTGGTGCGGTGCCCAAAACTCATGCAGTGATGGTTCTTCTGATGTGCTGCAATGGAAAGCTGGGGCCTGCATGGAAAACGGTGGTCTTTGCATCCAGCAGGGACCATGCTCCAATGAGGCAGCGGCGATGCAGTGAATCCTTACATCGATGTGTCCATTCGGAATGACTCCTGCAAGAGCCCAAACTGGATTTGGCACCACTTGACAGGGCAGGACTCTCAGCAGAGGAGCCCAGGTGCTGGCAGATAAAGCCTTTGGTGTCCCTGAGACTCCCTAACAGGAGGCAAGCTCAACTCAAGCCCTTTGAGAACCTTGGAAAGCAGGATGTAGAAAGCAAAGTCTAGTTTTTTCACTCCCAGGACAGAAGCAGCAAGCAGTAGGCCAGCACAACAAAGCAATAGGCAGAGAGGCAGTCCCTCCTACAGCATCCAGCTTTTCTTCCTGGCTGAAGGTCCTCGGTCCAGATGTGTTCTAACTATGTGGTGTCAGAGGTCCAGTACTTATACCCATTTCTGTGTTTGAACTAGGCAAATTTCAAAGAGAAGTCTTTGTAGAGCACAAGACCCTGCCTTTCCCTGTCGTTGCCTCAGACACACTCCAGAGGGTTGGAGAATTCTTTGTGTGAGGACAGGCACAGCCCTTTTTATGTCCAAGTGTCAGCTCTTCCCACCACACTGGCTCAGGAAGACCCATCAGCCTGGTGATGGGCCATCGGGATATGCAAGGCACACCTCAGCTCCCTTTGTGTGACTGTCTAAAGTGAATACACAGCCAGCCCAACTGTTTTCCTGACCCAGACATGTATTCAGCAGACAGACAGAGGCACAGAATGATTAAGCAAGAAAATGTCCACTTTCTAAAAGTGGTATTTTCAAACGTACAATTCAAAAACCAACTTCAACAAAATATGTATTTTTAAACTGTGAGTTCAGAGACCACAAACTCCGTATCTCTATCTGCTCCCAGTAGTAAATTACACTTAAAAGATATTCCAATGCACTCCCCATGATACCCTATGGGATGGATAGGCCTTGCAATAATGAAAACTAGCAGTATTTCACTATCAACGCATTTAAAATACACCAGTAGATGTCCTACCTTTTAAATACACTGCACCCTGCCCTTGCGGCTGCCTTGGGCCTACTGTAGGGGTGACGTACATGTGGTAAAAGAGACGATTTGGGCCTGGCAAGTGGGTGCACTTGCCAGGTCAAGATGGCAGTGCAATACTGTGGTAGTTCTGAGACATGTTTACAGGGCTACTTATGTGGGTGGCACAGTCAGTGCTGCAGGCCCACTAGTAGCATTTGATTTTCATGACCTGATCACACACAGTGCACTTTACTGAGGACTTCCTAGTAAATCAAATATGTCTATCATAGAGAAACCAAACACCAATACATTTTAGACAGAGAGCATATGCACTTTAGAACGTGTTAGCAGTGGTAAAGTGCCCAGAGTTCTAAAGCCAACAAAAACAGGACATAAAATTAGGAGGAAGAAGACAAAAAGTTTGGGGATAGCCCTGGAAAATGGGCTAGATCCAACAGCATCTTTAAGCCCGTGCAGCCTGAAAGTATCTGTGACTGGAAAGGGTCTTTCACAGACTTGTTACAAGGTAGACAGGTGACAGAGAGAGTTAGTAATACAGATGTACAAGAGCACACACACAGTCAGAGAAAAAGAGGAATCCATTGAGGAAGCCTGGAACAAAGTACATGCATTTTAGATCCCTACCTCAGAACAGCTAACATCTAGGATCTGCAAGATATACCAATAGCAAAATTAATGCTAGGAGGCTATGGGATAAAGCACTCAGGAGCTGCTTACAGTAAAGTTGAAACTCAGTTATAATCCAAGCTCACAGTTGTTCTTATAGATAAATTCTGTGGACCTGATTCCTTTCTGATGCTATAGAAGGTAATGTAAAGGAATGATCACTGGACGAGAGACACCACCTATGTTATTATTAGTGACAAAGATCAAATAGGAACATGTAAGATGGAGACTGCAAGGGTGGGGAATTTAGTGCATAGCCATCACAGGCAATTAGCTAGAGAGGATTGATGCTTCACAAGAAAGAATGGAAAATATAGGTAACACATGGCACAGAGCAAGCAAACATATCACACCAAGAAACTGGGAACCATGGCAGTAGTTAAAGGAAGGCAGTACACTGAGAACTGCGAACTAAGGAAGCAAGTAAATTATGTAAAGAGCTGAGAAAGGGTAAGTGTAGGGGTAGTGGATGCTCAAGAAATCATGTAGCACTTTTAGAGTGCTAGATGAGGAAACCGGGAAACACCGCAGACCAGTGATAGTTCTAGAAATAAGGAAAATTGTGCAGGTTCACAAGACGAGGATGAATGGAAGACTGTGATGGTTCTGAAAACAAGGGTACACTGCTAAACAGTGCAAGTTCAGGAAACAAGAATCAGGAATATCTGTAAACAGAGGGTCTGCCAAAATGCATCAATGACCAACGCTGGACTGAAGCCAACAGAGGCTTTTAAAGAATTCACTAATAATCACATGCCTCAGTCAGGGTATCACCTGCCAACCAGAGGTGTGATGATTCCTCCACTCATCCTTAGCCTGAGCAGTTGTGAGAACAAATTTTTGAGAATAGCAGCCCTTGGCAGAAATATTAATAAGCTTCCACAAAAAGAGGCAAGGATCTGGACTGCATTCGTCAATCAATCAACTCAGATTTCTAGAGAGTGGCTAATCATCTGAGAGAGTATCCAGACGCTGGGTTCTTTCTGGGCTCAGTTGAAAAGCCATGTCTTGATTCCCTTCCTGAGCTCCTACAGGGAGGATGCTGTTCGGAGTTTGAGTGGGAGGTTCCTGGCCTTGGCGGTGAGGTAGGAGAAGGACCGTCCTCCACTGTAGCTATGGCAGTTGTCTGTTTTGAGCTTCAGGCAGTTGGTCTTCATCCAGTTAGCGAGGCTCATCATGCAGTGGTGGAAGTTGGTCCTGGTGGTGAAGGGGTCTTCTGAGAATGCATGCCAAGCCCTGAACATTTTCAAAGAAGCTGAAAGTCAGTATTGGGTTATGCCACTAGGGAAATGTAGTCTACTGGATAAAAAGTATTCTGAGTGTTACAAAGCCAAATATGGATCTGAAATGAAAGGCAACTTCAGAATTTTGTGTAAGAGGCTGCAGTCCTGTACATAGGGCAGGGAGTGAATCATGACAGAAAGCAGCTCTCTGACACCTATACTCATCAGAGATTTCTGTGTACCTCGTGGTCATTTAATCACCAAAGTGTACCAGAACCGAATATGATATCTAAATAAAGTAATATCTACTTCAGATTTAGCTGTTTGCCAAATCCTTTGCATGATCTTTGATCACATAATCTTAAAAAGCTTAAGTGTCAATCCGTTGCTATCTTGTTCAGTTCAAGCCGATGTTACAGCACTTATTTATATTGTGTCTGTCCGGAACTAAAAATCTCTGGCAAAGTTTGATTTCAGTCCCAAAATTCAGACTGCGGACATGTTGTCCATTCACAGCTAGAACAGCAGTTTGTTCTTTCTCGGTTTAGGATGATGCGAGCAGAGGATCTTGTTAAGAGCTCCTGATGACATACACTGGAGGCTCAGCTCTGACAGAGACCAGTTGTCTCCTTTGGATCGCCCAATCTATCTGACTAGTAACAAACATTGTATGATGTTAGTATTATTGCTGAGAATCACATCAAATCAAATTCAATTTATTTCGGTTTCAAAAAGTGCTATAAAAGCACATAAAAACAATACAATTACACATTCTTATTAAAAAAACGACAAACAAAGCCACGTGTTACCATAGTCATTGCTTACATGACTAGTTTACACCAAAGTAAGTCTTCCAGTCAACCACATAGGATTGGAACGAAAGTGCTAATTTCTGTCCTTCTTACATAAACATTGGTTACAATGAAAATTCAAGAATAAGATAATGCAGAGAATCCGTTTCTCGTTTTAGGCGTCAGTGCTCATGCATCACTATTGCAGCTCTACTTTGATATGTTGCATTAAAATCATGATTTCTGATTAAATTGCTTCCCTTACCAGTTAAAATGTGTTCAGCGTTTAAAGAGTTCCCCAATGGAGTGAGATAGAGGAAGTGAGGCTATCTACTGGCTAATTTCAAATGCTTACAATACAACTCAAGTCTGAGCTAAGCCTCTGAAATATATTCTGGAATATATGATCCTGAAATTCTGTGCAAAAAATGTGAGGGACGGCGAAATGATGTTTACAGATGAATATCAATAAATCCATTGTCTGACACCGAGCATGAACTACTTTATCCGAATAGCACACTTCATTTGTTTTTCTTGTCTGCATCGCTCCATTTTATTTGTGGAGACATGCCTCCCACCAGAAATACTGTATATTATCAGGAATTACCAAGGTGTGAAGTGATTCTCACCTGGAGGCAATGATAATTTTGAGGCAATTCTCCAATGTCAGTGGGCCGGCCGGGAGCTACTTTAGAGAGGTCTTCCCTCTCCTAATGGTTTTATGACTCCCATTCCTTATCGCGTGCATGATACAATGTAGTTAGACGCCACTATGTGGTTATTAGATTAATGCAATTCCGTGCTCTCACATTTGACACAACAGTGTGAAGGTGACACAGAACTGGACTGTGAGTATGAGCATAGCTCATGAATGCAGGGTTAGTGCACATGCTGACTGGTCTCAGCAGGGTACCTGAGATTAGAAAATTGTGGTTCCATCAGGGCATATATGGAATCATGTCAAACTCTGTCAGGAATCTAATCCATGAATTTCAATTTATACATAGGTCTCCAAGGAGGGTGCAGAGACCTTGACCTTTCTTGAGGACAAGGAAAATGAAGATGACTGTATCAGCTATAAGACTCTGCAGACAAAAAGATGCATGCGTTTAATTACAAACTGTACCATAAGAAAAAACAGGAAGAAGAAGCAGATTAGCGCTATCTGCTGAGGATGCAAGGCTCTCTGTTTACAATGGGCGAGGGTCAGTGAAGTATGGAGAGTAGAGCTGTGCACGGCTAAACAATTTTGAACTTTGGTCAACTCATTCTGTATTGTTCTTGTTTGTAGGCGAATCAGCAATGTGAACTGAATTAAGTAAGCACGTTGTATTTGTTCTATTGTTCCACATGACCATGGTCCCATAGACTTGATTTGGTTTAAAAGTCGATAAGGGCATTCAGCATTTAGTGTTACTGAAAACTTGATTCGCTTCACTCACGGTTCTCCCCGAAAGCTGTGTCTTTTCAGATTAGTTTATGTCTAGTGTGAGTAGATCGCTTCTTGCCATTGCGACACCACTTTTCCTGCCTTGAGCTTTCTTTTTACCAAACATTGTTATAAATCCAATTTACTAATCCATCGATTTAATAGGGTATCAGATCTGCGACCATGCAAATAACAACACACCTGCACATCTTAGTCGCTCTATGGTAGTCTATTCTATGTGTTTGTCTACTGTAGTGCTTCTGGATTTTTGGCCTACTTCTTGTTCCTTACTTTCTCAGTCTGTCCCTTGCAGTTTCTGGATATAATGTCAATTTTTCACAAGCACAGGCCAACTCTGATCATTCTCATGATTCTTCCTGACTGAACCTTATTACCTACCTCATACTTGGACTCCCAGTCTTTGCAGTGTGGGTGATGGATGACGCAGGATATGACTATCACTGCAGGCATATCGATGGCCAAAAAGCTGATTCAGCCTTTCATTCTTCTCAGATTGTTAAACTGAGCTTGGTTGTAACACTGGTTATGTAAAGCATTTCGCTGGCCACTGGGTAAATAGTGAATTTTCTGTGCCATTTACTTGGCTGCTGGCTAAATTGTACAAGATATTCACTATTTGACTGCTGCCCTTGAAAAGAGGAGATAAACGTTTGCTAGTTACACAGCCTCCGGTTAATAATAGAGATTCTGCATTGTATGGCTAGCGGCCCTGTTAATAGCAGAAATCCTTCACTATTGACCCAGCCGTTGGTTACAAAGTAGAAAGCCTGCAATGTCGGTCAACAGCCGTGCAAATAACAAGGAAACTTCACTAGTTACCTGGACCATCGGCTAATTAGCAGAGTTTATGTACTATTCGTACAGCAGTCAAGCAAACAACAAAGAAACTACACTCATTACCTCCTTATTTACGGTTTGACCAGCAACTATTCAAATATCAAATACACTTAAATATTTTTGTGGCTACTGGGTAAATAGCAGATGTTATATGTTATGTGACCACTTGCCTGGCAAATAGCAAAAAAGAAATCAAAATCTATCCAGTTGCTGGCTAAATAGCAGAAAAGATGTATTGTTTAGGTGGTGGCCTTTCAAAAAAAAAAAAGAAACATCATTATTCACCTGGTAGCTTGCTAAATAGCAGACAGTATGCACAACGAGGCCAGTAGCAAAACAAATAGCAGAGGAACTTCACTGTTTAGCAGGCCGTTGTTTAAACAGGTTACATTTTGTGTTATTATGCCTTATGCAGATTTCAACAGGTACTTACCACCCCGAAGAACGTCAAAGAAGGAGTGAATAAAATTAACATCCATCTCCATATGAAAGTTAGGGTCCTGATGTATTATTATTTCATTCGCGCAATGTGGTCATAAAGTGCACACATACTTTATATGAATGGAATAGTGTTTTACAAATTGACCTATGAGATATTCGTACGGGTCACAAAATACTTAATCGCAGGGTGTCCAGAATTACCTGCCTAATTAACATTCACTAGATAGGAGCCAATTTACAACTTTAAGTGATTGACTATAATCAGAAGGATGGTGGCCTGCAACGGAATGCACAACACCATCCCTATGACTTAATTCCAAAATGGAAAATGAGTTATTTTAAGACAGCCCATACAGCCCATGTTCCTTAAAGGGAGCAATGCTGCTATAAAAAAATCCAGTTTGGAAAACTTTGTCTCCTCAGGTTGCCAGCATGATTCCCAAAGGGAAAAGGCTCCTAAGGGGATCTCTTACCCCCTGCAAATTAGTTGCCTCTTCAGCTCGGGCTTATTATCTCACTAATGGTTTATGACAGCAATTGCATTCATACAATGTTGGGCTTGACCTTTTCTGCAAAGTCATCCCCAGACTTTTTGCCTTCACTCCTCCTATTCTTTGCTGAATTGGTTTTTGTTGGCCTTCGGATTCTGTGCACTTTACCATTGCTAACCTGTGCGAAGGTGCTTATGCTTTCTACTTTAAACCTGGTAGAATTGACCCATACTCACTTGCCATTTTTAATTTACTTGTAAGATCATAGTAAAGTGGCACTATCTATGCCAAGGCCTGTAAACTAAATGCTCCTAGTGAGCCTGCAGCATTGATTGTGCCAGCCACTTGAGTAGTACTTTAAAAATGTCTCAGATGTGCCATTGCAGCCTGTGTGGGCAGTTTTAAGTTGCCATTTCGACCCAAACTTTCCATTTTGAATACATAATAGTCACCCCTAAGGTAGGCCCTGGACAGCCTAGGGACAGGGTACATTGTACTTAAAAAGGGGACATGTCCTTCATAGTTTTAATGTCATGGTAGTGAAAAACTCTTACATTCGTTTTTCAATACTGCATGGCCTACCCCTCCTGTAGGATAACTTTGGAGTTGCCTTATTACATTTAATAAGCTGTAATTTCCAAATGGGAGCAGGTAACCAGTTTGTGTGTGGTGTTACTGGAATTGTAATGAAAATCCCTAACTTATGGTGAAGTTGGATTTTAAATTACAACTTTGAAAATGCCGCTTTTAGAATGTTGGCATTTTCCTGCCTTAGCTATTTAGTGTCTGTAGCCTGTGTCTGGGTCACATGACTGGGTGAAGTTAGCGGTTGGAGTTTGTGTATTCTTCCTAGACAGTCACACACAGTAGAGAGCTTAGGTGTGCCTGGGTGGGCCATCACTGGCAGGATGGAAGGGAGGAGTTGGGTACAAACATACTTACACCTGAATAGGCTATATCTGGCTTCCACAGAAAGGGCTGCATATCCCCCTGTAGTTGGTCTAGACCCAGGACAGAAAAAGCAGGGTGCCTGGGGAGGTTTCAAAGGGAAATCTCTGGAAGCTTCTCCCACCTTCCAGAGGAAGGGCACCAGGGATAAATAGTTGACCTCCAACACCACCTCCTCAGTACACTTCTGGATCTGTGGATACTCTGCCAGGAAGAAGGACTGCTGTGCTGCTGAAAGGACCGTCACTCTACTGGACTGTTGCTCTGATGGATTGCTATACTGCGTTGCTGACCTTCTGTCTGCTGCTCTCTTGCTTGGGTGAGAAGGACTGGACCTGCAAGTCTGAACCCAGAACCCCAGGGTGACTCCAAAGGCTAGTTGGCTGGTCTCCTGATCGTGATGTGAAGCCCCCAAAGCCTCGCTGCACAGCTCCAGCCTCATAAGAATCAGTGATGAGAGACTTAAAGCTTTGCTGCACAGCTGCCAGCTCTTCGGATCCAATGCAAAGCAACACAAAGCCCAGCCAAGCTACAACACACAGCTCCCTTGAACAGACACAAAGCACCGCCAAGCCTCATCGCACAACTTCATTGGAACTCACCCTGGGTCACGCAAAAACTCACAAGGCGACACCGCACAGACCTTGCACCGGGATTTAAAGTACTGAGTTCAGCGGACCTAAGTTAGTCCCTGTAGCTGGCCCATGCTCCATTATGGGAAGCCTGAACCTTGACTTTGTCTAGGTCTGGCGTGACCAGTATCCACAGTTGGCACTTTTTTCTTTTTGGCCCTATTTTCTGTAACATCTTTCAACTGGCGAATCTCCAGTTCTACTGATGGGACTTTTGCCATTTTGATCTTGTTTTATTTATCAAAAATAACTTTGATTGACTGATTGATTGATGAATCTTTATTTCAAGTAGAAAAACATCATCATAAAAGAATAAAACCAACATAAAATGACATAAACATAGTTCATATAAACACATAAAAGATCCCAACAATAATTAAAGAATTCATAACGTAATTCAAAGATAATGCATTTTTTAAAAAGAACAGACTGCAAGTGCCACTGCCTGGTGGCCCAACAATTGCAGATAAAGAAAGGTTGGTCTGTACTGATAAAAACCCTTTGCCTTAAGAATAAGCAACAGATAGCTATTTCGGGGGAGATAATACAACACGCAAAAAGGACCAAGGTCTAGGGAACGATAATCACAAGTACATACTTTAATGGAAGATGGTGCATACTGCCCAGGCGGAAAACAGAGACTTATATGGATAGAGCCCAATCGAAAACTTGTAAGGAGCTATCTTTCCAAGGACTGTCTAACCCAGGTGAGATAAGGTTTGGTGTCACACACAGTTTTCAAAAGCAGGAGTGGTGGCAGGTTGGCCTACCTAAAATCAGTTTTTCTCTCCTCTCCCTAGCGTAAGAAAAATAAAGATCCTTAATTCTTTTACCTTTCCTTTTGCTGAGCGAACGTGGGGTGCAAAACAACTCAGGCAGGCCCAAAGTCTCAGCCACGCTCCTCACAAGCCTAAGCCATGGAATTTTAAAGCCATTGTCGCAACCCAGGCAGTCTTCAATCACATCCCAGTTGAATTAGGTAAACTCACCACACCACACACAGCAACCCACAAAAGCAGCCCATGGCATAATCTTCGACATAATCCAAGCCCAATCCTCCATGCACAAAATGGGCAGGGGCTGTAGGACCCAAACCTAGCAGCCTCCTGCAAAAATGATTTTCCTCCTGCTGAATTCCCACACAATCCCTATTCCCCCATATTGCGGCCCCATAGAACAGTACAGGTCGACACTTCATTTTAAAAACTCATAGTAGTGGCTCGATGGATTTTCTGCCCACCATAGAAACAAATCTAACAAGAGAGCCACAGCCTTGGTTGAACCTTGAACATCAATTCTCAAGGCAATGAGCCCTAGTATTAAGATAGTCAATAGTTACTCCTAAATAAGGGAAGGCAGCCACCCTCGCTATGAACTTTCCCTTGATGGTAATAGGCCTTGGCTTGACAGAGCTCTTCCCACATACCTTATAGTGGGTTTTCATTGTAAAAGTTCACAACAAAAAAGTGAAATTTCTCTGAGACTACAACTCACATAATCTGGATCCCATGGTGCCTTACCAGAACAGAAGTTACTCTAAATAGCTTGTTGAAATGAAACAAGGTAGCAAGACCTCTTCGAGCCCGTGAGCCATAAGAAGCAAGAGCTGGCACCCCAAAGTCTTCATAACCATCAAGGATAAAGTGCTACTGAGCCCCGGTCTCCTGCAGCAAAACTACATCAAACTGAGTAAGAAAACATACACAACCTGTGTCTTATTACTTGACCTTAATACCCGCTACATTCCAACTAATAAATCTTGTAGCATTCACCTCTAAGCAGGCCACATCCCGAGATGTACCAACAGGCAGGAAGTTGCAGGAAGCTGCAGCTGCTCGTAGTCAGTCGTTATCGTCCAGGACCGACATGGGAGCAAACCTATTAAATGTGGAAAGTGTTTGTTGGGCCCTTCCCCATGGCTCCTGCACTGGCAATGTTCCGTGGCTGGCCTGTAAATACCTAAAGAAGAATCCTGAATGCCTTAAGACTATGCTAGAACCCAGAGAATGACACAAGGTCGAGCTAGCCACCAGGCGGTTAGCCAGACTGGGTGTTTACAATTAATGACTACACAGTCCCCATAAAAGGACTTAACGCCTGAGCCCACCCACTCCACCCTTCTCACATACACAATATCATTATATCCGTTGGCATTAAAATCAGAGTTGGTAAACAGCAAATGGGAAACTTTATTTTTTAGGGTTCCGATAGACTCCTTGGGACAGGAGGAAATTTGTGGGACCCTCCGTCATGAGAGTGACAAAAGGACTGCATTCTGGCAGTAAATTGAGTTGCAGCAGCCTGTTATCCCTGCTAAAGGCACCCCTGAGCTATTTGCCCCCACTGGGCCGCCAAAATGCCATTGGTGAGCAAGATGAGACCCCTGCTGCAAGTTCCCATTTCTTGTACGAAGGCCCGCATATCCATCCGAGCCCACTAACTGGGAGGGCTGTTCCAAGGGACTTTGAGTGGTGTTGATCAAGAAGTATCTGAATGACCTACAGAAGCAACGGTCTGGTTGATCCAAGAGGACCTCCCTGCTCCACTGCTCCCGCAGAGATGGCAGTAGCACTGAGGGATGATTTTCCTCCAAAGGGGCTAAACTCTGAGCGAACACAGCTTTATATTTGCCCATTATAAGGTCCCAGTCAAAGTCCGGCATCTCCTGCACTGGCACAAAAACATGTTGAGTAATGGGGGGCTAGTGCACTTGACAAGCACAAGAACAATTAGCAGGCCTTACATCAGGGACACTCAGGTTGGTGCTTTCTCTTGGTAGTTGGAGCACGAAGGGGGCTAATAGGTGTTTCCTGTGCCGTGCTCGCACACCCCCAGAAGGCTCCAGGTGGCCTGATGTGGTACTGCAGTTGTGGGCTCAGTTACTGCCTGCAGGTGCACATACGCATTTTGCCTGGCTAAGGAGGAATGAGGAGACCTTATGTCAATGTCCTACTTCCAGGGATAAGCGCCGCTCATCCAGATCAATTTCTTTAGTAATCACCCCTACGGCCCAGGCAAGGAATGAATCAAGGCTAGTGCCCTGGCTCAATTTACTAGCCATGTTCTTTTCCCCTTGTAGTTTGTGCCTGCTCATAGTAAGCGATCAGGTGATCTTTAAAACATCAAGGGCTATTCAACTGTCAGGATAGCACAAATAGACTCACCCTGGATATGCCATGGGGCTGGGTGCCCATAGAGGGGAATAACCCCAAGAGTATGAAGTGAGGGGCCCGGCCTGGCCTCCTATGGCCAATGAGGAGTTAAGATGGGCCCAGTCTTGGCCTGGTCATGGCCCGGGCACGGCCCAGGCATGTCCCGCACACTTAGAGCCCACGGTGTGCTTTTGTAGCGCTGGTGCTGGTTGTGTCAGGCTCCTCCCCGGGGTCCGAAGGTGGTGCCTCCTGGTGCCTGACTGCTCTGTGCCAAGAAACCAAAGTGTTGAGAATAGGTTAATTTAGGTTTGGCTTGTGACTCACCCTAACAAGGATTACGGTTGATGCCTGACCATGGTTCACACCCCATTCAACCAACAACCGAATCTCTCACATAAACTACCAATAAAATCCTTTCCAAATTGGAACTCCTTACATGACCCCTCCTATTTACAATTCAGAGGCAATCACTAAAGTCCTTTTATGAGTTGAACGAACTTTCTAACTCGGAAAAGGGGGTTGTAAATAATGATAAGCACTTTTGTGGGTACAAACACTGATTTTGCAACATGAGGCCTTTAGTGTTAAAACTGGCTTAGATACAAACATTAACTTATAGGAAGGCTTGGGAAAAATTTGAATTACACCACAGCAATCAAAGTAATTTCAATAAATCTGCATTACTGAAAATGTCACGATTACGCCCGCTTACGTAATTAAGAATAATTTGGGGCACAAATTCTACCACATGAGTACTGGAACAATGAACTAAACCAGAGCAAGTTGATGCTGGCTGCTGCAGTTCCTGTTCTGTTGCATTTAGTGCTATTTTACTAGGGCAGAGTGTATCCTCGGTCCATTTTAAATGAGAGGGTGCATTTTGTGCTAAGAAAATACCTCTAAATACTGGGTTACGCTTCTAGAGTATTTCTGCAACATTTTGCTGTGATTCCATGTAATTATGCTCCCGCAAATTACCAAGTTATACCCACCCTTACTTATAAGTCTAAAGATCTCAACTGTTTGAAAGTCTTTAAGTTATTTTGACAGACATAGCAAACAGTATCACTTGATTGCACCATGGGTCAAGACACAGAGACTTGGAAGACAGTGTATGGATTTATTCTGGGCTCCACACATGCTTCTTCTTCTTTACAGTTACCTGCAGTGGTGGCTAATGATAAAGATGATTAGAACATTTGCAATGCTAGTTGAAGTTGTTTACTCTTCTACAGCCATGTGCCTACTCTTACTGACAAAGCAATAGGATTTTACCAGGGCCGGATATAGTAGTACAAAAGACTCCATGTTATCAGAACACCTCTTTTTCTGCCGTAAATCAATACATTGTAGATTTATTAATCCTAGTTCATTTTCAATTAAACAAATCAGAATAAAACACCTGAATGCAATCATTTGTAAAATCAAAGGCCATTAATGGAAATCATCACAAGCCTTTCAATGGTGCAAGCTGTTGACACGTAGGTTACCACATTTGTGAAACTGAAATGGAAGGGGACAACTCAGTTAACAAATAGTGAGTGAAATGTAGGTACAGGATAGAGGTAGACGTGTGTAAGTTAATGTTATGTTAAAACTGAAAATGTACTTACCTGTGTCTCACTGGAAATATTGCTGTATGACTGACTCCCTGTTGTCGTTTACTTCTTCATCAGCTTCATCCTCATCGTTGTCCACAGGCTCCACAGGCTCCACCGCTGCTACAACACCGTCATCTGGATCATCCTCCTGCAGAAAAGGCACCTGGCGTCGCAATGCCAAATTATGGAGCATGGAGCAGGCGATGATGATGTTGCACACCTTCTTCGGTGAGTAGAATAGGGACCCACCTGTCATATGGAGGCACCTGAACCTGGCCTTCAGGAGGCCGAAGGTGTGTTCGATCACCCTCCTAGTCCGCCCATGGGCCTCATTGTACCGTTCCTCTGCCCTGGTCCTGGGATTCCTCACTGGGGTCAATAGCCAGGACAGGTTGGGGTAACCAGAGTCCCCCAATAGCCATACACGGTGCCTCTGGAGTTGACCCATCATATCAGGGATGCTGCTATTCCGCAGGATGTAGGCGTCATGCACTGAGCCAGGGAACATAGCATTTACCTGCGAGATGTACTGGTCTGCCAAACAGACCATCTGGACATTCATGGAATGATAACTCTTCCTGTTCCTGTACACCTGTTCACTCCTGCGGGGGGGACCAGAGCTACATGGGTCCCATCAATGGCACCTATGACGTTTGGGATATGTCCAAGGGCATAGAAGTCACCTTTCACTGTAGGCAAATCCTCCACCTCAGGGAAAATGATGTATCTCCTTACGTGTTTCAGCAGGGCAGACAACACTCTGGACAACACGTTGGAAAACATAGGCTGGGACATCCCTGATGCCATGGCCACAGTAGTCTGAAATGACCCACTTGCAAGGAAATGGAGCACTGACAGCACCTGAACATCAGGGGGGATTCCAGTCGGATGGCGGATTGGTGACATCAGGTCTGGCTCCAACTGTGTACATAGTTCCTGGATTGTGGCACGGTCGAACCGGTAGGTCACGATCAAATGTCTCTCTTCCATTGTCAACAGGTCCACCAGCGGTCGGTACACCGGCGGATTCCGCCATCTTCCAATATGTCCCAACTGACGGTGCCTAAGAAGGACAACAGCGAAGAAACTGTCACCATTCCTCCAGGTATGTACCCACAGTCACACACAAGACTACAACAGACAATTAACCCATCCAGGAAATGTTTTGAGTGTAGGCCTCGGTATGTGTGACGCAGTAGTAAATGAAGCCATGTGGGCCCCTGAAATGGCGGCTGCCTGACCTCTAAACTGGGACAATGGAATTGTGGGGTAACTGCGCTGGCGTTGGACACCGTTGTGGTAGGCGGTCGTAGAGCGCGGCGCAATGCTGCATTGGTTAACATTGGACCCTATGGGTCCCAGGAGCCAATGAACAGGTGCGCTGGCGGTGATGATGCGCCCCGCCGCGGATGTCACCGCCGCGGACGTCACCACCATTTTCTATCTCTTCAATCACTAGATACCTGACCTTCGACAGGAGAGGACCTACACTGCTAGTGCTGCTGTGACCTCGGTCTGGAAGCGACGATGGCTGCTGCGTCTGGGGAAAGGGCCCCTGCCTTCACTGCACAGGAGTTGGAGAAACTTGTGGATGGGGTCCTTCCCCAGTACATGCTACTCTACGGTCCTCCAGACCAACAGGTTAGTACACAGGGAGCACGTTGGATGGGCTAGGCCTGGGTGGACAGGGCTGGGTGAGAGACGGAAGGGGGCAGAGTTCTTACAACAGAAATGCATGGGGATGAATGGGCCACATGGACAGAGTTGGGAGGGGGCCACTCACATTGACGGTGCAGTAGGTAATGACTGTTCCTCTTTCCTTGTGCATGTCATGTAGGTCAGCGCCCACCAGAAGAGGGACATTTGGCATGCCATCGCCAAGGAAGTCCGGACCCTGGGGGTCCACCGGAGACGTGGCACCCACTGCCGGAAGAGATGGGAGGACATTCGCTGCTGCAGCAAGAAGACGGCGGAGGCTCAGCTGGGGATGGCCTCTCAACGTGGGAGGGGTGCCCGTCGCACCATGACCCCTCTGATGTTCCGGATCCTGGCGGTGGCCTACCTGGAGTTGGATGGGCGCTTAAGGACATCACAGCAGACACAAGGGGGTGAGTACAACCTCATTCTGTGGACTTTGCGTGCAGTGGAGGTGTCTGGGTGGGGGAGGTGGGCTGTGGGTGTCCCTAGGCCAGGGCGAGTTAGGTAGGCAAGGCCCCTCCGTAATGTAGGCCATGTGGGACTCTACCCCAGCTCAGAACAGAGGCAAGTTGATGTATAGTTGCCCCTTTGCCATCCATGTGTGCAGATTTCTGCCATTGCCATGTAGGCCATATCCCAGAAATTGCATGTGCAGAGGGCAGGAGCACGGCGTAATGCATGGGGCTGCTGCGTCTGTCTTGTCCGCAAACGGTAGCGGTATGCCATGCACTAAAACTCTCTTTCTTCTGTCTCCCCCCTTTTTCCTGCTCTCCCTGTCCTTTTGTACATCAGCATCATCAGGCGGAGGAACAGTGGCACCGGAGCACGAGGGAGCTGCATCCCACATGGCCATGGAGGGCCACACCACAGACTCTGAATGCACCAGTGGGACGGAGGGCGAGGGGAGCTTCACGTCAGCCACAGGATCACCAACCAGCGACACGGGCTCGTCCGCCGATGTGAGCTCCCCTGTGGTGGCGGCACCATCTGTGCACCCCACTTCTACAGATACAGCCGCCACCTCCCCTACCAGCACCGCCCTCCCAGCAGCCCCTCAGCGTTCGCCCCGTGCCCGCTCACCCAGGAGGGTGGGCATCACCTTCGCCCCAGGCACCTCAGGCCCTCCTCAGTGAGGAGGCCATTGACCTCCTTAGGTCACTCACTGTTGGGCAGTCTACCATTGTGAATGCCATCCAGGGTGTAGAACGAGAGTTGAAACACGGTAATGCATTCCTGGAAGGCATTCATTCTGGTCAGGCTGTCCTTCTGCGAACCCTGCAATCTCTGGCCTCAGCACTGATGGCAGCCATTGTCCCTGTGTCCAGCCTCCCCCCTCCAACTTCCTCCACCCAGACCCAATCCCCTGTACCCCAGCCCATCCCAAGCACACCTACAGACCAGCATGCACACAAGTCAACACCCAAAAGTAGCTCAAGCAAACATAGGCACCACACACACCACAGGCACTCACACAAGCATCACACCCATACAGACACAGCAACATCCACTGTCTCCACTGTGTCCCCCTCCTCCTCTTCTCCCTCCTCCCTCCCAATGTCGTCTACACACACACCTGCATGCACCACATCTACAGGCACTAGGACTCGCACCAGGACACCCAGCACCACAAGCCGCGCACCTGCACTCACCACCTCCACTGCCATTTACACGTCCCCTGTTTCCTCTCCCAGTGTGTCTGTGACGCCCCCTCCCAAAGTACCCAAACGCCGGCAATCACTCACCCAACATCCATCCATCTCACGACAGCATCCAGTACCTGCACCTGCACCCAAAACACCTTAAGTGACACCTCCTACAACCACCTCCTCTACCTCCACTCCCAGACCCCCTCCAGCTACCCATCCCAGTGTCCGTCAGAAACTGTCCCTATGTCAAATTGACCTGTTTGCCCCCACCCCCCCTCCAGTACATCAGTCCTGTCGTAGCGCCTCAGCCAAAAAGCCTCGAGTGCCAGTGGTGCGTGTTCCAGGTTTTTGGAGTGCACCGTCCACCAGGGCAGGCAGTAGGACCCGGAGCCAAGGCACTGGCAGCCCACCCCCTGTAAAGGATCTGAAATTGGAGAGTGGACGACGGGACCGTGTCAAGACTCCTGGTGGGACAACAACTGAAATGGGATCGAAGGCGATTGGTGAGTCAGCTGTAACTCCAAAGAAGGTGGGGAAGGTCCCGAGGAAGTCTGCCCAGCCTGTTGTGAGTGTCACGGCGGAGAAGTGCGCCATCATTTCCGGCAGTCGAGACACAACCGCCAGCACCATCGTTACTGGTCAGGAGACCACCGCCGGAGTCACAGCCCAGGAGGGCCCAAGTCTCGTTACTGGTCAGGAGACCACCGCCGAAGTCACAGCCCAGGAGGGCCTAAGTCTCATTACTGGTCAGGAGACCACCGCCGGAGTCACAGCCCAGGAGGGCCGAAGTCTTGTTACTGGTCAGGAGACCACTGCCGGAGTCACAGCCCAGGAGGGCCGAAGTTTTGTTACTGGTCAGGAGACCACCGCCGGAGTCACAGCCCAGGAGGGCCGAAGTATCGTTACTGGTCAGGAGACCACCGCCGGAGTCACAGCCCAGGAGGGCCGAAGTATCGTTACTGGTCAGGAGACCACAGCCAGAGTCACAGCCCAGGAGGGCCCAAGTATTGTTACTGGCCAGGAGGGCCGAAGTATCGTTACTGGTCAGGAGACCACAGCCAGAGTCACAGCCCAGGAGGGCCCAAGTATTGTTACTGGTCAGGAGACCACCGCCGGAGTCACAGCCCAGGAGGGACCAGGATCCCACAGCCCCGCTGGGCAATGATGGAACGTCAAGCCACACACCAGTGTCCAGTGTGGAGATCGTCATGCCACACACCAATGTCCAGTGTGGAGATCGTCATGCCACACACCAATGTCAGTATCCGAACCGCCATGTCAGAGCACCGCTGAACAGTCCATAGACCGCCATGGTGAAGACCGCTGAACAGGGCAAATACCGCCATGGCTAAGCACCGCTGAACAGGGCAAAGACTGCCATGGCTAAGCACCGCTGAACAGAGCAAAGACCGCCATGGTGAAGACCGCTGAACAGGGCAAAGACCGCCATGTCAAAGCACCGCTGAACAGGGCAAAGACCGCCATGGTGAAGACCGCTGAACAGGGCAAAGACTGCCATGGTGAAGACCGCTGAACAAGGCAAACACTGTGTGGGTATGAATAGGCCGCCACATCAGGCATCCTTATCCCATGTGCAGCTGGGACAGTGACAGGACATGAACTTTCACGGGGAGACTCATCCTGTCTGGGCACCAGTCCCACCCAGTACCAGTAGAGAACTGCAGATATTTGCGAAAATGTGGCTTTGCATTCCCCAGGATGGTCTAGTGGGCAACCCACCCACTGTAAAGACTTGTGAGACTGTGGCTTTGCACTCCCCAGGATGTAACAGTGGGCAACCCACCCACTGTAGAGACTTTTGAGACTGTGGCTTTGCACTCCCCAGGATGTAACAGTGGGCAACCCACCCACTGTAGAGACTTGTGAGACTGTGGCTTTGCACTTCCCGGGATGTAACAGTGGGCAACCCACCCACTGTAAAGACTTGTGAGACTGTGGCTTTGCACTCCCCAGGATGTAACAGTGGGCAACCCACCCACTGTAGAGACTTGTGAGACTGTGGCTTTGCACTCCCCAGGATGTAACAGTGGACAAACCACCCACTGTAAAGACTTGTGAGACTGTGGCTTTGCACTCCCCAGGATGACACAGTGGGCAAGCCACCCACTTGTGAGACTTGAGAGACTGTGGCTTTGCACTCCCCAGGATGGCACAGTGGGCAACCCACCCACTTGTGAGACTTGAGAGACTGTGGCTTTGCACTCCCCAGGATACATCAATGGGCATGGAGCCCCGTCGTGGATCTGGCTTCGCATTCATGCTGAGGTGCCCCCCCTTCCCTTCCCCCTGAGGTGCCTGTAGTTTTTCTATCTGATGCCTCGGCAGTGTTCTCTCGGATTTTGGTCAGGTATCTATTGTGGGCCTCGCCCATGCATTTTTGGACTGTTGGTGCACGTACATTGTTGTGTACATATCTGCACTACTTCTTGTATTGTATATATAATTATGACAGATTTCGAGATATATATCAGTATTTTTTTGTATGACATGTATATTGGCACATTACAATGTTTGACCGAAATTTGCTTTGTCTTTGCCTTCTTCCGGGGGTATTGTGGGTTGTTCATGTGATATTTTTGACTGCATTGGTGTGTATGTTGTGATATGTGAGGGTGGGGGTGTTTGGTCGGTGTTCCCCTAACTTTTGCCTCTCCCTCCCCTGTGTCGTAGATGCAGTACTCACCGGTATCTTCTGTGCCTACGTCGCTGTTGGTCGTAGAGGAGCAGAAAGACAAAGGCAGGTAGGATTTGGAGTTCCGGCTCCATGGAGTCGTCGTTCCTCGTGGAGTGTGTTAAGGTGAGCGTTTTCCCATAGCAAAAGCTGTTTCCGCCGTGTTTTTATCCACGGAGAATCCGCCCCAGAAAAGGTGGCAAATTGGCCTGTCATAATAGTGTGGGCGGTACATTGTCTCCCGCCTGTCTGTTGGCGGTGACCGCCGCGCTGTTTGTCTGTACCGCCGTGGCGGGCGATGTGTTAAAGTGGCTGTCTTTGTTGGCGGTTTCCGCCAGGGTCGTAATTCCCTTTTTTTGTCCGCCGGCCTGTTTGCGGTATTTCCGCAGCTTTAACACCGTCCACCAGGGTTGTAACGACCACCTATGTGTCCACACATCTAGATGTCTGAACCCCGTTCAAAGGGCTATTGGGCAAGCAGGGATTACTGTGCCCAACAGAAGTGGATGAGGGCTTGTACTCCTGATTTCCCGGGGCTCATCGTACTATGGATCCTGCTCAACTGAGTCAAGCACCCCCTTCTGCATCTGACTGTCAGATGGATAGCTTAGGACAAGCAGTCAAGCCTCCCTTAGAGGGAAGAGTAGGTACAGATCAGTAAGCAGGCCTCATAACTCAACGTGCAAGCTGCACATACAAAAATATCTATGTCCAGTCAGATTATTAATTTCGCCATAGTTAGAAGGATTTGAAATCAAATTCAACACATGCAAAGATAATCAACATTCAAAATCAATAACACAAATCCCTATTGGGGTAGGGCACTTGTAGTGGTCAGGCCATTCCCTGTCTTCCCAAAACCAATAGTAACAGATTTGCTGTTATTCATCATTCAGTTGTGACAGCATTCATACCAGTTCAGATGTTTTTTTGTAAGGTGTAGTATTCAATGGGGTTATGGAAGCAAAGGCAGTATGTTCTCTGGGGCCCCATAGGCACAGCTCCCAGCTGTACAAAATCAGTCAGTGGTGCAGCACAGTCAGGCTGAACTCAGTCAAACATGGCAGCACCTGACATGCAGCCTCTCTCTCTCTCTTGAGAGAGAGAGGGAGAAGTTTACAAATGGCCCTGACAAATGATGCTGCTCCAGCTCTGGCTAACAGACAGTAAGCCAGTGTTTCCTTCCTGGTGAATGGTGAGTGGTCTCCTTGCTGTGATCAGACGGTAAGCCAGTGTTTCCTTCCTGGTGAATGGTGAGTGGTCTCCTTGCTGTGATCAGACGGTAAGCCAGTGTTTCCTTCCTGGTGAATGGTGGGTGGTCTTCTTGCAGTGTTTCCCTCCTGGTGAATGGTGGCTGGTCTCCTTTGGTGCAGTCTAAGGTGTGCAGGCTGATCTCATCTTGCTTGCAGCAGCAGTTACTAGGTCATAGCTTCATGGCTGACAACCTGGACCTCCGCCATCGGCGTCTTGGGCGGGTCCTCCTGGGATACAGGGTTGCTGAAACCAATCAGCTCAGAGGCAGAGGCCTTATCAGTGGGGCACAGATCCTCACACCTTGCTCTGGAGTCCCTCAGTTCCAGACTCCCCTCTGGAACTTACTTCCTGAAATGCTATACTCCCTCACGGGCACAATGGTGTTGGCAAACAGGCAGGCACTGGTGCTCTAGGTTCCAGGGCAGGTGGTCTTGGTTCCCATAGAGGATGTCCCCTCAACAACCAGGGAGATTAGTAGGCTGGGTACCTGGTCCTGGTCAAAGGCAGAAATCTTGCAGAGCTTCCCCTTCTCACACAGCAGGCCTGGCTGCTCAGCATGTGACTTAGGGGGTCATTCTGACTCCCGCCGGGCGCGGTCACCGCGCGCCCGGCGGGAGCCGCCAAAATACCGTACCGCGGTCGGAAGACCGCGGTGGGTATTTTGAGGTTTCCCCTGGGCTGGCGGGCGGCCTCCAAAAGGCCGCCCGCCAGCCCAGGGGAAACCGTCCTTCCCACGATGAAGCCGGCTCGTAATCGAGCCGGCGGAGTGGGAATGTGCGACGGGTGCTGTTGCACCCGTCGCGTATTTCACTGTCTGCCAAGCAGACAGTGAAATACTCGTAGGGGCCCTCTTACGGGGGCCCCTGCAGTGCCCATGCCAGTGGCATGGGCACTGCAGGGGCCCCCAGGGGCCCCACGACCCCCCCTACCGCCATCCGGTTCCTGGCGGGCGGACCGCCGGGAACTGGATGGCGGTAGGGGGGGTCGGAATCCCCTTGGCGGCGCAGCGAGCTGCGCCGCCTTGGAGGATTCAAAGGGGCGGCGGTACACTGGCGGGAGACCGCCAGTGTTGCCGGTCTGACCGCGGCTTTACCGCCGCGGTCAGAATGCCCTGCGGGGCACCACCGGTCTGTCGGCGGTGCTCCCGCCGACCCTGGCCCCGGCGGTCTAAGACCGCCGGGGTCAGAATGACCCCCTTAGTCTGGAGTCTCAGGCTCCCCTACTTATAGTTTACTTCTACACACAAAATTTTATTTTGTGTCTGAGTATTTGAATTTTTATTTTGGGGTTCTGCTTATTTGAAATTGATATTTCTCCCCTTTCTTTTTCCTCAAGGATGTCTGTCACAACAGACAGGACTCCAAAACTGAATAATCCCAAAACAAGATTAATATGAGTGACCAGGGTTCAGACCTGGATGTCAGTGACAGTGATATGTGCACTCAGCTCCACTCTTTTTGATTCCCTTATCAGCCCAATCTCTCTCTTCCTGAGATGTGTCCAGCCCCCTTTCTTGTATCTATCACTGAATCAACAAACACTAAGGAATGCACAGGGAGAGCCTCGTGCTCCCATCCTCCACTCTATGTGCCACCCATTATACAGGTTTTCAGAAATATTGAACTCTGTCTGGGAAGATTCCTCTACTCCTCATGTTTTCGCCAGGCCTGGGCTTACACAAAATGGAACCCAAGGTCCTCCATGTTATATGGGAGTGCAGGCAGTTCTGCAGTTGGTGTACACTCACAGCCCATTCAGTGCCCAGTACTCTAACCCACATGTATTATGCTACCACCAACATACTAACATGCAGCACACACAGTCAGTCTGTTCACACTGTTCAGTACTACAGTCCCTCTGTACTGTATCAGAGTGTGGCACTTTGAGCACACATTACCATCACACACACATTTACCATGTGCACACTGTACAACACTTCACCCTCTCGGTCTGATAACCTGGACCTCCGCCATCAGCGTCTTGGGCGGGCCCTCCTGGGATACAGGGTTGCTGAAACCATTCAGCTCAGAGGCAGAGGCCTTATCAGTGGGGCACAGATCCTCACATCTTGCTCTGGAGTCCCCAATGCACAGACATATGCATTCAACACATGCTTTTACTATGCATGCACTTCCACATCAACCTGATGTTGGGAAGAAGTGAGTTTAACACACAGCAGCTGAACGTTAGAAAAGGTGAGTGAGCCTCTAGACCTCACTCCGGTGACCCAGGGTAGAATGGTCATGTTCACTACTGCTGATCACTACATGGTACACCACCACACTTGTGCTGTTTTACTTCTGATGAAGGCAGTAGCCTTCCACAACCATGAGGGTTGCTCTTTGGGTGCTCCACCGGTCCAAAAAGACCACAATCAGTGAGACAGGCCTATATCATGGCACACATACATAATCCATGTTCGCTTATGGAAAAAAACAGCATTAGGGATCCAGACAATAATACAGTTGGTCACTCAGGGCAGGGGTACACACCTCATACTACGATAGAGATTTTCCCATCCCAACACCACCATTACACCATATTTCTCAAGATTTGAGTATGTCCACAAATGTTTGTCCTTGTATGTTCACATCAATGCTTCACAAATTACACAGCTCTATATTCCTGAAGTGATGTGATGCTTTGCAAACATCTCCCTTGTCTTACATTTCTAATCTATGCTATGCAATGATACTTTAGCAGTTTAATATGTTTTGGGATGGGCCTTTGAGCCTCCCTGCATTGCTCAGCAAAACATGGGAATGTGCTACATGTGTGTTGTTTGTAGATCCCCACATAAGTATCAATACCAATTTCCCGAATGACAAGTTGACATCAATACCTTTGGCAATGAAAAGATGTCTCCCAAGATCTGTGATGGTATCTGTTGCCACATTTGTTCCAGTAAAGTGCTGCCACTCTTCATGGATGTTCAAATCTGCAACACACATCATGTTTAAGATTGTCTCAAGGACAGACTTCATAGGAGGATTGTGATCCATCATACCCTGAGGGCCACAATGAACACACGTTCATGCAGAACACAGCACAACAGCTTGCTGTGCTGCACTGCACTGCTTAAGAGAGGGGGCACAGGAATACCTAATATCTATCTAAATATGGGGCAACCCTGCCCTCCTCCTTTCATGTAGCGCACTGTATTAAGTTGGCTTGCTGTGTTGATCCGCTCTTAGCTTGAGATATGCCCCCAACAGCTAATTAGACAAGATTCATACACTTGAGGCCTACACGTAGTTGAGAAGATGTGAGTGACAATATATGTAGCTTGACCTTCACGCAAGCACCACAAAGTGGATGAGTTCCAAATAAATTTATTGGATGCTAGGTTTACATATTTTCTGTTACTTTTTCCATTTTAATGCTATTATGTGAACAATTTAGCAACAATTCCATCTCTCTTGGCACAACCTGCCCTTGAGTGTCCTATTTCACATAGTGATTCTTCATTCTCATCATCATCTGATGTAATTTATGACTCACACTCCCATGTTAGACTACTCCTCAAACAGATATTATACAGATTCGCACACACAAGTAAAAGTTTGCACACCATTGGGGGTGAGTGCAGGCATCAACCACCTGAGTGGTCCAGGTATCGGAAACATGATTTCAACACTCCAAAAATTATTTCTACAATTCTGCCAGTCATGCTCAATGCAGCATTATATCACTTCCTATTATGCTGTGGATTTGTATAGGAGACCCTCATCCATGGATGGAGACCATAGCCTTGATCACCTGAAAGGAGCCTTACACCTCTAAGCAGACCTTATATACAGACTAAGTATGATACATGTGTAAGTTATTTATTTGGCATTATAGGGTTGTATAACAACAGATTTCCCAGTTTGACCCATTTGTATTTTTCTGGAAGTCTTATAATCATATTAATCTTGATATCTGTTTTAAGATCTCAAATCACAGATCATGACAGACAATTGATTTGAGTACCCTTAGTGGTCACATTACCTGACAATGTCTCATTGTGCAGAAAATGTGGATAGAGTTGTCTCTAGCAGTACTTATGTCAGATATGACAGTTATAATTGTTTGTAATAATGAGCAAAACAAGACAACAGCACACAATGTAAACAACAGTGTAATGTAGGTAACAGGATCCGCAATCCACGAGTTCTGTTGGACGGAAGAACAGGACGGCACGCAGGTGTTCACATTTTGTTAGAAGAAAGTCTCTTTATTTGAAAGCACAGTTATATTCACTGAGGAAGAAAATAACTCCAAACACAGCCAACACGTGTTTCGTCATGCTGGTGACTTTTTCAAGGCTGTAGAAAAATATATATGTATATATATTCATACTTTATTTTGTTCTTTACTGAACAGCATAAAGATAAAACTGACCAAAATAACAAAAAACAAAAGGACAGAAAAGAGTACCAGTCCCTAAAGTGGAATCTCAAGTGAATGAAGAGCTCCATGTGAGAGACAGCCGAGATATTAGAAAAAGGACATGGCATAACAAACAAGAAAGAACTTATATAAGACTGATGAGGAAACACCAAGTAATTTGTGTGTAGGGAAACAAGAAAGGCTCCCTATTGTTCCAACCAATCCAAAAAATTAAAAAACAATCAAAATAGCTGTGTATTAACACCGAAAAGAAGCGTGAGTAAGATACCCATAGACTAGAATAGAATAGATGTGAGTAAACCAGAGAGTACATGCAATCATATGTGTATACAAAGGGAGCAGCACATGTGATCATGTAACTATACCTCAAAGGAGATGTAATATAACGAAAGCACTACGTCAGTCCAAATTAAAAGTGTGTTTTTCGTATATGAAGCTGAAAGGAGAAAAATACTAGGAGCAGCGACAAAAAAGATTTTAAGTGCAAATACGGCAAAAGGCAACAAATGTTCCAGAAAACACGTATTGCACGAGTAAATATTGATTGATGAACTACCTGTAGGTGGATTGATGAGTGTAAGCGTACCACAGTAGGAAAAGGTCCAAACAAATAGGAAGTAACCAAAGCGTGAAGGACCCTGATAAGTCTGAAGTCGTGATTCTAAAAAACAAGTACAGAGTCATTAATCCAAACAATAAGCTAAAAGCCATTGATTTCTTAAAGGGCCTACCGATATAATCCATAGGTGATTGTATGGCCATTGGTACTATATCTCAAATTAGGTAAAACACACTGTGCCAAAAAACACGTAATGCCCGAATAACGTGTATTTAAACAAAGTAACGGGTCCGAAAAGTAGTAAGCATGGGGACAAGTTCTTGCAAAAACCTATCGAAAAAAAGGAAGGTAAGTAAACAACTCAGTATAAACGTCCATGAAACCTAACCAAAGACAGTTGGGTTTCAAAGCCCACAAATAGTTAACGTGCCAAAATTGTATAAGATGGTTGCTGAAATCCCAAAAACACAGTGACTGCGAAACCGCGCTGAAGTAAGACACCATACACCCTTAAAAACATGTTGGGATTAACAAAACATCACGGAGATGCACAAAGCATATAACACCCTAATTGTGGCACTCCCGCCCCAGCAAATTCAACGCCCGGCCCGTGTCTCACTGTAAATGGCCAAGTGCCGTCGACCCGAGTTGTTCCAGAACCGTTCAAAGAATCGGTGGAACGCAAACCACGTATTTAAAGTACACGCCCGACGCATGTGTATATTAATGGAAAGTAAAGAAGGACTGTACTTCCAAGGATACAGGAGACGGAGAAAAACAACTAGTTCAATACAAAGTGCCGCAGCCACGAGTGGCGGCCATATTGAAATAGAAAACCCAGTAAAAGGAGCGAAACAATAAGCGGTGGGGAGACACAAAAGTGAATATATGTGAGAATTTAGAGGAAAGCTATACAAAAGCAGGGAACACCTGTTGTGCAAAGGGAAACGTCCATAAAAAAACGAGACGCTACGATTGATGGAAGCCCCCAATAATGAGGAGAGCATCTGTAAGTACAAGAGTACAAGCCCAAGGAGTTAAATTAAGAACAAAGTCAAGAATATTTTAAATAAAACACCCGTAGGCTGTAACATTACATAATACGAAATCATGTACATGCATAACAAAGAAAAACAAAAATGGCAATGGGTCACAATATTCGTCAACATATTAGGTAAATAAAAAATATATATAGGCAAACAAAGCGATAGTCCCTTAGTGAAAATTGGTCAATGTTACATGATGCTACCCATATATTTTGATATTGAACATATAAAATGATTGAAGTACAGATAAAAAACACACCCCAGAGGTGGTACATATATGCATGATGATCCAAATATATATGTTCGTACATGTATGTAAACAGAGATGATACCCAGTATCAAGAAATACCATGGAGAAGTAATACAGCCAAAATTATGCAAAAAGTGTAACTACTACAAAGGCCACTATAGAAGTGTGGCTAATGTCCCATGCTGCCACCTATGAATATTAATACGAACATCCTAAGAATTTATAGAAATGTAACAACGAAAACCAATTAATAAGTAACAATAAATGATAATACAGAAATGAAGAGGTTGCTGTGAACACATTACAGGACAATATGAGGGAATTATTACAGCAAAGCACCAATATGATACAGTAGGTATTAGCTGAGAAATACATGTAATTCATGGTCAGTGTTGAGACCCATTTCCACAGCCCGGAGTTTTAGAATCCATTTTGCTTCACATTTGCGTAGATCCTGTGTTGTATCCCCCAGTCTGGGTGAGGTTTGTACATGGGTAATACCATGAAATCCCATGGGGACCCCTTCCCTTTTGCGAATGAGTTACCACCAGTGTGACACTGGTGGTAACTGTGAGTTGCTTTGCAACCGCATTCGCGGTCACAAAGCAATTCTGAATTGTGATGCAAGTCGCAAATAGGAAGGGAATACCATGAGCATCGCGTTAGGCTGTTTGCATGGCGCAAACTGCGATTTTCGCAGTTTACACCATGCAAACGGCTTCCTACATCTGGCCCTAAATCTAGTGATAAACGGAACAACCTTATTCCTATAGGTATGATTTTTCTTATTATAACCTCTGATAAGTAGGGATTGACGTTGTTTCAATGCTATGCGTTTGCTAGCTTTGGCAATCAAATCTTCCGAATAGCCCCTAGCACGAAAACGTTGTGCCAGACATCCCAACTCCTCTGTGAAAAACTTATTGTCACTGCAATTGCGGTGTATTCTCACCATTTCCCCATACGGAATAGCTTGAATTTGAGCCTTAGGATGTGCACTATGTGCATGAAGAATGGAATTACAAACCGTTGGTTTTCTATACAATCTGGACGATATCTTGTTGCCAGTGATGTATAATAAGAGATCCAGAAACTCAATTTGGGCACGATCACTTTTATATGTAAAAGCTAGATTAAACTTATTTGCATTGAGGTGGTCTATAAGTGTGTTCAGATCCTGGTTGCTGCCCATCCAAATGGGGAGTATATCATCGATATATCTACCCCAGAACAAGATGTTTTGAGTAATGTGAGTGGGACAGTTCGACCAAAGATGTTGTTTCTCAAACTGCCCCATATACAGGTTGGCAAGAAGGAGAGAATTTAGCTCCCATGGCCACCCCCTGGCGCTGTTGGTACCAATGTCCCTCGTGTAAAAACACATTGTTCTCAAGAACTAGTCTTGTGAGGTCTAGAAGCATTTGAGTGTGTTCATACAAAGTAGCATCTCGATCAGCGAGTGTTAGAGAGAGTATATCCAGGCCCTTTTCTAAAGGGATGGAAGTATAGAGTGAGCTAACGTCGAGGGTCACAAAGGTACACTCATCTGTCCAATCAATATCTTCCAGTTGACACCATAGATCCCTCGAGTCCTGTATAAATGATGGTAAGTTGAGTACCAGTGGTTGCAAAAAAGAATCAATGCATTCAGAAATGTGTTCAGTGGGTGAGCCGATACCAGAGATGATAGGCCTGCCTGGAAGAAAAATTACAGATTTATGAACTTTAGGTAAGATGTAACTACAAGGTGCCCGGGGTTTGCTGTTATACAAATATCTGTATTCATGATCCAAGAGAAGGCACACATTTTTCCAATGTGTCAGTCTGTCACCAATTGTATTGATAATCTTGGGCAAAGGGTTGCTAGGCAAATGTGTATAGGCTTTTGTGTCACTGAGTTGTCTATCAATTTCAGACACATAGTCAAATCTATTCATGACCACCACATTGCCCCCTTTATCCGCCTCTCTAATGACAATGTCAGTACATGCAGAAAGTCTCTGTACTGCCAAGTACTCATTTCGGTTTAAGTTGTTTCTCAATCTAGGGGCACTGTGACCACCTGCACCATATTTGAGTGTATAATTTCCATTAATGTGATCACTTCCCTGGAAGTTCGGCTATCTTCACCCTTACTACCCCATCAGTATAATAATTGTTTGTAATGACTGCTATTATGCAACTCACAGATGGATTGCATATGTGTTTGAAACAGTGAAATGCATCCAATCTAACACAATACTTACTATACTAGGGGCAAAGTAAAGAGCTCCTGGCGACATTCTAACGCCAATATTTTGGCGCTACTACTGCAGAGTACATTGATAACGTCAATAAAAATGACACTATTGCCCCCTAACCTGCATCATGGCGCTCCGTATTTTAAATAAGGTGCACACATGTTGGCGGTAGGGGGGGGGCGCTAAAGGGCGCAAGAAAAGTGGTGTTGCTTTGTACATCACCACATTTCCTCAATATGCCCTTAAGTTTTGCACACGTATTATATTCCACTGTTTCTAGCTTTTGTCAGCCATGACCCTTTCATGCACATGCTGCATATTTATTTGAATAGAACTTAACATTGTTAAACCTTATATCATATTTGATTGTTTTAGCTTGATAAACATGCAGCCATATTACCACATTTCAACATCAGTTTGTTAATGTGTCAATAACATCTAGGCTAATGCATGTCTTGACATGACACAGTACTTATGATTGAATGTTACCCAGATGTGTGACTTCTTGTAACCCTGCATCAACTGTCATTCCTTAATATGTGAGTTCAGTACATATATATTGTCATATATTTAAATTAACTGACAGGGGTATATTAGAAACAGTTAAATATGACTTACCACCTGCACAAAACTCCCTTTTTACTTCCTTTTTACATTTTATTGTTATCTTTGTTCCCATTTACACAAACCTGCACCCTTTTGTGTAATTAGATGAACTCTACAGTTGTTATACATATAATAGGTTAATCATGCTCATTCACATTCATTATCCAGAATTGTCAATGAGAGGCTAAGGGATATTAGGCACATACTGTGCAGGACTGTGTCTCTTAGAGCACACATGCAATCCTGCATGCAACACTGTCATGCTTACAACAGAAATGCACCAAATCTTGATGTACTTGGCATAATACATCACTCTCCCTATCGTTTAGTGAAGCACAGCACAGCTAGTTGTATTGTTCAGCTTCTTAGAATGTAAAACATTTCATCTGAATCACTAGGTGTTCAATCTACTATTTTTGTATACAGCAATGTTAAATTCAATCTTGTAGTTAAGCATATGACGAAGACAAAGTTGTCTGTTTTGGATAACTTACAGACGAGTAGGCCTTCCTTTTTTCCTATATAGGCATCATGGACACTTCCAGGATACTTTGCCAGAATATTTGTGAAAAAGCCTTTATGATCTACAATTGCTTCAACATTGATTGAATATTTGTGCTTGCGATTTCTGTAAATGTGCGCACTATCTGCCAGTGGCACCAATTACACATCGGTGCCATCTATTGCACCAAGCACATGAAGAAAATCCTGCAATGGCATAAAATCCCTGCTTGCTGTAAACTAGTTTTGGGAAATGCCAGGAACTGTGGTGTTAGTCTGATGATGGCACCCAACACAGATGGCAGGAATGCAAAGAAGGCACAGTGTGAAATGTCAGTCAACATTGCAGATGTCCTCTGGAATGAGCCAGAGGCCAATATGTGTAGGACCGCCATCAATTTCACATGTGGCGGGATGGCATTAGTCGGTCTTGTTGTTGGTTGAAGACTTGAATAAATATTCTTCAACAAATCGAGGGTGCTCTCCTTCTTCAATCCATAGAGCTGGACTCCCTCACCCTTCCTGAGACCAGTGAGATTCATACTTTGATGGAATATGTGATGAAGCAACGTGCAGTGGTATCTTGATAAATTCCACTGTGTTACAGTTGTGTTAAGATTTGCATGGGAATGCCTACTGTGCATACATTTGTTTCTGCATGATACAGGCCGACAGAGCACAGCACCTGTACCACACAAATCCCTAAAAGCGACGCACGAAGATTCTTGCATCACTTGATAAATTTGACTTGAGCCCTTGGGTTTTCTTGCATCGCCTTGTGTTACGCAATGGCAACGCAAAGGCTTCATAAATCTGCCCATTGGTCTTTAAAACAATTGACACATATCCAACTGTATTATTACTTACAATACACAACAAACACACATACATCTAAAATTCATAAATTACTTACTCTTTCAGATCGCCCCATCAAAGGTTTGCCAACAGCACCTTACCGATTACATAAAAAAATTAATGTCATATAAAAACTTTGTTGGATCACATCATGATTTGATCCCTTTTTGATAAAAAAGGTTTTAAAATACGATGCCTCAAACTGAAGAAATATAAACAATCACATAAAATGTGCTGCAGTACCTCCTCGTAGCTGTCTACAGTGTTTATCCAATCCAAAATCTTAATAAAATTGTCTGCATTGTATGATAAGGTTTGATTAGGTAGCTTTCCTGCGAGTGCGCAGTAGGTTCTATCTGCAATACTCTCAAATACAATGTAGGTTTATCTGCTGATTATATCCCAAGCCCCTTGATTCCCCTAACACCTTCATATTTAATTTGTTCTTGGGAGGCAAACTAACTAGGTTCCTCAATATCAAAATTTACTAGATTAGGGTCTCTTGCCATTGTGTCTAGTCTCCTCCTTACCTAACCGGCTCATTCGTATTCACTATTAATAATTTCTTTTACACAGTAGTTCTTTTGGAGTTTGAACCCTTAGTTGCTTATTCCAGAAGCTCAAGCTTAAATTCACTGTTATGAAATGGCAGGCTTTTAAATTAACTTCTACTCTGATTGCCTGGAGTATAGCACATTGAGGCCACCCTAGCAAATGTTTTAGGCAAGGCCCTTCAACTTTGTCCAAGTCAGTTTTCAGCCCTAAACACAGACCTTCAAGCCCATATAAAGTTTGAGAAGGATTATTGCATTATATGCTGTGAACATGGGCGGTAATGAAGGTCCCCAAAATCCCTTCTAATGTTTTTTAGTCTTCCTATTATAGAGGAGGCACAGGTTTTTAAACTGTCCAAGGGCTATTCCATTAAAGTTTACTCTCAAATAGAATTCCTCATTATTTACATGAAAAGACTTCCTCAACCACTTGGTCCCCAATCAACCATGTAAAAGGTTTACGGTTCTTCTCTATGGATAATGTTTTATTCTTTTCTATTTTGGTAACTAAGGGCATGATTTAGAGCTTGGCATAAGGGTTACTCTGTCACAATGGTGACAGATATCCTGTTGGCCAAACTCTAAATCCCTTTATGTCCTGTGGGATTTATATTTTGGCGGACAGGATACTCGCCACCATTGCGCCAGAGTAACCCCTCTGCCAAACTCTAAATCAGGCCATAAATCATTATCTTCAAAGTATTTTCTGTCCATTCTCAATGTCCTTTGGAGTCCAACTTGAGTTAAATCCAAATCGTCAGCATACAGTAAACATGGGATGTGTGACCCCCCGTTTTCGGTGGCGAGGAATGACTGTTCTGCATTCCCTCCGGCAGATCTGCTAGATAAAGTGCAAAGACATTGAGAGGGCGCATCCTTGACAAAGCCCATTCTCTATGAGTATTTTTGAGAGAAAGGTCCAGTTCTGTCTAATTACACACTAGCCCAATTACCTCTATGTAGCCTGCAAAATTCCTAGGAGGCCCGTGGATATTTTCATAGCTTTCAATTTATGTTAAAGGGTTCCCCCTGTTTATGAGGTCAAAGGTGGATCAGAAATCAACGAAGCAGCAAGATAGATTGCCCCTGGTTTCCACAGCTTTCTGGGTTATTGCCTAGATACTCACTTATCCCTTGACCTTCTTTAAAACCTCCCAGTTCTAAAGGGATTAACATATTTTCCTCAGTCTGCTCTTTCATGTACAAAAGAAGTGCTTTTTCATAAATTTGAACACCTACATCCAACAGACTTATAAATCTGTTATGGATCGAAGGGGTAATATTTCTTAAATGTTAGGTTGATAATTGCCTCTTTCCAGCTATTTAGAAACGTACTTGTTACAGTAAAGCATTGAAACTCTGACGCAAATAATTCTATCCACCAATCCATATTTCTTTTCACTATTATTGCGTGCAAATCATCTGGCTCTGCTTCACTTGAAAAATTGATGAACAGATTATCTTTCTTAGGGAATTAATTGTTAAATAAGCCAATAAATCCTCCTCTACTATACAATCTGATTTCTCCATGTCTTTGGTTATGTCACCATAACGTCTACTCAGAACTTTAACCCAGTCATGTTCAGGGACAATGTTCCTATGAAGCATGTATCGCCTTCGAAAATCCTTTCTGGATCAGCTGCTGAGTGTGATGTATCTTTTGAGAGTATCATATTAATCATTTCATCCAAATTTCCTGTGTAAAAGTTCTGCTTATTTATCTTGATTCGGGCTAGGTATTCAGTTTTAATTTTACAATATTTTGTTTGAACAGAAAAGTTTCAGGATTTATCATCTTCTGCTTTAATTTGAATACCCGACATTAGACGTTAAACCGTTTTGTTGTTTCAGAGGGTTGCCTCTGTTCTCTGTCAGTGAAACCAACTGTGTTCTTAGTGACCTCTTCAGGCTACTTGCTGTCCCTATTTGGTGGATATTATCTGGTGGAGTAATACCTTTTCCTTTTTATCATGTTACCCTTAATTTCTACACTTTTAGGACTGTGGTCCCTCCCTTCTACCATTTGCACATGAACATGTTTAAACAATGGAAAATCCCATGCTTGAATAAATATGTAATCTACTGGCCCATTCTGATGATGCCTGGCCCTAAATGTTTGCCCCAGTGGAACATATGTTGTACACTGTCCATTAAGAAAAATAAATCCCCTTTCTAAAAGAAAGATCTGCATTTGTTGTCCCATTTGGGTTTTTACACGCTTTCAAAAAACAACTTCTGCAACTGAGTGTTACTTTACCATATCCCTTAATGCTTCATCTTCCTGAGTCGTGTTCATTTACTGGTTGCATACAGAGCATAAATCTGCATTGAATCATTGCATTTGCTTCACATTAAATTGCTTATCTCTAAGTAAGATATAAACATTGACAACTAACATAGATTGGAGTTTTGCAGAACTTGCATTAATTTTTATGTGACTTGCTTGCAGCCGTTCGCTTTCAGTATTTACACGTTCTGCAGTCTCAGTGACAATCAGTGTGATCAGACCTCCTGATGGATGCCCAGTACCCAATAGTCTTGCATGAGTATTAATTTGTGAGAAACTGTCAAACTTAGGTACTTTACCACACAACCACATTTCCTGTAGACAAGTGATAAGGTTTTTCTCTATTATGCCATCAAAATATTCAGGGCCTGAATTACAAAGGTAAACTTGCACGTTTGTGCAAGTTTACGCTTTTTCTGTATTTTCAAAACTGCATTTTAATAGTAAGTTTATGAGTATTGAGATTCCACCGTTGGGGGGGAAGAATGTGCACATAAAAAGATAGGACAGGCCTTATCCCTACTGTTCGCCATTGGCTTTTCCATCCACTATCATTAAGGGACATTCTAATTTAACTGAAGGTTAGACCTGCATGGTTATTCTTTTCATCTTCTCAGCTCTGTAACCAGAACTAACTTTATACACTGGGCTGCAAGCTCTTTCACCAAACTCTAGATGATATTTTTTAACACCAAGGAATGTAGCCCAGCTCTTGATCCCTCTTTTCCTTCTATGTTATAAACAAACCCTACTTGCTTAAGGTCTCCAAAGAGTAACGCTTGAATTGAGGGGTACTCCTTAAATACCCCCAGCAAGTGGATTCTATTTAGAGGTCTCAATTGTATTTGATTCCTCTGATTTCAGGATGCCAAAGTGTAGTATTAGGTTTTTCTCTGTGCTAGCAACTTTACGCTTACTTTAATCACCCTTTCATAACATTCTATCTTTTTCATTTGTTCCTTTTTTATGAGAAAAACCATGAAATAACCCTCCAATTTGGTTTTAATTTGCTTTTCCTCTTTTCCTGAGAGGCATTTTTTGATTTCCTTAGTACCATTGCACATCCTTTTCTTGTAGCATCAGATACTACTACTACTCCATGTTTCTCTTGGGGCTCATCTCCCTTGGTATTGTTTTGGGTTTCCCATACTTTTCTGATTTGTTCTCTTCCCAGGTATACTGAATCTGAGTTCTTTGTTATATTCTTGCCTTCTCACCTTTACTCTCCCTCTCACCAATCTTACTCTCTTTTTTAACATTTCTAACAGCTGTTTGGATAGTAGTCATTGGGAATTTTGTCTGTTAATTGGAGATGACTTCTCCTTATGACCAGCATTAGTTATCTTGAAATATACACAGACTGGTTCATCACAGGACCCTCCTCCACTTGTGGCCCTCCCTTTGTTTCCCCTTGCTCTTCTATATTTTGGGCCATAACGGAGCTTATTAAAGACCTTATCAGGGAGGGCATGCAGCTATTGATAGATTGTAGATCCTGATCTAATGATCTTAATAAGCTACTCTGGCCCTTTAACCTACGATGGCCCGTCAGGGTATCATTACTCAAAACCATCGTTTTTAAAATACCATGTAAAGTTTTTTTCCAAAAGGAGCAGCATGTTCAGCATAGATGATGAGCCAATGTGAGTAAACTAAGGGTTTGACTGTGATTTGTGGTTTTCTTGGCTTTCTTGAGTGAAATTTCCCAGTCCCAACTCCTCATTTTTCTCTACTTCCTTCTGGTTACTAGTCCACAAATATCATATTATCTTGCTGCACTTGCCTTCCTCATGATAAGGTATACTTCCTTGAACAAACAAAGGAAAATGAGGTGGAGAAGATCATTCAGGTTCAAGGGGTCCCATGACACCAATAGCCCCCCAGGGAGAACCAAATTGTGAGAGATGGATGAATATCATCTATAGTGATGATCGATGTAGATGCTGGAGATGTTTGAGGGTGTTGAATGTCCTGAGATACACTGACTGAGGACGAGGGGTTGCCCTGGGTGCCTTGTTTGAAGTATTTCCCCACAAACTCTCTTATTCACCCAGCTCTATCACTACTAATGTAAATTCAGTGTATTGGCTAACAGGTTGTCTGGATAAGTCCCTTTACCCTCTTGAAGATTCCTCAACTCAATGAGAGCATAATAAACTCTTTTCCTTTACGCATATGGCACCTCAACGTTTTCTTCTTCCTTAAGCTTGATTGATTACTTTGATTACTTCTTGCCTTTCGCTTACCCTGGACCTCTTTGCCTCTCATATTTCCTTGAGATTTTTTCCTATACACTAGCATGGTATAAACAGCACATCGGTAATTCATGTAAAAGTAGGGCTAAGCCTAAACCAAATTATATCAAGGCTGTGCTTCCCCCAAAAAGCACTTGCTTATTTAAAAATTACCCCTGTCCATTGCTCCCAAAGTTAATTACACTTGGGGGCATTGCCTGGCCATCCTGCAAGAAAGCCACCACGCTGTGAGGCTCTGCAGGGGCATAAATCTGCACCTAATCCTGACAGGAGCAGCTGCCCGGGATGCTTCCTTGCGGACGCCACGGGTGAAAAAGCAGTGTGGAGCAGGGAGATGTAAAAATGGAGCCACGCCGGCGGTAGCGGACACGAGAGGCACATTTATGTCACCGGAGGCGGCGCCAGGTGGCGGGGCCTACGCCTTGTGCGTGGCTGGTTGGGTTCGTGCCCAGACATGCCCCTGCCGTGGACCGTTGAGATCTGTGGGTGAAGTGTGGTTCCTCCCCCCCCGGAAGAAGAGAACTCTGGGGCCGCAGAGTGCCTGAGCCGCTGGAGTAGTTCCGGCGCTGTGATCCTGCGGGGCCAGAGCGGCGGCAGCCTGTGAATTGGGTCTGGAGTGGCGCAGGCGGTCAGAGCAGCACCCTGGAAGTGAGTTGGAGCCAGCTGCAGCTGGCGGCGGACCCGCTTTTTTCACCGAACGGCCCGCCCATTCCCTTGAGGTGGAGTGATTCTCCAGGGGGGCTGCGTGGTCGGTTCCATTCCCACGAGACATTAACCGCTCTGGGGCTGTCTGAGGGAGGCAAGATGAAAGGAGTGTGAGCGTCCCCCCCTGTTATAAGCAGAGGCCTGTGAACTGCGGCAGCAGGAAAGGTCGGTGGGACTGTTTTGGGGGCGAGGCTCTGTATTGTTGATACCCACCAGTGGTGCTTTGCTGAGGGAACTTCTGGAGCTCGGTGGAGTGCCACCCCAGCTCGCATTGCGAGGCGCAGTTGAGGGGTGTCTGTGGCTAGAGTGGACGCTCCAACAGAGAATTTCTAATGGTGCGGCCCTCCCCTGAGGTGGGCTCCTGCTGCGATGGGAAAACAGACCATAAACACCCCAAACTTATATTTGAGGGGAAAAAAATGCAGTCAGGCCAGCAAGTCAATGGATGATCTGCCTTCAGAGGAAGACTCTTAGTCGACCACAGTGCTGGCCATGTTTTTAGACTTAAAGAACAGCCTGACCGGTATAGATGCTAAGCTAGATCACCTGACGGGGCAAATGGATCGTTTAAAAGAAAGGGTGGATGACCACAACACCCGTCCTGAGCATGTGGAATCCCACACTTCTAACTTGGAGGATGATCATCGGGGGGAGGGACAGTGGCTACTACAAATGGAATTGGTGCTGGAAGGCTGGAAGTAACCCGGAATAACAATGAAGATCTTGAAGCCCGCTCTAGACTTAACAATATCCGCATTCTGGGTCTCTCGGAGTCGACAGCTATAGGGCACATGGAAGACTATGTGGAGGCTAAGCTGTCTGTGCTTTTCCCTGGCGAGCTTTCCACGGGTGCTGGTGGTGGAACAGGCACATAGGTCGCTTGGGCCGCGGCCACAGCCTGGAACGCTGGTGCGCCCTGTCATTGCATGTTTGCTGAACTACAGGGATAGGGACACAGTGCTTTGCCTTGTTCAGGAGGGCCGACCCATAGTTTCAACAACAATGAGCTCAGCATCTTCCCTGACTATACCCTGGTGGCTGGCAGGGCGTTTCCTCTGGTCAAGCGCACTCTGAGCCGTACGGATGCTAAGTATTCCCTCATTTATCCGGACAAATTACGGGTGCAGCACAAAGGCAAACGACATTTTTTCACAGACCCAAAACAGGCAACCAAATATGTGAAAACCATCCCTAAAAAAGTGATCCCGAGTTGCTCACAGGATAATGGAGAGGGTGGTGACACTCTTAGTGACAATGACTGAGAACGGCTGCTTCTGAGGGTCGCCTGCAGTCCTTAACTGTGTTCTCTGCCCTGACCGGCTTTGTGTGTGACCTGCGCCTCGGTGCTGTCTGTGATAACACTGGTACCATGGAGGTCCCTTCCCACCCACTCATACTGAGGTGGAAGACTGATGGCCACGCCAGTGCCCCAGTGGATGAGTCCAATTAAGTTACTTACTGATATGCAGTGGGATCTGTATTTGGGTGGGGGTGGCATTTTAGTTCTGGCTCATTTGGGGGGCCAGAGTAGGTGAGGGGTGGCTGATGTTTTGTTAGTTCTAGTGTTGGATGTTCTCTCACTACTTCCTCTTATCTGTATCTGCTTGTCCTCGCTGCTGCTCCGACTTGTGGTTGGGGGGTTTGCTGCGGTGTGGTTGAGATGTCTGCATTGCTGGTTCTGGGGGGGCGGGGGCAGGGGTATGACATACGTGAAATGCTTGACCTGGAATATCTGGGGGTTGAATGATGGGCGTAAGATGAGATCAATATCAGCCTATATGGCGCGCCATGCAATAGATATCTGCATGCTCCAGGAAACTCACCTGACTACCGCCACGAGGCATAGGGTGAGGGCTAGCTGGACTGGGGAATGCTATGTGGCAACATATTCAAGCTATGCGAGGGGGGTGGCCATTCTGATTAGAAAAGGGCTGCAATTGCGTACTGAGAAAGCGATTATAGATCCACATGGTCGGTACGTTATAATGCAGGGCACATTGCCGTTTCGACTGGTGTCAGTCTATGGTCCTAATGTGGATGAACCGCAGTTCTTTGTGGAAGTGTGGTGCTTGGTGTGCTCCTTGGGCCCCGGGTCTCTACTATGGGGAGGAGACTTCAATGTGGTTCTTGATGTAGTAGCATATCGTGAGAGCCAGGTGCGGCCCCAGCATGTGGCAGCTGCGGGGGCGCTTTTCCGCATCATGGCGGAAGGGGCTGTGTCAGGCCTATGGAGGGTGAAACATGGTGATGAAAGAGAAGGAACATGCCTCAACACAGACAAGAACAGTTGGTCACGCATTGATAGATGGCTTGGTACCAGGGACGTGGAGCTCTGGACAGAGTCTATAGAACATATACCTCGCACTTTGTCAGACCATTCTCCTGTTCTTTTGAAGTTGGGAATCCCTGGGGGCGTGTGCCGCGACTTCTTGTGGAGGCTCCCACATGACATACTTAAAGATCAAGACATTAGGGAGGAGGTGCGAACTGCTATAGTGGAATACTTTACTGTTAATAAAGGATCAGTTTCATCTGCAGGCACTTTTTGGGAGGCATTTAAGGTGGTAATCAGGGGGATATGCTTGGCTAAGCAACACAGTGTGCTCAAGGCAATATGTCGGGAAATGGTCGACCTAGAGGCCCAGCTGACCACGCTGTAGAAACAACTGTGCATAGACATGTCTGATGTCCTCCTTACTGAGGTTCTTGAGAAAGTGTCACAGTTTGAGGAGGTGGCGCTCTGTGAGGTGTGCTTTCTGGGTAAGGAAGCTAAGGGGAGGCCGTATGGAGAGGGCAAAAGGGCCGGCAGAACGTTGGCGGCAATGCTGTGATGGCCATGGGCAGGGAATTATATTGTGGAATTACTAAACTCTGCTGGTGACCGTCAGACTGGTGCTGACGAGGTCATGCAGGTACTAACTGATTTTTACACTTCCCTTTACTCTGCGTCAGCGAGGCCGTGCTCGGAGACACATTCAGAATACTTTGAAGATATCAGCCTGCCCTGGCTTGAGAACACGCATAGACAATATTTAGACTCGTACAGGTCATCCGTAGCATGCCAGGGATAAGGCCCCTGGCTTAGATGGGCTTACGGCAGCCTTCCATAAGGAATATACTGACGTATTGGCGCCGCCTTTATTAGATGTGTATGCAGAGGCACTTGAGAGTGGCATCCCCCCGCCGTCATTGCCTGAAGCCCTCATTGTTACCATACTGAAGCCAGGTAAAGACCCGTGCCTCTACGATTCGCACAGGCCGCTCTCGCTTATAAATATGGACAATAAGAAATTAGCAAAGTTAATAGCAATGCCTCTGCAGCCCCTTCTCCCGTCTCTGGTGCTCCTGGATCAACCTGGCTTTGTGCCGGGTCGTTCGACCCTGTGCAACCTCCATTCCTTCTTTGCGGTGTCCCGAATGATGAACCCTGAAGACCGCACAGCAGCTGCATTCATAGACGCAACTAAAGCGTTTCACTCCATCAGATGGCCATATATGTATGGACTGCTGTAGAGGGTGGATCTGAGCTCCGCATTCATCCAATTAATCGGCTTATTGTATGCGGCTCCAGTTGCGAGATTGAGAGTTAATGGGATGATATCAGATCCCTTTCCGGTGTCTAGGGGAACTCAGCAGGGCTGCCCCCTTTCGCCCCTGTTCGTTGCGGTGGTGATTGAGCCACTTGTTGCGCACTTGAGACAACATCATGGCCACAGGGGATTGACGTTTAGATAACGCCCAATCCTGGTCTCTATGTATGCTGATGAAGTTGCTCTATATGTACAGGATCCTCAAATTCACCTCGACATATTAATAGACGAGATTGTGTGTTTCGGTAGGATCTCTGGGATTACAATAAACTGGTCCAATTCTGAGGTCCTGCTCTGACGGCTGCCACGACACAGTGCCGCTCAGGGTATCCCCTGCACTGAGCAGAGGGCCCGGAGCACTATTTGGGCATATGGGTTTGCAGGGAGCCGGGTGAATTATGGTCAGGCAACTACGGCAGGGCCATTGCTTGGCTAGAAGATAGGGTGACGGCTTGGTGCTCTCTCCCGCTCTCGCTGACTGGCCGCATAGCAATTGCCATGATGGTGGTACTACCCAAATGTTTGTATCAGTTCACTAACATTCTTCTCACGCTCACATGTAGCTTCCTGAAATGGCTTCGGTCTTTTCTCATATCTCTTTCCTAGGCCGGCAAACAGTCCAGAATCACATGGGAAATGCTTACACAGCTGTTCGAACTGGGCGGCCTGGCTGCTCCGGATCTAGAACTTTATTATAATTGCGCACAAGCACACTTTGCGCATTTTTGGGCACACCCTATAAAATATTTACCGCATCTGGCTACAGAGCATGATTCTGTTTGGCCCGATGGACTCTCGGGGGTGCTGTACAGGCGGCACGGGTCTGGGACGCAGGGCATTGATACGATGCTGTACACGGCGCGAGCCTAGCGGGCACTCCTGCTGCGGGCTGGGACTGGGAAGGCCTTTGCGCCCTCAGCACTGGTGCTGGCTAGGTGCTGGATATTGTGAACCCGCGAACATTGGAGGGAGGCTGGATGGGCGAGCATCTGCGTAATTTGAAGATGACGACCTTGGGGTCTTGGTATTGATGACGCAGAAATGAAGGTTTTACATTTATTAGTGCTTAAACGTAGTACTGCAATAATCAAGAGTGACTTTAACCGAACTAATAAAGATTGTACGGGGACAAAATGTGCCCTTAGAGTAGTTTGCCAACATTTATAAGCGTGCTTTATGTAATGTAATGTATTAGAAGTGCACTAATCTGACATAATCGTAAACGTGTGCTATGATTTGCTCGTTTGAAATGCTTTAGCTTAGCATTACTTTAGTGGAGGCTTTGGCCTAGTTGCCTGGTCTCACGGTTTAGATGCTCGTATTTTTCCAATGTGCTAATAAACATGTATTTTTGCTTGAAGCTGTACTTTTCCACTGAGATCGTTCACATGCTTATCTTAAGGTTTCGTGCCAGCCTGGCATTTTTTTTCTTTGCTCCAAGGTCAATCTGCAGGTGCGGACAATGGAAGCTCTGAAAGTGAGTTAATTGGTATAAAATGTTGCAACTTGCGTACCCGTCTCCAAGGATAATGTATGCTTAAGTAAAAGCTTGAGAACTGTTGTTTTTGATTGGACAATTTGAAGCCAACCTATGAACCCTCCAATGGAAGACCCTACTGGATTTGAACTGTTGTCTATTTAAACCAGGTGCACGAGAGGAAAGTGGCCATTATTGGACATCCCGCCATTTTGTAGACTTTGCAGCTACTATGGCCCATCTTGCTACGACGCCATTTTGAAAGAGACTTTGATGCTTTCTCTAATCGAGAGAAAGAGACTTTAAATGATTCTTGCCCTAGAGACTTTAACTTTGATCCCTTTGCATGAAGTAGTAGTTTTATTTTGCTGCCGTGAGGCAATTGCCCCGTCCACTTTGCCCCTTTGCCCCGTCCCATGCTGTTCGAGAACGGTACCTGTGAGACGAAGACTTCCTTGAATGCTGATTGTAATTGGTAAATATGAAAGGAAATTGTACAATTGCATTGTGTTTCTTTTAGGTAACCAACTGCTGATTTTTTATAAGAACCCTAGCTAGGAGTTTTCTAAATTAATGTTGCTAAATTGCTTTTGCATGAAGTCCCACATGCCGATGCTAATTTGAGGTTAGATGAGGATTCCTTTTGTTGCACGATGCAATTTGAGACCTTGTTATGCTGACTAATGTATGCAATTAGCTCATTACAGATTATAGTTTTAGTGATTTGCATTGCTATTATCGAATGCCTTGTTATTCAAATGCTGCATAGATTGCACCTGTTTCGTCGTTATGGACAGCTATTAATGTTCATTTACGTTTATCATTTGGTGTTGAGACACATCTATATCGTGCTAGCTTTGTTAATATAGGGAAATAAATTCATTAACTTTGAATAAACTGGTGTGGTTATTCATGACCGAAAGGTCATGGTTCGCCGAAATGTATTCTGGATTAGTTGTTAAGTGTTATGTTGATCAGGGTATTGCTTATGTTCGTTATTGATTATTGATCACATTAAATTGACTGATCTCGGGTGAAGAGAGTCCCACTTAGCCGGTGGGATAATGCACAGAAAGTGTGGAGGTCAGATGTATTGCAGGGAATAAAACTGTTTCCCGCAATCACTAAGGAAGAAGAGACGACAGGCAAGAAAGCTACCTGTAAGACAAACAGGAGGTGTTCCAAAGATAGAGAGGACGAGGAAAAGTTGAGGAGAGAAGAGGAGTTAGAGGATGAGGAGTTAATCATGCAATTGCTGAACGACCGTCCACCACCTTATGCAGAGAATGGACAAGGTCCAAGTACCAGTTCTGCCCCTCCGGCACCGGTACAGAATAATGAAACTCCGAATTCAGAAGCGTCATCGGGATCTAAGGACCCGAGTTTACTGTTCACCCCGCAGATACCGCAGGTGAGGAGAATATATCCAGATGTGGCCATATTGAAACCAGCAGAAAATTATCAGCCGCAGGTCCCAAGGTACTACAGCAGTGACAACAGTACGGGAATGATTCTAGATCCAACCATAATGGGAGGACAGAATGGTCACAACCCAACATTGGCACAAGCTGAATCAACCCAGTTTTTGATGCCTCAAAAGCAGATGCAAGGGGGAACCGCACATGCTCAGATGACGGGGAGTCAGATGGGCATGCCGGCAATGATGACCCATACTGTGGGAATGAACATGTCTCAGAACATGGGGAATGGACAGAACGCAGATGCGATATCCCTACCCATTACTGTAGGTCCACCGGTACCTTTGTACATTCAGCCTAATTCAGGTATGAGCAGTCAAGGATCAATGGTGCAGAGCGGGATGGAAAGGAGGTGCATTCAAAACACTCCAGAGACAACTCCGATAGCGGCTCTGCCAACTGGAGCTGGGTCCTTGATGGAGTTTAGTCCCGTATGTGCTCAGTCAACAGTGGTGAGGTCGAGTCCCCCACTGGTAATACCGCTGTCATCGAATACTGAAAAGTTGCCGCAACCATCAATGGCAGTCGATGTGAATGCTACACTGATGGGGTTGAATGCGCAACAGCTGACGCAGTGGTTCAACAGTCTGAATTCCACACAAAGCTCAGGCAGTGGGAAGGGAGAAGACTATCTGAATAGGGTCAGGTTGAACATGGAAGCACAAGAATTGGTGGAAGGGACTATGGGTGTGAATAGGTTAGAGTCCTACTCGGAAGAAGAGCTGAGGTATCTATGTCCCAGGATTACGAGAGAAGTGAACAAGGTACATAGAAGGTTGCAAGAAATAGCAGACAAAAATGGGGTGGAGATAGACAAGACAAAACACTTGAGCAGGAGCTATAGATTGGATTTTGGGACCACAGACTTTGAACACATGAGGTCAGCAGGCATGAAGGCACACCTTAGAGAATTGCTGCAGAGTGCACAAGTGTGGAGGTGCTTAGACAAATGGGAAAGCAGATGGGTAAAGAGAAAGGAAAAGAGGAAAGACAGTGTCCAAGAGCTCAACGAGAAAAGACCACAGAGCAGTGATACAGTAACCATGTTACCAATGAGGGAGACAGCAGGGGGAAAATTAATACATGTACCATGGCACAGAAGCGACATTCAGTCTTTTACGGATGATTTTCCCAAACTGAGAGAGAAGCCGATTGAATGGTATCAACAGACTGATAGGTTTGTGAAGCTTGCAAAATGTCTTTGGGAAGATCTGAACACCCTCTTTGAGATTGTGGTTCCGGCAGATTTGTGGGAGGATTGCAAAAGAGCTGTAGGTTGGCCGACAAGTGAACCAGAGAGAGACAGGGATACGGGTGCACCATCACCTATGGTGATGAGCTTGTACTATAAGGTGATTGAGCATTTGAAGACGAAGGTTGCCGCGAAAAATGTGGATTGGCAGAAGATTGATCGAACTGCCCAAGAGGCTAAAGAGTCGATTCATAGTTACTATGAGAGGTTGTTGAAGGCGTTCAAGAACTACAGTGGCACGGAAACAATAGAGGCGAAGGACATGCTTCATTTTGTGTTTAGATTTGTGGAAGGGCTGAGACCAGAGATAAGTCAGATGATAAAGTCGCATTTGATTTGTTGGCAGTCGAAACCGATTGATGAGGTGTTGAATTATGCGAAATACTGTAGGGGCGAAATTGAAGTGAAACAGAAAAAGTTGAAAGAGAAAGTGATGATGATGCAACTTAAAGCAGCTCAGACAGGTCTGCAAGGTTTGCAAGGGTTGCAAGGGTTCCAACAGCAGGTACCGCAACCGCAGCCGCAGTTGCAGGGAAATATGATGTTTCAGCCACAGGCGAGAGGCAGAGGCAGAGGAGGTTTTGGGAATAATGGTCCGGATTTGAACACTGTTGTGACTCCGAATGGTGTGCAGGCATTGAAAAAGGTGATGCCGTGTCACGGGTGCGGAATTGTCGGACATTGGAAACGCGAGTGCCCGATGGTGGTGCAGGAAGGTGCAGGTGTTGGTCAGCAAAACAATGATGTCAATGCATTTCAGACAATGAGGGGACCGAAAATGAGAGATCCAAACCCAAATTTTCAGACCATAAATCAGCTGCAGGGATTACAACCTATGCAGCCGAAGCAGATGCAGATGGCCCGTATGCAGATGACGCAAATGCAGCCAATGCAACAGCAGTTTCCCATGGTACCTAATCAGCAAATGCAAATACCTTTGGCACCAATGAGTCAGCAGCAAGTGATGGTTCCTCCACAGGTCTCGGGTCAGGTAATGAATACAAATGGCACCGTACAACAGTTCCCATTACACAGTGAGAGTGGAATAAACAATGTATGGGAGAGTGAAAGTTCAGGAGAGGAGGGAGATTGTGTGCTTGCAGCATCCTTGGAAGTTGATCAAAAGGGTCCATATGTAGAGGGAAGAGTCATGGGTCATCGTGTCTCATTCTTGGTTGACACAGGAGCCACACGTTCAACTGTTAAGAGCATTGAAGTACCGAATTTGCCACTCTCAGGGAGAACAGTTCAAGTAGTGGGAGTAGCAAACAGGCACCTGACGAACCCAATCACAGATCCAGTACCAGTCAGCCTTGGTAACTATCAAGGGTTACATAAATTTGTGGTATGTGACTCAAGCCCGATAGCACTGTTAGGGAGAGACCTATTGTGCAAATTGGGATGTTCGATTATGTGTTCGAAAGAGGGAATTAAAATTCAGACGAGCAGTGATGGGGAAGAAGAGGACAGTGTAGAGGGGGATGAGATGGAAACTGTCGATGAAGAGTATCCTCTGATTTGCCTTTTCCCGATGATAACTGAAGAAGATATTCCAGCTGAATTACGGGAAACAGTCGGAAAGGAAGTGTGGGATATGACAGGGAAAGAGGTGGGATTGATGAAAGGAGTGGAACCAGTGAAAGTAACTGTAAAACCCAATGCAATCTTTCCCCAGACCCCACAATACCACATGGCACAAGACACCCTCATGAAAGTCGCCCAACTCATTGACGAGTTTGTAAAACAGGGAGTATTGAAAGAAGTGTTAAGCAGTCCATGTAATTCACCAATCATGGGACTAATAAAGCCGAGTGGAAAGGTCCGAATTGTACAGGACTTGAGGAAAATAAATGACATCATAATTAAATGTTGCCCTGTCGTACCGAATCCAGCTGTGATAATGTTTCAAGTCCCTTGCGATGCCGAGTGGTTCTCAGTCATCGACTTGTCACAAGCATTCTTCTCGGTGCCTCTTCATGAGGATAGCCAATTTCTCTTTTGTTTCAAATTCTTAGACAGAGTTTACAGTTGGTGTCGAATTCCTCAAGGGTTTTCTGAGTCACCGTCAATTTTCAATCAGATTCCAAAGAAAGACTTGGAAGCGTTAGAATTGCCATCCGAGTCAACCCTAGTACAGTACATCGATGACTTACTGATTGCATCAAAGACAGAAAGTGGCTGCACAGCCGATACCATTGCTCTGTTGAACCATTTGGGAAGGAATGGACACAAGGTGTCTCCTTCGAAATTGCAGTTCTGTCAGAAGAAAGTGAAGTACTTGGGTCACCAAATAGAGAAAGGGTCATGGAGAATAATGAAGGAAAGAATAACAAGTGTACTTCAAATGAGTCCACCAAAGACGAGGAGGGAGGTGAGGAAGTTTTTGGGAATGGTGAGCTACTGTCGTCAGTGGATTCCCAACTTCTCAACTCTAGCCAAGCCTTTACTGAAACTGACCCAGAAGGATGCCTTGGATCAAATTGAGCTGAAAGGAGATGAAATGGATGTTTTATTGAATTGAAAGAATGCATGTGCAGGGCTCCAGCTTTAGGTATGCCTGATTACACAAAGCCTTTCACATTGTTTTGTCATGAACGTGATGCATGTTCTTTGTCTGTCTTGACTCAAGCCCATGGTGGCATAAACAGACCAGTAGCGTATTTTTCAGCTACTTTGGATCCGGTCGCAGCAGCACTGCCAGGGTGTTTGCGCGCCGTAGCAGCAGTTGGTATCAGCCTCACTCAGAGTGAAGGAATAGTGATGGGACACCCAGTAACAGTCATGGTCCCTCACTCAGTTGAGATACTTTTGACCCGCTCCCGAACGCAACACATGACTGGAGCAAGACTCATAAGGTATGAAACGATAATTCTGGGCTCACCGAATGTGCAGCTGAAAAGGTGCACTACGTTGAATCCAGCAACATTACTTCCCGGTGAAAATGCTGAAATTGAGAACGCTGAAGACGTCGAGCATGACTGCCTTCAGGTGACTGAATTTTGCACAAAACCTCGACCTGACATTAAGGATACTAAGCTTGATGAAAATGACCAAATTGTTTTTGTTGATGGTTCATGTCTAAGAGATGGGATGGGAATTTTGAAAGCAGGATATGCTGTATGTACTGTAACAGGTGTCTTGGAAGCATCCTGGCTCCAAGGAGTCTATTCTGCACAAGTAGCAGAGCTTGTAGCACTTACAAGAGCATGCCAATTGTCTACATTGATGAAAGTCACCATTTATACTGATAGTCAGTACGGGTTTGGAATTGTGCACGACTTTGGGCAACTATGGTCACAGAGAGGTTTCCTGACTTCTTCAGGATCCACAGTGAAAAACGGGGAGAGAATAAGGGAATTGTTACACGCCATTCAAATGCCAGCCGAAGTTGCAGTGGTAAAGTGTAGTGCTCATACAAAAGGACAGGACTATGTCTCTCTGGGAAATGCATATGCGGATCAAGTCGCAAGGTTTTGTGCCTTGAACTGTATATTACTCAGAGATGAATGGAATTCGATAAGTGAACCAGAACTCCAACCAGCTGAAGCATTTGCCTTGACGGTCGTAGATACAATGGATGAACTAAAAGCATTACAGAATAACGTCAGGGAGGATGAAAGAGATTCCTGGATTAAATCACAATGTATAAAGAGACCAGATGAGTTATGGGTTTCAAATGAGGGAAAATTTGTTTTGCCAAATAGTCTCTTATCGCAGCTTGCGCGGTTCTATCATGGGCAGGCTCACCTAGGGAGAGATGCCATGATAAGATTGTTCAAAACTGATTGGTTTAACCCCAGATTCCGTCAAGCTGCAGAAGCAGTTTGCCATCGATGTGTCATTTGCCAGCAGATGAACCCAGGGAAGGGAACGGTTGTGAACGCGAGCCACATTGGTAGGGCGAGCGGCCCTTTCAGTAGGATGCAGATGGACTTCATTGAGATGCCTGTGCATGGAGGTCTGAAGTATGTGTTGGTGATTGTGTGCATTTTTAGTCACTGGATTGAAGCATACCCCACACGTAGAAATGACAGCCTTACAGTTGCAAAGCTATTGCTGAGGGAGTTAATACCACGTTTCGGATTCCCGATCTCTTTAGAATCAGATAGAGGAAGTCACTTCAATAACGAGGTGATAAAGTTACTTTGCGAAGCGCTGAACATTGAGCAAAAACTGCATTGTAGCTATCGCCCTGAAGCATCAGGACTGGTGGAGCAGATGAATGGTACATTGAAATCAAGAATGGCGAAAATATGTGCATCGACAAATTTGAAATGGCCTGACGCATTGCCTTTGGTGTTAATGTCAATGAGAAACACCCCTGACAGAAAGACTGGATTGTCTCCGCACGAAATTCTCATGGGCAGGGCCATGAGACTTCCTGCAGTTCCCGCAAACGCGCTTTTGAATATTACAGATGATATGGTGTTAGACTACTGCAAAGGTCTGGCTGACGTGGTTCGCTCTTTCTCTCACCAGGTGGAAGCAACCACCTTGCCACCGATCCAAGGTCCAGGACACACACTGAAAGCAGGTGACTGGGTCGTGATAAAGAAGCACGTGAGGAAGTCGTGTCTGGAACCCCGTTGGAAAGGCCCTTTCCAAGTGATCCTGACGACCACTACCGCTGTGAAGTGTGCGGGAGTTCCCAACTGGATTCACGCCAGTCATACAAAAAGGGTGTTGTGTCCCACAGATGAGGAAGTTGAAGCGCTGAAACTGCCAGTACCTGATAACAAAGTGCCAAGCGCTGAGACAGAGAAAAAAAGAACTGGAAGCGAACAGGCAGAAACAGGAGAGAGAGAAATATTCTCTGAGGACGAAACGACCGATTCACTTGGGGAAGACCAAGGAGAAACCTCAGACAGCGACGAAGCAGCTGAGGGTGACAAAGAGCCTGAAGCAGCTGAGGGTAGCAAAGAGCCTGAAGCAGCTGAAGGTGACAAAGAGCCCGAAGCAGCTGAAAGTGACAAAGAGCCTGAAGAAAGTAACGGTGACAAAGGGCTCGAAAGAGGTGAAGAAGCAGGAGAGCCTGATCAGAGGAGGGCTTTCCCAGAAGCAGACGGTACAGAAAAAGAAAAGAAAAACCTGATTGACTCCCCAGAAGGAGGGGACAAGGCAGAACAGAACGAAACTGTTCAAGCTTCCACAGAAAAGGTCGCAGGTCCATCAAGTGGACACGGCGCAAAGAGGAGACTAAGTATATCACCAATAAAACTAAGAACGAGAGAAAATTTGAACGACGGAGAAAGGCCAAAAGTGAAAGAGAAAAGAAAGGAAGTGTCTGTCGTGGTACCAACCTCAAGTGAAGGAAAAGACTTGGCCAAAGAGGAAAGTACCAGTGAGGCAGAATCGAAAAGAGAAGCAAAATTGAAAAGGAAAAGGATACCAAACAGGAGATACTCCGGTCCAGAATGGGCATATGCAGTCAATGACGATTGGACTGACAAATTTGTATCTCTAAGCCTCGAGAACGAAGAAGAAGAGATACCAATAGAAAAGAAAAGTTTTATGGACACTGTTGATTGAAAGGGTGATAAATGACATTGCTTGCTACAATCTAACGTGATACAACCAGCTGAGACATTGCTAAACCGGATGAGACACTTGCCGAACTGATAAAGACTGAGTTATTGCCGAATTGAGACAAATGCTGCTAACCGATAAGTGACTGGCCTCTTGAAGAAAACTGTGTGAACATTGCGCTCGTTCAGCTTTGTAACTGAATTGCTAAATAGTTTCTTTATAGGTGCTTCTAGCTCTCTGATTCTATACAGATCATGGCTACACAAAACAGTAGAATGAAATATTGTAAATATGCGTGTATAGGCTTGATAATTGCATGTGTACTAATAATAGTGGGAATAGTGCTTGCTACACGTGGAAAGGGTGAGAATGAGAGAATTGATGCTTCTACTTTTGCTCCTGTTACTGTCACTGAACTAACCGCATTGAAAAGACTAGAATTAGATGAGAGACACTTGCATGATAAGAAGGAACTTTCGTATAACGTTTTCTATCGCTTGCTAACAGAATATGTTGAGACTATGGATGCGAAAGATTGTTATGTGTGTACACAGATACCGACATCAGTAAAGGAAGGGGTGACTTATCACCACATGCCTCTTACATACGGGATTACATGTAGTATAGTAACTTCTAGATTTTATGGTCAGACAAACATACAGTATTTTTACTCAAATTATGATGTTACCTTTGCATATGTTCCTATAATAGCGCAGCTAAGCCAGATTGCTAAAGATTGGGATGCTAAAATAATGAGGGAATTTTTCGAGCCAATGCAACCTTTTGAAACGGCTCACGCTCATAGGGAAAACCTTACCTGCTCGCTCTCTGCAGTAGAAATAAGCTTTTTAGATCGCACAGATGATAGAAGGGCACAAATGAATGCGAAATTAGAAAAGGAGTTAAGTAAGAGGACTTCAGTAGATCATTATGATTTTGCCGCCATAAAAACAAAAGGGAGAATAGCTTTAGATGCTTGGCATGTAGGGAAATTTTGTATATATCGAGGTGAATCTTATTATGATAACATTTTCGTAGGAGCGAGTGAGTGTAAACATACGTTTATCTTTAAGGCCAAATGGACATTCATGATGAACGGACTTGACCCTGTCATTCCAGGTGTATATTACATTTGTGGGTATAATGCCTATTATCGTCTCCCGAAAGGATGGTGGGGGAGATGTTATTTGGGTATAGTGTTCCCAAAGGTTTATCAACTGGATGACCTATCGATGATTCCAAAGACATCTGGATCCCATCGTATCCAGAAAAGAGAGACCGCAGCTGCTGTGGTAGGAGATATATTTGGAGCCATGATTCCTTCATTGGGAGTTGTGTTGAATTCCATCAAAATAAGAAAGTTGTCTACTATAGTGGATAACATGTTGACAAAGTTTTCAGGTGCTATAATCCTGATAGATGCTGAACTTGCAGCGGAAAGAGCTATGACTCTTCAAAATAGGCTTGCCTTAGACATTCTTTTAGCAAAGGATGGCGGCGTTTGCAAAATGCTTGGTGCGCGCCACTGTTGCACGTATATTCCAGACAACAGTGTGAAAATTAAAACTATGCTTGCTAATCTAACAAAAGAGAGTGCAGATTTGAAGGAATTGAAAGAACCAGGAGTGTGGGAGAAGGTTGGAAAAGGACTTGCTTCAGTGGGAAATTGGCTTGGTGGCATTTGGAATGGAATATTACTAAAAATAATACAGGGAATATTAATAGTACTGATTTGCATATTTGGAATTTGGGGAATAAAAAGGGGAATAATAATGATTATGGAAAGAATTAAAAGAAGGAAGGAAGAGAAAATGATTAAAAGAATGGCAGAAGAATACAAAGCAAGAACTAGGGGAACTAAAAGGAAAAGAGAACTGACAGAATTTTAATGGAATAAAATTTGTGGGAATAGTTTGTGTGATGACAAGTAGTCATCAGAGGAGGGATTGATGACGCAGAAATGAAGGTTTTACATTTATTAGCGCTTAAACGTAGTACTGCAATAATCAAGAGTGACTTTAACCGAACTAATAAAGATTGTACGGGGTCAAAATGTGCCCTTAGAGTAGTTTGCCAACATTTATAAGCGTGCTTTATGTAACGTAATGTATTAGAAGTGCACTAATCTGACATAATCGTAAACGTGTGCTATGATTTGCTCGTTTGAAATGCTTTAGCTTAGCATTACTTTAGTGGAGGCTTTGGCCTAGTTGCCTGGTCTCACGGTTTAGATGCTCGTATTTTTCCAATGTGCTAATAAACATGTATTTTTGCTTGAAGCTGTACTTTTCCACTGAGATCGTTCACATGCTTATCTTAAGGTTTCGTGCCAGCCTGGCATTTTTTTTCTTTGCTCCAAGGTCAATCTGCAGGTGCGGACAATGGAAGCTCTGAAAGTGAGTTAATTGGTATAAAATGTTGCAACTTGCGTACCCGTCTCCAAGGATAATGTATGCTTAAGTAAAAGCTTGAGAACTGTTGTTTTTGATTGGACAATTTGAAGCCAACCTATGAACCCTCCAATGGAAGACCCTACTGGATTTGAACTGTTGTCTATTTAAACCAGGTGCACGAGAGGAAAGTGGCCATTATTGGACATCCCGCCATTTTGTAGACTTTGCAGCTACTATGGCCCATCTTGCTACGACGCCATTTTGAAAGAGACTTTGATGCTTTCTCTAATCGAGAGAAAGAGACTTTAAATGATTCTTGCCCTAGAGACTTTAACTTTGATCCCTTTGCATGAAGTAGTAGTTTTATTTTGCTGCCGTGAGGCAATTGCCCCGTCCACTTTGCCCCTTTGCCCCGTCCCATGCTGTTCGAGAACGGTACCTGTGAGACGAAGACTTCCTTGAATGCTGATTGTAATTGGTAAATATGAAAGGAAATTGTACAATTGCATTGTGTTTCTTTTAGGTAACCAACTGCTGATTTTTGATAAGAACCCTAGCTAGGAGTTTTCTAAATTAATGTTGCTAAATTGCTTTTGCATGAAGTCCCACATGCCGATGATAATTTGAGGTTAGATGAGGATTCCTTTTGTTGCACGATGCAATTTGAGACCTTGTTATGCTGACTAATGTATGCAATTAGCTCATTACAGATTATAGTTTTAGTGATTTGCATTGCTATTATCGAATGCCTTGTTATTCAAATGCTGCATAGATTGCACCTGTTTCGTCGTTATGGACAGCTATTAATGTTCATTTACGTTTATCATTTGGTGTTGAGACACATCTATATCGTGCTAGCTTTGTTAATATAGGGAAATAAATTCATTAACTTTGAATAAACTGGTGTGGTTATTCATGACCGAAAGGTCATGGTTCGCCGAAATGTATTCTGGATTAGTTGTTAAGTGTTATGTTGATCAGGGTATTGCTTATGTTCGTTATTGATTATTGATCACATTAAATTGACTGATCTCGGGTGAAGAGAGTCCCACTTAGCCAAAAGATTCATCGGCCTAAAGAGCGTCCAAATACAGGTAAATTATTGGTACGGAACGCTCTATCAGTATCCTGAGAACTCATTTTTCTTTCTAGAGGCTGCGCTCTGTGCACCGTACGATACCATAAGGTTCACTTATTTACAAATCAGAGAGATTTTGTGGTCCAGATATTCTGGCTTCCCTGCGGCACCCTTGACGAGCTTCGCCTTGGAGCTAATGTACAGGTCCCCACGGCCTCATCAAAGGCCTGTATGTGTGCATGCAAACATTTGCACCCGCAGTGGCACCCAAGGCAAGAGCGCAGTGGGAGATGGATATAAGAGAGACCCTGTCGGATGATGTATGGCGTTACTGCTGTGCGCATATGCGTGAGCTTTCTCCCAACTATAGACTACGTGTATTGCATTTTCAATTTCTGCACCGTTTGTACTAAAAGCTGAGACGCCTCAAGAGGATGGGCGCCCAGTCGCATGAGGCAGACTTCATGCATTTGGCATTTGGCATGGGACTGCAGGGCATTACAGGGATATTGGATGACTGTGCTGAGTGAGCTGGAAGAAATGGTCGAGCTCAAACTGCCACGTTCCCCTAAATTTGCTCTTCTGGGATATTTCATGGAGATTCCCCCGAAAACAAGAGATTGGTGGGGTTGCTGTTGGTGCTGGCGAAGCGCAGAGTGGGGAAGTGCTGGGGTAGGAAACAGACACTGAGTGATGCAGTGTACTTCCAGGAACAACTAGTGGCCTATTGGGAGTCAACGCTTTATCCTGTCAGGCTGACCACGATAGAAGCAGTCTCCCTCTTCCTTTCCCTCTCTTCTTTCCTCCTTGCTATCTCTTCCTACTTTACTGTTTCCTGGTGCCGGCGGCAACATGCACAATTGGGCTACTTGCCTTTGGTTTACTTATTCTCCGTTTACCTGAAAATGTACTAGATGTGCACTCATAAATAGAAACTGTGCGGATATTTGTAATGTTTCGACGTCAGTTTTGTTATCACAATTTGCTCACTGTGCGTCCTGCCTGTGTACTACAGTTTCTTCATAAAAGTAATAAATACAATTAAAAAAAAAAGTTAATTACACTTCCCTCCTTCCCTGGGTGCCTTAGCCAACGTCTTCACATTCCATAATCAAAGCTCAACACAGCACTTGTCTGGCTGAAAAAGGCAGATAGAGTGGGTAGTGCTGATTTTAAATCCTGTTGCTCTACACCACAGCCTCCCTGGCCCATTCCCAGAGCCACCTTAACTCTCTAAGTAGCTCTCAGTTGTTTGAATCAGTGTACAGTATGTATCACAAACTCAATGGATCTACCAGCAAGTTTGCTTTCCCATTGTCAGAGCCCCTCTCTTTCTGAGGCATGCCTACCTCACTCTGGCTCCCCACTGTGACAAGGCACAGCACCGAGGGAAGGAATTAGGTAGTGTGCAAGCCTCCGTTTATACATGTGATTGACCTAATAGAGGCCAATACATTAATGTTGGGTCCAATAATGACCCCGTAAAGCAGCTAGTCCCTAATCCAAACACTTAGGACTCGGTTCCACCTAATTATTGTGCTGCTGGCTGCTTCTAATTGCTTTTTACAGCTTCTGCTTTTCTCTATGCTGCTCAGTGATCCAATGATCCAGCCTCATCTATGAGCCGAGGATTATCCCTTTTCACTTTTTCTCTGCGTCTTTCGCTCTCGAAGCCAAATCTGCAAGCAGTGTCTCGCTGTGTCATGTTAGCACCTGTCCGGCCCCTGCAGCTTTTTTGGTGAGAGCGAGCATGGCAGGCACGAGCATGGCATCAGGCAAGGTCAAATAAGGGATGAGCCAGCCAACCAGAGGAAGGGAGCAAGCCTAGCATACAGATATTCTTCCTGGTATTGGTCCTTTCTTTTCTGACCACTTAGTCTACCTCGATTTAATCGATGTGGTCTTGGCCCTTCTGTCTCTGGTCCTTCTTTCCATCGGTCTCCTGGAACTGGTCCTCTTTGGCCTGTCTACCTGAGTCTGCTACTCTTGACCCTGTCATCCTTGTCCCTCTGGTCTTGGTGGGTGCATTCCAGCCCTCCTAGCCTCAAAGTCTGTCAAACAGATTTTTATTTATTTCTTTATTTTCATTTTGGCTTCAAGTTTTTTTTCTGCTGAGAGAGCAAGGCCAAGGACAGAAATGAGAGCTCAGGAGCGATAGGACCATGCCCATTTAAACCAGTGGTTAGCATGTTAAAAATCAAAACTACCATTCATACATTGTGCATGTGACTAAAATGTCAGTGTGTCTGAAGGGGCCACTTATGGCATGGGATCAATACGCATCTATGCCTGAAACACACTCTGCTGAGCGAATAGTATGAACAAGTGTGTTTGTTTATTTACAGACAGCAGAAATAACTCCTCATGCGACGTATTACTTACCTGTCTCCTGTTTTCACTTCGTAATTCCACAGAAGCCCCACTACTGTGCCCACTTAATTTACCTCCAACAAGTGTCCCAAAGCACTATGCCCCAATTACCAATTGCCTACGGTATGTGTCCCTCCCTCTTGGGCTCAGATGCCACCTATCTCTCCCCGTTTGCTGCTGCTTTTCATCTTCTGCCAGTGTTGCCAGATTTTCAAAACCTTCTGAAGCCCAAAGCCGTTCAACTTTCAGCCCAAAGTAAGCCCAAAATTAACCAGTCCTAGCCCAAAAATAGCTCATAGTTGTAATGCTCAAATAATACAATCATAGGCTGTACGAAACATTTAGAATCATAAATCTAACATTTTAAAGCATGTCTAAATTTTTTTTAGACAAATATGAAGGATTCAGTGTTTTACCTTTTGCATTTTACACTAGTAGTCCTATTAATTCCAATATAATGTCAGTCCTAACATGCAAAATTTGCATTTGCTAGGTTACCTGCAGAATTTACCTTTGGGATTTGAGAGCCCTACCTAATGGATCCAAACCACAACCTGCTTTTTTAACTGCCTTTCAGATGTACACTGCATATGCTAAACACAAGTGAAACACATGCAAATCAATGGATCTCAATCAGGCAGGAGACTGCTGATTTTTAACACCTTCACTGCCAGGCCTTTTCCCCCTAACGTGCCAAGCCTTTTTTGGCTGTTAGGGGCAGTTCACGCTTAGGCCCTCATAACTTTTTGTCCACATAAGCTACCCACGCCAAATTTGCGTCCTTTTTTTCTGACATCCTAGGGATTCTAGAGGTACCCATACTTTGTGGGTGCCCCTGAAGGAGACCAAGAAATTAGCCAAAAAACAGTGAAAAGTTCTGGGTTTTTTCAAAAATGGGAAAAAGGGCTGCAGAAGAAGGCTTGTGTTTTTTTCCCTGAAAATGTCATCAACAAAGGGTTTGCAGTGCTAAAAGCACCATCTTCCCAGCTTCCAGGAACAGGCAGACTTGAATCAGAAAACCACATTTTTCAACACAATTTTGGCATTTTACTGGTACATATCCCATTTTTATTATTTTTTGTGCTTTCAGCCTCCTTCCAGTTAGTGACAGAAATGGGTGTGAAACCAATGCTGAATCCCGGAAAGCTAAACATTTCTGAAAAGTATACACAATTGTGAATTCAGCAAGGGGTAATTTATGTAGATCCTACAAGGGTTTTCTACAGAAAATACCAGCCGAAATGAAAAAATATTGAAATTGAGGGGAAAAAAACAGCCATTTTTCTCCACGTTTTACTCTGTAACTTTTTCCTGCGATGTCAGATTTTTTAAAGCAATATACCGTTACGTCTGCTAGACTCTTCTCGTTGCAGGGATATATATAGGGCTTGTAGGCCCCAGGTACCCAGAGCCAATAAATGAGCTGCACCTTGTAGTGGGTTTTCATTCTATACCGGGTATACTGCAACTCATTTGCTGAAATATAAAGAGTGAAAAATAGGTATCATAAAACCCTTTGTATTTCCACAATGGCCACAAGATAAGGTGTTGAGAAGCAGTGGTTATTTGCACATCCCTGAATTCCGGGATGCCCATACTAGCATGTAAATTACAGGACATTTCTCAAATACACGTCTTTTCTACACACAGTCTTACATTTGGAAGGAACAAATGTAGAGAAAGACAAGGAGCAATAACACTTGTTTTGCTATACTGTGTTCCTCCAAGTCTCCCGATAAAAATGGTACCTCACTTGCGTGGGTAGGCCTAATGCTCGCCACAGGAAACGCAACCTGGACACATCACATTTTTACATTGAAATTTGACATTTTTTTTGCAAAGTGCCTAGCTGTAGATTTTGGCCTCTAGCTGAGCCGGCACCTAGGGAAACCTACCAAACCTGCGCATTTTAAAAAAACTAGACACCTAAGGGAATCCAAGATGGGGTGACTTGTGGGGCCCTCACCAGGTTCCAGAATCCTTTGCAAACCTCAGAATTTGGCCAAAAAACCCTTTTTCCTCACATTTCGGTGACAGAAAGTTCTGGAATCTGAGAGGAGCCACACATTTCCTCCCATCCAGCGTTCCCCTAAGTCTCCCGATAAAAATGGTACCTCATGTGTGTGGGTAGGCCTAGCGCCTGCGACAGGAAATGCCCCAAAACACAACGTGGACACATCACATTTTCCCAAAGAAAATAGAGCTTTTTTTTGCAAAGTGCCTAGCTGTAGATTTTGGCCTCTAGCCCTGCCGGCACCTAGGGAAACCTACCAAACCTGTGCATTTTTGAAAACTAGACACCTAGGGGAATCCAAGATAGTGTGACTTGTTGAGCTCTCACCAGGTTCTGCAACCCAGAATCCTTTGCAAACCTAAAAATTTGGCCAAAAAACACTTTTACCTCAGATTTCGGTGACAGAAAGTTCTGGAATCTGAGAGGAGCCACAAATTTCCTTCCACCCAGCATTCCCCCAAGTCTCCTGATAAAAATGGTACTTCACTTGTGTGTGTAGGCCTAGCGCCTGCGACAGGAAATGCCCCAAAACACTATCTGGACACATCAAAATGATCAAATACAAAACTACCTGTTTTTGAGGGGGGCACCTGCGTTTTTGGTAATGGGCTCAAGAACAATCTCAGGAAACCGACCAGACCCAGACATTTCTGAAAACATAAACACCAGAGGGAGTCCAGGGAGGTGTGACTTGCATGGATCCCCCAATGTTTTCTTACCCACAATCCTGAGAAAACCTCGAATTTTGCTAAAAAATCACATTTTTCCCACATTTCTGTGTGGGATCACCGCACCGGGACACATTTGCTAGCAGTCAACATTCCCCTCAGTCTCCCGGTAAAAAGGATATCTCACTTGTGTAGGTGGTCCACAGGGAAGAGCCAGAAACATGTTGAAATTGAGGGGGGAACCAAAGCGGGTCCAAGAGGGCAGTTTGAAAAAAAAACATTTCTAGACTGACAAGTTCAGCAGAATCTTTATCGGTAGAGATGAGACAATGTTGGGTGGTAGGAATTTTGTGGATTCCTGCAGATTCCGGAAGGTTCCATCACAAAAATGTGGGAAAAATGTGTGATTTCCAGCAAAGTTGGAGGTCTGCAAGTCATTGTGGGTAAGAAAATGGTGTGGGGTGCATGTGCAGCACACCGCCCTAGAATCAACCAGATGTTTAGTTTTCAGATGTGTCTAGGTCTTTTAGAGTTTTCTACATGGCAGCGTCCCAAAGTCAAAAAAGTGCAGCCCTCACCATTCCAAGTGGGACGATTTTGAGAGTTACCAAGCTCTCATGGCCCAAATGTAAAACCTAAGCCCAAAATAATCAAATGTCCTCTTGCTTGCCGTGGGATAAGATGTTTAGTATGCGGGGGGAGAGCTGAAAGACTGTTACCCCCTTCACTTGGGGTGGGGGCATAACCAGGCCCATACTGGTTGGTAGCCACCACCCCACTTTTTTTAGTTTTTTTTAAATTCCCTGGCATCTAGTAGACTTTCTGCACCCCGGGGTGTGGATTGGGGGTAATTTCCCCATCTGCCCATTGGCCAACAGTAATGTGCCCCCATGGGGAGCGACTCTTGCCCAAGGGGTCGCTCCCCATACATAAAAACATAAAGTAAATAAAAAATATATATATCCTTGGTGTCTAGAGGCTTATGCCCACCCTGGGGGCCGATCGGCCCAACTATATTAGGCCGATCTGCCTACAGGGGGGGCAGAAAAGGCCTAAAAATATTCCCCCCCCACCCCTGGGGAGCGGCCCTTGCCTAAGGGGTCGCTTCCCACATATTAAAAAAATAAATAAACCAAAAAAAAATATCCCTGATGTCTAGGGGCTTTCTGCCCCCCCCCCAGTGGCAAATTGGCCTAATTATATTAGGCCGATCTGCCCCAAGGGGGCTGAAATGGCCTAAAAATAATTTGGCCCCCTGGGGAGCGGCCCTTGCCCAAGGGGCCACTCCCCTTATGGGTAAGTATAATAACAAAAAAATCCCTGGTGTCTAGTGCTTTGTGCCCCCTCTGGAAGCAGATTGGCCTAATTATATTAGGCCGATCTGCCCCGAAGAGGGGTAGAAATGGCCTCAAACCAATTTGGTCCTCTGGGGAGTGGGGAGGGAAAAAAATTATCCCTGGTGTCTAGGGATTATATCCCTCCCCCCCAGGGTGGCAGAAATGGCCAAAAAATGATTTGGCCCCCTGGGGAGTGGCCTTTGCCCAATGGGCCGCTCCCCTTATGAGGGAGTATAATAATTAAAAAAAATCCTGGTGTCTAGTGGGCATTTCTGCTGCCCGATCGCATCGTGATCGGGCAGCAGAAATGTTTGCAGAGACATGAAAGGAAAGGCCTTTCTTTTCCTTTCATGCCTCTGCCGGCCCCCTCCTCCCAATCGGAAGAGAAAAGCTAAGCATTTTTCTTCCCGCATTGCGATGGAAGCATGCTTCCAGCGCGATGGGAGGTGACCTCTGATGAGGTCAGCACGCAATGGCATGCTGATGTCATCAGACGTCACTGGGGGGTCGGGGAGGGTTGGGGGTGGAAGAGGAAGCGATTCCCCTTCCAGCCCTGACCTGGGGGGGGGTGAGCGGACAGCCTTTGGGGGGAGCGCTAGCGCTTCATCTGAGGGCCAGTACACTGATGTAATGGTTATTTCTGTGGTGCCACGGACGTAACCATTATGTCCGTGGCGTACATGGGGTTAAAGCCAAAAAAAACCTTCATTTATGTTGTCTCCCGCCTGAAAATGTCTCTGCTTCAACAGAAGTCAATGGAGAAAATACATTCTCCCAATATTTGTTTTAGTCTCACACTTTCCTTGTCTAAAATGGTGGCATGTTTAGAAACACAATTGGCTATCTAGAATGCTCAGTGCATATCTGTTGTCTGTTCTGTTGCTCTTCTACTTTCAAGACTTGGCAGTAAAAGGGCAGCAGACAAGTCTGTCAGTATCATCGTGCTGCCTCCTGTACACCTACTGAGGCACTGCTTCTACTCCTGTATTAGTGGGCTACCCCTGCCCTGGAGCATTGGGTTCAACAGGACCCAACAGGAAAATACATCCTTGTACTTTACACCTTTGCTCATGCGCATCTGTTGATTCTACTTTCAGCCCTCTCAAGGCATTTTTAGTTTCAGTACAGACGACAAACATACCATACCAGCAGCATACATCTTATTTAACGGCCAGGATGCCGAAAGGCATGAATGCTTGTTTTAACAATGCACTTGGTATGTTGCAGTATGCGTTTAAAAATTACTCCATTAATCACTGAGCCTGAAGCACTTTGTAAATCCATGTACTCCATTCATGATAATCTCTAACACACTTTAAAAAGTGACATTTCCCTTTAATGCCTTGCATGCCTTACAATGCATGCATACAATGTGTGCACAATGCAAATTAATCTTTTTTGTACAGCAGATATCCTGAGCATGTGCATTTCAAGGTGCTCTCATATGTGCTAATGACCTCACTAGCACATATGACAGCGCCTTAAAATACTTGATCTCTCACCATGTGCACCGTACAATAGAGGTGGTCAATCCAACAAGCTATCAGTGAGGTCCAAACAAATGGTTCGCCAAGGCTCGAAAATCCTGTGTACAAGCTGTGTCCTGAAATTAACAGCTGATTAAGTGATGCTACAAACATGTTAGATTATGATAGATAAGGTGTTCTAAATTTAAGAGAGTGTATTTTTTCACCATGTAGAAGCTTTGACATCAATATGTCTTATTGTCGGAGTACATAATGAAAATGATTTTTTTAAGCATGAACCTAGAACCATTCCTGCCCCTGTCCCCACACTAGGGGCAGTGCCATTAGTGAACCAAGAGGCAAGGCAGTTGTCATGTGAACCCTGTGTGTTGGCCAAATTATTATAGAGCAACAGTGTAATCTATTAACTCAAAAACAACAGGTTTTTGTACAGCTGGTGTAAGGAAATGCCTCCTTGGCATGGTTACCCCCTGACTTTTTGCCTTTGCTGATGCCAAGTTATGATTTGAAAGTGTGCTGAGGCCTGCTAATCAGGCCCCAGCACCAGTGTTCTTTCCCTAACCTGTACTTTTGTTTCCACAATTGGCACACCCTGGCATTCAGGTAAGTCCCTTGTAACTGGTACCCCTGGTACCAAGGGCCCTGATGCCAGGGAAGGTCTCTAAGGGCTGCAGCATATCTTATGCCACCCTGGGGACCCCTCACTCAGCACAGACACACTGATTGCCAGCTTGTGTGTGCTAGTGGGGATAAAATGACTAAGTCGACATGGCACTCCCCTCAGGGTGCCATGCCAACCTCACACTGCCTATAGGTATAGATAAGTCACCCCTCTAGCAGGCCTTACAGCCCTAAGGAAGGGTGCACTATACCATAGGTGAGGGCATAAGTGCATGAGCACTATGCCCCTACAGTGTCTAAGCAAAACCTTAGACATTGTAAGTGCAGGGTAGCCATAAGAGTATATGGTCTGGGAGTCTGTCATGCACGAACTCCACAGCACCGTAATGGCTACACTGAAAACTGTGAAGTTTGGTATCAAACTTCTCAGCACAATAAATGCACACTGATGCCAGTGTACATTTTATTGTAACATACACCCCAGAGGGCACCTTAGAGGTGCCCCCTTGAAACCTTAACCGACTACCAGTGTGGGCTGACTAATTTTAGCAGCCTGCCACACACCAGACATGTTGCGGGCCACATGGGGAGAGTGCCTTTGTCACTCTGTGGCTAGTAACAAAGCCTGTACTGGGTGGAGGTGCTTCTCACCTCCCCCTGCAGGAACTGTAACACCTGGCTGTAAGCCGGCTCGCCCCTTTGTTACAGCACCTCAGGGCACTCCAGCTAGTGGAGTTGCCCGCCCCCTCCGGCCACGGCCTAACTTTTGGCGGCAAGGCCGGAGGAGATAATGAGAAAAACAAGGAGGAGCCACTGGCCAGCCAGGACAGCCCCTAAGGTGTCCTGAGCTGAGGTGACTCTGACTTTTAGAAATCCTCCATCTTGCAGATGGAGGACTCCCCTAATAGGGATAGGGATGTGCACCCCTCCCCTCAGGGAGGAGGCACAAAGAGGGCCACCCTCAGGGCTAGTAGCCATTGGCTACTAACCCCCCAGACCTCAACACACCCCTAAATCGAGTATTTAGGGGCTCCCAGAACACAGCAAGATAGATTCCTGCAACCTAAGACGAAGAAGGACTGCTGAGCTAAAAACCTGCAGAGAAGACGGAGAGACCAACTGCTTTGGCCCCAGCTCTACCGGCCTGTCTCCCCACTTCTAAAGACACTGCTCCAGCGACGCGTTCCACAGGGTCCAGCGGCCTCTGAAGCCTCAGAGGACTACCCTGCATCTAGAAGGACAAAGAACTCCAGAGGACAGCGGCTCTGCTCCACAAAGACTGACACTTTGCAACAAAGAAGCAACTTTGAAAGAACACATGTTTCCCGCCGGAAGCGCAGATCAGCCTAATTATATTAGGCCCATCTGCCCCCAAGGGGGCTAGAAATGGCCTAAAAATAATTTGCCCCCCCGGGGAGCGACCTTTGCCTAAGGAGTCGCTCCCCACATATGAAACAAATAAATAAATAAATTATCCCTGGTGTCTATGGGTTTTCTGCCCCCCCCAGTGGCAAATTGGCCTAATTATATTAGGCCGATCTGCCCCAAGGGGGCAGAAATGGCCTAAAAATAATTTGGCCCCCTGGGGAGCGGCCCTTGCCCAAGGGGCCACTCCCCTTATGGGTAAGTATAATAACAAAAAAATCCCTGGTGTCTAGTGCTTTGTGCCCCCTCTGGAAGCAGATTGGCCTAATTATATTAGGCCGATCTGCCCCGAAGAGGGGTAGAAATGGCCTCAAACCAATTTGGTCCTCTGGGGAGTGGGGAGGGAAAAAAATTATCCCTGGTGTCTAGGGATTATATCCCTCCCCCCCAGGGTGGCAGAAATGGCCAAAAAATTATTTGGCCCCCTGGGGAGTGGTCTTTGCCCAATGGGCCGCTCCCCTTATGAGGGAGTATAATAATTAAAAAAAATCCTGGTGTCTAGTGGGCATTTCTGCTGCCCGATCGCATCGTGATCGGGCAGCAGAAATGTTTGCAGAGACATGAAAGGAAAGGCCTTTCTTTTCCTTTCATGCCTCTGCCGGCCCCCTCCTCCCAATCGGAAGAGAAAAGCTAAGCATTTTTCTTCCCGCATTGCGATGGAAGCATGCTTCCAGCGCGATGGGAGGTGACCTCTGATGAGGTCAGCACGCAATGGCATGCTGATGTCATCAGACGTCACTGGGGGGTCGGGGAGGGTTGGGGGTGGAAGAGGAAGCGATTCCCCTTCCAGCCCTGACCTGGGGGGGGGTGAGCGGACAGCCTTTGGGGGGAGCGCTAGCGCTTCATCTGAGGGCCAGTACACTGATGTAATGGTTATTTCTGTGGTGCCACGGACGTAACCATTATGTCCGTGGCGTACATGGGGTTAAAGCCAAAAAATACCTTCATTTATGTTGTCTCCCGCCTGAAAATGTCTCTGCTTCAACAGAAGTCAATGGAGAAAATACATTCTCCCAATATTTGTTTTAGTCTCACACTTTCCTTGTCTAAAATGGTGGCATGTTTAGAAACACAATTGGCTATCTAGAATGCTCAGTGCATATCTGTTGTCTGTTCTGTTGCTCTTCTACTTTCAAGACTTGGCAGTAAAAGGGCAGCAGACAAGTCTGTCAGTATCATCGTGCTGCCTCCTGTACACCTACTGAGGCACTGCTTCTACTCCTGTATTAGTGGGCTACCCCTGCCCTGGAGCATTGGGTTCAACAGGACCCAACAGGAAAATACATCCTTGTACTTTACACCTTTGCTCATGCGCATCTGTTGATTCTACTTTCAGCCCTCTCAAGGCATTTTTAGTTTCAGTACAGACGACAAACATACCATACCAGCAGCATACATCTTATTTAACGGCCAGGATGCCGAAAGGCATGAATGCTTGTTTTAACAATGCACTTGGTATGTTACAGTATGCGTTTAAAAATTACTCCATTAATCACTGAGCCTGAAGCACTTTGTAAATCCATGTACTCCATTCATGATAATCTCTAACACACTTTAAAAAGTGACATTTCCCTTTAATGCCTTGCATGCCTTACAATGCATGCATACAATGTGTGCACAATGCAAATTAATCTTTTTTGTACAGCAGATATCCTGAGCATGTGCATTTCAAGGTGCTCTCATATGTGCTAATGACCTCACTAGCACATATGACAGCGCCTTAAAATACTTGATCTCTCACCATGTGCACCGTACAATAGAGGTGGTCAATCCAACAAGCTATCAGTGAGGTCCAAACAAATGGTTCGCCAAGGCTCGAAAATCCTGTGTACAAGCTGTGTCCTGAAATTAACAGCTGATTAAGTGATGCTACAAACATGTTAGATTATGATAGATAAGGTGTTCTAAATTTAAGAGAGTGTATTTTTTCACCATGTAGAAGCTTTGACATCAATATGTCTTATTGTCGGAGTACATAATGAAAATGATTTTTTTAAGCATGAACCTAGAACCATTCCTGCCCCTGTCCCCACACTAGGGGCAGTGCCATTAGTGAACCAAGAGGCAAGGCAGTTGTCATGTGAACCCTGTGTGTTGGCCAAATTATTATAGAGCAACAGTGTAATCTATTAACTCAAAAACAACAGGTTTTTGTACAGCTGGTGTAAGGAAATGCCTCCTTGGCATGGCTACCCCCTGACTTTTTGCCTTTGCTGATGCCAAGTTATGATTTGAAAGTGTGCTGAGGCCTGCTAATCAGGCCCCAGCACCAGTGTTCTTTCCCTAACCTGTACTTTTGTTTCCACAATTGGCACACCCTGGCATTCAGGTAAGTCCCTTGTAACTGGTACCCCTGGTACCAAGGGCCCTGATGCCAGGGAAGGTCTCTAAGGGCTGCAGCATATCTTATGCCACCCTGGGGACCCCTCACTCAGCACAGACACACTGATTGCCAGCTTGTGTGTGCTAGTGGGGATAAAATGACTAAGTCGACATGGCACTCCCCTCAGGGTGCCATGCCAACCTCACACTGCCTATAGGTATAGATAAGTCACCCCTCTAGCAGGCCTTACAGCCCTAAGGAAGGGTGCACTATACCATAGGTGAGGGCATAAGTGCATGAGCACTATGCCCCTACAGTGTCTAAGCAAAACCTTAGACATTGTAAGTGCAGGGTAGCCATAAGAGTATATGGTCTGGGAGTCTGTCATGCACGAACTCCACAGCACCGTAATGGCTACACTGAAAACTGTGAAGTTTGGTATCAAACTTCTCAGCACAATAAATGCACACTGATGCCAGTGTACATTTTATTGTAACATACACCCCAGAGGGCACCTTAGAGGTGCCCCCTTGAAACCTTAACCGACTACCAGTGTGGGCTGACTAATTTTAGCAGCCTGCCACACACCAGACATGTTGCGGGCCACATGGGGAGAGTGCCTTTGTCACTCTGTGGCTAGTAACAAAGCCTGTACTGGGTGGAGGTGCTTCTCACCTCCCCCTGCAGGAACTGTAACACCTGGCTGTGAGCCGGCTCGCCCCTTTGTTACAGCACCTCAGGGCACTCCAGCTAGTGGAGTTGCCCGCCCCCTCCGGCCACGGCCTAACTTTTGGCGGCAAGGCCGGAGGAGATAATGAGAAAAACAAGGAGGAGCCACTGGCCAGCCAGGACAGCCCCTAAGGTGTCCTGAGCTGAGGTGACTCTGACTTTTAGAAATCCTCCATCTTGCAGATGGAGGACTCCCCTAATAGGGATAGGGATGTGCACCCCTCCCCTCAGGGAGGAGGCACAAAGAGGGCCACCCTCAGGGCTAGTAGCCATTGGCTACTAACCCCCCAGACCTCAACACACCCCTAAATCGAGTATTTAGGGGCTCCCAGAACACAGCAAGATAGATTCCTGCAACCTAAGACGAAGAAGGACTGCTGAGCTAAAAACCTGCAGAGAAGACGGAGAGACCAACTGCTTTGGCCCCAGCTCTACCGGCCTGTCTCCCCACTTCTAAAGACACTGCTCCAGCGACGCGTTCCACAGGGTCCAGCGGCCTCTGAAGCCTCAGAGGACTACCCTGCATCTAGTAGGACAAAGAACTCCCGAGGACAGCGGCTCTGCTCCACAAAGACTGACACTTTGCAACAAAGAAGCAACTTTGAAAGAACACATGTTTCCCGCCGGAAGCGTGAGACTTTGCACTCTGCACCCGACGCCCCCGGCTCGACTTGTGGAGAACAAACACTACAGGGAGGACTCCCCGACGACTGCGAGACCGTGAGTAGCCAGAGTTGAGCCCCCTGAGCCCCCACAGCGACGCCTGCAGAGGGAATCCCGAGGCTCCCCCTGACCACGACTGCCAGCTTCAAAGACCCTATGCCTGGTAAAGACACTGTACCCGCACCCCCCAGGACCTGAAGGATCCGACCTCCAGTGCAGGAGCGACCCCCAAGTGGCCCCCTCCCTTGCCCAGGTGGTGGCTACCCTGGGGAGCCCCCCCCCCCTTGCCTGCCTGCATCGCTGAAGAGACCCCTTGGTCTCCCATTGAAACCTATTGCGAACCCGACGCCTGTTTGCACACTGCACCCGGCTGCCCCATGCCGCTGAGGGTGTACTTTTTGTGCTGACTTGTGTCCCCCCCGGTGCCCTACAAAACCCCCCTGGTCTGCCCTCCAAAGACGGGGGTACTTACCTGCTGGCAGACTGGAACCGGGGCACCCCCTTCTCCATTGAAGCCTATGCGTTTTGGGCACCACTTTGACCTCTGCACCTGACCGGCCCTGAGCTGCTGGTGTGGTAACTTTGGGGTTGCTCTGAACCCCCAACGGTGGGCTACCTTGGATCCAACTTTGAACCCTGTAGGTGGTTTAGTTACCTGCAAAACTAACAAACACTTACCTCCCCCAGGAACTGTTGAAAATTGCACTGTGTCTAGAATTAATATAGCTATTTGCCATGGCGTGTGGGAGTGTGGAAGGTCACTCTTTCGTTAAGGTAGGTTGGGCCGGTGTTGTGGAGGGATTTGTGTGCGTGGATGAGGATCTTAAAGGTGATCCTTTTGTCTATGGGGAGCCAGTGGAGGGATTTGAGGTGTGGTGAGATGTGTTCATGGCGGGGGAGGTCGAGGATGAGGCGTGCTGCTGAGTTCTTGATTCGCTGTAGTTTGCGCTTGAGTTTGAGTGTGGTGCAGGCGTAGAGGGCGTTGCCGTAGTCTAGCCTGCTGCTGATGAGTGCGTGGGTGACTGTCTTTCTGGTCTCTGTGGGGATCCATTTGAATGTTTTTTTTTCAGTGTGAGTGTGTTAAAACATGAGGAGGTGAGGGCGTTGATTTGTTGGGCCATTGAGAGGGAGGGGTCCAGGATGATGCAGAGGTTGCGTGCGTGGTTTGTGGGGGTGGGTGTGGGGCCTAACGTGGTGGGCCACCATGAGGGGTCCCAAGTATTTTTGCGTGGGCCAAAGATTATTATCTCAGTTTTGTTGGAGTTGAGTTTAAGGTGGTTGGTTGTCATCCAGGCAGCGGTGTCAAGGAGTGCAGCGTGTAGGTTGGTTTTGACGGTGGTGGGGTTGCGGGTGAGGGAGAAGATGAGTTGTGTGTCATCAGCGTATGAGAGGATGGTGATACCGTGAGGTTTGAGGATGTTGGCTAGTAGGGTCATGTAGATGTTGAAGAGTGTGGGGCTGAGGGAGGATCTTGTGGGACTCCTCAGGTGATTTTGATGGCGGAGGATTGGAAGGGTGGGAGACAGATTTTTTGGGTTCTGTCGGTGAGGAAGGAGGTGAGCCAGTCCATGGCTTTGTGGTGGATCCCAGTGTCGAGAAGTCGTGTGCGGAGTGTGTGGTGGCAGACATTGTCAAAGGCTGCGGAGAGGTCCAGGAGTATGAGTGCCACGGTCTCGCCCATGTCGACTCTGGATCTGATTTCGTCGGTGCATGCGATGAGAGCGGTTTCCGTGCTGTGGTTCTTGCGGAACCCAGATTGGGAGGGGTCAAGTGTGTGGTTTGCCTCAAAGAAGTGGGATAGGCGGGAGTTGACTAGTTTTTCTGTGATCTTGGCTGGGAAAGGGAGGAGGGAGATTGGGCGGTAGTTGGAGGGGTCGTCTGGGTCGGCTTTGGGTTTTTTTAGCAGAGCACTGACTTCCGCGTGTTTCCAGGGGTCTGGGAAGGTGGCGGTTTTGAATGAGCTGTTGATTATGGCTCGGAGTTTGGGGGCGATGGTGGGGCTGGCCTTGTTATATATTCGATGGGGGCATGGGTCGGAGGGGGAGCCAGAGTGAATGGAGTTCATAGTCTTTTCAATTTCTTCGTCGGTGGTGGGGGCCCAGGTGGTGAGTAGGTTGGGGGGGTGTGTGGTGAGTTTGTGTTGGGTGGGTGGAGGTTGCATGTGGAGGGTGTGTGTGGTATGAATCTGTTGTGTATATCCAGGATTTTGCGGTAAAAATGATTTGAGAGGGAGTTGCAGAGGGTTTGTGTGTGCATGGGGTCTAGGTTGCTGACTTTGGGTTTGGAGAGCTCTTTGATGATGGTAAAGAGTTCTTTGCTGCTTTGGAAGTTGTTGTCAATACGTTCCTTGTAGTGTGCTCTTTTGGTGGTGCGTATGAGTTGGTGGTGGATGCATGTGGTGGTTTTGAGGGCGGAGAAGTTTGTGGTGGAGGGTTCTTGTCTTCAAGTTTTCTCTGCTTTGCGGCATTTGCGTTTGGACTTGTGGAGTTCAGTGGTGAACCATGGGGCGTTCTTGATATTGCGGGTGGTGATGTTTTTTCTGAGGGGCGCGAGAGCGTCTGCACAGGTGGCGATCTATTTGTTGAGGTTGTGTGCGGCGGTGTTGGGGTCGGTGGTGTTGGGGGGGTTTGTGTCAGTTGGGAGTTCAGGCGCTCTGTGGGGATCTTGTCCCACATGCGGTAGGGGGTGGTGTGTTGGTGGTGGTGTGTGGGTGGTTTGTTGTAGGAGAAGTGGACGCAATGGTGGTCCGTCCATTGGAGTGTGGTGGCGTGGGTGTAGGTGACGTGTTGGCTTGAGGTGAAAATTGCGTCAAGTGTGTGTCCAGGCGAGTGGGTGGGGGCTGTGACCAGTTGTTTGAGCCCCAGGTTGGTGAGGTTGTCCAGGAGGGAGGAGTAGTTCTGGTCGTGAGGGTTTTCCAGGTGGAAGTTGAAGTCGCCGAGGAGTATGTAGTCTGTGGAGGTGAGAGTGTGTGTGCTGATGGTGTCAGCGATGGTGTCACAGAAGGGGGGGCGTGGTCCTGGGGGTCTGTATATGAGTGTGCCTCTGAGGGTGCTGGTGTTGTTGATGTGGATGAGGAAGTGCATGTGTTCTGCGTTGTTGAGGGTGTCGAGGGTGTTGGTGGTGACCTTGATGGTGTCTCTGTGAAGGATGGCGATGCCGCCTCCTGGTTTGTTAAGGCGGTCTTTGCGTTGGAGTTTGTAGCCCTTCGGGGTGGCTGTGGCTATATCTGGCTCGGATGAGAGGTTTGTCCAGGTTTCTGTGAGGAAGACAATGTCGGGTGAGTGTGATGTGATGAGGTCCCAGAGTTCTATGGCATGTTTGTGTAGGGACCGGGTGTTTAGTAGCAGGCAACTGAGATGGTTGCGAGTGGTGTGGTTGTTGTGATGTGAGATTGTGTTGGCGGGGGTGCTTGTGGTGTTGCTGTGGGTTGAGTTGATATTGGCATGGGGCTTGTGCAGGTTGTGGGGTTTTTTGGTGGGTGCGGATGTTGTTGTGTGGAGGCTGTTGCGTTTGGTGTTGGTGTGGGGTGCGTGGGAGGTGGAGCAGGAGAATAGGTAGGTGTGGCAGGAGAAGGGGCCTTGTGTGTGTGTGTGTGGGGCTGGTTTGAATGCAGGTGGGGCGAGCTCCGGGGTTGCGGGAGAGGAGGGAGTGGGGGTGGTAGTGTAGTCTGGGGGGAGTTTGGCTGGTTGGGCCAGGGGGACTGGCGCTGGGCGCAGTACGGGCGCAGACGGGCGCAGACGGGCTTTGCCTCTGGTGCTTATCTGGTGCACCAGCGGCGCGGCCGCAGAGCGACCGCCATTAAGAGGGGGAGGTGGGAGGGAGGAGTAGCTGGGAGGTGGGAGGCGGGAGCTGGGCGGGAACGGGAGAGCGAATGGGGGCGGGAGAGGGGTGGGGCTGCAGGGACGCAGCGGCGGGGAAAAGCAGAAGCCAGGGGAGCGCACAAGGGTCGAGATGGCCCAAAAAAAGGCAAACAGAAGGGAAATAGATACGGTGAGAAAAACAGTGGAAAGGCACAAAAACAATACAATGCACAGACTAGTAATGCAGAACGGCAGACAGAAGGGAAATAGTTACGGTGAGTAAAACAGTGGAACGGCACAAAAACAATACAATGCACAGACTAGTAACGCAGAACAGCAGACAGAAGGGAAATAGTTACGGTGAGAAAAACAGTGGAAAGGCACAAAAACAATACCATGCACAGACTAGTAACGCAGAACGGCAGACAGAAGGGAAATAGTCACGGTGAGAAAAACAGTAGAAAGGCACAAAAACAATACCATGCAGGAGGAGGGCTTTGAACGCGCGATCGGTCGCGTGGGCAGGGGTCGGGGGAAACGGCACAGCAAGGTGGTGCTGTCGGCGCAGGGGAGCGAGCTCCGGCCAAAAAGATCCCAGGGTCTTTCACCTGCGTCGCGCAGCGACCGCCATTAAGAGGGGGAGGTGGGAGGGAGGAGCAGCTGGGAGGTAGGAGGCGGGAGGGAACGGGAGAGCGAATAGGGGCGGGAGTAAGGCTGCCATGATAAATGCCAGTCCCACTTTACAAATAACAAGCGAGGCAGCTGAAGTAAAATCAACTGCAGCAGTGAGGCGCCACTTCAGCTTTAAAAAAATCCGTACAACTGGCTAATATGCATCCAAAAGATAGGCACCCACCTATTGAGTTTTTTATTGCACAAATGGGAACAATATTGCCCATTTGTGCAGGGCGTAGTCCAATTTAGCAACACTGTCTGCTGTTCTGTTGCCAGGTTTGAAATACTAAGCAAACAAAATATCCCTTGAAAAGGAGCCTAACACAAGGCCTTCCAAAAAGAGGCCCTCAAATAAATAATAAAAAGGAGGATCCTGAAAATTTTAAAAATATATATTCTCATAGATGCATTGTTCGTTGAATATTAAAATAAATGTTTTTATTTAAAATTAATTTTATTGTTTTTTTTTCACCTTGTTTCTTGCCTTATCCTTTCACATATCGTGTCATTTTGATCGACCCGTCTTTCTTACATGGGTAATTCTTTGCCCCTTACCTTTGTTGTGAAATCTGAAAGTTGAAGCAGAGCCAGAACTTCAGAGTTTTTGTCATAAGATCTACCTGGGTTTTTTCTGGGGCTGCAGGAATGAGATGACACCGGATTGTGCTGGTTTTAGATTTCTGATGAAATGGTTGTTGTTCGTGGTCTTTGTTTTCTTTTATTGTATTTTTGTAGCAATGAATGTAAGTATGTATATATGTATATGGTATTTCTAATTCTGTGTGGGTATCACTTTCTTGTGTGACTATAGGCTGTTATTGATTCTCTTGTTTAACTCAGTTTTAAAGACCAAGGTGCTTTCTGAAACAAAATATCTACACAATGTTGATTATTAGCATAAAGACTTGGTATTTTGTATCATTAACTCCCTAGCAGATTCTTTTAGAGGGTGTTGCTGTGCGTGGAGCTGTTGCAGCCTATCTAGTTATGAAATCAGTTGCAGGAGAACTGAAGATGAGCAAGTTAATAAAAGGGGTTAGAGGGTTAGTGTATGTGTAGAGTGCCAAGGTTTGGTGCCAGAATATTGTAATCAAATGTTGCCAGACAGAATAATTGTGCTCTTAAACATTATTTACAAATCTTTCAATCCATTGGAGTTAATAGCAGAAACTCTACTCACAAAAGAGCAACATTTTTGTAAATGGTCTTTAGGATACAGTATTTCTCTCGTACTTTTTTTGCTAGCGCCATTCTGACACCCTTTAGCACATCAGCATGTTATGGAAAGCAGACACAGCAAATCAGGCAGAGTATAAAACAGGCAGATGTTCTATGCCACTATTGCTCCCATGTACATCATTATCATAGCTGTAGGAGTTGTTTTTTACTACTTTAATTCCAGCAGTCTGAAGAATAATGAAATGATGGGATGTGTCCAGCATCTCAAGAAAGTGAAGACAGAAAGAGGTGAACCCCACTCATGATGATGTTATAGGGGAAGAATGCTAATCTCTGTCCTAGTTCTCTTTCCCATTTCCTAAGAAATGAAAGAATGAATGATTCTTTGTTGCCTATGGTATGCTTCAGTATCTCAGTTTTCAGGGTGTTCAGAACAATCCGATAGTTAGACTATCATAAAACACCACCTTCTGTGGCATCTATAAAACAACAAAGTTCACCCTGCTCAGAAATTGGTACATCCCTCTCCCACAGTAGGCATGTCAGTGGCCATGACGTCACTTCAAGGGCTTCAAAGGGGGTGGGGGGGTGGAGGATCCCAGAGCTCCGGAGTGGTGGGCCCCATCCTGGGCTTTGTGGGCACTCCTCTGGTGTCCCTGACACTGCACAGCCCCAGAGGCATGCAGGAGTGCATCAGGGCAGCTGGGGATGCCATAGAGGAGGGTTGTGCAGTGGCCCGGTGACCGGCCCAGAAACAAAGAGGCTGCGCAAGATGGAGGTCACTCTCCGGCCTCTGTCGTAGGCCATGGCAGTGGACTTGGTGGACTTGCTGCCTTTTGGAGAGGGCCCTGGGCCCCCCATATATTGACAGAGGGGCCTGAGGAGAGCGCCAGACCGGCCTAACAGTGGTGCACCTATGTGGAGTTAGGCGAAGAAGCCCGTGGGCCATCCTTGCCCTTCACGGAGTGGAAGGTGGCCAGAGGATCCCTGCAGCTGGGCCTGGCTGCAACCAACAGACTGCTCTGGGCGGGCACCTTACCAGAAGTGCTGACGCCGCTTGCCAACGGGAGGTATTGAAGAGAGGCACGAACGACGCCGCAGCTGGAGAGCTCTCCACTATTCCCCCTGCAACAGAAGGCTCATCTTGCTCAGCGGTACGTGGAGTATTCCCACCAGCTTTTGGGGAGACCTGTGGGGCCTTTTTCCCCCATGTGATATGGGCCACCTTGTGGAGGAATAGTGGCAGCCCATCCATGATAACCAGAGGTGGAAGGAAGGGGACCATAGATTGTCAGACTCTGGCCTGGTTGACCTCCGAGTTGAGGAGACAGGGGAAGGACTGCAAAAGTGCCTCAGGGAGTTCCCAGTCAACTGAGCCTCTTGCGGGCAGAACGAAGGCCCCCAGGGGATGTTAGGATGACACTGAGGGCCTCTCGCTGCCCTCTCTCTCCACCCCACCACTGCAGTGCAGAGTCCATGTGTTGCGAGGAGTCTTGGGAGGAGAGACTGCAGATTGCCACTGATCCAGGGGAGACCCTGCGGAGAATGCTGTTTGTGGAGGAATCACCATGGCCCTCCCACTGGAACCTCAGGGGAAGACTTTGATTGGCTTTGACTACCCTGGTGCGGGACAGTGCCTCTTTGGAATTGGGGGAGTGTGGGCAATGACCAGTGCATATAACTGCTTTAATATGCACTGTTCCAAAAGAACAGACTCCATTCCACCAATTAGGGTAGGGGTCTTTTCAGTAACCACATGCATTAGTCTTACAGGAATAGTAGCCCTCACTCACAATTGGGTGACATGCTTCATCATCAGTACATGCTCCTCATTAGGCAGGCACTGCAATGGCCGATGGGCCCTACTGGAGGGCTTTTTGCCAGAGATCTTTTTAAGAAAGAATGTCAGTAGTGAGTGGATGTGAAAGGGGCTGGGAAAACTGCTACACTTTGCTAAAACGGCTGCCTACGAAAACTATCTTTAATACAGCCTGGCACCCCTCCCAAGGTTAAAAACAAAAAATGGGGAAAGTACAGAAAACAATGATCAGGTTCCCTCCCAACAACTAAATGTATGTCTACCACTTTTAGACATTAGATATACATTAGCTATAGATTAGATCTAGATTTAGATATTATAGAACTAAGTGTGGGTGTTCCCTACACTACAGAACGGCTAGCCATGATCAACATGTTTCTTGCCAAATACAGTCACATGGATCAAGTGGCGATTCTTCAGGAACTTTTGTTGTGCCTACTCCTCACTAAGAGAGTAAAAAACTCTACTCCTATTGCATATGTAGGAAATCACTGAAATCTTACACTGGAATCATAAACTACTGAATGTGGAGACCTAATCAAACAATACAAAACAAGATAAGTCAAAAACAACACTCAATGGGCACATACTAGTGACCACATTTTCCACCCTAAAAAAACATGTGTTTCAGGTATATGTGAAACTAACAAGGCACACTCATGCATGACCTGGGGTAAAGTGACCATGTGTTCATGTTGAAGCAGAGGAGGATCATCCCCCCACAAGTTATTTTTACCGCCCTAGGTCTGGTACTGACCAGCGCGGCCTGCTATTCTTAAAAGCGCCATACTGAGTGGGGCACATTCTGCCCACCCCTTTTAGGGTGCAGGCCGAGCCCCCCTGAGAATCATAGAAATCGTGGAAGAGGTTCCTGATTGAATACTAGGAGAAAACTCCTCATTTGGTTGAGTCTGAACGTTTGGCCTTGTAACGTACATAAGACATGGGCAAGAGTATAGTAAAGCGAGATAGAGAACTGGGGGGCCCGTAGTGAGGTGGCACATCTTCCGCAAGCTCTGTACAGTCCTAGCACCCTTGTCAGGGGATGATACACCCTACTCCAGCCTTACAAGATGTGTTGCAGGCTATTTCGGCCTCTAGGGATGCCCTGGAGATCAAAATAGATGCGCTGAGTACAGACCTGGGACTTTTATGTGCTGACCACAGGCACTAGTAGAGCGGTCACTGCGACAGAGAGGGAACACTCAGAAACAACACATGTGGTGCTGGAGACAAGCAAATGGATGAGTACTTTCGAATCCCACCTGAGAAAAAACATTTGAGAGCAGTGCGGAGGATGCAGAAAACAGGGCACACCGCAATATTATTAGAGTGGTGGGCCTAGCCAAAAAGGCAGAAGGAAGCAACATGGTGCGCTATTTGGAGACTGGGGTCTGTTGTGAGGTGGCACTGGAGGGTCTGTTCCCCTTCTTTGCGCTAGAGCGAGCGCACAGAATTCCAACCTGTGCACTCCCTCTGTGCACTCCACCACAGCCAGTGCTTGCAAGGCTGTTGTACTTTAGCAATAGTGGCTTTATCCTTCAACAAGCCCACAAGAAATAAAACCTCATGATTGGGTATCACAAGGTGCTGATCTTTCCCAGTGTTTCAAGAGAAGTGCAACACCAGCGAACGGCATTCACTGAAGTGAAAAAGAAACTGCGGGAACTGGGAGTGGATTGCTCCATGCAGTTCCCAGACAAACTCAGGGTGGTCATGCCGACTTGAGTACAATTCTTCTTCACACCCCAAAAGGCCTGGTCATGGGCAGGATGTCAACCTCGACCAGGACCAAGTGGGGAACCCAAATCCCAGAAACAACAACCCTGCCCCCGCTCCTGATGACAGCCAAGGAAGGCACAGCATTGCAACAGCGCTGGCAAGGGCATCTTTTTGATACTACCTTCTCAGCATATGCTAGGGAAAGCCCATATGGATTAAGGCAGGTATACCCTTCTCACTTACACATGTTAAGATCGATCCTGAGGGGAGGTATGTGACCATAGTGGGCATAGTGGGCAAACTAAATGCACAGAACATCTCATTGGTCAATGCAAAAGGCCCTAATACTAATCAACTCACCTTTTTTGATCAGCTGACTTCCATACTCTCCCATGTACAAGTGGGAAAGGTGATTGCTGGGGGATTTTTATTTGTTATGGATCCCCACTTGGACCGTTCTCATCCCCCACTACCAGACTGTAGGAAAGTACAATCTTGCCTGGCATGTTACCCCCATATTTCACTGTATATTTTGTTTTAGTCTATGTGTCACTGGGACCCTGCCAGGCAGGGCCCCAGTGCTCATAAGTATGTGCCCTGTATGTGTTCCCTGTGTGATGCCTAACTGTCTCACTGAGGCTCTGCTAACCAGAACCTCAGTGGTTATGCTCTCTCTGCTTTCCAAATTTGTCACTAACAGGCTAGTGACTAAATTTACCAATTCACATTGGCATACTGGTACACCCATATAATTCCCTAGTATACAGTACTGAGGTACCCAGGGTATTGGGGTTCCAGGAGATCCCTATGGGCTGCAGCATTTCTTTTGCCACCCATAGGGACCTCTGACAATTCTTACACAGGCCTGCCAGTGCAACCTGAGTGAAATAACGTTCACGTTATTTCACAGCCATTTACCACTGCACTTAAGTAACTTATAAGTCACCTATATGTCTAACCTTCACCTGGTGAAGGTTGGGTGCAAAGTTACTTAGTGTGTGGGCACCCTGACACTAGCCAAGGTGCCCCCACATCATTCAGGGCAAATTCCCCAGAATTTGTGAGTGCGGGGACACCATTACACACGTGCACTATACATAGGTCACTACCTATGTGTAGCATCATAATGGTAACTCCGAAAATGGCCATGTAACATGTCTAAGATCATGGAATTCTCACCCCAATACCATTCTGGGTCTCTAGCACAGTGCCCGGGTACTGCCAAACTGCCTTTCCGGGGTCTCCACTGCAGCTGCTACCGCTGCCAACCCCTTAGACAGGTTTCTGCCCTCCTGGGGTCCAGGCAGCCCTGGCCCAGGAAGGCAGAACAAAGGATTTCCTCTGAGAGAGGGTGTTACACCCTCTCCCTTTGGAAATAGGTGTGAAGGCTGGGGAGGAGTAGCCTCCCCCAGCCTCTGGAAATGCTTTGATGGGCACAAGTGGTGCCCATCTCTGCATAAGCCAGTCTACACCGGTTCAGGGATCCCCCAGCCCTGCTCTGGCGCCAAACTTGGTAGCCAAACCTCCTTTTCTGGCTATTTAGGGTCTCTGCTTTGGGGAATTCTTCAGATAACAAATGCAAGAGCTCACCAGAGTTCCTCTGCATCTCCCTCTTCACCTTCTGCCAAATGATCGAACGCTGACTGCTCAGGATGCCTGCAAAACTGCAACAAAATAGCCAGACGACTACTAGCAACATTGCAGTGCCTCATCCTGCCGGCTTTCTCAACTGTTTTCAGGTGGTGCATGCTCTGGGGCTAGCCTGCCTTCACCCTGCACCAGAAGCTCCGAAGAAATCTCCTGTGGGTCGACGGAATCTTCCCCCTGCTAACGCAGGCACCATAAGACTGCATCACTGGTCCTCTGGGCCCCCTCTCATCCTGACGAGCGTGGTCCCTGGAACTCAGCAACTCTGTCCAAGTGGCTCCCACAGTCCAGTGACTCTTCAGTCCAAGTTTGGTGGAGGTAAGTCCTTGCCTCCCCACGCTAGACTGCATTGCTGGGTACCGTGTGATTTGCAGCTGCTCTGGCTCCTGTGCACTCTTCCAGGATTTCCTTCATGCACAGCCAAGCCTGGGTCCCCGGCACTCATTCCTGCAGTGCACAACCTTCTGAGTTGTGCTCCGGCGTCGTGGGACTCCCTTTTGTGACTTTGCATGGACTCCGGTTCACTTTCCTTCCAAGCACCTCTTCAAGTACTTTTGCGGGTGCTGCCTGCTTCTGTGAGGGCTCCCTGAGTTGCTGGGCGCCCCTTCTGTCTCCTCCTCCAAGTGGCAACACCCTGGTCCCTCCTGGGCCACAGCAGCACCCAAAAACCTCTGCGTGGGAACACCTCTGCAAGCTTCATCGTGACGTGGGACATGCATCTTCCAAAGGAGAAGTGCCTAGTCCTCTTCTTTCTTGCAGAACTCCAAGCTTCTTCCAACCAGTGGCAGCTTCCTTGCACCCTCAGCTGGCATTTCCCGGGCTCCTGCCCACTCTGGACACTGTCACGACTATTGGACTTGGTCCCCTTGTCTTACAGGTACTAAGGTCTGGAAATCCACAGTTGTTGCATTGCTGGTGTTTGTTCTTCCTGCAGAATCCCCCTATCACGACTTCTGAGCTCTCTGGGGGTAGTAGGTGCACTTTACACCTACCTTTCAGGGTCTTGGGGTGGGCTATTTTTCTAACCCTTACTGTTTTCTTACAGTCCCAGTGACCCTCTACAAGCTCACATAGGTTTGGGATCCATTCGTGTTTCGCATTCCACTTTTGGAGTATATGGTTTGTGTTGCCCCTATACCTATGTGCAATCTACTGTAATTCTACACTGTTTGCATTATTTTTCTTGCTATTACTTACCTAATTTTGGTTTGTGTACATATATCTTGTGTATATAACTTATCCTTTTACTGAGGGTACTCACTGATATACTTTTGGCATATTGTCATAAAAATAAAGTACCTTTATTTTTAGTAACTCTGTGTATTGTGTTTTCTTATGATATTGTGCAAATGATACAAGTGGTATAGTAGGAGCTTTACATGTCTCCTAGTTCAGCCTAAGCTGCTTTGCCATAGCTACCTTCTATCAGTCTAAGCTGCTAGAAACACCTCTTCTACACTAATAAGGGATAACTGGACCTGGTACCTCTGGTACCCACTACAAGCCAGGCCAGCCTCCTACATTGGTTGTGTAGCGGTGGGATAAGTACTTGTAACTACTTACCCCTTTGTCATTGTGTACTTTTCATAAGAGAATCATATACAAAACAGTTCAGTGTATGTACACCTAACCAAAAAGTTTTGCTTTTCTCCTCTTAAACTTTTTACAAAGTTCTGAAAATGTTCCCTAAACTTCTAAAGGTTTTCTAAAAGTTAGAAAAAGTTTTTTCTCTGTTCTTTAAAAAGTTCTGAAACTTTTTCTTCCTTCTCACTATCTCTAAACCTCCTGTTATCATGTCTGTGGTAGATTCTACTCTTAAAATGGTCAATACTACTTATGGCAATTTGAATTATAATAGCCTAAGGAGTCTCTGCTTAGATAGAGGTTTAGTGATAGGAAAGAACCCTACAAAAGAGTTTCTATTTAAAATGCTTATTGTAAATGATGAGTCCCAAGCAGGCACATCAGATGAGAGGTTAATAGAAGGTTCTCATTCTGACTCAGGAGAACACCTTGAGGGAGGTGGGGAAGGTTCTGAACAGGGTCGGCCCCCTAGCAGGACTCCCAGTAATGTTGGCAGTGATGGAGGTTCCTATCACAGTAGGGAAGTCTTTAGTCCTAGAGGCCAAGTTGCTAGGGTCCAGTCAGTTAGGGACAGATCCTCCTCTGTTGTTTCCAATTTGTCATCTGTGTCTAAGCATTGCCAACCCACCCACCCTGAGGATAACTTGTTAGAAAGGGAACTCAAAAAGTTGAGGGTTGAAGAGACCAGACTGAAGCTTAAACAGCAACAGCTGGCCTTAGATAGGGAATCCCTAGACCTGGAGAAGGAAAGACAGAGATTGGGGTTTGGACCCCATGGTGGCAGCAGCAGTATTCCTGATAGTAATCCTGTTAGAGAGCATGATTCCAGGAATCTGCACAAGATAGTCCCCCTTACAAGGAGGGGGATGACATCAACAAGTGGATTGCTACACTTGAGAGGGCCCAAAGGCAGTGGGCTGCTATATTGTGGCTATCTTTCACTGGAAAGGGTAAGGATAGGCTCCTTACTGTTAGAGAAAGTGAAGCTAACAATTTTACAGTTTTGAAAGATGCACTCTTGGATGGATTTGTCTCAACCACTGAACAATATAGGATTAAGTTCAGAGACACCAGAAAAGAGTCCTCACAAGACTGGGTAGACTTTGTAGACTGTTCAGTGAAGGCCTTGGAGGGGTGGTTACACGGCAGTAAAGTATCTGACTATGAAAGCCTGTATAATCTTATCCTGAGAGAGCATATTCTGAATAGACTCGCCCATATATCGTGCAGCGAAAGCCTTTTGTGACTGGTGCCCCCATTGGCGGACTATGACGTAGCTGGGTACTCCTCACCCCCTGGACAGAGACTATTCTTTTTTCTCACTGATGCATGAGCTGCATGTGTGACTTCTCTGGAGGGGATAGAAAACGTATCCCAAACATTATTGGATCATAATTCAGTTTTGCTGAGGCTGGCATGGGCCAGGCCTCTGACTCTGATTCCTGCTTGGAAGCTGAAGCCCGAAGCACTTGAGGATCCTCTGTTTAGAGATGCTACGCATTGCCAGATATTCAATTACCTTGCTGACAATGGAGGTTCGGCTCTGAACTTCTGTTCGAAGTGGGAAGTGTTTAAAGTGGTGATCGAGGGCACTGTCTCTCGGAGTCCATAGGAGCCCGCTCCACCCTCTTAAAAGAGATTACAATTGCGGAGTCTAGACTCAGATCCCTAGAATTGGATAGACCAGACCACCCAGATCTTAGCCAAAGGATATTGGATGCCCGGGAGGAGGTTGTGGAGCACAAGGAATGTCTTTGTTCCTTCGATTATGAGGCACACACTGAACGATCACATGTCGAGAGGGTTCGGGCAAGCAACTTAATAGTGTGGCTTGCTAACCCGGACCACAGAGGTTTCTGATAGGGGAGGTGAATACGAACAACAGTGAGTCACTTGTAACTCAAGAAACAATTAGTGCCGGTTTTGCTTATTTTTATCGAACTCTGTATACTAGTAGATTATCTCTGGAGGAGCTGAGGCAGGCTCCTTTCCTTTGGGCACCCTGTCACAATGCTGAATCTCTTAGACACTAATGCAATTGGTGGGGAGATAACCTTGCCATACGTAATGGGAGCGATTAAAGGAATGGCTCGCAGAAAAGTCCCAGGTTCAGACGGTCCTTCGGTTGAGTTTTATAGCACCAATGTAACAGAATTGGCCCTAAAGTTAGTAAAGTTATACAAGGCTCGAACAGGAGGTTGCTTGCCTCCAACTAGTAGAGAGGCATTGATTGTTCCCCTGTAAAAGCTGGGGAAAGTGGCAACTGAGGTGGGGGCATATCGCCTGCTCTCCATGCTCTTCCCTTTTAATACAGAGCTGACCCACTGTGACCACACGGGCTTCATTCCCAAACGCAGCACTGCCTTTAACATAAGATGTTTCATGGCCATTCCAGAAGATGACTCGTATGATAGAAATAAAGCTGCAGTACTGGCGGTTGATATTGAAAAGGCGTTTGATAGCCTTGAATGGGAAAATTCATATGACGTCACGGCTACCATGGGAATAGGCTTGGACCTTATATCCTGGATGGCTCTTCTCTAAACTAGCTCCCTGGCTTTAGTGTGAACAGGCCAATACATCTTGGAGAGTTTTGCAGTGGAGAGAGGTAGGGGTGTTCGCTATCCCCCTTACTATTTGCTATTGCTGTGGAACCTCTGCCTGTGCTAGCTCGATTGGGGGACCATCACTAAGGCATTTGGACAGGGGACAATATACAGAGAATCGCTCTGGACGCTGATGATCTTCTCAAGTTACTGCGGGACATAGAGGAGGACCTTCAGGGAGCCAGATTCCTATTGGAAAGATTTGCTGAGGTGTCTGGATTGCGGGTAAATTGGTCAAAAACCAAACTTTCGCCCCTGAGTGGGGATATTTCCCCGTGGGATCCCCATTAGCCCTAGAACTGGAGCTACACTGTCTCCCCTATCTGGGAGTTAAAATATGTCACTCCACCACTGATATGTTTGGTGGGAACTATGTATATAGAAAACACCATTCTCCTATATATTTTACAAAACAATTTTAGATAAACTCTATTCATAATCCAATACAAAGCAACAAATAAAAGACCTAAGCATCCTAACTATGGGACAGCTCTTCAGAACTTGAAGTGAACCATTGTTTTTTGGCAGGCTCTCCCATTGTCGGTGGGGGGCTGAGTCGCCCTTCTTAAGATGATGTCCCTGCCCTGATTGCTATATCTCTTCAGGACCCTCCCACTGTGGGTGCCTCGACCCTTCTTTGCATAATTAACACAATTATCACAGCGTTTCTATTGGGTCCAGGGCATCCACGGGTGGCACTGTCCATGCTCCAGTGCCCAGTTATCCCAGGGTGGTCTAGCAGCCCCAGATTTTGATTTTGTAGCCCAGCTACAATGGCTAGCATGATGGATGTCAAGTAGGAGCCACCAGGACGAGCCCACAGATGGGTTCACGCCCTGACAGAATATATTACTGAGGTTGGTGCTGCGGACATCTAATTCCAACGGATTGCCTTTGCACACGCACAGAACCATGCAGAAATGCTGGCTAAGATGTATGAGAAAGTCCGGCATTAAGAAGCCCTACTTTCCGGAGTTGTCCCATGCCATTCTCCCACTGCTAAAAGGGGAGTATGAGTGAGAGGGGTTAGTGCCTAGGCTGAGGCAGGTGTCACTAAATTAGGAGATTTTTTCAGCATGCTACCCTGGCCCCCTTTGAGATGTTTAGAGAGAAATTTGGTGTGCCACGAGGTCATTTTCTTCTCCATGGGGTGGCCATGACAACTATTCACTAGCATTGGAGGGCCGGGGATGCTGAGCCCCGATCCCATTGCTGCTGTTCTTATGTCCTCCAGGTGGCGGGTACATTTAAGGCGATCACTTGTTTGTATCGTTATCTGCAAACTGAGATGATTCGACCCCTCGATGACCTGAGAGTCAAATGAGAAGTAGTCCAATACTGGAAAGGATGTGGGAAATCATTTTGGAGGGGATTCCCAAAGTTTCCCGAAATGCAGGATTCAAACTCATTAGCTTATATATATTTCATAAAGCATATTTATCCCCAGTCAAGATCAATAGACACTTTAAGACAACGGAGGTGGCCTGCCCAAGATGTAGGACAGTGGGTGCCCTCTTTTTGCATATGTTATGGGCATGTCCAGTTCTGGCCTGAGGTTACTAGATTACTAGCGTCGATTACAGAGAAACCGATACCCACGAAGCAGGGCCACTGCCTTCTACAATGGTTTCCTCAAACTTCTAAAAATAAGGTGACCACTAGGTTCCAAGACCGAGGGTTAATACTTGCTAAGAGAGAAATAACTAGAAGATGGAAAGACCCCAGAGGTCCTAGCCTACTTTCCTGGAGACGAGAACTGGAGAAGCGGGCAGAATGTGAGGAGGCTATAGTACGTAGAGAAGCACGCAGAGGGATAGGCCGCACATCGGTGGTTCAAACTTGGGATCTACTATCTGCATGCCTGAAAGATCCAGACTCTTAAGTAGGGGGGTTTGTGTTGGTTTGACCTTGCCATCCCCCCCCCTCCTTTTCCTTTTTTCCCCTCTGTTTTCTCTTTTCTCTCCTATCTCTGTCAGCCCCTGACAGAAAAGATATTGCATGGGGGGCAAAGAGTATTGTCCGCCCACTGGAATTAGAAATGGTGCCACAGGAGAATCTCCATCTGCATTACTTGATACGTCCATTAACTCTATCGACTGCATCGCTGTTCTTTCACAGACTCGGGGGGGGGTTGGGGAAGGGTGGTGAGGAAATGGCAATTCTGCAGTCCATGCATTTAACTCATGGTGCAATTTAAGTTCTATTGATGACTGTTACTGTTATCTTTTGCTCACAAATCGCTGATTATTGCATGGATTATTACATGGCACTGTACTTTGTTGTGCTTGGTTATTTTGAAACTTTTAATTATGTCTGTTTACAAAAAAAAATGAGGTAAATTCAATGGCTTAAAAAAGTTATGTTTTCAAGTTTCACATATTCCCCCCTCAGAAGTGGATTAGAGTCACAGAAATGAAGTGAATCAATCCAGAAAAAACAGAGCCCATAATCAGCTGAAAGCCACGTCACTTGGATTCACTCTGGCCACCACCCTCACACTCAAAGAGCATGTTGCCAAAAAACAAAGATTCCCTAGAGTCAGCTCGATTTTCTGAAGAAAATGAAATCATTTCTTCCAGGAAGCAACTTAAGAACTGCTGTTCAAGCCCTCATATTCTTGGTGTTGGTAACACTAACACCTACTGGTCTATTAAACTCCACACTGACTTGCACCATTAAAGTACATCCTACACACCTTAGTACATCTCAACCATGGACTGAAGAAGTGTGCTCACACCACACCCATGCTGATGGATCTCTGTTGGCTCTCCCATCTAACCCATACCATCTTCAAATCCAGTTGCATTATTTACAAAGACAACATGACAGTCACCTCCGCTCATCTTCCAGGGAATCTCAGGGAATCTCACCATCCCTGGTGGCTCTAGACACACCTACAGCACATAAAACAAGGCAACAGGCCTTTTCCAGTTATTCATCCGGAATCTGGGACAACATCCCTGTTTCCATCAGGACTGACCCTATGCTGCTCCAATTTAGGAAAGAGTTGAAGAGCTACCTCTTTGAAGAATACTACATCACAATACATTAATAGCTCACAAACCAGCTCTACTACTATTCATTGACAATATGCTTCTGCAAATGGGTTTGCACTTTCGAAATACCAAACATGATTACATATATACACATCTACAAATAGATTATTGCCTGAGTAACGTTGATTTCCTTCAAGCCTTCTGCAGTGAATTTTCTGGTTCAAGGCCATCAAAATGAAAATGTTATTTTATAAAGTACAATGGGAATGTATAATCTGAAAAGGGGAACTAATTTAAAGTGAGGGAGGTAAAGACCTGAGGTGCATCAAAACTCTCCAGTGTCTACAGGGATAAAAGAGGGGAGGTAAAATCTTCTTTTGGTTTACTAACCAAGAAGTGGTTAAAATTCCTTTAGTACAGCTATCTACAGGATCCCGAGGAGAGCATCCAGGCTGTTGTATAGGATAGTTAAATTGTCTTGTTTTTCATAAACTCTGGGCAATTACCGACCTGAGAGCAGCTGCATGTCTAGATCATGAGAAGCTCTATAAAGGGCTTCCTGAGGCCTTCATGGTGGAGTTCACCCATAAGCAGGCGTTTCCTAACTTTCCTCATAAATATTTCTAGCTCTAAAGTAAACAGATCAGTGACAGGACTATTAATAAAGGTAAACTTGAAAAGGAGTAAAACTAAAAGTAATTTTACTGTAATACCTTTGAGTAACTTTTCGACTTTGGGCTTTGTAAGTTTAGTTTTTGAAAACAATAATTAAATTAATTTAAATTAGGGGGCGTGACCTAGCAAGCCATCATGGCGGACACATAGTGACCGAGCTCCCCGCAGTCGCTCCAATATCTGACACCATCCTGCTCACACTATAATTACAGTTCATATCCTAAAGCACACTAGCGGCTGAGGATCCACTGGTGCGTGTTCTACAATGCCACACGCTGCCGCCACTTCAGCTGGTGCAACAGCGGAGCTGGAGCAGTCCAAATGAGCCCTGGTCTTTAGAGTTTTCAGCAGCGGCTGCTGGCGTAGACCGCTGCGTAGTGGGCCAAAGATAGTAGGTTGTGCAGGCCCTAGACTGAACTGTCGCAGTCCCGTGGGGAGTGGAGCTGCGGCTATGAACCAGTGCCCCATGTGGAGGTGGGACAAGATGGTGAGTGCGGTTGGATGCTCTATGGGATGTGGATGCTGGCGGGGCCCGCTGCTACTGCCCCTGCTGGGGCCTAACTAATTGCTTGCGAGCCCTGCCCAAATGTCTGGTGATTGAGGCTGGCGGCTAGGGTTGAGAGGCTGCATTGTGGCATGCTCCCCGAGGTGCTACAAGAGGACCTCCATTGAGGGCAGTGGTGCCGAACACAATGAGCTCTCGCCCCGGACAAGACGGTAACATGCATGAGGTGTATGAGGAGAGGTTGTGGCCACCAGTGGTGGATGCTGTCACAAGATAACGTTAAAGAGCAGCCGCAAGCCGCGTGGAGCCTCGGAATGTGACCTCACCTTGGTGATCGAGGGGCCCCTGTCCCTGAATTGAATATATAAGACGGTGTGCCATAGAAGACGGCTTTGAGGGAGTAGAAGAACATATTGCTGGGACACAATACAACTAACTCCATATGAGACAGACACCACTGGCCCAGATCCAGATCGGGCGCAGCCCACCACTTGCTGGACTAAGCAGACACCATTGACACTAGCCGGCACCAGACCCACTTTAGGGGGCTGTGATGAAGGCAGGTGCCCTAGTTGCAGAGGCGGTCAAGCTCGGTCCTAATGCGGCTTGTGATGGGCATTGGCGGTGGAGATTCTTTCCCCACTGGCGGTGATTACGACAGTGGATCGCCCTTCTCTGACTGCTCATGTTCCCCTGTAGATTTGTGATAGGGGGCAGGCGGGTCACACACCACAAAAGAACAGAACAGTATCTACACACAATCTGACAAACCATCGTTCATCATGAAGTGGTCAGGCTTGGTCCCATGACCACAGACAAATTACCCTCTACGATGGCCAAACAAAGTACCATTGACAAATACACCAACCTCAGTGAAGTAGTGCCAGACACCTGTGAGCAAGAAGGAGCTCTGCTGGACCACGCAGTGCTACTGACAGCCATCACACAGTCCAGAGATATGCTAGATGCAACGAGTGGGGCCGTCGGCTCAGATGTCACCCTGCTTTGCCAGCATCTTCGGAAGGCGGTGGAGCAGATTATTGAGGCTGAAACCAAAGTCTGAGTGTTGAAGACTCAGTTGCGGCTCTGCAGCAAAAACTCAACACCCTGACAGTTGTAACAAAGGAGCTGGCGGCATGTGTCAAAGATGCTGAAGGCTGCGCTCGAGGACTGTGAGGGCTTGTCTATGGAAAGGTTCTTGATGAACTGGCTCCGCACAGTAGTACCTGCAGATTCCCTTTCGACTTGCTTCATGGTGGAAAGGGCTCACAGAGCCTTGGTGAAGAAGCCCCCTCCTGGGGCAAGACCGCATCTAGTGATCCCATAGATACTTAACTATATGGACAGAGATGTGATCCTCAAATTTGTCTGCAGTCAAGACAAGATGCTCTACAAATCGCAACATATAGTGATATTCCCCGGCTACTTGAAAATGGTGCAACAACAGTGTCAATCCTTGACTTCTGCGAAAAAACGTTTACGAAATCTCAAAATCCAATCTTTGCTATTATACCCGGTGCACTTGAGAGTTGTCTTCAACTCACAGACATGTTTTTTTGATTCGCCGGAGCAGATTTCCACCTGGATTGACAAATCATTGAGATTGAACCTCCACACTCCAAGTCGCATAGATTCCAATTCATCCCAAAGTGTTAGATGGTCCCAGCTGACCAAACTCACTGGGAAGTGTTGGAATCATTCTTGCTCCTCCTGGAGGAACATGTCGATACCCATCCCTCATAAATGAGTATCATTTTTCCTTTTTTCTCCTTTTGCAGGTATACGTGAACCCTTGGGGCCGTGGCCATGCACCTATTTAAGTATGTATAGTGTGGACTATACACATTAGACTGCTTCCCTAGGAATCACGAGCTAACCTTCTCTAGTTCAGTTCTTAGTTGGGATGGGGATCCATTGGCGATGGCCTCTTGGCGGCCCCCATTGGGTCCTTGGGGGGCCTCTTCTGTGACAGATACTTCTTGTTCACTGAAGTATGGGGGTGGGGCAAGGGGGAAGAGGTTGATTTTATTGTTTTTGGTTGTTATACACAGACCCAGCATACACACCTTCTTAAGCTCACATACAACAACATACATGCCCCTGCATCTATCATCAATGTATGACATAGGCTCCACCAGTCTCTGCGGACACCTCAGCGTAATTCCATCGAAAGTGCAAGGGGTTCTTGATAAAATAAAACGTAGTGCAGTTTTAAAGCAAGCTAAGCGACTAGGGGCAGATATACTCCTCCTACAAGAGACCCATCTCCTGGGAACCAAGGCTCCCTGCCTCACCAGGTTTGTCCATACACAGCTGTAAAACTCTTGGTTTACAAAGGGATCTAGGGGTACGAGTATCCTGATTCCCTGCAGGGTCCCCTTTCAGCCCACCAAAACCTGGCTAGACAATTATGGTCGGTACGTGCTTGTGTCCAGCACACTGTTTGGGGAAACCCTAACACTTGGCAGTATATATGCCCCTTCACCACTGGGTCAACCTTTTGTTGATCGAGTGATGGGGCTGTGGGCAGAACTCCCCGTAGGTCTCTCCATGATAGGTGGTGATGGAATGATGCATCATTGATAGATGGCGCACCCAGGGAGGATGCTGGGTTCATGGGGTCCAAGCTGAGCTCCCTAATAGCCAGACTGGGCTAGATAGATGCTTGGCGTGCCTATCATCCGAGTGACACAGGGTATACATATTATTCAGCCAACCAAAGCTCTTTCTCAAGACTGGACTACGTGCCTGCTGGTGCCTAATCGTTATCTCCAGAGGGTGTCTGATGTAGACACGCTACCCAGGAGGCTATCTGACTACTCCCCAGTATCCCTAAGACTTCATATCTGACCAAGACATCCAGCTATCTGCAATGCATCCAGAACGCTTCCACACGCCTCATCCTGGACATCCCCTGCCACATCACAGACCACCTGAAAAACCTGCACTGGCTCCCAGACAACTAGAGAATCACCTTCAAACTCCTCACCCACGCTCACAAAGCACTGCACCACACCGGACCAGAATATCTCAACAGACGACTCCTTCTACACCCCGATCTGGCATCCCCGCTTCGCCAACCTCGCACTCACAACCGTCTCACGTGTCTGCAGAACTACAACCGGTGGTAGATCATTCTCGCACCTCACCGCTAAAATGTGGAACACTCTTCCCACCCACCTGCGCCAGACTAAAGACCTCCTTACCTTCAGGAAACTTCTCAAGACCTGGCTGTTTGAGCAGTAGCAGAACCTCCCCCCTCCACCTTCTCACCCCTCCCCTCCTCAGCACCTTGAGACACACACGGGTGAGTAGTGCGCTTTACAAATTCCCTAATTGAACTAATTGAGCTATTCACTGACATCTGTCGCAGTGGGATCTACAAAATCCCTCACATAAGGCGTTACTACACAGATCCATTGTTGAATATTTCACCCTTAACTCCAAGTCAGTGACTTTGGTGACAGTATTGTGGGAGACACTCAAGCCAGCGCTCTGGGGCATAGATATCACCTACTGGACAGAAGAAGGGAAGCATAATGCTAGATTTTTAGTGGACCTCGAGACACAAATACAGACACTAGATGAGCATAGTCGGCAAACTGATGGTAGCGGGCTGTGGCACCAGCTGAGCTTAGTCCAACAACAATATCAGCAGCTGCTTATCGATGACGCCAGGCAGGCATGTATATACCAATGGGGTGACAGATCTAGCAGGATGCTACATAGGCTATGGCAGGCTGCTCGCAACACCTCCCTGGTACCAGTGATCCGCGAGGCTTAGGTCGGGACCCCGTATCCTGCAGATCATGCAGGTTTCAGTGAAACACAGCAAAATCAGTGGTGTTGCCGGTGCCCGCGACTTGAGTTGGGTGTTGTGATTGACTCTGGCCACGGTAGGCTTTAATTATTTGGGGTGTATGCCTTTCCAGACCCATGTCTGTTGTGCACCCATAACCTAGCCCCAGCATTGTTGCAAATTAAAGAAGAAGTGAAGGCCTGGCCATCGCTGCTGTTCTCAATATTAGGTAGATCTGTGATTTTTAAAATGGTATCCCTGGCTCGATTACTATACCAACTACAAAACTATCCCTACACTGTTCCCATGTCCTGGTTCCATCAGAACAATAGGCCCTGAAGGCATTTCTGTGGGGTAGGATGGGCAACATGTATTGCCCTTAAGACATGCTTTCAGCTCACATACTGCAGAGGCATCAATGCCGCTGATATGGGATTCTAGTATGAAGCCTCACACCTGCTGATTATAAATGATTGGTATATAACCCCCAGACGGATCCAGCTTATGCACTGGAGCGGTGGATGACGGGAGATACCTTCCTGCTTGAATACCATTATAGTAGGAAGAGGACAGAGTTGATTCCTCTGGCAACTCAGGTAGTCATAGACACCTGGCAATGATCCTTCAGGCAGATGGAGTTGTGGGAGATAATGACACAACGGACATCCCTGTGGTGGGGCACCAAGTGGCTCTCCTGGACAGATTCCGGGGATGGGACAACATAGGCATATCGACTTTGGGTGACGTAATGCAAGGTAGGATATTAAAATTATTTCAAGAGTTGCAAGATAAATATCAGATGCACAGTAGTCAATTCTATCAATACCTACAGTTTCGACACACCATATCTCCGTACTTTCGAGACCTTCAGACACTACAGACACTGAGTTACAATCTCCTCTGTACGTTTGCAGGTCAAATCAGGCATGTTCTGTCACTACAACTCATTTAAATTTGTTCTGAAGAAAAAAATCATTTAAATTACTTCTACACATATATCAGTATGAACATTTTACTTCAGATGGGATGTTTTTGTAAATACAACTTTAAAGAAGAAAGCTCATTTAATAAATTTAAATTCATACAATATTTAATTCAAAATTAGACTAATGCTGTAGTATTTTGTTCTACTTTTAAAATAAATATATAAAATGAATATACATTATTATGTAACATACTTATATTTCAAAAATTGTCTCAAGTTTAAGAAACCTTTCAAATGTTCCCTGTACTTTACTATGGAGAGCTCTTCCCATGGTGGTGGAGATTTCTCGATGGTAAAGTATAGGAGGAAGGTAAAAACATTTATTAAGCGAAAACAAATTGTAAAAATATTTTTAGATGAAATATTAGTATAAATATGCAGGAAACCCATCTCCTCAAAGCAGCTCACAGACGCATGTGACACTCAGTATACCTCTATCAATACTGGACCTCCCCTGCTAATAAGACTGCGGGGTTGCTATCTTCTGCACGACCACCACACTCAATATCCATGCCTCTAACTCAGCACAAGACCCCAACCTTTGTACACTCCTCTTGCAACAACTGAAGGCCGTCACCGGGCACATCACAGTAGAGAGTGACTTAAACCTGGGTTGGGACCCTGAGCAGGACAGGCAATCTCATATCTTCCATAGCACTTGTGCAATGTCTGCACCCCTCAAAAAGGAAATCACAGAACTTCGGTTGATAGATGCCTGGCGCTATATGAATCTAAATGAAAAGGACTACACCTTTTACTCCCACATACACTCCTCTTACTCACGAATCAACTACATCTAGTTCACACAATCCCGCCTTCTCACTCTAAAATAAGCATTTGTGTTAGACATATGCATATCCGATCACACATCTTTAACTCTCATCTGGAGAGATACTTTGGCTTCCAAAAAGGGAACACTGTACAACTTCTGAGAGACCCAGTTCACAAACAATACACCTAGCGATATCTGAATACTTTGAACACAAAATTGCCCAGGAGGTGTCCCTACATACACTGTGGGATGTCTTCAAGGCTAATATAAGTGGAGTCATAATCTCCTTATACATAGAGAAAGCAAGGGAGACATGTATTGTCGAAGACAAACTCATCACTGAGATCAAAGAAACTGAAAAGGATGTCAAATGCACCCCCTTTCGAATCCTCAAAAGCAAACTCTTGCTCCTCAGAGGTGAGTTAAATACACACAGAACTACCCACACAGAAAGGGCCCTGTTAACAATGGGTCAGAGGTTCTAAGATGGCAAGACAACGTTGGCTCCATCCTAGCCCCTAAGATCATACTACATAGAGTCAAAACACTCATCCTGCAGATTCAGAAGGGCATTGGCACCTATATGTCAGGGAGGCTAGGAAGAGAGCAGCATTCCACGCATTTTACCAGGAGCTATACACACGAACCCCAGAAAACAAAATGACAAAGGCGCATTCTAGAGGGTTTTGACTGGGCTTTACTAGAGCACCACTACTGGGAACCCATGAAAGCCCCAGTCACTGAATGGGAGTTTAGACAGGCACATAAGCTTCTCCACACCAGAAGGCCCCTAGGCTTAGATGGTCTAACACCAGGCTTTTACGGAATATTCCTATCTGACTTATTGACACTACTGAGGACTCTTTTTATCTCCTTAATGCACAACCTCCTAGCCTAACCACCATGATGTGTGAGGCAGAAATAACCGTAATCTCTAAACCCTGGGAAGGACCCAGCACTTTGTGCATCCTACCGCCCAATCACATTGCCGAATATAGATAGAAAACATTGTGCTAAAATCTTAGTGCGGACCCTGGACTAACTCTTGCCGGCACTAACTGACCTGGACCAAGTTGGTTTTACATGTAATGGACAGGAAGCAGCTCATCTTCAGTGACTTGCATAGAGAAAACTCGCAAAAGGGATATCCCAGCATTCCTGTTCTCAATGGATGCCGAAAAAACATTCAACCGATTTGATGGATGTTGCTTGACATGGTCTTCATAAAAGTATAGATGGGCCCCAAAATGAAAAATAAAATTATGGCAGCTTGTTCCTCCCTGACAGCGGTCATCCATGTCAATAGTTACTTTTCATCCCCATTGAAACTCAGTAGCGGGACAAGACAGGGATGCCCAATCTCTCCACTCCTGTTTGCCCTGGTAGTGGAACCACTGTCACCAATGCTTAGGCAAAACCGCATTGTTAGAAATTGGGTTTCTGGTTGGCAGATGTATGCACCCTGTCCATACAGGAACTACAAACCTAGTCAGAGCAAGTCATCACATACCCTAAATTAACCTGTCCTCAACCCCCCTCCCCCCTCCCGGTAACTTGGCACAGAGCAGTCAGCCTTAACTTAAGAGGCAATGTGTAAAGTATTTGTGCAACACTTCAAACAGTAAAACAGTGGAAACACTACACTAAAAATAGATGCCTCGGAAATGGAGGTGATGTGTGGTCAGCGATGCAATGTCCTCTATTGCTGCAGCAGTCGCCGAGTCTGGGTCGGTTTCAATGGAGATGCCCTGGCCCTGAGTGGCGCAGTGGCGTTGATGCTTTGATTTTTAACTGAGCAGCAATTTACACCTGGCCCAGGACTGGATTGGTACCACTTGGCAGGGCAAGAGTCACAGGTGGCAGAGTCCAAGTGCTGTAGCAGGTGAGCTGGAAGTCTTTTGTGTCCATTAGGCTTCAGAAGACAGGAGGCAAGCCAGCAAGCCCTTGGAGTCACTTTTGTTCTGAGTTGGAGAGATGCAGCTCAAGTCCTTCTCACTCCCAGGCAAAGAGGGCAGCAGGTCAGCACAGCAAAGCAGGAGTCCAGCAGAGTAGCAGTCCATCAGGATTGGCAGTCCTTCAGCAACACAGCAGTCCTTCTTCTTTGCAGAGCATCCACAGGTCTAGAAGTGTACTGAAGTGGAAGGGTCAGAAGTCCAGTTCTTATACCCAGTGGTGCCCTTGAACAGGTGCATTTGAAGTGCACAGAGTCCCTGCCCTCCCTGCCCTGGCTCCAGACTCACTACTGGTGGGTATGCAGCCCTTTGTATGGGGACAGGCACAGCCTATTCAGGTGGAGTTGCCAGCTCCTCTCTCCCACCCTGCCCAGGATGGCCCATCAGGATGTGGATGACCCATCAGGATGTGGATGACCCATCAGTAACTCCAGAGAGCCACACACAAAGGGAATGTACAAAGCCCAGCTGCCATCCACCGCATACATGTATTCAGAGATTGGCAGAAGCCATCGTCCAGAACGATCCTAACTACGTGGTGTCAGAGGTCCAATATGTATACCCATTCCCGTCTTTGAAGTAGGCAAACTTCAAAGATAAGTCTTTGTAGTGCACAAGACCCTGCCTTTACCTGCCCTGGCCTAGACACACTCCGGGGGTTGGAGACTGCTTTCTGTGAGGACAGGCACAGCCTTGAGTAAGTGTCAGCTCCTCCCACCACTCTAGCTCAGGAAGACCCATGAGCATCAGCTACCTATGTATGACGTCTAGAGTGAATTCACAAACAGCTCAACTGTCATAAGCAAGAAAATGTCCCTTTTCTAAAAGTACCCTTTTCAAACTTAAAATTCAAAAACCAACTTCACCAAAAGATGTATTTTTACATTGTGAGTTCAGGGACCCCAAACCCCATATCTATATCTGCTCCCAAAAGGAAATTACACTTAAGAGAAATTTCAGCGCAATCTCCATGTTACCCTGTGGGAGAGATAGGCCTTGCAATAGTGAAAAATGAACGTAGCAGTATTTCACTATCAGGACATGTAAAATACACCAGTACATGTCCTACCTTTTAAATACACTGCACCCTGCCCATGGGGATGCCTGCTGCCTACTGTAGGGGTGACTTACATGTAGAAAAAGGGAAGATTTGGCCTGGCAAGTGAATGCACTTGCCAGGTGGAGATAGCAGTTTAAAACTGCACATACAGACACTGCAGTGGCAAGTCTGAGACATGTTTACAGGGCTACTCATGTGGATGGCACAATCAGTGCTGCGGGCCCACTAGTAGCATTTGATTTACAGGCCCTGGGCACAAATAGTGCACTCTAGTAAGGATTTACTAGTAAATCACACATGCCAATCGTGGAGAAACCAATCACCAATACATTTTAGACCGAGAGCACATGCACTTTACCACTGGTCAGCAGTGGTAAAGTACTCAGAGTACTAAAGCCAACAAAAACAGGTCAGAATATAGAGAAGGAAGAAGGTAAAAACATTTGGGGATAACCCAGAAAAAAAGAGCCAGGTCCAATAGCGTGTATTAGGTGCTCTGGACCCTCTACATCCCTTGAGATGGTATCTATTATTAGTAACAATATTATTGCAACCAATTACGTTGCCTGCTTATTTTTCTCATAGTTTTGGGAGGTCTTCCCCCTTATTCTCCTATATCCATTTATTCTTTTTCCTATCTGCCTCCCCCCCTTTTTCTTTTTTTAAGTGGATAAATACTATGGTGGTCATTACAACCCTGGTGGTTGGTGTTAAAGCGGCGGTAAAACCGCTAACAGGCCGGCAGAAAAAAAATGGAATTACGACCGTGGCGGAAACCGCCAACATAGACAGCCACTTTAAAACTCCGTCCGCCATGGCGGTACAAACAAACACCGCTGCGGTAACCACTAACAGACAGGCGGAAGACAATGTAGCGCCCACATTATTACAAGCCACTAATCCGCCACCTTTTCCGGGGCGGATACACTGCGAACAAAAACATGGCGAAAACAGGACTTGGAAGGGAAAACGCTCACCTCTACACATCCCACAAGGAACCAGGACGCCATGGAACCGGAACTTCAGATTCTTCCAGCCCTTATCTTCCTGCTCCTCTACCAGGAGCACGAAAGCCGGCGGCGAAGACCACGGTGAGTACTGCTCCTACGACAGGGGAGGGGGGAGGGAAAAAACAGTGACACGCAACACACAACACTCTCACCCCCACCTTCACCCACGACAACACACACACTAATACATCATGATACATCACAGTTACAGCCCCAACCCCCCCTGGAAGAATGCAAGGACAAAAGGAAATGAGTCGAAGGATTGTAATATATACGAAGACAGTAATCAAAAATATATACATATATTAAGATATTCACACTATAAACAAATATATACACCAAGAATCCAAGTCCAAGATATTCCACTATCATAGTCCGTGGACCACTGGGCCCAAAAGGCATGGGGGCAAGGCCCACACAAGATAACCGAACAAGACAGAGAGAGCACTGCTGGGGCATCAGATATAAATAAAACAGGCCCCTCAGGGGGAAGGGAAAGGGGGGGCACCTCAGCCGGATGAGTGCACAACGCCAGATCCACAAGGGGGGTCCATGCCCACTGTTCAATCCTGGGGAGTGCAAAGCCACAGTCTCTCAAGTCTCCACAGTGGGTGGTTCGCCCACTGCTATATCCTTGGGAGTCCAAAGCCACAGTCTCTCAAGTCTCTACAGTAGGTGGTTTGCCCACTGCTATATCCTGGGGAGTACAAAGCCACAGTCTCTCAAGTCTCAAAAGTGGGTGGTTTGCCCACTGTTCAATCCTGGGGAGTGCAAAGCCACAGTCTCCCAAGTCTCTACAGTGGGTGGTTTTGCCCACTGCTATATCCTGGGGAGTGCAAAGCCACAGTCTCTCAAGTCTCTACATTGGGTGGTTTGCCCACTGTTCAATCCTGGGGAGCGCAAAGCCACAGTCTCTCAAGTGGATAACATTTTCCACTGGTTTCTGGAGGGGGCTTTGTGCCCAGAGTGCTTCATCCTGCCAAGGACTGTGTGAGTGGATGTGATACTCCACTGGTTCTGGAGGGGGCTTTGTGCCCAGAGTGCTTCATCCTGCAAAGGACAGAGGTAGTGGATGTGATACTCCACTGCTTCTGGAGGGGGCTTTGTGCCCAGACTGCTTCATCCTGCCAAGGACTGTGTGAGTGGATGTGATACTCCACTGGTTCTGGAGGGGGCGTTGTGCCCAGAGTGCTTCATCCTGCCCGTGGCGGCCTCAGTAGCGTCGGAATCATTGGCGCTCACTGGCCTGCGGTTGGTAGCGGCGGTGTCCTGGGCAGAGGTGCTGCTGGCGGCGGTGTCCTGGGCAGCGGGGCTGGTGGTGGCGGTGTCCTGGGCAGCGGTGTTGCTGGCGGCGGTGTCCTGGGCAGCGGGGCTGGTGGCAGTCTTGTCCGCCGTGCAGATCTTCCCAGACTTGCCGGTTTTACTGTGCCCCTTCCCCACCTTGGATGGTGGCGCAGCTGTCTCCACACCCCCAACTGTACCCCTGGGAGCGGCTTTGGTGGCTGATTTCTTTCCCTTTTCCCGCCGGCAACTGGCCAACTTTTTATGCTTTACAGGTGGGGGACTGTACGTGCTCTGGCTCCTTGCTACACTGGCTGCCCTGCTGCCTGGTGCACTCCAGAATCCGGTTACTACTGGCACCACTGGTCCCGCAGATGTTGTGGCTGAGGTGCTGGGTTGGGGACTGGAGAGTCGGGCCCTAGGAGACTGAAGGGGTGGGGGAGGTGAGGGAAAGAGGTCAAGGTTCGACAGGAAAAGTTTCTTAGGAACACTGGGATGGGTAGATGGAGGGGGTTTGGGAGTGGAGGAAGCGGTAGTGGTTGTAGGAGGTGTACGTTTGGTGACTTTGGGTGAAGGTGTATGGGCTGGAGGCTGTCGTGAGGTGGATGGCTGTTGGGTGGGTGTGTGGCTGCGTTTGTGTACCTTGGGAGGACACAGGGGACGTGTGAATGGTAGTGGGGGTGGTGACTGCACCTGAGCGGGGTGTGGGTGTGGGTGTGCTGGTGATGGAGGTAGTGGCTGAGGATGTAGTGCATGCAGGTGTGAGTGGAGACGAGACAGGGAGGGAGGAGGGAGACGAGGAGGAGGGGGACACAGTGGAGGCAGTGGATGTTGGTGTGTCTGCATGTGTGTGATGCTTGCCTGTGGGATGTGTGGTGCTTATGTTTGCCAGAGCTTCCCTTGTGTGTTGAGGTGTGTGCATGCTGGTCTGATGGTGTGCTTGGGATATGCTGAGGTTCAGGGGTTTGGGTCTGTGTGTAGGAAGTTGGAGGGGGGAGGCTAGAGAGTGGCACAATGGCTGCAATCAGTGCTGAGGCCAGAGTCTGAAAAGCTCGCTGATGGGCTGTCTGACCAGAGTGAATGCCCTCCAGGTATGCATTGGTTTGTTGCAACTGCCTCTCTACACCCTGGATGTCATTCAAAATGGTAGACTTCCCAACAGTGAGGGACCTGAGGAGGTCAATGGCCTCCTCACTGAGGGCAGCAGGGGTGACAGGGGCAGGGGCTGAGGTGCCTGAGGTGAAGGAGATGCCCACCCTCCTGGGTGAGCGGGCATGGGACACACGCTGAGGGGCTGCTGGGAGGGCGGTGCTGGTAGGGGGGTGGCGGCTGTACCTGTAGATGCGGGGGCACAGATGGGCCCGACAACCGCAAGGGAGCTCCCATCAGAGGAGGAGTCCGTATCGCTGGTGTCAGCTCCTGTCCCCTCCGTTGAGCTCCCCTCGCCCTCCGTCCCACTGGTAAATTCAGACTCTGTAGTGTCGCCCTCCAGGGCCATGTGGGATGCAGCTCCCTCCTGCTCCGGTGCCACTGCTCCTCCGTCTGATGATGCTAATGCACACAAGAACAGGCAGAACACAAAAAGGGGAGGGAAGACAGAAGAAAGACATGTTGAGTGCATACAATACCGCTACCGTTGGCGGACACTACAGACACAGAAGCCCCCTGCACTACGCCGCGCACTTGGAGTTCGCTATTCAATCACAGGGACATGGGTTACAAGGCTATGCCCGATTGCTGCACACATGGATGTCACAGATGCCTGACTAGATGTAGTTGGCACTGTACACAGGTGGGGTGGGTGCCACAGGGCCTGCCTTAGGAAGGGTCCTTGCCTACTAAACTCTCCCTGGCCTAGGGAAACCCACCGCCCACCTCCCCCACCCAGACACCTACAATGCGTGCTGAATCAGCAGAATGAGAGTGTACTCACCCCCTTGTGGCTGCTTGATGCCCTCAAGCGCCCATCCAACTCCGGATATTTCACCACCAGGATCCTGAACATCAGGGGGGGGTCATGGTGCGACGGGCACCCCTCCCACGTTGGGAGGCCATCCCCGGCTGGGCCTCCCCCGTCTTCTTGCTCCAGCGGCCAATGTCCTCCCATCTTTTCCAGCAGTGGGTGCTCCGTCTGTGGTAGACCCCCAGGGTCCGGACTTCCTTGGCGATGGCCCGCCAAATGTCCTTCTTCTGGTGGGCGCTGACCTACAGGAATAGTACAGGGGAAAAAGAGAAGTTATTACCGTCCGCACCGTCACAGTCATTGGCCCGCATCCCTACCTTTGCCATGACGCACATGCACTCACCGTCGTTTCATGCACGCCTCATTCTCACCCTCTTTATCTTTCATCCACACCACTCCACACAGGCATTGCCCATACAGCATGCTCACAGTGTACTTACCTGTTTGTCTGGAGGACCGTAGAGTAGCGTGTACTGGGGGAGGACCCCATCCACGAGTTTCTCCAACTCCTCCGTGCTGAAGGCAGGGGCCCTTTCCCCAGTCACACGAGCCATTGTCTCTTCCAGACTGAGGTCACAGCAGCACTTGCAGTGTAGGTCCTCTCCTGTCGAAGATCAGGTATCAAGTGATTGAACAGAGAGCAAATGGCGGTCACGTCCGCGACGGTGCGTACCGTCGCTGCCGGCGTACATCGTCATTGGCTCCTGGGACATATAGGGTCCAATGTTAACCAATGCAGGATTGCGCCGCGGTCTTCGACCGCTTACCGCGACGGTGTACAACGCCAGCGCAGTTACCTCATATCCCATTGTCCCACTTTACAGGTCAGGCAGCCGCCATTTCCTGGGCCCACATGGCATTATTTTGGACTGCGTCACACATATCTAGGCCTTGCCTAAGCACTCATACAGGCATATGTTGATTTGCTAATATTTTAGAGTATGCTGTGTTTACGTACCTCAGAGTTGGTTGACTCTCTGCTCGCTATTCTCCTCCATAGGCACCGTCCGCTGGGCATGTGAGGAGATGGTGGCATCCTCCGGTGTACAGACCGCTGGTGGACCTGTCGACAATGGAGGAGCGACATGTGATCATCACCTACAGACTTGAGCGTGCCACAATCCAGGAACTGTTTGCCCAGTTGGAGCCAGACCTGATGTCAGCTATCCGCCATCCCACAGGAATCCCTCCTAAAGTGCAGGTGCTGTCAGTACTCCATTTCCTAGCAAGTGGGTCATTTCAAACTACAGTGGCCATTGCATCAGGGATGTCCCAGCCTATTTTTTTCAACGTGTTGCCCAGAGTGTTGTCTGCCCTGCTGAAACACATGCAGAGCTACATCGTTTTCCCTCAGGTGGAGGATTTGCCTACAGTGAAAGGTGATTTCTATGCCCTGGGACATATCCCCAACATCATAGGTGCCATTGATGGGACACATGTGGCCTTTGTCCCCCCCGCAGGAGTGAACAGGTGTACAGAAACCGGAAGAGTTACCATTCGATGACTGTGCAGATGGTGTGTTTGGCAGACCAGTACATCACCCATGTGAACGCCAAATTCCCTGGCTCAGTGCATGACGCTTACATTTTCAGAAATAGCAGCATCCCTTATGTGATGGGGCAACTCCAGAAGCACCGTGTGTGGCTATTAGGTGAGGACATGGACCCTTTACAGTGTGACTAGGTGTCTGGGTCTGGGGTTGTCCCTAAAGGTTAGTGTGTGTCTAACAGTTGTCCCTCGACATTTGCAGGTGACTCTGGCTACCCCAACCTGTCATGGCTACAGACCCCAGTGAGGAATCCCAGGACAAGGGCAGAGGAATGCTAAAATGAGGCCCATGGGCGAACTAGGAGGGTTATAGAGAGGACCTTCGGCCTCCTGAAGGCCAGGTTCCGGTGTCTCCATATGACAGGTGGTACCCTATTCTACTCACCAAAGAAGGTGGGCCAGATCATCGTGGCCTGCTGTGTGCTTCACAACTTGGCTGTGCCTTTTCTGCAGGTGGATGGTAAAGATGGAGGTGTTCTGGCAGCTGTGGAGCCTGTGGACAGTGAAGACGAGGAAGCAGAAGAAGAGGACATAGACAACAGGAACACAGTGATCCTGCAACACTTCCAGTGAGACACAGGTAAGAAGACAATACAGCCTGCTACATCTGATTTAATTCTACTACCTCTCATCTGTCTGTCATTTTCACCCAGTGTATGGTCACTGAGTTGTCACTTTCCCTTACGATTTTACAGATGTGGGTCCAACTGTGTAACATCTGCTTTGTTTCCGCATGGACTAGTGCTGTGTGACAGAGGTATGTTGACATTGCATTTGATATAGCATTTTGCCACTGTAATTGCAAATACACATTTTCGAAAGCACAGACTGACTCCACATTGTTTTTTGATTTAAGGGTGTTTATTTAAGTGCTCAATAGTAGAGGGGGTTGTAAAATGGTCAAGGGTGATGGTGGAGGAATGTCCATGGCAGAGTCCAGTCTATTAGTCTCACAGGTGCATTGTCCAAAGGGGCATAGGAAGTGGAGCTGGGGCAGTTTAAGTATGGACAGGGTGACAAAGTGGGACAGAAGGATGACAATCAGGGTGGTCTCATTTCTTGGCGGGGGTCATGGCATTGTTCTCTGTCTTTGTCCTGGATCTCAGGGACCGTTTGCGGGGTGGTTCTCCATCTGCAGGGTCGTATGGTGCTGGTGTGGTGGTCCTGTGGCGGTGCCTCCTGTCCACTAGCGCGGGTGGAGGTGGTGGGCAGTTCATCGTCCAGGCTAGTGTCAGGGGCCCCTTGTTGTGCCACAGTGTCCCTCCTGGGGTTGACGAGTTCCTTCAGCACCCCTACAATGGTGCCCAGGGTGGAATTGATGGATTTGAGTTCCTCACTGAAGCCCAAATACTGTTCCTCCTGCAGCCGCTGGGTCTCCTGAAACTTGGCCAGTATCGTTGCCATTGTCTCCTGGGAATGATGGTAGGCGCCCATGATGTTGGAGAGGGCCTTGTGGAGAGTGGGTTCCCTAGGCCTGTCCTCCCCCTGTCGCACAGCAGCCCTCCCAGTTCCCCGGTGTTCCTGGGCCTCTGTCCCCTGAACCGTGTGACCACTACCACTGCTCCCAGGTCCCTGGAGTTGTTGGGTTAGCCTGGGTTCCCTGTAGTGGTGGACACACTGCTGATTGACGTGTCCTGGGGACAGAGGTATGGGACCGCTGGGTGGGAGCTGCGCTGATGTTTCCAGAGGGGGAAAGCTCTGTAGTGGCCTGTGCCAGTGCGAGGGGAACCGACTGTCCCGAGGTCCCAGATGGGCCGGGCTGGTCATCTAGATCCAGTTGGACAGAGCTGCTGTCATCACTGTGGGCCTCTTCTGTGGGTGGAGTGGATATATCTGGACCCTCCTGTCCGGTGACGTTGGGTAGAGGTCCTGCAGGGGTGTAAAGGCATGATTATTACATCTGTGTGTGCCATGATGTGCAATGGGTGGGTGACCGTGTACCCCAGTGCTTGCATTCCTGTGTAGGACCTTGTGTGATAATGGTTTAGGGGGGTGTATGGGTATGTGTAGTGGCCATGCATTGGTGATGGGTGTCCATGCTTTGGTGTTACATGCAGGGCTTGAGTTTGGGATGTGTGGTTTGTGATATTGGGACATACGTGAGGAGTTGGAGTGATGGGGGTGCGGGCGAGGGTGGGGGTATGTGATAGCATGCAGGTGGGTGGGGGATGTAATAGTTAAGATTTGACTTACCAGAGTCCATTCCTCCAGCTACTCCTACGAGGCCCTCAGGATGCAGTATAGCCAAGACCTGCTCCTCCCATGTTGTTAGTTGTAGGGGAGGAGGTGGGGGTCCGCCGCCAGTCCTCTGAACCGCGATGTGGTGTCTTGAGTCCACGGAACGCACCTTCCCCCGTAGGTCGTTCCACCTCTTCCTGATGTCATCCCTAGTTCTTGGGTGCTGTCCCACTGCGTTGACCCTGTCCACGATTCTTCGCCATAGCTCCATCTTCCTAGCTATGGAGGTGTTCTGCACCTGTGATCCGAATAGCTGTGGTTCTGCCCGGACGATTTCCTCCACCATGACCCTGAGCTCCTCCTCACAGAACCTTGGGTGTCTTTGCGGTGCCATGGGGTGGTGTGGGTGATGTGTGGGGGGGGTGTGTGTTGCGATGTGTGGGGTGATATTTAGAGGTGTGTTGTGTGAGGTGCGTGGATGTTGTGTGAGTGATGGTGTGGAGTGCCTGTGGATGCTAGTATGTAGATGGTGGTGTCTCTCTCTGGCCCTCAGTCGCAATTGTTGACAGAAGGGTTTGTGGGTGATGTAGGTGTGTGTTTTATATTGTATTGGGTGTGTGGGAGTGGTGTGTGTATGTTTATCAGGTGTGTGTATTTTGATTTGTCCAATGTGGTTGTGTTTTGTAAATGTGTGTGTATTTTGAGCGCAGCGGTGTGTACTGCCAATGGAATATCGCTGTGGAAGGACCGCCTCGTGGATTCGTGGGTCGTGATAGTGTGGGCGTATTCCTGTTGGGGTGATGGTGTCGGTTTTGTTATCACCAGTTTATTACTGACCTTTGGTGTGGCGGACTTGTGTGGGTGTCTGGATTTTAGCGGATTCCGTGCTGTGGGTCATAATGACCGTGGCGGTATTCCGCTCCCACGGCGGTGTGTTGGTGGTCTTCTGCACGACGGTAAGCGGCTTTTACCACCAATGTTGTGACCCCCTATGTTTACAACTAAGATGCCTATGTATTATTTTGACGTTATCTGATGGCTTCTTCCAGAATGCCACTCAGAATAATAATATGGAATGTCAAAGGTCTGAAAAACCCCATCAAACACAAATGTGTTCTGTACCACCTCTCTAGACTAAAATGTCAATTAGCTTATTCCAAGAAACACATCCAACTGATGCAGACATTACTAAACTTAAAATACAGTAGGTGGGTGAACTTTATTTCCCCCCCTCCGTATTGCATAAAAATGGTGTGCCAATATTGTGTCATAAATGTTTAACCTCTTCTGTGCTGCGGACGTAGTGGTTACGTCCTGCGGCACAGTGCTGCTGTGCCGAGGACGTAACCACTACGTCCTCGGCACACAGCCCAGAGGGAGCGCTCTCGCTCCCTCTGTGTGCTTCCCCCCACCCCCCCAAAGTCAGGGATGGAAGGGGAAGCCCTTCCCCTTCCACCCCCCCAACCCCCCCTGTGACGTCAGCGCTGATCAGTCACAGGGTCTCCCCCTTCGCAGAGCTTCCAGCACGATTGAAAGAGAAATGCTTTTGCATTTCTCTTTCAATCACTGGGGGAGGCCCCGAGAGGCTTCAAAGGGAAGGAAATGTATTTCCTTCCCTTTGAAGTCTCTCACAGGTTTCAAAAGCCGGGGGGGCATTTTTTTAGGAAGGCCTTTTCTGCCCCCCCTGGGGGCAGATTGGCCTATTATTAGGCCGATCTGCCCCCAGGGGGGGCAGAAACCTCTAGGCACCAGGGACCTTTTTTTTTTTTTTTTTTTTTTTTTTGTGATGTTTTCTTTTTTTTTAGGTGGGGGGTGACCCCTTAGGCAAGGGTCGCTCCCCTAGGGGGCAAATTATATTTAGGCCATTTCTGCCCCCCTTGGGGGCAGATTGGCCTATTTTGATGAGGCCAATCTGCCCCCAAGGGGGGCAGAAACCATTAGACACCAGGGATTTTTTTTTTTTGCGCAAATTTCATGCAACGGGAGCGACCCCTTGGGCAAGGGTCGCTCCCAGGGGGGGCATTTTTTTGGGAAGGCCTTTTCTGCCCCCCCTGGGGGCAGATCGGCCTATTATTAGGCCGATCTGCCCCCAGGGGGGGGCAGAAACCTCTAGGCACCAGAGATCATTTCTTTTATTTTTTCTTTTTGTTATGTGTTCTTTTTTTTTTAGGTGGGGAGCGACCCCTTAGGCAAGGGTCGCTCCCCTAGGGGGCAAATTATATTTAGGCCATTTCTGCCCCCCTTGGGGGCAGATTGGCCTATTTTGATGAGGCCAATCTGCCCCCAAGAGGGGCAGAAACCATTAGACACCAGGGAGTTTTTTTTTTGCGTGAATTTCACGCAAGTGGAGCGACCCCTTAGGCAAGGGTCGCTCCCTGGGGGGAGGGGGATTATTTTAGGCCATTTCTGCCCCCCTGGGGGGTAGATCAGCCTATTTTGATTCGGCTGATCTGCCCCCAAGGGGGGCAGAAACCACTAGGCACCAGGGATTTTTTTTTTTTTTTGTTTTACAGATGGGGAGCGACCCCTTGGACAAGGGTCGCTCCCCTGGAGGGGCAAAATGTATTTAGGCCATTTCTGCCCGCTTTGGGGGCAGATCAGCCGATTTTAGGTCAATCTGCCCCCAAGGGGGGCAGAAACCACTAGGCGCCAGGGCAAATTTTTTTTTTGTGGTTTTTTTTTTGTTTGTTTGTTTTTTTAGAGATGGGGAGCGACCCATCAGACAAGGGTCGCTCCCCTGGGGGGCAAACTGTGTTTAGACCATTTCTGCCCCCCTTGGGGGCAGATTGGTCGATTTTATGTCAATCTGCCCCCAAGGGGGCAGAAACCACTAGGCACCGGGGATTTGTTTTTTGGTGCCAATGTCACGCAGGGGGAGCGACCCCGTAGGCAAGGGTCGCTCCGAGGGGGGGGGGTGGGGGTTGGGGGATCAAATTTATTTTAGGCCATTTCTGCCCCCCCTGGTGGCAGATCGGCCTATTATTAGGCCGATCTGCCCCCAGGGGGGGCAGAAACCTGTAGGCGCCAGGGCCAATTTTTTTTTGTGTTTGTTTTTTTTTTTTTTGAGATGGGGAGCGACCTATCAGGCAAGGGTCGCTCCCCTGGGGGGCAAATTGTATTTAGACCATTTCTGCCCCCCTTGGGGGCAGATTGGTCGATTTTAGGTCAATCTGCCCCAAGGGGGCAGAAACCACTAGGCACCAGGGATTTGTTTTTTGTCGCCAATGTCACGCAGGGGGAGCGACCCTGTAGGCAAGGGTCGCTCCCAGGGGGGGGTGGGGGTTCGGGAGGCAAATTTATTTTAGGCCATTTCTGCGCCTATTATTAGGCCGATCTGCCCCCAGGGGGAGCAGAAACCTGTAGGCGCCAGGGCAAATTTTTTGTTTGTGTTTTATTCTTTGTTTGTTTGTTTTTTTAGAGATGGGGAGCGACCCATCAGACAAGGGTCGCTCCCCTGGGGGGCAAACTGTGTTTAGACCATTTCTGCCCCCCTTGGGGGCAGATTGGTCGATTTTATGTCAATCTGCCCCCAAGGGGGCAGAAACCACTAGGCACCGGGGATTTGTTTTTTGGTGCCAATGTCACGCAGGGGGAGCGACCCCGTAGGCAAGGGTAGCTCCGAGGGGGGGGGTGGGGGTTGGGGGGGCAAATTTATTTTAGGCCATTTCTGCCCCCCTAGGGGCAGATCAGACTATTATTAGGCCGATCTGCCCCCGGGGGGGGCAGAAACCTGTAGGCGCCAGGGCAATTTTTTTGTTGTTTTTTTGTTGTTTTTTGTTTGTTTGTTTTTTTAGAGATGGGGAGCGACCCATCAGACAAGGGTCGCTCCCCTAGGGGGCAAACTGTATTTAGAGCATTTCTGCCCCCCTTGGGGGCAGATTGGTCGATTGTACGTCAATCTGCCCCGAAGGGGTCAGAAACCACTAGGCACTGGGGATTTGTTTTTTGGCGCCAATGTCACGAAGGGGGAGCGACCCCGTAGGCAAGGGTCGCTCCTGGTGGGGGGGTGGGGGTTGGGGATGCAAATGTATTTTAGGCCATTTCTGCCCCCCCTGGGGGAAGATCGGCCTATTATTAGGCCGATCTGCCCCCAGGGGGGGCAGAAACCTGTAGGCGCCAGGGCAAATTTTTTTTGTGTGGTTTTTTTAGAGATGGGGAGCGACCCATCAGACAAGGGTCGCTCCCCTGGGGGGCAAACTGTATTTAGAGCATTTCTGCCCCCCTTGGGGGCAGATGGGTCGATTTTAGGTCAATCTGCCCGCAAGGGGGCAGAAACCACTAGGCACCGGGGATTTGTTTTTTGGCGCCAATGTCACGCAGGGGGAGCGACCCCATAGGCAAGGGTCGCTCCTGGTGGGGGGGTGGGGGTTGGGGATTCAAATTTATTTTAGGCCATTTCTGCCCCCCCGGGGGAAGATCGGCCTATTATTAGGCCGATCTGCCCCCAGGGGGGGCAGAAACCTGTAGGCGCCAGGGCAAATATTTTTTGTGTGTTTTTTTTAGAGATGGGGAGCGACCCATCAGACAAGGGTCGCTACCCTGGGGGGCAAACTGTATTTAGAGCATTTCTGCCCCCCTTGGGGGCAGATTGGTCAATTTTAGGTCAATCTGCCCCCAAGGGGGCAGAAACCTCTAGGCACCGGGGATTTGTTTTTTGGCGCCAATGTCACGTTGGGAGCGACCCCGTAGGCAAGGGTCGCTCCCGGGGGGGGGGGGGGGGGTAGAGGTTCAGGGGGCAAATTTATTTTAGGCCATTTCTGCCCCCCCTGGGGGAAGATCGGCCTATTATTAGGCCGATCTGCCCCCGGGGGGGCAGAAACCTGTAGGCGCCAGGGCAAATTTGTTTTTTGTGTTTTTTTGTTTGTTTGTTTGTTTTTTTAGAGATGGGGAGCGACCCATCAGACAAGGGTCGCTCCCCTGGGGGGGAAAAGTGTGTTTAGACCATTTCTGCCCCCCTTGGGGGCAGATTGGTCAATTTTAGGGCAATCTGCCCCCAAGGGGGCAGAAACCACTAGGCACCGGGGATTTGTTGTTTGGCGCCAATGTCACGCAGGGGGAGCGACCCCATAGGCAAGGGTCGCTCCTGGGCAGGGGGGGTCAAATTTATTTTAGGGCATTATTCCCCCCCCCCCCTGGGGCCGGCTGAGCTAGAGGTCAAAATCCACAGGTAGGCACTTTGCAAAAAACACCTCTGTTTTCTGTGAAAAAATATGTTGTGTCCACGTTGTGTTTTGGGCCATTTCCTTTCGTGGGCGCTAGGCCTACCCACACAAGTGAGGTACCATTTTTATGGAGAGACTTAGGGGAACGCTGGGTGGAAGGAAATTTGTGGCTCCTCTCAGATTCCAGAACTTTCTGTCACCGAAATGAGAGGAAAAAGTGTTTTTGGGCCAAATGTTGATGTTTGCAAAGGATTCTGGGTAACAGAACCTGGTCAGAGCCCCGCAAATCACCCCATCTTGGATTCCCCTAGGTCTCTAGTTTTCAAAAATGCTCTGGTTTGCTAGGTTTCCCCAGGTGCCGGCTGAGCTAGAGGCCAAAATCCACAGGTAAGCACTGTTTTCTATGAAAAAATTTGATGTGTCCACGTTGTGTTTTGGTCCGTTTCCTGTAGCGAGCGCTAGGCCTACCCACACAAGTGAGGTATCATTTTTATCGGGAGACGTGGGGGAACGCTGGGTGGAAGGAAATTTGTGGCTCCTCTCAGATTCCAGAACTTTCTGCCACAGAAATGTGAGGAACATGTGTTTTTTTAGCCAAATTTTGAGGTTTGCAAAGGATTCTGGGTAACAGAACCTGGTCCGAGCCACACAAGTCACCCCATCTTGGATTCCCCTAGGTCTCTAGTTTTCAGAAATGCACAGGTTTGGTAGGTTTCCCTAGGTGGCGGCTGAGCTACAGGCCAAAATCTACAGGTAGGCACTTTGCAAAAAACACCTCTGTTTTCCTTCAAAAATTTGGCTGTGTCCACATTGCGCTTTGGGGCGTTTCCCGTCGCGGGCGCTAGGCCTACCCACACAAGTGAGGTATCATTTTTATCGGGAGACGTGGGGGAACGCTGGGTGGAAGGAAATTTGTGGCTCCTCTCAGATTCCAGAACTTTCTGCCACAGAAATGTGAGGAACATGTGTTTTTTTAACCAAATTTTTAGGTTTGCAAAGGATTCTGGGTAACAGAACCTGGTCCGAGCCACACAAGTCACCCCATCTTGGATTCCCCTAGGTCTCTAGTTTTCAGAAATGCACAGGTTTGGTAGGTTTCCCTAGGTGGCGGCTGAGCTACAGGCCAAAATCTACAGGTAGGCACTTTGCAAAAAACACCTCTGTTTTCCTTCAAAAATTTGGCTGTGTCCACGTTGCGCTTTGGGCCATTTCCTGTCGCGGGCGCTAGGCCTACCCACACAAGTGAGGTATCATTTTTATCGGGAGACGTGGGGGAACGATGGGTGGAAGGAAATTTGTGGCTCCTCTCAGATTCCAGAACTTTCTGTCACCGAAATGAGAGGAAAAAGTGTTTTTGGGCCCAATGTTGATGTTTGCAAAGGATTCTGGGTAACAGAACCTGGTCAGAGCCCCGCAAATCACCCCATCTTGGATTCCCCTAGGTCTCTAGTTTTCAAAAATGCGCTGGTTTGCTAGGTTTCCCCAGGTGCCGGCTGAGCTAGAGGCCAAAATCCACAGGTAAGCACTGTTTTCTATGAAAAAATTTGATGTGTCCACGTTGTGTTTTGGTCCGTTTCCTGTAGCGAGCGCTAGGCCTACCCACACAAGTGAGGTATCATTTTTATCGGGAGACGTGGGGGAACGCTGGGTGGAAGGAAATTTGTGGCTCCTCTCAGATTCCAGAACTTTCTGCCACAGAAATGTGAGGAACATGTGTTTTTTTAACCAAATTTTTAGGTTTGCAAAGGATTCTGGGTAACAGAACCTGGTCCGAGCCACACAAGTCACCCCATCTTGGATTCCCCTAGGTCTCTAGTTTTCAGAAATGCACAGGTTTGCTAGGTTTCCCTAGGTGGCGGCTGAGCTACAGGCCAAAATCTACAGGTAGGCACTTTGCAAAAAACACCTCTGTTTTCCTTCAAAAATTTGGCTGTGTCCACGTTGCGCTTTGGGGCGTTTCCTGTCTCGGGCGCTAGGCCTACCCACACAAGTGAGGTATCATTTTTATCGGGAGACGTGGGGGAACGCTGGGTGAAGGAAATTTGTGGCTCATCTCAGATTCCAGAACTTTCTGCCACAGAAATGTGAGGAACATGTGTTTTTTTAGCCAAATTTTGAGGTTTGCAAAGGATTCTGGGTAACAGAACCTGGTCTGAGCCACACAAGTCACCCCATCTTGGATTCCCCTAGGTCTCTAGTTTTCAGAAATGCACAGGTTTGGTAGGTTTCCCTAGGTGGCGGCTGAGCTACAGGCCAAAATCTACAGGTAGGCACTTTGCAAAAAACACCTCTGTTTTCCTTCAAAAATTTGGCTGTGTCCACGTTGCGCTTTGGGCCATTTCCTGTCGCGGGCGCTAGGCCTACCCACACAAGTGAGGTATCATTTTTATCGGGAGACGTGGGGGAACGATGGGTGGAAGGAAATTTGTGGCTCCTCTCAGATTCCAGAACTTTCTGTCACCGAAATGAGAGGAAAAAGTGTTTTTGGGCCCAATGTTGATGTTTGCAAAGGATTCTGGGTAACAGAACCTGGTCAGAGCCCCGCAAATCACCCCATCTTGGATTCCCCTAGGTCTCTAGTTTTCAAAAATGCGCTGGTTTGCTAGGTTTCCCCAGGTGCCGGCTGAGCTAGAGGCCAAAATCAACAGGTAAGCACTGTTTTCTATGAAAAAATTTGATGTGTCCACGTTGTGTTTTGGTCCGTTTCCTGTAGCGAGCGCTAGGCCTACCCACACAAGTGAGGTATAATTTTTATCGGGAGACGTGGGGGAACGCTGGGTGGAAGGAAATTTGTGGCTCCTCTCAGATTCCAGAACTTTCTGCCACAGAAATGTGAGGAACATGTGTTTTTTTAGCCAAATTTTGAGGTTTGCAAAGGATTCTGGGTAACAGAACCTGGTCCGAGCCACACAAGTCACCCCATCTTGGATTCCCCTAGGTCTCTAGTTTTCAGAAATGCACAGGTTTGGTAAGTTTCCCTAGGTGGCGGCTGAGCTACAGGCCAAAATCTACAGGTAGGCACTTTGCAAAAATACCTCTGTTTTCCTTCAAACATTTGGCTGTGTCCACGTTGCCCTTTGGGGCATTTCCTGTCCCGGGCGCTAGGCCTACCCACACAAGTGAGGTATCATTTTTATCGGGAGACGTGGGGGAACGCTGGGTGGAAGGAAATTTGTGGCTCCTCTCAGATTCCAGAACTTTCTGCCACAGAAATATGAGGAAGATGTGTTTTTTTAACCAAATTTTGAGGTTTGCAAAGGATTCTGGGTAACAGAACCTGGTCCGAGCCACACAAGTCACCCCATCTTGGATTCCCCTAGGTCTCTAGTTTTCAGAAATGCACAGGTTTGGTAGGTTTCCCTAGGTTGCGGCTGAGCTACAGGCCAAAATCTACAGGTAGGCACTTTGCAAAAAACACCTCTGTTTTCCTTCAAAAATTTGGCTGTGTCCACGTTGCGCTTTGGGGCGTTTCCTGTCGCGGGCGCTAGGCCTACCCACACAAGTGAGGTATAATTTTTATCGGGAGACGTGGGGGAACGCTGGGTGAAGGAAATTTGTGGCTCCTCTCAGATTCCAGAACTTTCTGCCACAGAAATGTGAGGAACATGTGTTTTTTTAGCCAAATTTTGAGGTTTGCAAAGGATTCTGGGTAACAGAACCTGGTCCGAGCCACACAAGTCACCCCATCTTGGATTCCCCTAGGTCTCTAGTTTTCAGAAATGCACAGGTTTGGTAGGTTTCCCTAGGTGGCGGCTGAGCTACAGGCCAAAATCTACAGGTAGGCACTTTGCAAAAAACACCTCTGTTTTCCTTCAAAAATTTGGCTGTGTCCACGTTGCGCTTTGGGGCGTTCCCTGTCGCGGGCGCTAGGCCTACCCACACAAGTGAGGTATCATTTTTATCGGGAGACGTGGGGGAACGCTGGGTGGAAGGAAATTTGTGGCTCCTCTCAGATTCCAGAACTTTCTGCCACAGAAATGTGAGGAACATGTGTTTTTTTAGCCAAATTTTGAGGTTTGCAAAGGATTCTGGGTAACAGAACCTGGTACGAGCCACACAAGTCACCCCATCTTGGATTCCCCTAGGTCTCTAGTTTTCAGAAATGCATAGGTTTGGTAGGTTTCCCTAGGTGGCGGCTGAGCTACAGGCCAAAATCTACAGGTAGGCACTTTGCAAAAAACACCTCTGTTTTCCTTCAAAAATTGGGCTGTGTCCACGTTGCGCTTTGGGGCGTTTTCTGTCGCGGGCGCTAGGCCTACCCACACAAGGGAGGTATCATTTTTATCGGGAGACGTGGGGGAAACCTGGGTGGAAGGAATTTTGTGGCTCCTCTCAGATTCCAGAACTCTCTGCCACAGAAATGTGAGGAACATGTGTTTTTTTAGCCAAATTTTGAGGTTTGCAAAGGATTCTGGGTAACAGAACCTGGTCCGAGCCACACAAGTCACCCCATCTTGGATTCCCCTAGGTCTCTAGTTTTCAGAAATGCACATGTTTGGTAGGTTTCCCTAGGTGGCGGCTGAGCTACAGGCCAAAATCTACAAGTAGGCACTTTGCAAAAAACACCTCTGTTTTCCTTCAAAAATTTGGCTGTGTCCACGTTGCGCTTTGGGGCCTTCCCTGTTGCGGGCGCTAGGCCTACCCACACAAGTGAGGTATCATTTTTATCGGGAGACGTGGGGGAACGCTGGGTGGAAGGAAATTTGTGGCTCCTCTCAGATTCCAGAACTTTCTGCCACAGAAATGTGAGGAACATGTGTTTTTTTAGCCAAATTTTGAGGTTCGCAAAGGATTCTGGGTAACAGAACCTGGTCCGAGCCACACAAGTCACCCCATCTTGGATTCCCCTAGGTCTCTAGTTTTCAGAAATGCACAGGTTTGGTAGGTTTCCCTAGGTGGCGGCTGAGCTACAGGCCAAAATCTACAGGTAGGCACTTTGCAAAAAACACCTCTGTTTTCCTTCAAAAATTTGGCTGTGTCCACGTTGCGCTTTGGGGCGTTTCCTGTCGCGGGCGCTAGGCCTACCCACACAAGTGAGGTATCATTTTTATCGGGAGACGTGGGGGAACGCTGGGTGGAAGGAAATTTGTGGCTCACCTCAGATTCCAGAACTTTCTGCCACAGAAATGTGAGGAACATGTGTTTTTTTAGCCAGATTTTGAGGTTTGCAAAGGATTCTGGGTAACAGAACCTGGTCCGAGCCATACAAGTCCCCCCATCTTGGATTCCCCTAGGTCTCTAGTTTTCAGAAATGCACAGGTTTGGTAGGTTTCCCTAGGTGGTGGCTGAGCTACAGGCCAAAATCTACAGGTAGGCACTTTGCAGAAAACACCTCTGTTTTCCTTCAAAAATTTGGCTGTGTCCACGTTGCGCTTTGGGGCGTTTCCTGGCGCGAGCGCTAGGCCTACCCACACAAGTGAGGTATCATTTTCATCGGGAGACGTGGGGGAACGCTGGGTGGAAGGAAATTTGTGGCTCCCCTCAGATTCCAGAACTTTCTGCCACAGAAATGTGAGGAACATGTGTTTTTTTCGCCAAATTTTGAGGTTTGCAAAGGATTCTGGGTAACAGAACCTGGTCCGAGCCACACAAGTCACCCCATCTTGGATTCCCCTAGGTCTCTAGTTTTCAGAAATGCACAGGTTTGGTAGGTTTCCCTAGGTGGCGGCTGAGCTACAGGCCAAAATCTACAGGTAGGCACTTTGCAGAAAACACCTCTGTTTTCCTTCAAAAATTTGGCTGTGTCCACGTTGCGCTTTGGGGCGCTTCCTGTCGCGGGCGCTAGGCCTACCCACACAAGTGAGGTATCATTTTCATCGGGAGATGTGGGGGAACGCTGGGTGGAAGGAAATTAGTGGCTCCTCTCAGATTCCAGAACTTTCTGCCACAGAAATGTGAGGAACATGTGTTTTTTTAGCCAAATTTTGAGGTTTGCAAAGGATTCTGGGTAACAGAACCTGGTCCGAGCCACAAAAGTCACCCCATCTTGGATTCCCCTAGGTCACTAGTTTTCAGAAATGCACAGGTTTGGTAGGTTTCCCTAGGTGGCGGCTGAGCTAGAGGCCAAAATCTACAGGTAGTCACTTTGCTAAAAACAGCTCTGTTTTCTGTGATGTGTCCACGTTGTGTTTTGGGGCATATCCTGTCGCGGGCGCTAGGCCTACCCACACAAGTGAGGTATCATTTTTATCGGGAGACTTGGGGGAACATAGAATAGCAAAACAAGTGTTATTGCCCCTTGTCTTTCTCTACCTTTTTCCCTTCCAAATGTAAGACAGTGTGTAAAAAAGACGTCTATTTGAGAAATGCCCTATAATTCACATGCTAGTATGGGCACCCCGGAATTCAGAGATGTGCAAATAACCACTGCTTCTCAACACCTTATCTTGTGCCCATTTTGGAAATACAAAGGTTTTCTTGATAGCTATTTTTTACTCTTTGTATTTCAGCAAATGAATTGCTGTATACCCGGCATAGAATGAAAACCCACTGCAGGGTGCAGGTCATTTATTGGCTCTGGGTACCTAGAGTTCTTGATGAACCTACAAGCCCTATATGTCCTCGCAACCAGAAGAATCCAGCAGACGTAACGGTATATTGCTTTAAAAAATCTGACATTGCAGGTAAAAGTTACAGAGTAAAACGTAGAGAAAAAGTGATGTTTTTTTCACCTCAATTTCAATATTTTTCTTTTTCAGTTGTTATTTTCTGTAGGAAACCCTTGTAGGATCTACACAAATTACCCCTTGCTGAATTCAGAATTTTGTCTACTTTTCAGAAATGTTGCGGTTTCTGTGATCCAGCGTTGGTTTCATGCCCATTTCTGTCACTGACTGGAAGGAGGCTGAAAGCATAAAAAATCGTAAAAATGGGGTATGTCCCAGTAAAATGCCAAAATTGTGTTGAAAAATTGGGTTTTCTGATTCAAGTCTGCCTTTTCCTGAAAGCTGGGAAGCTGGTGATTTTAGCACCGCAAACCCTTTGTTGATGCCCTTTTCAGGGGAAAAACCACAAGCCTTCTTCTGCAGCCCATTTTTCCCATTTTTTTGAAAAAAACGAAATTTTCACTGTTTTTTGGCTAATTTCTTGGCCTCCTTCTGGGGAACCCACAAAGTCTGGGTACCTCTAGAATCCCTAGGATGTTGGAAAAAAAGGACGCAAATTTGGCGTGGGTAGCTTATGTGAACAAAAAGTTATGAGGGCCTAAGCGCGAACTGCTCGAAATAGCCAAAAAAAGGCTCGGCACAGGAGGGGGAAAAGGCCTGGCAGCGAAGGGGTTAAACATTTCATGTGTTTCTCAGGACAATGATGAGGAGGGTAGATGGGTTGTGGTTTAACTTAAAATTGATGACATCACTTTTACAATTATGAATGTTTATGGTCCCACACACCCTGACCCAATCTTTTGGAGGAATATTTTTTCAAACGTTTGCACAACATTCCACTGTTAACTTTATTCTGGGTGGTGATTGCAATCAAATCCTTGATCCCTTCCTCGACAGACATTCAACTATGAAGTTACTCTCCATGAGCCCACAAAGAATTTAAGCACACTATCACACACAACGCCTTATCCGACTCCTGGAGACTAGTTCACCCCACTCTCCAAGAATTTTCCTTTTACTCAGCTCCTCACAAATCCCAAACTAGAATTGATTATGAATTTCTCAGTAAAAATCTTGCCCAACACTTTTTTCACTCGGAAATTGGTTCTATTTTGATTTTGGACCATGCCACTGTCTGAACTGATCTAGAAATTCTTCCAGATAACCCCTCCCCCCCAAATCTCTCTGGAGGTTCAATACTAACATATTATCTGACAAGAATGCCCTCACTTTGTTTGAAGTACACATTCACAACTTTTTTGCAACTAATGACATAAGAGAGACCTCCTTTCAATTTATTTGAATGCTTTTAAACCTGCCTCCAGAGGATTCATAATTAATTATGCTTCTAATAAACGGAAAGATATGGATAAGGAATTTGCTTCCATTGTAGCTACTATCAAACAATTAGAACACAAGTACTAAATTTCTAAAAAGTAACAAAGCTGATTTGTATTCTGTAGTAGCTGCTAAGATTAAATTCAATAAATAACAGACAAGGCATGACATACAATTTAAAAAAGTAAAAGTAAAAACAAAACAGATGCTCTGTTAGCTAATTACTTGAAATGTAGGAAAGACCAATCCTCCATCAACTCAATCATCAATCAATCTTGAAATAACTTGTTTCATGATACAGAAACTGCTAGCTGCTTTGCTGATTATTACCATGCCCTATATGCCCCTGAATTCACACCTTCTACGGAGTCCATTACATCTATTTTTTCTCACCCACAATGTATAAATCCACCCACACTGATTTAACTTTTCTCAAGCAATCATTATGAATAGAAGAATTATTTTCAGCTTCCAAATGCCTTCCTACGGGTAAAGCGCCTGGTCCAGATGGCTTCACAGCTGAATTCTATCAGCACTTTCCAAACTTGCTGACCCCAAATTATTTATGGGACCTAGGCCCTCATTTAGACATTGGCAGTAAAAACCGCCTACCGCCATAGCGATGGCCGCCAAAAGACCGTCGCCACAGCCACCAGCCGTCCGCCATATTATGACCACAGTCGAATTTTTGCCAGAAGGATGGCGGAAGTCCGGCTGTGGCCATGCCAGTGGATGGTAGTAAGGTGGCGCTGCTGCCACCAACAGCACCACGCCAGTAGACCGCCGCCGGCCATATTATGACCCATAATACGGCCTGGCGGTGTTCTGCTGGTGGACGCTGCTACTGGCAGCAGCGCCCCGTCCCGTCTCCAGCCGGAGGACCCCCTGACTACAGGTAAGTCAGGTCTCTGACAGGGGAGGGGGTGTTGTGTGTGGAGGTGGGGGTGTGTGCATGTTTGTGTGTTTGCGGATGCAGGTGTGTGTTGCGTGTTGGATGCGAGTGTGAATGTATGAAGGTGTGAGTGCGTGTGTGTTGTGTTTTGTGTCTGTGTGTCTGCGTGTATGTTTGTAAGTGTGTGTGGGTGTGTGTGAGTGGATGTATGCATGCGTGGATGTTTGTGGGGCAGGTTGTGTGTATGTGTGTGTGTGTGTGTGTGTGTGTGTGAAGGGGGCGTGAATGTGGTGGGTGTAGCAGGGCTTTGAAGAGGCAGGGGGTAACTGGAGAGGGAGGGGGGAGACCACTATCAGTGACAGGGAAGGAATTCCCTATCACTGATGGTGCCTACCGCCATGGTTTTCGTGGTGGTGAGGAAGCCACAAAAACCATGGTGGTAGGCGGAGTCATAATCCTGTGGGCGGAACAGTGATGGCCGTTGGGCTGGAGATAGATATCTCCAGCCCGGCGGCTGTTACCGCCATGGCGGTCCGAGTGGTACATTGGCAGGTTGGCTTCAGCCAACCCCCCGATGTCATAATATGGCGGTAAGTTGGCAGTACTACCGCAATATTACCATCGACCGCCGGGGTCATAATGACCCCCTTAATCATTTTTTTCACAATGCAAAAATTATCGTCCTATCTCTCAGATAAATACTGATTGTAAAATGTTTGCTAGAGCATTAGCCCTTCATCTTAATGATCATATGCCTGATCTCGTAGACAGATCCAAACAGTCTGGTTTTGTTAAAAATTAAAATATAGTAGTCCTTTTTTTGAAAATCCTTAGCAAGGCCCCCAAGCTCAAGCATTCTATTGAAGTAATAGCTTTCGATGCTGAAAAAGCTTTCAATAGAGTTAATCTAATGCACTCCCTTCATTGGCATGGGTTTGGCCCACGATTTGTACAGCTAATTTCCTTACTATATTCATCACCCTGTTATTCGGTTGTGGTTAATCTGGAGTTAATGCAGTCCTCATACTTCCGTGTACATAGTGGCATGAGTCAAGGTTGAACCCTTTCTGCATCGACTAAAACACTCCACGACATTTCTGGCTTCCAACTAAAGAATGTACACATTAAATTTACAGAATACTCAAGCGATATCCTTGTTTATATCTCTGTTTGGGTATAAATTTAAAGTCTGAATTGATGCCTTTAAATATGTTCTGTTTTAAAAAAACCTTCACTAGAATGGGCTTACCCTAGAAGCCTGACAAAATAAAACGTCTAGGGATCTGGTACTCTAATAATCTTAGAGATACCTTACATTCATATGGATCTCCAAAATTACTAAACTGACACAGGGATGGTCACCACTATTTTTGTCATGGTGGTGTCATTGTGATACTATCAAGATGATGAGAATTTCTATCATCAATTTTTATCTTATGATGAATCCCTCAGCAATACTTCATAGCCATTGATAAGCTTTCATCTTGTTTTCTCTGGAATGAAAACCTTTTTCGTATATCTCTACAATGCCTAAGGTTATTCAAGTCTTTAGGTAGGGTTAATTTCCTAGATTTTTCCATTGATCATATAGTTTTTGGTATTACGCAGTGCCAAGGCTGTTTTACGATCCCCCAAATTCTCAGTGCAAATTGTGGTATCAATTGGAGTTTGTCATAATTTCTCCCTTCTCCCACCAGCAGATCCTTTGTATATCCAATCCCCCTAAGTATTAGATACCTTCACTTACTTCCCCCTCCAGTTCATTATTCATGCCGTATTTGGTAGCTCACCCATCCTCAATGAGGACTTTGTTCAAAGTCCCATCTGTTATAACAAATGGCTCTCAAAAAATGGTAAATCACTGTTTTGGGGAGTTTTAGAAATTGGGTACCTAGTTTGCAGAGTTATGCACCCTGTCCAAGTAGGGACAACAATCCTAGTCAGGGAAAGTCAAACACACAACCTAAATTAACCTTTGCTGAACCTCTGATACCTTGGCACACAGCAGTCAGGCTTTCCTTAAGAGGCAACCTGTAAAGAATGTGTGCACCACTTAATTACAGTAACACAGCAAAAGGGAATATTTATCTGATTAAAACAAGACCAAAACAACAAAACTCCAATTAGTAGAAGTCAAGATATGAGTTTTTAAAGAATAAAGTAAAAGTAGTGCTAAGAAGTCAATAGGCCTCAAAAGGTTACTTTAGGTCACGAGGGACCAGTGCAAGTCCAAAGTTCAGGCTGACTGTGATAGACAGTAGGCTGGCCTACAGAACCCATGCATTATGCGCTGAACAAGTACGTTGTATGAAGCAAGTATCGACATCGAGGAGGAAATGTGAAGACGGTGGAGTGATACTTTCCACGCAGACGGGTCACTGCATTGTTGTCGAGCCTTGCTGCCTGCTCCCACGTTGGCGTCAAACTCCATAGGAATGAATGCAATGTGTTGTCGAGCTGTGCAGAGCGTCGTCATTGAGCCGGGCAGGCTGTGTATTCACTGTTGTTGGGCAGCCTCTGTGTCGATGTGAAACACTTTCCTACAGTTCCTACCGGCGCAGTGGTAACAATGCTTTGACTTTTGCAGAAATTTGCTGTAAAATCCACTTTTGAGGCCCTCCACTGGAGGGCGGCACCTTAGTCAAGGGTAGGACTCACTGATGGCAGACTCCATAAGCACCCAGAGAGTTGCAGGCAGTCTTTGATGTTCCTGAGACTGCAGGAGAGCAGGGAGCAAGGCAGCAAGCCTTGGAAAAACTTGGGTTCAAGGATGTAGCGTACAGACCCAGTCCTTCTCACTCCCAGGCAAGAAGCAGCTAGCAGCAGGCAAGCACAGCACTGCAGGTAGAAAAGGGTCAGTCCCCCCTACAGCACAGTAATCAGCAGGCAGCATGCCAACACAGCAGAGCAGTTATCAAAGTGGCAGTCCATCTTGCAGCTCAGCAGTCTTCTTCCAGGCGTAATGTCCTTGGTTCCAGCAAAGTTCTGATTCAGTGGGTTTTGGTTCCAGTACTTATACCCAGTTCAGCCTTTGAAGTGGGGGAAACTTCAAAGAGAGGCCTTTGAAGTGCAAATCCCTGTCCTTCCTTCCCTGGCTCCAGACACTCTACAGGTGGTTATACAAGCCTTTGTGAGGGGAGAGGCACAGCCCTATTCAGTTGTAAGTGTCAGCTTCTCCCTTCCATCTAGCACAGGAAGGCCCATCAGCCTGGTGGTGGTCCATCAGGATGCAAATATCACACCCAATCTCCCTTTGTGTGGGACTGTCTAGAGGGAATCCACAAAGCCCTGCTGTCATCCTCCCCAGACATGTATTCAGAGATAGGTAGAGGCACAGAATGATTAAAGTAAGAAAATGCCAACATTCTAAAAGTGGAATCATTGACAATGTCTCACAGGTATCAATCAAGGACATGTTTCAAATAACATAATGAGTAAGAGAAAACATTACAAAGAAGAAACTTCTATCTATTGAGGTATTGCAGTTATGTTTAAACATCATTGGACACATAATTAAGGCACATTACTCTAAAATGAGTTCATGAATAAGAAAAGATGAAGACATCGAGCTTGTGACTAGGTGCCCGTGAAGGCGCATGTGAAGTCCTTGAGCAAATTGGTGATTTATTCTGGTTCTGGGGTTACCATCCATTTTTCCTGTTACCATTCCCTTTAACAGGTCTGTGAGTTTTCAAATTAACTCACTTTTACTTGCAGACTTTTTTTCCTTCTTCTTCCTTTTTTCTAATCAGGACCTTTCGTCCATTAAAACCACTACAATCTCTATGTGCAATTCTTTCATGATGATGACTTTGTGTTACTGGGCCTAAGGTTACTGGGGTCAAAACACCTTCAACAACTGAAACAGTGTGCTGTGGCTTTGAACTTATTACATGATAACTAAAAATCTTTTCATATTGTCAAAATAAATGTATTAAAATCTTATAAATTTTGCCCACATGTTGTGTTCTTCTTATTTGTTTTTGGTTTGTGCTTCACATGTGTCATTCACAGGCACCTAGTCACAAGCAGGATGTGTTTGCTTTTTCTTATTCAGAGCCCTCATTTTAGAGAAAAAATGTGGATGCTCGCTTAGTTATGTGTCCAATGATCTTTACATATAACTGCAATATCTCACTAGAAACTTCCTGTTTGTTTTTTTGTTTTCTCTTATTCACTATGTTATTTTAATCATGTCCTTGATTGATACCTGTAGAGACAATGATGATGATACTATAGATTACCCAGGTCTCAACTAAGTTTACTGGGTTCCCTAGTAGTTTGTCTTATAACTTTCTAAAAGTGGCATTTTCAGACTTACAATTTAAAACCCAACTTCACCACAAGTTGTAATTTTAAATTGTGAGCCCAGAGACACCAAACTCCAAAGTTCTATCTTTACCCAATTGGAAGTTACACTTAAAGGATGCTTCAAGTTAACTCTAATGGTGAGCTAGGCCTGGCAGTAGTGAAATGCAAATTTAGCAGTTTTTCACTGCCAGGACATGTTAAACCTAAAGTACATTTTCAATTTTCAGATTACACTGCACCCTTCCCTTAGGGCTAACTATGGCCTGCTTTAGGGGTGACTGATATGTAATAAAAAGGAAGGTTTGGGCCTGGAATGTGGTTTTACCTGCCAGGTTGAAATGGCAGTTTAAAACTGCACATACACAGGCTCAGCAGTGGCAGGCCTGAGATGTTTAAAGAGCTACTGTAGTGGGTGGCACAATCAGTGCTGCATGCCCACTCATAGCAGTTAATGTACAGGTTCGGGCACATATAGTACAGTTTACTAGAGACTTTCAAGTAAATTAAATATGCCAATTGTGTACAGACCAATATCACCATATGTAGAGTACAGGGTACCTGCACGTTAGCACTGGTCAGCAGTGGCAAAGTGCACAGAATCCTAAACTAAGCCAAAAATGAAGTCAGAATACCAGGAGGTCAGAAAGCAAAACGTTAGGGGAAATCATACAAAGGATTCCAGGTCTAACTGCGAGTTTGGTTGAATAGGGGTTTGTTAACAATCTCTCAATTGCTACACCATAATAATGCATCCATTCCTCTTGAAAAAATTTCTCTTCCATTAAACTTCCAGCAAAGTGTCTGAAACAATATCAGGCTTTGGAACCTATGCTTACGGCCACACTGCATTCCTTTTTATTCTCTTCTATTCATGATTATGGTCCACAGAGTTCTCTCATCTCCATCACCAACCCCCAATGTTGCTTTGAACATGCTGTATTATTTGCCTATTTTGTTCAATAACATATTACTAATGGATTGGCTTGTCAAAGTTATGAATACGACTGTTCTTCCTTTAATAAAAATATTAAACTAAAAGGCCTGACTGCCTGTGGGCCAGAGCCTCTTGAAGTATTTTGTTCTGAAATGTATTATTGGTTTCCATGCACTTTCACATTTCTTTTCCCTCCCTTGCAGGTGTCTTATCTTCCTTGTTAATAAGAAAAACTGTTCAGTGTTTGTTTAGAAATGTTAGTTTGAAAGTTAATTGGATACTTGTGATTTTCACAGTGTGTTGGGAAGTCTAAGATCCTTCTTTACCAAGCTGACCTGAGTACTGATAATTTTAAGGCCATGCACTGTGTCTGCCTTTGGTTGGTGATTGGAGTAAGAAGAGTTGACCTGCTCCCAGATGCCGGTATCACCTGATTGGCCACATTCAGAGGGAGTCGGGGAGAATATGTTTCTAGGGAATTCTGATATAATTTTGTGTCTTTTAGAATAGTTTATCAGATACTGTCCTGACATTCATGGAGGGAAGTCCTTTCCCTAACTTTGCTTATTCCCCTGTATCTGGCACTTAAGCTTGTCTCTTGAACTCCTATGCCTATTTCCCCTCAAAATTATTTTGGTTCAATTGAGACTGACACATTCTGCTTAGAGGTTCCTCTTGCTACTTTAGATGCTTTATTGAGCTTGGGGAATTTTCTTTACAGAACCAGTTAATTATTTGATTTGAATCATGTACTTTGTAATGTTTGCATTGCCATCTATACAATATATAACTTCAGAGTGATAACCAAATTGATATATATTCTTATTCGATAAACTGATTTAATGAATAACCCCTTCACTGCCAGGCCTTTTCCCCCTCCTATGCCAGGCCATTTTTTGGCTATTTGGGGCAGTTCGCGCTTAGGCCCTCATAACTTAATGGGAAAAAGTGGCTGCAGAAGAAGGCTTCTGTTTTTTTCCCTGAAAATGGCATCAACAAAGGGTTTGCGGTGCTAAAATCACCAGCTTCCCAGCTTTCAGGAACAGGCAGACTTGAATCAGAAAACCCAATTTTTCAACACAAATTTGGCATTTTACTGGGACATTCCCCATTTTTACGATTTTTTGTGCTTTCAGCCTCCTTCCAGTCAGTGACAGAAATGGACATGAAACCAATGCTGGATCCCAGAAACCTAAACATTTCTGAAAAGTAGACAAAATTTTGAATTCAGCAAGGGGTAATTTGTGTAGATCCTACAAGGGTTTCTTACAGAAAATAACAACTGAAAAAGAAAAATATTGAAATTGAGGTTAAAAAACAGCAATTTTTCTCTACGTTTTACTCTGTAACTTTTCCTGCAACATCAGATTTTTTAAAGCAATATACCGTTACGTCTGCTGGACTCTTCTGGTTGCGGGGATATATAGGGCTTGTAGGCTCATCAAGAACCCTAGGTACCCAGAGCAATAAATGAGCTGCACCCTGCAGTGTGTTTTCATTCTATACCGGGTATACAGCAATTCATTTGCTGAAATATAAAGAGTGAAAAATAGCTATCAAGAAAACCTTTGTATTTCCAAAATGGGCACAAGATAAGGTGTTGAGGAGCAGTGGTTATTTGCACATCTCTGAATTACGGGGTGACCATACTAGCATGTGAATTACAGGGCATTTCTCAAATAGACGTCTTTTTTACACACTCTCTTATATTTGGAAGGAAAAAATTTAGAGAAAGACAAGGGGCAATAACACTTGTTTTGGTATTCTATATTCCCCCAAGTCTCCCCATAAAAATGATACCTCACTTGTGTAGGTAGGCCTAGCGCCCGCGACAGGAAATGCCCCAAAACACAATGTGGATACATCACATACCAAACCTGTGCATTTTTGAAAACTAGAGACCTAGGGGCATCCAAGATGGGGTGACTTGTGGGGCTCTGAACAGGTTCTGTTACCCAGAATCCTTTGCAAACCTCAAAATGTGGCTAAAAAAACACATTTTCCTCACATTTCGGTGACAGAAAGTTCTTTCCACCCAGCGTTCCCCCAAGTCTCCCGATAAAAATGATACCTCACTTGTGTGGGTAGGCCTAGCGCCCGCGACAGGAAATGCCCCAAAACACAACGTGGACACATCACAATTTTTGACAGAAAACAGAGGTGTTTTTTGCAAAGTGCCTACCTGTAGATTTTGGCCTCTAGCTCAGCCGGCACCTAGGGAAACCTACCAAAGCTGTGCATTTTTTAAAACTAGAGACCTAGGGGAATCCAAGATGGGGTGACTTGTGGGGCTCTGACCAGGTTCTGTTACCCAGAATCCTTTGCAAACCTCATAATTTGGCAAAAAAAACACATTTTCCTCACATATCGGTGACAGAAAGTTCTGGAATATGAGAGGAGCCACAAATTTCTTTCCACTCAGCGTTCCCCCAAGTCTCCCGATAAAAATGATACCTCACTTGTGTGGGTAGGCCTAGCGCCCGCGACAGGAAATGCCCCAAAACACAACGTGGACACATCACAATTTTTGACAGAAAACAGAGGTGTTTTTTGCAAAGTGCCTACCTGTAGATTTTGGCCTCTAGCTCAGCCGGCTCCTAGGGAAACCTACCAATGTCATCAAGAATGTGAAGGCACACGTAAAAATAAACAAGATTCAACATCACGTTATAAAGTGTCCCATTGATATATTTTCAAATTCAAGTAATAACTTATAAATGTAGTATTTAAATTTTATAGCAAAGTCCAGATCCAATCCCAAATTGAAATCAGCTGTCCAAATTATATATTCCTTCGGTGTGTATTTCAGCTATTCAATTCATAATCCAAACGTTTTTCAATCCATCTCAATTCAAATAAATTCCGATTTATAAAAGTTCCATAGGATCACTCTTGTGTTTTTGTAGCAAAGTTCTCAAAAGTTCCTTGTTTATCCGTTTCTAATATTCTCTTACAACTCCGTCATACTTAGTTTAGCCATCTCTCTTACTTGTACAAATGTCCGTCCCGTCAACACGTGTTTCATCCGGGGAGTACCCCTGGACTTCTTCAGGACCTCCCAAAGTAATAAATTCAAAAAGTAATATAACCAAATCGAACTGAACAATATATTCTCCCGATAAAAATGGTACCTCACTTGTGTGGTTAGGCCTAGCGCCCACAAAAGGAAATGGCCCAAAATACAACGTGGACACATCACATTTTTTCACAGAAAACAGTGCCTACCTGTGGATTTTGGCCTCTAGCTCAGCCAGCACCTGGGGAAACCTACCAAACCACTGCATTTATGAAAACTAGAAACCTAGGGGAATCCAAGATGGGGTGACCTGTGGGGCTCTGACCAGGTTCTGTTACCCAGAATCCTTTGCAAACATCAAAATTTGGCCAAAAAAAAACACTTTTTCCTCTCATTTCGGTGACAGAAAGTTCTGGAATCTGAGAGGAGCCACAAATTTCCTTCCACCCAGCGTTTTCCCAAGTCTCCCGAAAAAATGGTACCTCACTTGAGTGGATAGGCCTAGCACCCACAAAAGGAAATGGCCCAAAACACAATGTGGACACATCACGTTTTTTCACAGAAAACAGAGGTGTATTTTGCAAAGTGCCTACCTGTGGATTTTGGCCTCTAGCTCAGCCGGCACCTAGGGAAACCTACCAAACCTGTGCATTTTTGAAAACTAGAGACCTAGGGGCATCCAAGATGGGATGACTTGTGGGGCTCCGACCAGGTTCTGTTACCCAGAATCCTTTGCAAACCTAAAAATTTGGCAAAACAAAATACATTTTCCACTTATTTCAGTGACAGAAAGTTCTGGAATCTGAGAGGAGCCACAAATTTCCTTCCACTCAGCGTTCCCCCAAGTCTCCCGATAAAAATGGTGCCTCACTTGTGTGGTTAGGCCTAGCGCCCATGAAAGGAAATGGCCCAAAACACGGCGTGGACACATCACATTTTTTCACAGAAAACTGCCTACCTCTGGATTTTGGCCTCCAGCTCAGCCGGCACCTAGGGAAACCTAGCAAACCAGCGCATTTTTGAAAACTAGAAACCTAGGGGAATCCAAGATGGGGTGACCTGTGGGGCTCTGACCAGGTTCTGTTACCCAGAATCCTTTGCAAACATCAAAATTTGGCCAAAAAAAACACTTTTTCCTCTCATTTCGGTGACAGAAAGTTCTGGAATCTGAGAGGAGCTACAAATTTCTTTCCACTCAGCGTTCCCCCAAGTCTCCCGATAAAAATGGTACCTCACTTGTGTGGGTAGGCCTAGCGCCCACAAAAGGAAATGGCCCAAAACACAACGTGGACACTTCATATTTTTTCACAGAAAACAGAGGTGTTTTTTGCAAAGTGCCTACCTGTGGATTTTGGCCTCTAGCTCAGCCGGCACCTGGGGAAACCTAGCAAACCAGAGCATTTTTGAAAACTAGAAACCTAGGGGAATCCACGATGGGGTGACCTGTGGGGCAATGACCAGGTTCTGTTACCCAGAATCCTTTGCAAACATCAAAATTTGGCCCAAAAAACACTTTTTCCTCTCATTTCGGTGACAGAAAGTTCTGGAATCTGAGAGGAGCCACACATTTCCTTCCACCCAGCGGTCCCCCAAGTCTCCCGATAAAGTGGTACCTCACTTGTGTGGGTAGGCCTAGCGCCCACAAAAGGAAATGGCCCAAAACACAACGTGGACACTTCATATTTTTTCACAGAAAACAGAGGTGTTTTTTGCAAAGTGCCTACCTGTGGATTTTGGCCTCTAGCTCAGCCGGCACCTAGGGAAACCTAGCAAAACAGTGCATTTTTGAAAACTAGAAACCTAGGGGAATCCAAGATGGGGTGACCTGTGGGGCTCTGACCAGGTTCTGTTACCCAGAATCCTTTGCAAACATCAAAATTTGCCCCAAAAAAACACTTTTTCCTCTCATTTTGGTGACAGAAAGTTCTGGAATCTTAGAGGAGCCACAAATTTCCTTCCACCCAGCGTTCCCCCAAGTCTCCTGATAAAAATGGTACCTCACTTGTGTGGGCAGGCCTAGCGCCCGCGAAAGGAAATGGCCCAAAACACAACGTGGACAAATCACATTTTTTTCACAGAAAACAGTGCCTACCTGTGGATTTTGGCCTCTAGCTCAGCCGGCCCCAGGGGGGGGCAGAAATGGCCTAAAATAAATTTGCCCCACCACCACCCCAACCCCTCCCCTTGCCTACGGGGTCGCTCCCCTTGCGTGACATTGGCGCAAAAAAAATTCCCCGGTGCCTAGTGGTTTCTGCCCCCTTGGGGGCAGATTAACCGAAAATCGACCGATCTGCCCCCAAGTTGGGCAGAAATGGTTTAAATACAATTTGCTCCCCAGCGGAGCGACCATGCCTAATGGGTCGCTCCCCATCTCTAAAAAGACAAACAAAAAAAGAACACAAAAAACAAATTTGCCCTGGCGCCTAGAGGTTTCTGCCCCCCCTGGGGGCAGATCGGCCTAATAATAGGCCGATCTGAATGGCCTAAAATAAATTTGACCCCCCCAATTCCCCCCGGTAGCGACCCTTGCCTACTGGGTCGCTCCCCTTGAGTGACAATGGCGCAAAAAAAAAATCCCCGGTGCCTAATGGGTCGCTCCCCATCTCTAAAAAGACAAACAAAAAAAGAACACAAAAAACAAATTTGCCCTGGCGCCTAGAGGTTTCTGCCCCCTCGGGGGCAGATTGACCTAAAATCGGCTGATCTACCCCCAAGGGGGGCAGACATGGTCTAAATACAATTTGCCCCCCAGGGGAGCAACCCTTGCCTAATGGGTCGCTCCCCATCTCTAAAAAAACAAACAAAAAAACCCACAAAAATAAACTTTGCCCTGGTGCCTAGAGGTTTCTGCCCCCGGGGGGGGCAGAAATGGCCTAAAATAAATTTGTCCCCCCACCTCACCAACCCCCCCCCGGAGCGACCCTTGCCTACGGGGTCGCTCCCCTTGCGTGACATTGGCGCAAAAAAAAAAATCCCCGGTGCCTAGTGGTTTCTGCCCCCCTTGGGGGCAGATTAACCTAAAATCGGCCGATCTGCCCCCAAGGGGGGCAAAATGGTCTAAATACAATTTGCCCCCCAGGGGAGCGACCCTTGCCTAATGGGTCGCTCCCCATCTCTAAAAAAAACAAACAAACAAAATAAAAACACACAAAAATAAATTGCCCTGGCGCCTAGAGGTTTCTGCCCCCCCGGGGGCAGATTGGCCTAATAACAATAGGCAGATCTGCCCCCGGGGGGGCAGAAATGGCCTAAAATAAATGTACCCCCCCCCCCCGGAGCGACCCTTGCCTACGGGGTCGCTCCCCTGTGTGACATTGGCGCCAAAAAAAAAAAATCCACGGTGCTTAGTGGTTCCTGCCCCCTTTGGGGGCAGATTGGCGTACCAAAAATCGGCCGATCTGCCCCCAAAGGGGGCAGAAGTGGCCTAAATACAATTTCCCCCTCCAGGGGAGCGACCCTTGTCCAAGGGGTCGCTCCCCATCTGTAAAACAAAAAAAATAAAAAATCCCCGGTGCCTAGTGGTTTCTGCCCCCCTTGGGGGCAGATCGGCCTAATCAAAATAGGCTGATCTGCCCCCCAGGGGGGCAGAAATGGCCTAAAATAACTTTCCCCCTAAGCCTAAGGGGTCGCTCCCCTTGCGTGAAATTCAGGTAAAAAAAAAACTCCCTGGTGTCTAGTGGTTTCTGTCCCCCTTGGGGGCAGATTGGCCTCATAAAAATAGGCCAAAATATAATTTGCCCCCTAGGGGAGCGACCCTTGCCTAAGGGGTCGCTCCCCACCTCCAAAAAAACAGAACAAAACAAAAAGAAATAAAAAAGATCCCTGGTGCCTAGAGGTTTCTGCCCCCCGAATAATAGGCAGATCTGCTCTCGGGGGGGCAGAAAAGGCCTTCCGAAAAAAATACCCCCCCTGGGAGCGACCCTTGCCCAAGGGGTCGCTCGCTTATGCCACTTTCACAAAAAACCTGAAAATCCCTGGTGTCTAGTGGGCTTTTGAAACGCTCAGAGAGACTTCAAAGGGAAGGAAATTCCTTTCCTTTCCTTTGAAGCCTCTCTGGGCCTCCCCCACGTGATCGAAAGAGAAATGCTTTGCATTTCACTTTCGATCACGCTGGAAGCTGAGCTTCCAGCGCGATGGGAGGAGGCCCTCTGTGATTGTCAGCGTGCGATGCGCGCTGACGTCACGGGGGTGGGGGTGTCGGGGGTGGAAGGGGTAGGGCTTCCCCTTCCATCCCTGCTTTGGGGGGGTGGGTGGGGAGCACATGGGGGGAGCGCTAGCGCTCCCCCCAGTTCCCGGGTGCAGGACGAGGTGATCTCGTCCAAGGCACCCGGGAACCGGTGCCTTAAACGAGATCACCTCGTCAAAGGCACTCTAGGGGTTAAAAAAGCTTCTAACTTGACTAATCTGCTAAGAGACCTCCATCCTCTCTGCTGTTCTTGTGGAGCCAAATAGTTTTCACTGTAATTTTAACTGTGATTCTGATACTAGCTCCTTTCACACACTTCCAGTCGATAACAAAAGGTTCATATGACCAGTGGTACAGCTTATTTGAGGCAAGGGAAGATTTTAGGCTTATGACACATAAATGTATGAGTGCAAAGTCTATGAACTCATGTCAGAATCTTTACTTTGGGGCGCAATCCCCGCACTACAAAGCTCAATGGGGAGCTTCCACTACAACTGGGGAGACTCTGCCCTACTTTACAAGTCATAAGTCCCTTTGTGAATTGGGCCATAAGTGATTTGCTCAAAATCACAGTATGCTGAGCTGACGTCAAGATTCAAGCCTAGTTTCCTAGTTCTAACGTCAGTGGTTTTGGCTGTAACGCCAAATCCTGGGTACTGCAAGGGTGGCCAGCAGAACCACATGAAACCTTGGCTCACTATTGGCTTGAGGTTCTAACAGGACCCCAAGCTGAGCCAGTGCCAGGCTTGCTTTTAGTGACTCGCTCACCTCCAACTGAGGTGGGGTGGAGGGCAGAGACACTCCAATGTGCCTTGTATGCAAGGAAGCTGATTCGAGAACATTATACATACCGGTTTTCATGAATAAAGGCTAGGCCATACCCACCTATTGACCTTTTTCTACTTGGTCATAAGGTTTGCATACCTCTGCCAACCAGAGACCCGATTTCTAACACTTGTTATCAGTGATGAAGATAGGACTTGTGTTTGTGCAGTGCCTTACAGTAATTTGGTAAAAACTACTACTCACATCTAAACCAATTTGAATCAATTGTCTTTGATCCCTATTGGCATTTTTTCCTACTCTTTTCCTTCTTCCTGTTTGGCATTTTTGTCATTTACTCCAAATCATGTTTCTGGTTGGAGGATCTGCACTTGCAAGAATGGAGTTTGAGCTGGCCAAACGTGAGGATTAGACAGTGCCCCAGCTCAAGGATTTCTTCAAGGATTTTGGGCTCCATGTAAAGAGCACCACCAGGAAGGCAGAGTTACAAAAGGCACTGAGAAGCTATCCAGATGCCCATGCTGCACTAACTGAGACCTCAGAGGAGAACGAGACTGAGGCAAAGCTGGATGTCGAGGATGATTTGGACCATGGTCTGAGAAGAGGCCTCGGGCTGCTGTCTATGGAGCAGCAATGCAACCTACTTCCAGGAATGGGGGTCCCTTCTAGGGCAGGGAGCAACATGTCATCCAAAGTTCTGTCCCCAGAGGAGCTGGGGGACAGCAGAGAGGAAAGTTGAGATTAGAGGAGAAGGAGAAAAATAAGTTGGCATTGGAGGAGAAAAAGATGATGTTGGCTTAGGAGCTGAGCCTGAGAGAGCTGGACATTACGGCCAGGCAGATGGAGTCCAGTAGTGATGGTGGCAGCAATTCTTCTGTGCCCTCTGACAGAAGGGTCCACATACCTAAAAGTCTGGTGTCTGACTTTGTGGTGGGAGGCAACATTGACAGATGGTTTGAGGACTACGAAATTGCTCTACAGAGGTACAGGGTATCTGAAGACGATTGGGGTGCGAGTCTCTGGAGGCACATTCTTAGAAGGGGAGGGACAGTCCACTGGCCCTAGAAGGGAGACACAGGATGAGGTATACCCACCATGAAGGAGGCTTTTATCAGGAAGTTTGGTCTGACCCCACAGCAGTACAGGCAGAAGTTCAGGGGACAGTCAGAAACTTCCTAACAGACCTGGGTGGATTCCTTTTGCAAGGCACTGGATGGGTGGGTGAAGGACAGTGAGGTGAAGGATTACCAAGGCTATACAATTTGTTTGCCACAGAACACCTGTTCAGTCTATTTTTGACAGGTCTGCGCCAACTCCTTGTGGACACGAAGCTCACTGACCCGAAGAGCTTACGATGGAGGCGGACTGCTGGGTTAACACCCAGGCCTATCAGAAGGTATCTGAGGAAGAGTCACCACAAAGATGGGCAGGGTCCCCACCAGAAGAAAGTGGGGGGAAGAGTAAGGAGTTCTCTAAAGGGCCTCAAACTAGTTCTGTGGGACAGGGTTCCCTTCCCCAGTCTGAGACAAAAAAAGAAATGGTTCCCTGAGAATATGTCTGCAGGGAAGGCTTATGTGAAGTGCTATGAGTGTCAACTGGAAGGGTACTGCAAGGGAGATGCTAAATGTCCCAGAAGCAGGCATATCCCCCCATTGCTGGGCAGTCACCGGGGTTGGCTAGTGTAGAGCTTGGGGAGGAGATTACTCTTGATAGTTTTGGGGAAGTGAAGAACTGACCCTAGTGTCCCTGAGTGATGGAGAAACAGTACAGAGAACTCACATGCTCGACAATGCTAAAAAGTACAGTGAGTTGGTATCCATCAATTGGCATAGGGTGGAGGCTCTAAGAGACACAGGACCCAGTATGACTACTATCAGGTGTCATCTGGTGTCTTCAGAGCATGTAGTCCCTAACATGTTTCACCATGTTTGTGCTGCTGACAACTGTGAGAGCAACTACCCAGTGGCTTTTGTTCCCTTTGAGTGGGGGGGGCTCAGGTCTGCTGAAGGTAGGTGTGAGTCCATCCATGCGTGTGGACTGTCTGTCCAGCAATGACCTGGAGGACACCATCTGTATGAAGGTGGAGGATAAGTCACACTTGGAGATGATAGGGTTACCTGAGTGGGTATGCTTGACCACATGGTCCATGGCAACTCGAGGGGGTGGTCAAAAGGATCTGGAGCCTGAAAAAATGGCTCAGGGTTCAAGTGGCATGGGAAACCCACTCCTGAGTTTCCCACGTTCTGGGAGGAGGCTGACCATGAGGGGGATGCCCTGGTGCCTACAGGGAAGGATACAGCCGAAATGGAGAACCTGCCTTGGCTGTCCAACAGGCAGCAGGAAGGGAGTCCCACCAGGGAGGAGTTCTGCAAGGTGCAGAGAGAGTGCCCTACTCTTGTAAGTCTTTGGCAGCAGGCTGAGGCCCAGGCAGCTGGTAATGCCACTGGCTAGCACCTGATTTACTGGGAGAATGATCTCCTGTATAGCGAGCGAGCCTAAGGATACTGAGCCTGGTGTAACACGTGTTGGTGTCCCTAAGTGCTGGCTCATGATGTGTGTAGGAAGTTGGCTCTGTATGTACTATTTCAAAGTGACAAATAGCATGCACAGAGTTCAAGGGTTCCCCTTAGAGGTAAGATAGTGGCAAAAAGAGATAATTCTAATGCTCTATTTTGTGGTAGTGTGGTCGAGCAGTAGGCTTATCAGAGGGTAGTGTTAAGCATTTGTTCACACACAAGCTATAAATGAGGAACACACACTCAAAGACAATTCCAGGCCAATAGGTTTTACATAGAAAAATATATGTTCTTAGTTTATTTTAAGAACCACAGGTTCAAGATGTACAAACAATGCTTTAAATGAAAGTTATTTCACTCAGGTATCTTAGGAACTTTGAATCAACACAATATCATGTACAGTTTTAGCAAAAATGGCAATAAGCTATTTTAAAACTAGACACAGTGCAATTTTCAACAGTTCCTGGGGGAAGTAAGTATTGGTTAGTTTTGCAGGTAAGTAAAACACCTACATGGTTCAAAGTTGGGTCCAAGGTAGCCCACCTTTGGGGGTTCAGGGCAACCCCAAAGTTACCGCACCAGCAGCTCAGGGCCGGTCAGGTGCAGAGGTCAAAGTGGTGTCCAAAACGCGTAGGCTTCAATGGAGAAGGGGATGTACTGGTTCCAGTCTGCTAGCAGATAAGTACCCGTGACTTCGGAGGGCAGACCAGGGGGGTTTTGTAGGGCACCGGGGGGGGGGGGGGACACAAGCAGGCACAGAAAGTACACCCTCAGCGGCACAGGGGCAGTCGGGTGCATAGTGCAAACAGGCCTTGGGTTTGCAATAGGTTTCAATGGGAGATCCAGGGGTCTCTTCAGCGATGCAGGCAGGCAAGGGGGGGCTCCTTGGGGTAGCCACCACCTGGGCTAGGGAGAGGACCTCTTGGGGGTCGCTCCTGCACTGGAGTTCGGTTCCTTCAGGTCCTGGGGGCTGTGGGTGCAGTGTCTTTTCCAGGCGTCGGGTTCCTTGAAGCAGGCAGTCGCGGTCAAGGGGAGCCTCTGGATTCCCTCTGCAGGCGTTGCTGTGGGGGCTCAACTCTAGCTACTCACGGGCTCGCAGTTGCCAGGGAGTCCTCCCTGTGGTGTTAGTTTTCCGCAGGTCGATCCGGGGGCGTTGGGTACAGAGTGGAAAGTCTCACGCGGAAACATGGGGTCTTTAAAAGTTGCTTATTTGTTGCAAAGTTGCAGTTTCTTTGGAACAGGGCCGCTGTCCTTGGGAGTTCTTGGTCCTTTTAGATGCAGGGTAGTCCTCTGAGGCTTCAGAGGTTGCTGGACCCTGGGGGACGCGTCGCTGTTGCAGTTTTTCTGGAAGTGGGGAGACAGGCCGGTAGGGCTGGGGCCAAAGCAGTTGGTGTCTCCGTCAGGTCAGCAGTCCTTCTTCGTCTTCAGGTAGCAGGAATCTATTTTCCTAGGTTCTGGGGGCCCCTAAATACTCAATTTAGGGGTGTGTTTAGGTCTGGGGGGTTAGTAGCCAATGGCTACTAGCCCTGAGGGTGGCTACACCCTCTTTGTGCCTCCTCCCTGAGGGGAGGGGGCACATCCCTAATCCTTTAGGGGGAATCCTCCATCTGCAAGATGGAGGATTTCTAAAAGTCAGAGTCACCTCAGCTCGGGACACCTTAGGGGTTGTCCTGACTGGCCAGTGACTCCTCCTTGTTTTTCTCATCATCTCCTCCGGCCTTGCCGCCAAAAGTGGGCCCGTGGCCGGAGGGGCGGGCATCTCCACTAGATGGAATGCCCTGTGGCACTGTAACAAAGGGGGTGAGCCTTTGAGGCTCACCACCAGGTGTTACAGCTCCTGCAGGGGGAGGTGAGAAGCACCTCCACCCAGTACAGGCTTTGTTACTAGCCACAGAGTGACAAAGGTACTCTCCCCATGCGGCCAGCAACATGTCTGGTGTGTGGCAGGCTGGCAAAACTAGTCAGCCCACACTGGAAGTCGAGTACCTTTTTAGGGGGCATCTCTAAGATGCCCTCTGGGATGTTTTTCACAATAAAATGTACACTGGCATCAGTGTGCATTTATTGTGCTGAGAAGTTTGATACCAAACTTCCCAGTTTTCAGTGTAGCCATTATGGTGCTGTGCAGTTTGTGTATGACAGACTCCCAGACCATAAACTCTTATAGCTACCCTGCACTTACAATGTCTAAGGTTTTGCTTAGACACTGTAGGGGCATAGTGCTCATGCACCTATGCCCTCACCTATGGTATAGTGCACCCTGCCTTAGGGCTGTAAGGCCTGCTAGAGGGGTGACTTATCTATGCCATGGGCAGTGTGAGGTTGGCATGGCACCCTGAGGGGAGTGCCATGTCGACTTAGTCATTTTCTCCCCACCAGCACACACAAGCTGGCAAGCAGTGTGTCTGTGCTGAGTGAGGGGTCCCCAGGGTGGCATAAGACATGCTGCAGCCCCTAGAGACCTCCCCCTGGCATCAGGGCCCTTGGTACCAGGGGTACCAGTTACAAGGGACTTACCTGGATGCCAGGGTGTGCCAATTGTGGAGACAAGGGTACAGTTTTAGGGAAAGAACACTGGTGCTGGGGCCTGGTTAGCAGGCCTCAGCACACTTTCAAATCATAACTTGGCATCAGCAAAGGCAAAAAGTCAGGGGGTAACCATGCCAAGGAGGCATTTCCTTACAATGTGACACTGGCAGGTCATTTGGGGCAAGACAATACCTTTGACAGGCTTGTCACTCATTTTTCTTTTTACCTCAAATGAGGAAGGCCTTAGCTGCATACTGTAGGTCGTGTCCTACCTGTCAGATGAGTGGTGAGTCAAGGAAGAAGTGCAGGACTTCCCTACTACCTTTCCCTGACATTATCATCCCTTTTGAGTAGGCCTCTGGATCCCAGAACAGCCAGGGGCAATATATTTGTTCTTACCTTGGTGGACTGTGCCACCCAGTGCCCTCAGGCTATCCTTCTGAGGACACTGACTGCGGCCACTGTTGCCAGTGCACTGATAGGGATCTTTACCCGTGTGGATTTACCCTAGGAGGTGGTATCTGACAGAGGTACCAACTTCATGTCCAACTAAATGAAGGCCATGTGGAAGGAGTGTGGGGTATCATTCAAGTTCTCCACTTCTTCCTATCACGAAACCAACAAGTTGGTTGTGAGATCCAATCAAACTCAAAAAGTCATTATTCTGGGTCTACTTGAACCCATGAGGCATAAGTGGGACATCCTCCTGCCATGCCTGTTGTTCGTCGACAGGAAAGTACCACAGAAGGGGGTTGGCTACAGCCCCTTTGTACTTCTGTCTGAGCACCCTGTGAGAGGACCTCTCAACCTGGTGAAGGAGGGCTGGGAGTGAACTCCCAAGAGAGCCCTCCAGGATGTGACCAGCTACATGCTGGCCCTCCGCAACAGACAGGGTTCTTGAGGAAGCTCAAGCAAGAGAACCTAGAAGCCAGCCAGGAAGCCACTAGAATGCCACTTTGGTTGAGTTTCACTCTGGCCAAAAAGTGTGGGTCATGGAGTCCGTGGAACCTCATGCTCTACAAGACTGCTGGTATGGGCTCTGTGCAGTCAATGAACATAAGACAGGTGTCACATAGCTGGTGGACCTCAAAACTCCTAGGAACTCCTTGAGGGTCCTACATGTGAACTGCCTCAAGCCTCACTTTGAGAGGTCTGAGATTATCACACTCTTGGTAACTGTTGATAGGGTGGAAGAGGAGAGTGGCGGTCCCTGAGATTGCCGGGGGACTGTGTGGCCCCCACGCATTCATTCTTTTTTTTTTGCAGCAAGGAGTTGGCGGTCCTAGGGGCACGGGGGTCCCCATGACCCACCCTATTTTAACTAAGCGCTTTAGTGCGGGCGTCGGCCACTGGCCAACACCCACACTACATCCCTGGTGCGGGTCACGACCAGTGGCCGACACCAGGGAGGGGGTTAAAAAATCCACACCTGAGGAAATACCCCGGGAGACACCGATAATCTTCCGTGTCTCCCCGCCCTTTCTACCTGCCCCTTTGTGAGGTCAGCGTGCTGCGAGGTGCACTGAAGTCACTATCTGTTTTCTCCATTGGAGCAGGAAGCAGACTTGAGGCCCCAAACGGCCTTCCAGACATTCGGGAAGGCCTTGTCTCTCCCCTTTCAAACGAGGCCTCCCTGAATGTGGGGTCGGCCCATCGACAAACAGGCCGCCCTCCCCCCGTGGGTATATATTTTTTGAAAGGTTGGTTTACCTCTGAGGGGGCACGATCGCACCTCCCCTGCCCCTCCCTCCACCGGGGTGTAAAAAATGTTAATTTTTTTTAAACAAAATGAAATGGACAGGGGGGTCGCCTGTGGGCAGGTCGACCTCCTGTGGAGGCAATAATTTTGCCACTATGGCCCCCAAGGAAACCATACAACTGTTACAAAAATACATATCTATATATATATAGATTTATATAGATATATCTATCTATATATAGACATATCTACCAATATATATAGATATATCTATATTTATATCTATCTATATATATAGATATGTCTGTTTTGAGAGACAAACAGGACTATGCCCAGGGGAGGATTTTAACTTTTTGGCGTAGATTCGATGAGTCTATCAAACAGTATAAACAGGTTGGTTCCTTGAGGAAACAAGAATTGGTAACATCGTAATCTAGTTCTGACAATTATTCGTCAGATTATGATGATGTTCAGACAACATCTGGTAAAGATTCTCTCCCTTTTACTTCATTGGATGAGTATAATTTTTTACAAAGAAATCAGACAGCACGGGTCGGCCACCAAGAGGAAGAGGAGGAAACAACGAAGGAGAACAAGAATACGTAGAGGCAGCTGGAAGAGGCAAAGATACAATAACTCGAGGGAGGCCCATGAGACAAGCCAAGAAGAAATGAAAGGGGAAGCCTACCCTACGGTGATTAATTTATCTGAACATCAATTAACTATGGCAGAGAATAAGAGGGGATATGATGAGTTAAATGTCACTTCAGATGTTACCAATTCGGCATCTACTGAATTATGTTTGAGTGATATAGAAGGGTTACTGACCTTGGCTGATTTGGAAGAAATAGATACCTCTGGTATGAGTGAGCATGATTTTCTTGTTTCTCTGGATTTGGAATTGAACAGACCGGAATCTACTTCTTTCAAATTGAAGTCTAAGTTTAATCCACCGACTATTCATGACTCTATTGATACTTTCCATGAGGTTGTTATTCGTGATTTGTTTGAAGTTTGGCGTAGTGTCAAGCAGTGTGATTATGTGTTGAATCTTAATCAGGAACAAAAAACAGCCCTTAAAAGTTTGATTGATGATCATAGTATTGTGATAAAATCCTCGGATAAAGGAGAGAATGTTGTTCTTTGGGATGTCAATAAGTATTGTAAGGAAGCAGCAATACAACTTAATAATACAGGGAATTATGAAATAACAACTATTCAGAATTACTATAGATCGGTACAACAATATCACAGTAAGTTATTTGACTGGAGAGACAGAGGGTTACTCAATATGGATGAATATCAATTTCTTTTGGTCAAAAAGCCAACTCACCTTGTTTTTATATGTTACCAAACGTTCATAAGAATTATAATAATCCACCTGGCAGACCCATTATTTCTGCAAATAACAGCCTTTTGGAACGGACATCCATGTATTTGGATTTTTTTCTTCTACCATATGTGTTGTCCTTACCCTCCTATTGCAGGGATAGCATGGATTTTATTTCCAAGATTGAGGGGATTCCTTGGGAAACACATTTTTTATTAGTTACTTTAGATGTGGAATCCCTATTTACTTGTATCCAGCACGATTTGGGGATTCAGGCGTGCATATATTTTTTTCCCGATAGACCCCTCAGTAAATATGATCATTCGATTATGTTATTAGAAATAATGGAAAATTGTTTGAACAATAATTTCTTTATTTCTAAGGACACTTGGTACCGCCAAGTGATTGGGACAGCGATGGAAAGCTGCTTTGCTCCAAGTTATGCTGGGATTTTTATGGGTTGGTGGGAGGCCACTCAAGTGTGGGTGGAAGAGAATGAAAAATTGACTAGACATATTTCTATCTGGACAAGGTATATTGATGACCCTTTCATTGTTTGAGAGGGAATATATCAGGCATTGGAAGAATTTCTGGATCATATTTCCCGTAACACTTTAAATTTAAGATTCACAAGAAAATACATCCAACAAGAATGGAAGTTTTGGATGTGTTATTGGAAGTTCAGGATAATAGGTTACAGACAAGGTAATATCGTAAAGATACAGCAGGTAACAGTATCCTGCATTTTAACAGTCATCAACCTATTAATTTGAAGTGGAATATTCCATATTGCGAACTACTCAGGGCTAGAAGAGATTGCAGCACCCTAGAATCTTATAAAGAGGAGGAGAATAGGATGATAAAATGATTGCAAGCAAGAGGTTATCCAAATAAGGTACTACGAATAGCCAGTGAGAAAGTAACCAAGATCAAAAGGGAAACGTTTTGTTGATAAAAAATAAGAAGAAGGAGAATGTAATCCCAGAGAAGAGAATAATCACAATTTATAATAATGCAAGTCAAGCAATCAGGCGAATAGTGATGAAACACTGGCATTTGGTTAAGCATGATCCTATAATTGGGAAGACCTTGCCGTCTTGTCCACAATTTATGTATCGGAAGGCAAAATCATTACATGGCATTTTGGTTCACAGCTATCTGGGTGGACAGGTTAATAAGAATATTGGATGGTTCGGTCAGCAGGAGGGTTTTTACATGTGTCCCAGGTGCAAGGCATGTAGAAACAGTAGGAATGTTAAGATGTATAAGACGGCTTTGGGAAAGATTAGAAGGATCAATAAAGCTATCTCCTGTGTTTTCAGATGATTGTATTTATGTATTACAATGCCCCTGTGGTTTACAATATGTTGGCAGCACAATTGGTCCTGTAAAAAAGAGGATTTTGGAACACTATAGAGCTATCAAGAACTATGATACTTTATACCCAGTTGCCAGACATTGGTCGAAGATGCATAATCGAGATTCTAATTGTTTGGTATATTTTGGAATTGACAAAATTGAGAGAAATATATGTGGAGGTGACCGAGAGAGGCTCCTTAGAATAAGGGAATCTGAATACATTATTCTCCTTGGGACTAAGACACCGGGTGGCTTGAACGAGGATGAGGAACTTTATGTACATGTAGGGTTAATGTGATAATATAATAGTGAATAAGGTTTTTTCACTGATTTCCCCATTAGGCTCTTTTATTAGTTTCAATATATTGATACTGTACACAATTTGTGACATTCTCATGTTAGTCTCATTAGCAAATGGTGAGTGTTGGTTTGTTCTGGTATGAAGACAGTTTATTTGTGGCCACTTGGCCATAAGTGTAAGCAATTGGGTATTTGTTAATTTCTATAGGAAGAAGCAATATGATCAAGCAAACAGGCAATACATCAAATGATGAAAATATTTACTTTATCTTCTTTTTGTTTTTGGAATTTATGAAATATACTTGTGAAACCATTTTAGTTTTCCCTGTTCATGGTAGTACTTCTTCAATGTTTATGAACTTGGGGGTATATAATGGTGGAGGGGAATATGCACAGATCTTTTCAATTCGGCCATGATGAAGACACTTTTGTGTTGAAACGCGTTGCCATCTTGAATGTACTCTTTGAAGTGTTATTTCAAATAAAGCCTTAGGCTTGAGAAGCTAACACGTTAAGTGCGACTTTCTTTTTCTGCTATTTTAACGAAGTGGCAGGAATAATACATTTATATATAGATATATATCTATATCTATATAGATAGATATGTCTATATGTAGAGATATATATATCTATCTATATCTATATATATATATATATATATATATATATATATATATATATATATGTATAGTGATCACTTTTGTCAACATGTGTGGTTTCCCTGGAGGCTGCGACCGGCCCCCAGGAAAACCACACCCAAGTATAAAAGTGATCTAATCATATATATATATATATTCACCACCAGTTCTCTTGCAGTTACAGCTTGCATCTTGAAAGCAATGCACATACTTCAACTGATGTGTTTCAACTGTAGCTTTTAGGCAGTAATAAAAAAGTCAAGTAACTCTTGTGATTATGTTTCTGTTAGAAAAGGATCTGACTTTTGTCTAGTGGCAGTTTTGATGCCATAAAGTAGCGCAGAAGGTTTATATGCCTACTGAAAGGATCAAAACTGCATTACATGTGAATAGCTGAGTGGATTAGTAAAGCCAGCCATTACCTGCGCTATAATACAAATGAAATGTATGTGTGAGGGGAGCTGTGGAAAGATGAAATGCACTTTTGATGGGTGGTAGTGAGGGAATCGGAGGAGGTAATGGGAGTGGGAGAACTAATAATGATTGTTGGACTGGGCGCTAGAGGCGCTAAAGACTGTGACGATTGGTATGTGACAAGGTGATGTAATAGTGTGTCTTTTTTGGTTTTTTTTAAGTGTCTTGAGAGAACATGCTGATTGAGGGAAGAAGCAAAGGTAAGGTGACCTCTACTGTTGCAGGTATCACACACACATCCACCAGCAATTTTGTGACTGTCTACACAGGCTAGTTTTTTAGAGCGACAGTTTAGCCAGTAGCAGAGAAGGCATCTAGTTGGATGACTGCTGCTCAAGCCCTAACTCTGGTTATAGAGGACAGACCTGACGTAGGATGAGAGACTGAGACAGCAGATACTGAGACAGCATCTGAGGGATAGGACAATGGCAAAGACTCTGGGAGTGATTTTTCAGTTGGAGGAGTCCCATTCGATAACTCCTCGAATGGGAACTCCTCCTCTTCCAGTGATTATGAGGGAGATGATGAGGACAGTCTTGCTGTCCCTTCACAAGCACAGTCTGTGCAGTGGGACAATAGCGGGTTAGCCCAACCCAGAGAGCAGGTGCATGCAGCGGCAATATTGAGGTTCGCAAAGGATTCTGGCTAACAGAACCTGGTGAGAGCCCCACAAGTCACCCCATCTTGGATTCCCCTAGGTGTCTAGTTTTCAAAAATGCACGTTTGGTAGGTTTTCTTAGGTGCCGGCTGAGCTAGAGGCCAAAATCCACAGCTAGACACTTTCCAAAAAACACGTCAGTTTTCAATGTACAAATGTGATGGGTCCATGTTGCGTTTCCTGTCGCGGGCATTAGTCCTACCCATGCAAGTTAGGTACCATTTGTATCGGGAGACTTGGTGAAACACAGAATAGCAGAACAAGTGTTATTGCCCCTTGTCTTTCTCTACATTGTTTCCTTCCAAATGTAAGCCAGTGTGTAAAAAAGACGTCTATTTGAGAAATGCCCTGTAATTTACATGCTAATACGGGCACCCCGGAATTCAGAGATGTGCAAATAACCACTGCTTCTCAACACCTTATCTTGTGCCATTTTGGAAATACAAAGGTTTTCTTGATACACATTTTTCACTCTTTATATTTCAGCAAATTAATTGATGTATACCCAGTCTAAAATGAAAACCCATTGAAAGGTGCAGCTCATTTAATGGCTCTGGGTACCTACAGAGCTCGATAAACCTACAAGCCCTATATATCCCCGCAACCAGAAGAGTCCATCAGATGTAACAGTATATTGCTTTAAAAAATCTGACATTGCAGGAAAAAGTTAGAGAGTAAAACATGGAGAAAAATGAGTGTTTTTTTCACCTCAATTTCAATATTTATTTATTTCAGCTTTTATTTTCTGTAGGAAAACCTTGTAGGATCTACACAAATGACCCCTTGCTGAATTCAGAATGTTGTCTACTTTGCAGTAAAGTTTAGCTTTCTGGGATCCAGCATTGGTTTCACACACATTCCTGTCACTAACTGGAAGGAGGCTGAAAGCACAAAAATAGTGAAAATGGGGAATGTCCCAGTAAAATACCAAAATTGTGTTGAAAAATGTGGTTTTCTGATTCAAGTCTGCCTGTTCCTGAAAGCTGGGAAGATGGTGATTTTAGCACCGCAAACTGGTTGTTGATGCTGTTTTCAGGGAAAAAAACCACAAGCCTTGTTCAGCAGCCCTTTTTCCCATTTAAAAAAAAAAAACGATATCTGCTGTATCATGGCTAATTTCTTGGTCTCCTCCAGGGGAACCTACAAACTCTGGTTACCTTTAGAATCCCTAGGATGTTGGAAAAAAGGACGCAAATTCTGCGTGGATAGCTTATGTGAACCAAAATTTATGAAGGGCTAATTGCGAACTACCCCAAATAGCCGAAAAAGGGCTCAGCATTCAGGGGTGGGAGCGGTGGGTGAGTGGGGCAAAGGCCCAGCAGCTAACCATTTTGCCCCCCGCATTCAATGGGGAGGTGGTGGACCCCATAGCGATTCGCAGATGGTGTCTGAGACACCGTTCTGCATCCGAATTTGCGATTCCGAAATTGCCAGTCGCACCGACTCGCAATTTCCGAATCGCAATTTTGGAAATTGCTGCATCTGGCCCTAAATGTACAAAGGAACACAATGAGAGGGTTCATTTTGCCATAGAAATTATGGTAAGTGCTGTAGAAACAAAAGTAGAACATTTTAGTGTGTTCTCAAATCTCTTTCTCTTCTGTTTCATTAAGACATTCTGACATGTGGACTGAAACATGCACTTTAAACACCAGCAGCAGACTGACAGTTAACTCCCTCGTGATCAGAGGATTACATTGTTCTAAAGAGCAACTAGAGTGCTAACATTCCGAATTTATGCCAAAAATGTGACTGTGGGAAGCTGTCCCTTTATGTGGTATGTGAATATCGTGTAAAGTGTCCAGAGGTTCCCCAGTGAGTAGGCGGGGCTTGCTGTGCAATCCAAAAGTGCTCTATTTAGGGGTAGTGTGATTGAGCAGCCTCAGACTGCACACTGAGGAGTGCAAGACATCTATAAATACATGCAATAGTCCATAAATGAGACACATGACTCAAAAAGTAGATCCACACCAATTTATAAAAATAACAAGTATCTTTATATGTGTTTAAGCATCAGAGAAAAAACGTTCAGGTAAGTATGTTTTTAAATAGTTGACACAATGCAATTTCTGAGTTCTGCAATATCGTCCTATGGGAGTTCTGCACACAGGTATAGTACAGCGACTTACACAACCAATTTCCAGGAGTTCAATGTGAGTAGTGGGCAAGGTCCAAGGCAGCACCAGCAGTACACCCTCAGCAGCATTGGGGTGGTCGGGTGCAGAGTGCAAAATAGTGTCAGGTGCTCAATGCATTTCAATAAAGATCGGTCACTGTGAAAAGAGGCTGCAGACTCAGGCCAGGAGGCCAGCAGAGCTTAGGCCTCACAATACTTGGACACAGGTAGGCATCTTTGGTCTTCTTCTCCACGACTCAGGGGCGACAGGTGCATAGGTGTCCTTAGGTGTTGGGTTTTCGTTGCTCGAGCAGTTGTGGTAGTGCGGGCTTCGTGCAGGCGTCTTCGAGGAGTCATGCAGGGGTGAAAACACGATAGACTCGGACTCTGGAGGGCTGGGGAACCTTGTTGGCACTTGTGGTCCACTTCAACTAGATTCAGGGCCGGTGGGTGCAATGGTGACTTCGGATTTTGGCAGTTCCAGAGGCTACAGTCCCTTCTTTTGGAGTTTGCTGGAGAACAGGTCCGCTGTTCATGGGAGGTCTTGAGTCTTTATCGAAGGCAGACAGTCCTCCCGGGTTTCTGGAGTCACAGCTGCAGGATGAGTCATCTTTGGTGCAGATTTAGACGAGAGATGCAGACAGGCCGGCAGGGTTGGTACTAGGTCAGCTGCTTCTCTTTCTCCTCTTCTGCTTTCGTGACTCTTCAATGTCCTTTGTCTTTTTAATTTGTCAGAATCTACTTCTCTGGTTCCAGGGGCTCCCCTAAATACTGATCTGAGGGGTATTAGGTGGGGTGTAGCCAGTGGGCGACTGACCCCTGGCTCACTACACCCCCTACATGGCCACTTCCTGTGGGACGTGGGCATAACCCGGTCCCAGAGTTCCTAGGTATGCCACCACAAAGATGGCTACCTCTGAAATGTTGTGTTCACGTCACAGTTGCCCACCTTAGGGCTGGTACTAGCCTGAAGGTGGCATGCCTACCCGACTAGCTAATTTTCCCACCTGTCCAGGAGCCAAGTAGGCTGTGGACAGGAGGGGTGGCTTCCTAGCCTGTGAGGGGAGCTGGATTCACATTTCAAAGGCAGCAGCCCTTTGAGGCTTGCCACCTTAAGAAGGCTACTCAGCAGGTCATCTTGTGGGAGGGAGTGTTACACCCTCTTCCTGGATAGGCTTTTGCTCTGGGCCCCCTGAGAGCAGAAGTCTCTCGCCCTAGGGGGCCAGAACTGTGTCTCAGGTGGCAGGCTGGCAGAAACCAGTCAGCAAGTGTACCAGATGCTGGTAGGGTTTCAGGAGGCACCACTAAGTTGCCTTCTGGGTGCATGTATTGGTAAATCCAACACTGGCATCAGTGTGGGTTCAGCAATACGAGATGTTTGATACCAAACATCCCTATCTTCAGTGAAGCCATCATGTAGCTGGGGAACTAGTATTGACCAGTGTCCAGCACATGCATTTAAAATGGCTTCCCTAGCCACTTACTATGTCTGAGAATTGATAAAGACATAGCAGGGTAATATAATGCATCCTATCTTATGGCTGTAAGGCCTGCTGTAGGGGTGACTTACATATATTGCATGCAGTGTTAGGAGACGTGACACACAGGCTGTGTGCTATGTTGTGTTTTCACTTTTGTCTGCACCAAGACACCCAGCCTGCAATGACAGCTTGTCATGTGCTTGGTAAGGGTCCCTTAGGGTGGCACAATTCATGCTACAGCCCTTAGGGACCCTCTTTAGCACCTCAGGCCCTAGCTACCAGATGTACCATTTACTAATTACTTAAAGAGGCTGCTAAAGCTTTTTCCAATTGTACAGTTTTAGGGGAAGGAACACTGTCACTAAGGACGTTGTTGGCAGGGACCCAGTGCACTTTAGTCAAAGTTGCATCAAATACCAGGCAAAAAGTGGGGGGTACTGCAACAAAGAACCTAGTTCCCTAGAGTGGCACATCTGAACGCCATCTTGGTGGACTCAAAGTGGAAAACTGATAGCATTGTCTACTGAGGATACCGCTGTAACAAAGGAAATTAGGGCGCTTCATACCATCAAGTCTCCAAAGATGGCCACCAGCGAAAAAAGAGCCCAAATGTAGCACACATATCACCCAGATGTAGCCCATGTATAACCCAATGCCAGAAGTGTGCAAAACACTTAGGGGCATATTTACAAGAAAGTGGCGCATCGGTCCTGATGCACCACTTTTCTTGCGTCACCCCTCCCCCACCTAATGACACAAAGGTTGTGCTGAATTTACAATACGGCACACCATGGAGGTTGTTAGGACAATAGTGCCAACATTGTCTACGGTATTGTGGTGCTTTGCTGCACTAGTGTTAGAAATCTTGATAGTAGTGCAAAAAAGCAAAGGGAGGCCCATTGATTAAAATGGGTGCGTCATTTTAATGCCTGCTCTGAGCAGGCATTAAATATGACATAAAAAGTGGTGCAGTGAAACATTGTAAATTTCACTGCACCATTTTTTTGGGCCTCCCTGCGTCTGAACACCCCCCCTTGCATACATTATGCCCGGCGCAGGCATAATGTGGCGCCAGGGGTTTCTAAGTGGTGCAATGCAAGCATTGTGCCACTTTGTAAATACTGTGTGGGGGAAAAGCCATCTTAGAGCCTCCTTAGCATAAAAGAAAATTATGCTAAGGCAGCGCCAGCTGGCGCTAGGGGCTTGTATGCCCCCTAATTCTATTGATTTTTGGTAGTTTTATATAGCGCAGACTTCACCCAAAGGTATTGTAGTGCTTTACATGAGCATCAGTTACATTACACAAGGACATTCATTTTGGTAAATAAAGATAGCAGATAATTTAAAAGTGCGTTGTCGCTATTTGAGAATTCAGAAAATATGGGCTCATTTTAGTTTTTTAGAGCACTAACCATAATTTCTATAGGAATATGACCCTCTCATTTTTATAATTTCTAAAGGAAATGCTTTAGGTATTACAGTTTTGATTACATCAAGATGAAGTCATGCATGCCACACTTTTTAAATATAGAATGTTAGCAATCTAGTTGTTAGTTGGAATACTGTGGGGAGGCAGAGGTCAGGGGCACGGACTCAGATAATTGATGGCAGGGAGGAGGGTGCAGAACAACAAGTTGACCACATTGGGCAGTCGGGAGGGGCAGTGCCAGTACAAGAAACCATGGATGGCAGGGCAAATGGGGGGGGGGCAAGGCCAACAAACCAACCATGTAGAACAGGCAAGTGAGGCTGTGGCAATATAACAGACCACTGAGGGCAGAAGAAAGAGGCAGTGGAAGTACAACCATATATGCCAACTGACCTGATTCAGACAGGAGACTCCCAATGTTTTTAAGCCTGAAAGGGCTTTCTTTTAGCTGCCTCCTGCCTAAAATCTCCTCTTTTTCAATGTAAGTCAATAGGGAAAACCTTTAAAATCTCAATTTTGTCAAGTTCAAAATGCTGGCAAGTATGGTACATTGGATCATGGAGGGCAGGAGGAATGGGGTTGGGACATGGACTCAAATAGCAGATTGCAGAAGAGAGATGGCTAGGGGCATCAAACTGACCTTACAGGGCAAGCGTCAGGGGTTGCAGGAGCACAATACACCACACAGGGCAAGTCGGATGGCAGTGCATCACAACAGACCATTGAAAGCAATAGGGAGGGGACAGGGCCATGCACATGGACAACAGAGAGCAGAGGGGAAAGAGGCAAGGGCAGCAAGCTGACCATACAGGACAGACAGGCAAATCAGCTGCTAGTGTTATTGCAAGTAACTATAACTTGTGCCCTAAGGTAACTATAACTCGCACCCTTACCACGCACTGCTAATTACTCCAGTTAGTACATCATACATGAAATCTCCTTCTCATCATTGACAATATCACTATTAAATTTACAGTAAAATTATTGATGAGGAAACTATGCATGGCGCGAGTTATAGTTACTTGAAGTAACTGGCAGCTGAATTTCGATGGTTTCCTGTGTGTAAAACCTCAGATTTTTTAGTGAATTTCTAATGTATTTTTATTCTATTTCCTCTGCCAGACTACAAGGGTTTGCAAAAAACAGGACAGGACAGATTTAGGCCCTCATTATGACACTGGTAGTAAATCCCACTTACCGCCATGCCGACTGCCGCCACCATAACGCCGTGGCGGCGGATAACCGTTCATCATATTATGACACATACATACCAATCCGTCACTATTCAGCCACATGCACAAGTCCGCCAGCCCAAAGGTCAGTGATAAAATGGCGATATCAAAACCCACACCGTTACGCCAACAGAACTACGCCCACCACATTATGACCCACGAATCACCACGGCGGACATTCAACCACGGTAAACCATTGGCAGTACATACCACTGCGCTTAAAATACACACACTCAATCAAAACAACACTACCTTGGACAATTCAAACTACACACACCTGACAACCATACGCACACCACACCCATACCACTATAAAACACCCACCCACATTACCCACAACCCTTTACCATAACAAACAATTGCTAACAGAGAGAGACAGCAAGAGCACTCATACAACCAGAGCCACATACTACCATCACCTATACACCATCCACGCACCTTGCATCACACACCCCAACACATCACCCTACACACCCTCACCCACACTACTCACACTACACCCATGGCACCACAACAATACCCCAGATTCTCTGAGGAGGAGCTAAGGGTAATGGTGTAGGAAATCATCTGGGTAGAGCCACATCTATTTGGATCACAGGTGCAGCAGATATTCATTGCTAAAAAGATGGAGCTATGGCGGAGGATCGTGGACAGGGTCAATGCCGTGGGACAGCACCCAAGAACCAGGGATGACATCAGGAAGAGGTGGAACGACCTACGGGGGAAGGTACATTCTATTGCAGCAAGACACCACCTCGCTGCACAGAGGACTGGCGGTGGACCCCCACCTCCTCCCCTACAGCTAACAACATGGGAGGAGCAAGTCTTGGCAATCATGCATCCTGAGGGCCTGGCAGGAATAGCAAGAGGACTGGACTCTGGCAAGTCAACTCTAAACTATTATCACCCTCCTACTTGCATGCCATCCCATACCCCCACCCCACCCTCACTCCATCATCTCCCACACACCCCACCATCACAACCCACTCATCCCAATGGCAAGGCCAGCATGCCATACCAATGCATGGACACCACTCACAGATCTGCATGGACACCTATCACTAAAACATGCACACTAGAGCGAACTAATCATCTCACCACATAACAACTCACACAAGGTAAAGCTGCCAGGGCAATAACAACCATAGAGGGCAACCTACCCATGCACAATATGTCACACACAGAAATAACATCCCCACAGGCATCCCAGCCAATGTCACCAGAGAAGAGGTGCCAGCAACATTCAGTCCCCCCACAGAAGATGCCCACAGTGATGACAGCGACTCTGCTCACCTGGATCTGGATGACCAACCTGGCCCATCAGGGACCTCCAGACAGTAGCTGACCCAGGCACAGTCCCACAGCACCAAAGAGACTCCCCCCTCAGGAAACACCACCACAGCACCCACCCAGCGGACCCATTCCTCTGTCCCCAGGACAAGTCAATCAGCAGTGTGTCCACCACTACAGGGACCCCAGGGCACACCACAAGCCCAAGACAATCAGGGACCTGGGGTCAGTGACAGTGGGCACATGGTTCAGGGGTTAGAGGTACAGGACAACAGGGAAGCTGGGAGGACTGCTGTGCGCCAGGAGGAGGACAGGCCCAGGGAACCGACTCTCCAGGAGGCACTCACCGAGATCCTGGAAGCATACCAACATTCCCAGGATACGCTGGGCCAGATACTAGACAATGTGCAGGAGAACAGGCGACTGCAGGAGGGACAGTACCAGGGGATCAGGGAGGACTTGAAGGCCATTAACACCACCCTGGCCTCCATTGCAGGGGTGCTGGCAGACATGGCCAACATTATGAGGGAGGCACCCTAACAATGGCGGACCCCTGCCACTAGCCAGACTACTGAACAGCCCTCCACCTCTGCTGCCGCTAGTGGACAGGAGGCCCCACCACAGGACCAACAGGCCACCAGCACCCCTCCCCCTGCAGAAGGAGAACCACCCACAAACATTCCCCATGATCCAGGCAGAAGCCAGAGACTATTGCCAAGACCCCTGCCAGGAAATAAGACTCTCCTGATTGTTACCCTTGTGTCCCACTCTGTCACCCTGTCCACCTTGAACTGCCATTGCTCCCCTTCCTATGCCCCCTTGGACAATGCATCTGTGCTACAAATAGACTGGACTCTACCCTGGACTTTCCTCCATCATCACCCCTGCCCATTGCACTTCCCCCTTTTCTTCACAGCGCAGCAATAAACACAATTTGAAAAAATACAAAAGTATGGATTCTGTAAAATGATTTAAGTATGTATTAGTTTAACAAAGTTTAAACATTGCAATTCAACTGTGCAGTAATGTAAACATAGGAAAGACTTGTAGTTGGCTGCAGTGACAACACCAGGTGCGATAGTTGGGCACCAACATCTGCAAAAAGAGTTGCCAAAGGGTACAGTAAGTGGGTCTAGAACTGGGAAATCACAGCCTGCCAGTGACAATGTCCAACAAAAACGTACAATGAAATGTAAAGTTACACTGTCTTACCTGTGAGTCATTGGAAGTATTGTCTAATCACTGCAGTTCTGTGGTCCTCATCCTCATCCTCTGCCTCCTCATCTTCACTGTCCACAGGGTCCACTGCTGCCACACGCCCATCTCCAGTCTCCTCCTCCTGCAAAAAAGGCACACGGCATCTCAAGGCAAGGTTATGCAACATGCAGCATGCCACGATTATCTGTCAGACCTTCTTGGGTGAGTAGCGCAGGGATCCACCTGTTGGGTGGAGGCACCAAAACCTGGCCTTCAGGAGGCCAAATGTGCGTTCAATGATTCTTCTTGTTCACCCATGTGCCTCATTGTAATGATCCTCTGCCCTTGTCCTGGGTTTCCTCACAGGGGTCAGTAGCCATGAGATGTTGGGTTAACCAGAGTCACCTGCAAATATCGAGGGACAACTGTTAGCCACACTCTAACCCTTATGGCCCACACCATACACCAACATCTACTGGGTGGGAACCAGGGCTCACCTATTAGCCACACCCTGTGTCTCTGTAGTTGGGCCATCACATTTGGGATGCTGCTATTCCTCAGGATAAAAGCATCATGCACCGACCCTGGATACTTAGCATTGACGTGGGAGATGAATGGGCCCGCCAAACAAACCATCTGCACATTCATCGAGTGAAGTTTTCGATTTCTGAACAACTGTTCATTTTGCCGTGGAGGTACAAATGCAATATGTGTTCCATCAATCGCTCCATTGATGTTGGGGATACATCCCATTGCATAAAAGTCAGTCTTCAGTGTGGCAAAATCCTCCACTTGGGGGAAAACAATGTAGCTGCACATGTGTTTAATCAGGGCAGCCAACACTCTGATCAGCACGAATGAGAACATTGGCTGTGACATTCCTGCTGCCAAGCCCACTGTCACTTGGAAAGAACCAGTTGCAGTTGCCAAGAAATGGAGCACATATAGAACATAGAGGTGGGATTCCAGTGGGGTGACGGATATCAGATATCAGGTCAGGCTCCAGCTGTGCACACAGCACCATGGGTCTGTACAAGGGGGGATGTCTCCATCTCCTATTCATCTGCAGCAGTTGCAATCTATGGGACAAAAGAGTGAAGAGCTAATCGTAGTATGTACATTGTAGCCACTACAGTTCAATGCATGATGTGATATTTTAATGTATTAGTGGCATATGTCCTGAACGTACAATTGTGATGTGTGACGCAGTTATGATCCATGGCCTACCCCTCCTGAAATGGCGTCCGCCTCTCCTGTATGGAGGGACAGGTGGAAGGGAGGTAATTCCACTGACGTTGTGCGCCATTGCTCATTGGTTATTATTGGGCCCTTTGGGGTATTGTGGCCAATGGTTATGTACTGCCGTGGACGTCACCACCATTTTCTATCTGTTCACTCACTTGCTACCTGAACTTCAACAGGCGAGGACCTACACAGCATGTGGTGCTGTGACCTGTGTCTGGAACCTACCCTGGCCTGTGTGACTGGGGAAAGGGCCCCTGCCTTCACCTTGACGGAGTTGGAGAGACTAGTGGATGGGGTCCTACCCCAGTACCGACTGCTGTATGGGCCTCCAGAACGACAGGTGAGTACACTGTGAGTACGATGCATGGGGCATGAATGCATGGAGTGCTGTGTGTGAAGGCCTCGTGTAGGAGGGGGTTGATGGATGGGCCCTGGGCAGCGTGCAGCATGTATGCTGGGCCATGTCTGTGCATAAGGGGTTGGGAAGGGCTATGGTGAGCCATGAGTGTAACAGGCAGGACGGTCTAACTAATACCTTTCCCTGTGTAAATTTCCTCTGCAGGTTAGCGCCCATCAAAAGAAGGGTATAGCACGTGCCATTGCCAAGGATGTGCGGACCCTGGGGGTCTACGGCAGGCAAAGCCCCCACTGTTGGAAACGCTGGAAGGACCTGAGACGCTGGGCACGGAAGATGGCGGAGGCCTAGCTGGGGATGGCCTCCCAACGAGGAAAGGGGGACTGTCAAACCCTGACCCCACTGATGGCCCACATACTGGCAGTGGCCTATCCGGAGCTGAATGGGCGCTTGGGGGCATCACAGCAGCAACAAGGGGGTGAGTACAGTGCTCATCATAACTACTTACGCCTGGGGGTGGTATCCAGGTGGGGGATGTGTGCCTGTGCGTTCCCCTAGGCCAGGCCTGACATTGCAGAGTAGGTCCCATGTTGGGCAGGGGGTTCTGAAGTGAAATTGCTCCAACCTACATAGTAGGTATCCAATACTGGGCAGGGGTGTGTGGGTCCCAGGTATGCTGCAGTTGGCGGTATGTGTCCCTCCCCATGCCCTGGTGACTAGCATTGTTACTGGTAGTGCATTGCTTATTGCGTAGGGCTGTTCCCTCTGTGTAAAGGTGCTGTGTATGCCAACGGTGGTGTTGGTGCAGCCACTGACCAACTGTATCCTTTATCTCCCCCCCCTTTTTGTTTTGTCATCCTGTCATTATGTGTATTAGCATCATCTGGCAGAGGATCAGAGGCACCGGTGACGGAGGGAGCTGGATCCCACAGGACCCAGGAGACAGACTCCACCAACAGTGAGGGCACCAGTGGGACGGAGGGCGAGGGGAGCACCATGGCGGAGACTAGAGGGGACAGTTCGGACACGGATACCTCCTCCGACGGAAGCTCCCTGGTGGTGGCGGACACATCGGTGACCGCCCCAGCTACAGATACAGCCACCACCCCGTACCAGCACCGTCCTCCCAGTAGCCCCTCAGTGAGTTTCCCGTGCCCAGGAGGGTGGGCATCTCCTTCGCCCCAGGCACCTCAGGCCCTGCCCCAGTTAGCCCTGCTGCCCTCAGTGAGGAGGCTATTGACCTCCTGAGATCCATCTCTGTTGGGCAGTCAACCATTGTGAATGCCATCCAGGGGCTGGCAGCCCAAATGCAACAAACCAATGCATTTCTGGAGGGCATTCACGCTGGCTTTGGCGGCTCAACAGAGATCAATCCAGGCTCTGGCCTCCTCTCTGATGGCACCCATTGTCCCTGTTTCCACCCTCTCCCCTCCAACTTCCTCTACCTAATCCCATTCCCCTCAACCCCAACCTATCCCAAGCACAAAGGAAGAGGAGCATGCACACAAGACAACACACAAGAGTGGCACTGGCAAACACAAGCACCACACTTCATCCCACAGGCACTCACACAAAACACCATCCAGAAGCAGACATACCAACATCCACTGCCTCCACTGTGGCCCCCTCCTCCTTGTCCTCCACCTCCCTCCCAGTTCCGTCTACACTCACACCTGCATGCACTGCAGTCTCATCCACTACCGCCATCACCAGCACACCTATCAGAACACACACCTCACTGGCAGTCACCACCCCAACAGCCATGCACATGTCCCCGGTGTCCTCTCCCACTGTGTCTGTGCCCCCCTCCCAAAGTACCCAAAAGCAGGCACTCAGTCACCCAACAGCCATCCACCTCACAACAGCATCCAGCCCATACACCTGCACCCAAACACAGCAGACTGACACCTCCTACAACCACTCCCTCTTCCTCCACTCCTAAACCTTCTCCCTCTTCCCGTCCCAATGTCCCTAAGAAGCTTTTCCTCTCCACCATTGACCTCTTCCCTACCCCCCCCATCCTTCACGTCTGGCCATGGTGGCTAAAACCCAGGCAAGCACCTCAGCCACCCAGTCCACGGGCCCAGTAGTATCCACAGCAACTCGTGGTGGGAAAGGATCTCGGGCAGCAGGCAGCCACACGGAGAGGGTGCCTGCCACAAGTGATGCCAGGAAAGGCAAGGTGCCACCCCCAGCTGCTACCGTGAAGGTCAGGGTGACACCCCCAGCTGCTGCCAAGAGGAGCAAGGAGCCATCCCCAGCTGCTGCCAAGAGGAGCAAGGAGCCATCCTCAGCTGCTGCCAGGAAGGGAAAGGAACCTGCACCCACAGGCAGAAAGGACAAGGGGCCTAGTGCTGGGACTCAGTCAGAGCCCCCACCCCCAGCCATGGTTGTGCTGCCGTCCGAGGCTGCTGGGGATGGGCTGGAGCCTCCCCCCACCACCACCATCATCAGCAGCAGCACCACCACCAGCAGTGGGCAGCAGTCTGAGGCTGCAGGGAATGGGCAGGTGCCACCCCCACCACCAGCAGCAGCAGCACCAACAGCAGTGGGCAGCCGTCCGAGGCTGCAGGGGATGGGCTGGAGCCTCCTCGCACCACCAGCAGCAACACCAGCACCACCAGCAGTGGGCAGCTGTCCAAGGATGCAGGGGATGGGCAGGAGTTTCCCCCCACAACTGGCGGCAACATCAGCATCACCACCACTGAGCAGCTGTCACCACCGGCGGACAGTGTGTAGCTCTGCATCCATGGGCTGCTGTACGACCTGCCCCTGCAAATCATGTGTGTATGACACCCACATGAGAGACTGTGACCTTGCACTCCTCAAGACCTGCATCACAGGGCACGATGCCCCCTCCAGAACTAGTGGGTAAGTCACCCACCAACCCCAGTCTCTCCAGGATGAAGATCACAGGGCGCGATGCCCCGTCCAGAACCAATGGGGAACACACCCACTCACCCCATCCTCCCCAGGTTGAAGATCACAGGGCAAGATGCCCCCTCCAGAACCAGTGCGTAAGACACCCACCAAACCCATCCTCTCCAGGATTAAGATCACTGGGCAGGATGCCCCCTCCAGAACCAGTGGGGAACACACCTACTCACCCCATCGTCTCCAGTATGAAGATCACAGGGCATGTTGCCCCTCCAGAACCAGTGGGCAAGTCACCCACTTGAGAGACTGTGGCCTGTCACTCCCTAGGACCAGGCCCAGGGCATGTTGCCCCCTCCAAAGCCAGTGGGCAAGTCACCCACTTGAGAGACTGTGGCCTTGCACTCCCCATGGCCAAGCACTGGGCATGTTGCCCCCTCCAGAACCAGTGGTGTTGTTCCATCTGCCGGCTGAGGTGCCCCCCGTTCTCCATCCCCCTGAGGTGCCTGCCTATTTTCGAACTGATGCCCCTGCAGTGTTCTCTCCTTGTTGTTGCAGGAGTCAAGAGGGCCTTGGACTTTGTAATGTGGTCCTGTGGCCCACGAACATTGAGGTCTGGGCAGTGTCCCATGATTTGTAAATATGTATATACTTTTGGATTGGATGCACGTATTACTACTGTATTTATCTTATTACACTCACTTTCATCTATTCTTTTGTACTTACATTTTTCCAGAGGGGTACGGGGTAAATATGTTTTGTTACTTCATATGATTGTGTGTATGGTGTTGGGGGTGGAGGGGGTGGTCTGCGTGTGTGTGGCACTCTCTTTTTCCTCCCCACCCTCCCCTGTGTGCTAGGCGGCTGTACTCACCATGGTCGTCTTCACCGTCATTGGTGTTCGTGGTGGAGCAGGACGTAGAAGATCGTTGGGAATATATGCAATTCAGGGTCCATGGCGGCATGGTTCTTCCCTGAGTCTCCACAGGTGAGTCGTTTCCCTTCTGTGCAGTGTTTCCGCCAAGCTTTTGATATCGTTGGTACGGGCGGAACATTGGCTTCCGCCTGGCTGTAGGTGGCTACCGCCATGGTGCCTGTTGATTCCGCTCTGGCAGTCAGTGTGGTAAAGTGGCTGTCTGTCTGAGTTCTCACCGCCATGGTCATAATTTGGCGGTATTACCCCCGCTTTATCACCGACCGCCAGGGTTGTATTGAGGGCCTTAGTCTTGAGACTAAAGGCTTTAGTCCTCCTTTTAAGTCTGACCGGTTCCGGTTTTTGCTTCTCAAAATATTGCCACCCTACCCTTGAAGCAATGCCAACTTCTCATTATAACCGTTACTGGGCAAATGGTTATAATGGGCAAAAGAAGAGGACCCCTGTTTCGTAATATATCTCCTCTACACTCATTTTTGGAAGAAAATTTGAAATACACCTGTCCCTAAACCTGTCTGAACGGATTGAAGTCCTCGGATTGCTATCACACAGCCACACATAACGTAAAAGACTGCCAGCCCCAGAAAGCAAACTATACACCTAATGGGGGAGGGGAGGGGTTGTGGGGGCGGGAAAGGGGGAGCCAGTCTCGAGCTGCGTTGCCGTACATTTTGGCTGCATGTGTCCTCGCGCACCAGCGTCCTGCCTGCAGCCCTCTGCGTGGATACGGCCTGCACGTGGCTGCTGTGATACAGCAGTTCGCCGCGTCCGACACAATGCAGCCTTAAAATAGCCCAATCTTGTGGCAGATTACGCTATCACCTTGGAACGAGTTGTGTGCCAGTTGACAACATAGTGGCTGCGAAAGACGATTTCTGCTTCCGCTTCCTCAGCAAAAAAGGCCCAGACAGTATCTTTGCCAGCCTTGTAACTTCTGACCAGGATCACCGTCAGCACGTTTGTGAATGGTGAAGAAGTTCACTGTCTTTAATGAGAGCAGAACCACCCACATTCTGGCTGAATGCCCCTCGCTCTGCCCCACGCTACTCACCCTCTCTCCTGCTCCTGCTTCTTTTCTTCTTCTCTGTTCTTCTGTTCTTCCTCCTCACTCCGCGTATGTAATCTTCTTCTGTACTCTTCTTTCCCCCGTCTTCACTCTTCTTCTCTTCTTCCTCATCTTCTTCTGTGGTCTTCTGCCCTCTGTTCTTCGTTTTCTGTATCTTCTTCTGTGTTCTTCTGTGTTCCGCTGTGTTCTTCTGTGTTCTTCCGGTCTTCCATTCTTCTCTCCTTCCGGTCTTCTGATCTTCCTTTCTTCTCTCCTTCCGGTCTTCTGTTCTTCTGTTCTTCTGTTCTTCTTGTCTTCTGTTCTTCTGTTCTTCTTGTCTTCTGTTCTTCTTGTCTTCTGCCTTCGGCTCTTCTGCCTCCTCCGTCCTCTTCTCCCTGCGCCTGCCCTCCTGCTCCTGCCTCACCCCCCTCCCCCACTCGCATCCCCCTCTCTATCTCCCCTATCTAACCCGTTCACTATCTACCTCCCTCACTCCTCCTATCTACCTATCTCTCTATCTCTCTATCCCACTATCTAACTCCCTCACTCTCCACCTCCTCCTATCTTCCTATCTCTCTATCTATTTCCCTATCTATCGATTTCCCTATCTATCTATTTTCTCTATCTATTTCTCTATCTCTCCCCCTCCCTCACCCTCTCTATTACCTATCTTCCTATCCTCTCACTCTACCTCTCACCCTCACCCACCTCTACAACCCCCCCTCCCCTATCTTCTCAACCCTACTCCTATCGTTCTCCCTTATCTCCTAAACCTCCTAACACTCACCCCCCTCCACCCTTAAACCCCCCTCCCCGAGCTCTTCTCACTCTACCTGTCCCCCCCTCCCTGGTGCTTTCCCGCCACGACCTCCTGCACGCCCCCGCCCCCCAGCTCCCATTCGCCCCCACCTGACCCCTACCCCCCCTCCTACCTCATATGGCGGCCGCTGCGCGACATTGGTAGCGACCCTTGACCCAAGGGTAGGTCGCTCCACCTGCCGCTGCAGCCCCTCCAGGTTCCTGAGTTCCTGAGACCCACCTCACAGTAAGTACCCCCCCCCTCCCAGCCCCTCGCTCTGCCCCGCGCTACTCACCCTCTCTCCTGCTCCTGCTTCTTTTCTTCTTTTCTTCTTCTCTGTTCTTCTGTTCTTCCTCCTCACTCCGCGTCTGTAATCTTCTTCTGTACTCTTCTTTCCCCCGTCTTCACTCTTCTTCTCTTCTTCCTCGTCTTCTTCTGTGGTCTTCTGCCCTCTGTTCTTCGTTTTCTGTATCTTCTTCTGTGTTCTTCTGTGTTCCGCTGTGTTCTTCTGTGTTCTTCCGGTCTTCCATTCTTCTCTCCTTCCGGTCTTCTGATCTTCCTTTCTTCTCTCCTTCCGGTCTTCTGTTCTTCTGTTCTTCTTGACTTCTGTTCTTCTGTTCTTCTTGTCTTCTTGTCTTCTGTTCTTCTTGTCTTCTTGTCTTCTGCCTTCGGCTCTTCTGCCTCCTCCGTCCTCTTCTCCCCGCGCCTGCCCTCCTGCTCCTGCCTCACCCCACTCCCCCACTCGCATCCCCCTCTCTATCTCCCCTATCTAACCCGTTCACTATCTACCTCCCTCACTCCTCCTATCTACCTATCTCTCTATCTCTCTATCCCACTATCTAACTCCCTCACTCTCCACCTCCTCCTATCTTCCTATCTCTCTATCTATTTCCCTATCTATCGATTTCCCTATCTATCTATTTTCTCTATCTATTTCTCTATCTCTCCCCCTCCCTCAACCCCTCTATTACCTATCTTCCTATCCTCTCACTCTACCTCTCACCCTCACCCACCTCTACAACCCCCCTCCCCTATCTTCTCAACCCTACTCCTATCTTTCTCCCTTATCTCCTAAACCTCCTAACACTCACCCCCCTCCACCCTTAAACCCCCCTCCCCCAGCTCTTCTCACTCTACCTGTCCCCCCTCCCTCGCGCTTTCCCGCCGCGACCTCCTGCACGCCCCGCCCCCCAGCTCCCATTCGCCCCCACCTGACCCCTCCCCCCCCTCCTACCTCATATGGCAGCCGCTGCGCGACTGCGCAGCGGGCGCACCGCTGGCGTGCCAGAGGCAAGCCCGTCTGTGCCCGTCCACGCCTGTCCCGCGCCCAGCGCCACGACCCCTGGTCCCCAGCTCTCCCAAGCCCCGCTGACCCGCTACGACCCCACCACCCTCCACGCTCACCCCAAACGCACCCATTGACCCTTTGCCTGCAACTCTTGCAAACGCACCTTCCACTACGCAACAACCACGACCACAAGCCCACGCGCCATCAACCACCTCAAGTGCATCCTAGTCAACGCTCGCTCCGTCCACACACACGCCGTTGAACTCTGGGACCTCCTGGACTCCATAGCACCGGATGTCGCCTTCATCACGGAGACCTGGATGAACGCCTCCTCGGCCCCTGACATCGCCACTGCCATCCCCGAAGGCTACAAGATCTCCAGAAAAGACCGCACCAACCAGGTAGGAGGAGGTATCGCCATCATCTTCAAAGACTCCATCAGTGTCACCACCTCCACCGAAGACACCCCTCTCGCCGCTGAACACCTGCATTTTCAGATTCGCACCGATCCGAGGACCACCCTCAGAGGATCCCTCGTCTACCGTCCTCCCGGGCCACGCGCCCCTTTCAGCGACGCCATCGGCGACTTCATCTCCCCGCACGCCCTCGCCTCACCGGACTACATCCTCCTAGGTGACCTCAACTTCCATCTGGAACAAAACAACGACCCCAACACCACCGCCCTGCTCGACAACGTCGCCAACCTCGGCCTCAAACAACTGGTGAACACCCCCACCCACATCGCCGGACACACGCTTGACCCCATCTTCTCCGCCAGCAAACACGTCTTCTTCAGCCACGCCTCCGCCCTACACTGGACCGACCACAGCTGCGTCCACTTCACATTCCGACGCGAGACCCGCCACCTCCGCACCCAACCCATCCCTCGTCGACAGTGGAACAAGATCCCCGAAGAGCAACTCTTCTCCGCACTCGCGGCCAACCAACCCACCCTCACCACCGACCCCAACGACGCAGCCCTCAACCTCACAAACTGGATCTCCAACTGCGCAGACATCCTTGCTCCCCTCAAACGCACGCATCGACAGACCAACACCAAAAAACCTCTCTGGTTCTCTGACACCCTCAAAGAATCAAAGAAAACTTGTTGCGCTCTTGAGAAAGCCTGGCGCAAGGACCGCACCGCTGACAACATGACCGCCCTCAAGAACGCTACCCCCGAACACCACCACCTGATCCGCGCTGCCAAAATGCCAAAAGGAACTTTTTCACCGACAGACTGGACAAAAACAGACACAATAGCAGAGAACTCTTCAGCATCGTCAAGGAGTTCTCCAACCCCAGCGCCAACGCCAACGCCAACGCCGTCACGCCCTCACAGGATCTGAGCGAATCCCTTGCTACTTTCTTCCATCGCAAGATTAGCGACCTCCACAACAGCTTCGGACACCAGACCCAACCAAACACCACCGAACCGGCATCCACGGCCATCACCCTCAACAACTGGTCCCTCATCAACACGGAAGAAACCAAATCAATCATGAACTCTATCCACTCCGGCGCCCCTTCGGACCCCTGCCCGCACTTCATCTTTAACAAAGCCGACGACATCATCGCCCCGCACCTCCAGACCGTCATCAACTCTTCTTTTTCTTCTGCTACCTACCCCGAATGCTGGAAACACGCCGAAGTCAACGCCCTACTAAAGAAACCTACGGCTGACCCGAGCGACCTGAAAAACTTCCGCCCCATCTCTCTTCTGCCTTTCCCAGCCAAAGTAATAGAGAAGACCGTCAACAAACAGCTGACCACCTTCCTGGAAGACAACAACCTGCTCGACCCCTCACAAACCGGATTCCAAACCAACCACAGTACTGAAACCGCCCTCATTTCAGTCACTGACGACATCAGAACCCTGATGGACAACGGTGAAACAGTTGCCCTCATTCTGCTCGACCTCTCGGCTGCCTTTGACCCCGTCTGTCACCGCACCCTAATCACCCGCCTCCGCTCCACCGGAATCCAAGGCCAGGCCCTGGACTGGATCGCCTCCTTCCTCTCTAACCATTCCCAAAGAGTTTACCTCCCTCCGTTTCGCTCAGAACCCACCGAGATCATCTGCGGCGTACCCCAAGGCTCATCACTCAGCCCGACACTCTTCAATGTCTACATGAGCCCCCTCGCCAACATCGTACGCAAGCACAACATCATCATCACCTCCTACGCCGACGACACCCAACTTATACTCTCCCTCACCAAGGACCCCGCCAGCGCCAAGACCAACCTACAAGAGGGTATGAAGGACGTCGCAGATTGGATGAGGCTCAGCCGCCTAAAGCTGAACTCTGAAAAAACGGAACTCCTCATCCTCGGCAACACCCTGTCCGCTTGGGAGGACTCCTGGTGGCCCACGGCCCTCGGCACCGCACCGACCCCCACAGACCACGCCCGCAACCTCGGCTTCATCTTGGACCCTCTTCTCACCATGACCAAGCAAGTCAACGCAGTGTCCTCCGCCTGCTTCCTCACCCTCCACATGCTCCCCAAGATCTTCCGCTGGATCCCCGCCGACACCAGAAAAACCGTGACCCACGCCCTCGTCACAAGCCGCCTGGACTACGGCAACACCCTCTACGCCAGGACCACAGCCAAACTCCAAAACCGCCTGCAACGCATTCAAAACGCCTCGGCCCGGCTCATCCTCGACATACCCCGCAGCAGCCACATCTCTGCACACCTGAGACACCTGCATTGGCTCCCAGTCAGCAAAAGGATCACCTTCCGACTTCTCACCCACGCACACAAAGCCCTCCACGGCAAGGGACCGGAATACCTCAACAGACGCCTCAGCTTCTACGTCCCCACCCACCTCCTCCGCTCCTCTGGCCTCGCACTCGCTGCTGTCCCTCGCATCCGCCGCTCCATGGCGGGTGGGAGATCTTTCTCCTTCCTGGCGGCCAAGTCCTGGAACTCCCTCCCCACCAGCCTCAGGACCACCCAGGACCACTCCGCTTTCCGGAGACTCCTAAAGACCTGGCTGTTCGAGCAGCGATAACCCCCCCTTTTTCCCCTAGCGCCTTGAGACCCGCACGGGTGAGTAGCACGCTTTATAAATGTTAATGATTTGATTTGATTTTCTTTTACATCCCTTCTTCAAAGGTCAGAAATGTTTTGTCTCACATACATAAACCTGACAAGGTCAAGGATGACTTTTAATCGTATTTTTCGTTGCTTTTGTCTGGAAATCTGGGCATTTTTTAATTATCTGTATGATCTGGTCAAACAAGGAGAAAAGAAAGGTACAGGAATGCATGATACAACAGAGATGATTAAAATGCAAAGAAACAAGCCCCCAAAGATTCCCATGGTTTAAGGGCTGAGCGGAAGTACAAATATCTCGACTCAGGTCTGCCGGCTAAGCATCATTTTACACCTTCTGGAGGACCCTTGTAGCAGGACAATGCACAGCCATACTTCACCCACAAATAATAGCTTTGCGGGTTATCCAAATACACAATATGGCTACAGCGAAGATCCATTAATTTTCATCTCCGTGATCTTTTTGAAAGAGAATGACCTGACACATGGCTGTGCCAAACTAAGATATGACAAAGTGTCTCAACTGGATGTAAAATCAAAGCACAGAAGCATGACAAACCAAAGGATTTATAAGAATTGAATAGTTAAACCATATCCGGGTCAGCTTCCATTTCACATTTAACAACTCAGAGCATATTCAGAACTCCAAAAAACATAGGTAGAAAAAAATGAAAGCATCGAGTATGAAAAGCATGTGTTTATCATATTTAACAGGCAGGCGATCATCAGCCAATGAGGAATGTGACATTTAGCAGCTTCTTACCAGTCAGAATGTTTTTTTTAACTTCAACTTCATTGAGTTAAAGAACCTGTCAACTTCTTTTTTTATTTTTAAAGACAATTAAAATCGCAGCAAGTTAGCCAACTTGAAAGGGTTTCTTGGCTTAAACCTTGAGCATATTTTCCCCCAGGAGATTTGACCTGTTAAAAATATTTCAACTTCGTGAAGATGCCAAGTTATTTGCATGCAACTTTGCATATGCACTTTAAACTTCACACTGTCCTAGAGCTCCCTAATCATGAATTTGGATATCAACAAATACAACATCAGACTTAAATATGCAATAATACTCGTGCGGCATCCAACTATACCTCAAAGTATTAGCAGAGCAAAATGCCCTACGCGTTGTTTACACGCTGAAGCAACATTGAGAAATGGACATTGACCTCTTCAAGATCAAACTAAGGACTGAAAGGATGATGAGGGAGATGATGAGGACAGTCTTGCTGTCCCTTCGCAAGCACAGTCTGTGCAGTGGGACAATAGCGGGTTAGCCCAACCCAGATAATGCAAAGAATTCTGGTTAACAGAACCTGGTGAGAGCCCCACAAGTCACCCCATCTTGGATTCCCCTGTAGCAAAGAAATTAGAACATTTAAGTGTGTTCTCAAATATCTTTCTCTTCTGTTTCATTAAGACATTCTGACATGCGGACTGAAACATGCACTTTCAACACCAGCAGCAGACTGCCAGTTAACTCCCTGGTGATCAGCAGCTTACATTGTTCTAATGAGCTACTAGAGTGCTAACATTCAGAATTTATGCCAACAATGTGACGGTGGAAAGCTGGCCCTTTATGTGGTATGTGAATATCGTGTAAAGTGTCCAGAGGTTCCCCAGTGAGTAGGCGGGCCTTGCTATGCAATCCAAAAGTGCTCTATTTAGGGGGTAGTGTGATTGAGCAGCCTCAGGCTGCACACAGAGGAGTGCAAGACATCTACAAATACATGCAATAGTTCATAAATGAGACACATGACTCAAAAAGTAGATCCACACCAATTTATAAAAATAACAAGTATCTTTATATGTGTTTAAGCATCGGAAAAAAACATTCAGTGTGTTTTTAAATAGGAATTATTTTCACTTTAGAAAGCGGACACAATGCAATATCTGAGTTCTGCAATATCATCCTATGGGAGTTCTGCAAACAGGTAGAGTACAGTGACTTACACAACCAATTTCCAGGAGTTAAGGTGAGTAGTGGGCAAGGTCCAGGGCAGCACCAGCAGTACACCCTCAGCAGCATTGGGGTGGTTGGGTGCAGAGTGCAAAATAGTGTCAGATTCTTCGGGGAATCAAGGAGGGGTGAAAACACGATGGACTCGGACTCTGGAGGGCTGGGGAACCTTGTTGGCACTTGTGGTCCACTTCAACTAGATTCAGGGTCGGTGGGTGCAATGGTGACTTCGGATTTTGGCAGTTCCAGAGGTTACAGAGTCCCTTCTTTTGGAGTTTGCTGGAGAACAGGTCCGCTGCTCATGGGAGGTCTTGAGTCTTTATCAAAGGCAGACAATCCTCCCGGGTTTCTGGAGTCACAGCTGCAGGATGAGTCATCTTTGGTGCAGATTTAGACGAGAGATGCAGACAGGCCGGCAGGGTTGGTACTAGGTCAGCTGCTTCTCTTTCTCCTCTTCTGCTTTCGTGGCTCTTCAGTGTCCTTTGTGTTCTTAGGTTGTCAGAATCTGCTTCTCTGGTACAAGGGACTCCCCTAAATACTGATCTTAGGGGTGTTAGGTAGGGTGTAGCCAGTGGGCTACTGACCCTTGGGTCACTACACCCACCTATATGGCCACATCCTCTGGGACGTGGGCATAACCCTGTCCCAGAGTTCCTAGGTATGCCACCACAAAGATGGCTACCTTCTGAAATGTTGTGTTCAAATCACAGTTGCCCACCTTAGGGCTGGTACTAGCCTGAAGGTGGCATGCCTACCTGACTAGCTAATTTTCCCACCTGTCCAGGAGCCAAGTAGGCTGTAGACAGGAGGGGTGGCTTCCTAGCCTGTGAGGGGAGCTGGATTCACATTTCAAAGGCAGCAGCCCTTTGAGGCTTGCCACCTTAGGAAGGCTAATCTGTAGGTCATCATGTGGGAGGGAGTGTTACACCCTCTTCCTGGATAGGCTTTTGCTCTGGGCCTCCTGAGAGTAGAAGGCTCTCACCCTAGGGGGGCAGAACTGTGTCTCAGGTGGCAGGCTGGCAGAAACCAGTCAGCAAGTGTACCAGATGCTGGTAGGATTTCAGGGGGCACCTCTAAGGTGCCTTCTGGGTGCATGAATTGGTAAATCCAACACTGGCATGAGTGTGGGTTCACCAATACGAGATGTTTGATACCAAACATCCCTATCTTCAGTGAAGCAATCATGTAGCTGGGGAACTAGTATTGACCAGTGTCCAGCACATGCATTTAAAATGGCTTCCCTAGCCACTTACTATGTCTGAGAATTAATAAAGACATAGCAGGGTAATATAATGCACCCTATCTTATGGATGTAAGGCCTGCTATAGGGGTGACTTACATATATTGCATGCAGTGTTAGGGGACGTGACACAGAGGCTGTGTGCCGTGTTGTGTTTTCACTTTAGTCTGCACCAAGACACCCAGCCTGCAATGACAGCTTGTCATGTGCTTGGTAAGGGGTCCCTTAGGGTGGCACAATTCATGCTACAGCCCTTAGGGACCCTCTTTAGCACCTCAGGCCCTAGCTGCCAGATGTACTATTTACTAGTGACTTAAAGAGGGTGCTAAAGCTTTTTCCAATTGTACAGTTTTAGTGGAAGGAACACTGGCACTGAGGACGTTGTTGGCAGGGACACAGTGCACTTCAGTCAAAGTTGCATCAAACACCAGGCAAAAAGTGGGGGGTACTGCAACAAAGAACCTAGTTCCCTACAGTGGCACATCTGAACACCATCTTGGTGGACTCAAAGTGGAAAACTGAAAGCATTGTCTACGGAGGATACTGCTGTAACAAAGGAAGTTAGGGCGCTTCACACCATCAAGTCTCCAAAGATGGCCTCCAGCAAAAAAAGGCCCAAATGTAGCACACATATCACCCAGATGTAGCCCAAGTATAACCCAATGCCAGAAGTGTGCAAAACACTTAGGGGCATACTTACAAGAAAGTGGCTCATCGGTCCTGATGCACCACTTTTCTTGCGTCACCTCTCCCCCACCTAATGACACAAAGGTTGTGCTGTATTTACAATACAGCACACCATGGAGGTTGTTAGGACAATAGTGCCAACATCGTCTGGGCTATTGTGGCGCTTTGCTGCACTAGTGTTAGACATATTGATAGTAGTGCAACAAAGCAAAGGGAGGCCCATTGATTAAAATGGGTGCGTCATTTTAATGCCTGCTCTGAGCAGGCATTAAATATGACAGAAAAAGTGGTGCAGTGAAACATTGTAAATTTCACTGCACCATTTTTTGGGGCCTCCCTGCATCTGAACCCCCCCCCTTGCATACATTATGCCTGGCGCAGGCATAATGTGGCGCCAGGGGCAGCTAAGTGGTGCAATGCAAGCATTGTTCCACTTTGTATATACTCTGTGGGGGAAAAGCCATCTTAGAGCCTCCTTAGCATAAAAGAAAATGATGCTATGGCAGCGCCAGGTGGCGCTAGGGGCTTGTATGCCCCTTAATTTTATTGATTTTTGGCAGTTTTATATAGCGCAGACTTGACCAGAAGGTATTGTAGTGCTTTACATGAGCATCAGTTACATTACACAAGGACACATTCATTTTGGTAGATAAAGATAGCAGATAATTTAAAAGTGCGTTGTCGCTATTTGAGAATTCAGAAAATATGGGCTCATTTTATTTTTTTAGAGCACTAACCATAATTTCTATGGGAATATGACCAAGATGAAGTCATGCATGCCACACTTTTTAAATATAGAATGTTAGCAATCTAGTTGTTAGTTAGAATACTGTGGGGAGGCAGAGGTCAGGAGCACGGACTCAGTGCCAGTACAAGAAACCATGGATGGCAGGGAAAAGGGGGGGGCAAGGCCAAGACACCAACCAATCAGAACAGGCAAGAGAGGCGGTGGCAATATAACAGACCACTGAGGGCAGAAGAAAGAGGCAGTGGCAGTACAACCATATATGCCAACTGACCCGATTCAGACAGGAGACTCCCAATGTTTTTAAGCCTAAAAGGGCTTTATTTGAGCTGTCTCCTGCCTAAAATATCATATTTTTCAATGTAAGTCAATAAGGAAAACCTTCAAAATCTCAGTTTTATCAAGTTCAAAATGCTGACAAGTATGGTACATTGGATCATGGAGGGCAGGAGGAATGGGGTTGGGACATGGACTCAAATAGCAGATTGCAGGAGAGAGATGGCTAGGGGCATCAAACTGACATTACAGGGCAAGCGTCACTGGTTGCAGGAGCACAATACACCACACAGGGCAAGTCGGATGGCAGTGCATTACAACAGACCATTGAAAGCAATAGGGAGGGGACAGGGCCATGCACATGGACAACAGAGAGCAGAGGGGAAAGAGGCAAGGGCAGCAAGCTGACCATACAGGACAGACAGGCAAATCAGCTGCTAGAGTTATTGCAAGTAACTATAACTTGTGCCCTAAGGTAACTATAATTCGCACCCTCACCACGCACTGCTAATTACTCCAGTTAGTACATCATGCATGAAATCTTCTTTGACATCATTGACAATATCACTGTTTATTTGACAGTAAAATTATTGATGAGGAAACTTTGCATGGCGTGAGTTATAGTTACATGAAGTAACTCTAGCAGCTGAATTTCAATGGTTTCCTGCGTGTAAAACCTTAGATTTTTTTGTGAATTTCTAATGTATTTTTATTCTATCTCCTCTGCCAGACTACAAGGGTTTGCAAAAACCAGGACAGGACAGATTTAGGCCCCCATTATGACACTGGCGGTAATTCCCACTCACCGCCATGCCGACTGCCCCCACCATAACCCCGTGGCGGCGGATATCCGTTCATCATATTATGACACACACATACCAATCCGTCACTATTCAGACACACACACAAGTCCGCCAGCCCAAAGGTCAGTGATAAACTGGTGGTATCAAAACCCACACCGTTATGCCAACAGAACTACACCCACCACATTATGACTCACGAATCACCACAGCGGACATTCAACCGCGGTAAACCATTGGCAGTACATACCACCACACTCAAAATACACACACTCAAACAAAACAACACTACATTGGACAATTCAAACTACACACACACCTGACAACCATACAGACACCACACCCATACCACTATAAAACACACACCTACATTACCCACAACCCTTTACCATAACAAACAATTGCCAGCAGAGAGAGACAGCAAGAGCACTCACACAACCATAGCCACATACCACCATCACCTATACACCATCCACGCACCTTGCATCACACACCCCAACACACCACGCTACACACCCTCACTCACACTACTCACACTACACCCATGGCACCACAATTCTCTGAGGAGGAGCTAAGGGTCATGGTGGAGGAAATCATCCGGGTAGAGCCACAGCTATTTGGATCACAGGTGCAGCAGATATCCTCTGCTAAGAAGATGGAGTTATGGCGGAGGATCGTGGACAGGGTCAACGCCGTGGGACAGCACCCAAGAACCAGGGATGACATCAGGCAGAGGTGGAACGACCTATGCGGGAAGGTACGTTCCATTGCAGCAAGACACCACCTCGCTGCACAGAGGACTGGCAGTGGACCCCCACCTCCTCCCCTACAGCTAACAACATGGGAGGAGCAAGTCTTGGCAATCATGCATCGTGAGGTCCTGGCAGGAGTAGCAAGAGTACTGGACTCTGGTAAGTCAACTCTAAACTATTATCACCCTCCTACCTGCATGCCATCACATACCCCCACCCTCACTCCCATCACTCCACCACCTCCCACACACCCCACCATCACAACTCATTCATCCCAATGGCAAGCCCAGCATGCCATACCAATGCATGGACACCTATCACTAAAACATGCACACTAGAGCGAACTAACCATCCCACCACATAACAACTCACACAAGGTAAAGCTGCCAGGGCAATAACAACCATAGAGGGCAACCCACCCATGCACAATATGTCACATACAGAAATAACATCCCCACAGGCATCCCAACCAATGTCACCGGAGAAGAGGTGCCAGCAACATTCAGTCCCCCCACAGAAGAGGCCCACAGTGATGACAGCGACTCTGCTCGCCTGGATCTGGATGAACAACCTGGCCCATCAGAGACCTCCAGACAGTTGCTTACCCAGGCACAGTCCACAGCATCACAGAGCCTCCCCCCTCAGGAAACACTACCACAGCACCCACCCAGCGGACCCATACCTCTGTCCCCAGGACACGCCAATCAGCAGTGTGTCCACCACTACAGGGACCCCAGGGCACACCACAAACCCAAGACAATCAGGGACCTGGGGTCAGTGACAGTGGGCACATGGTTCAGGGGACAGAGGCACAGGACAACAGGGAAGCTGGGAAGACTGCTGTGCGCCAGGAGGAGGACAGGCCCATGGAACCGACTCTCCAGGAGGCACTCACCGAGATCCTGGGAGCATACCAACATTCCCAGGATAAACTGGGCCAGATACTAGACAATGTGCAGGAGAACAGGCGGCTGCAGGAGGGACAGTACCAGGGGATCAGGGAGGACTTGAAGGCCATTAACACCACCCGGGTCTCCATTGCAGGGGTGCTGGCAGACATGGCCAACATTATGAGGGAGGCAGCCTCACAATGGTGGGCCCCTGCCACTAGCCAGACTACTGAACAGCCCTCCACCTCCACTGCCACTAGTGGACAGGAGGCCCCGCCACAGGATCAACATGCCACCAGCACCCCTCCCCCTGCAGAAGGAGAACCACCCCGCAAACGTTCCCTGCGATTCAGGCAGAAGCCACAGACTATTGCCGAGACCCCCACCAGGAAATAAGACTCTCCTCATTGTCACCCTTGTGTTCCACTCTGTCACCGTGTCCACCTTGAAGTGCCATTGCTCCTCTTCCTATGCCCCCTTGGGCAATGCATCTGTGCTACAAATAGACTGGACTCTACCCTGGACTTTCCTCCATCATCACCCCTGCCCATTGCACTTCCCCCTTTTCTTCACAGCACTGCAATAAACACACTTTGAAAAAATACAAAAGTATGGAGTCTAAAATGATTTAAGTATGTATTAGTTTAACAAAGTTTAAACATTACAATTCAACTGTACAGTAATGTAAACATAGGAAAGACTTGCAGTTCGCTGCAGTGAAAACACCAGGAGTGATAGTGGGGCACCAACATCTGCAAAAAGAGTTGCCAAAGGGTACAGTAATTGGGTCTAAAACTGGGAAATCACAGCCTGCCAGTGACAATGTCCAACAAAAACTTACAATGAAATGTAAAGTTACACTGTCTTACCTGTGTGCCATTGGAATTATTGTCTAATCACTGCAGTTCTGTTGTCCTCATCCTCATCCTCTGCTTCCTCATCTTCACTGTCCACAGGGTCCACTGCTGCCACACGGCCATCTCCAGCCTCCTCCTCCTACAGAAAAGGCACATGGCATCTCAAGGCAAGGTTATGCAACATGCAGCATGCCACGATTATCTGTCAGACCTTCTTGGTTGAGTAGCACAGGGATCGACCTGTTAGATGGAGGCACCAAAACCTGGCCTTCAGGAGGCCAAATGTACGTTCAATGATCCTTCTTGTTCGCCCATGTGCCTCATTGTAACAATCCTCTGCCTTTGTCCTAGGATTCCTCACAGGGGTCAGTAGCCATGAGAGGTTGGGTTAACCAGAGTCACCTGCAAATATCGAGGGACAACTGTTAGCCACACACTAACCATTATGGCCCACACCATACACCAACATCCACTGGGTGGGAACCAGGGCTCACCTATTAGCCACACCCTGTGCCTCTGTAGTTGGGCCATCACATTTGGGATGCTGCTATTCCTCAGGATAAAAGCATCATGCACCGACCCTGGATACTTAGCATTGACATGGGAGATGAACTGGTCCGCCAAACAAACCATCTGCACATTCATCGAGTGAAAACATTTTCAATTTCTGAACACCTGTTCATTTTGCCGTGGAGGTACAAATGCAATATGTGTTCCATCAATCGCTCCAATGATGTTGGGGATACGTCCCATTGCATAGAAGTCAGCCTTCACTGTGGCCACATCCTCCACTTGGGGGAAAACAATGTAGCTGCACATGTGTTTAATCAGGGCAGCCAACACTCTGGTCAGCACAAATGAGATCATTGGCTGTGACATTCCTGCTGCCAAGCCCACTGTCACTTAGAAAGAACCAGTTGCAGTTGCCAAGAAATGGAGCACATATAGCACTTGCACAAGAGGGGGGATTCCAGTGGGGTGACGGATAGCAGATATCAGGTCAGGGTCCAGTTGTGCACACAGCACCAGGGGTCTGTACAAGGGGCGATGTCTCCATCTCCTATTCATCTGCAGCAGTTGCAGTCTATGGGGCAAAAGAGTGAAGAGCCGATCATAATATGTACATTGTAGCCACTACAGTTCAATGTATGATGTGATATTTTAATGTATTAGTGGCATATGTCCTGAACATACAATTGTGATGTGTGACGCAGTTATGATCCATGGCCAGGGGGAGGAGCCAAGATGGCGACCGGGAAGGACGCTTAATAAAGCGATCCGTCTCGGGCTCGCCACTAAAATAATTGCAGGGCGCCCCGGAGACGCCAACATCCTTGCACAGAAGTGAGATCCGCTCTGAGAGCCTCTCTCCCCTCGTCGACAGCTACTGAGGTGCTTTTGCGGCCGAGAAAGGAGGCTTCTGAACGACGCCGCCGCCTCGGGAACTGCAGCCGCCATCTTGCCTCGTAGCGAGGCCCGGAGCTCCGTCCCTGAGCCCCGAAGGTGAGGTGGGGGTGCGACGGTGGGGGGATCCCTTAGCGGGTGGGCAGTAGGCCCGCCGCTGGGCCCTGCACCGCTTTGGGCTGCCCCCCTCCCCCCCCTACCGCTTGATAACCCTCCCCATTGCTGGCGTGGGGCGGAGCGGCGGTGAAGTTGTGGGCGAGGACTCTTGGTGGTTCCCCCCCCCCGGCCCGCGGATCGGCTACAAGGCGTGCCCCCCTCCCCTCGACCAAGGGGGGACACGCAGAGAAATCCGCGCAGCGCATCTGGAGCGCCGGCGGTTCGAGATCCGCGGGGGGCTTGTTCTTTACGCCCCCTGAACATTACTGGTGGCTCCGGCAACTTTTTGAACGCTCGGGGACCACTTAGGAAGCGCTCACTGAAGTAAACTATGTATACCATCATTTCCCCCGACACGGGGATTAGAACCCTGCATGGAAGCCCAAATGAAGGAGCGCGCACATGGCGATCGACATCGTGAGAATGAGGGGCCCACACCCAGGCCCTGAATTGTCCAGGCCGACTGCAGTAACACTAGGGGTGCGCGGGCCTCGCCCCCCGCCCCACCATCCATGGCCCTCATATGGTGCCGGTAGAGGGGCCTGGAATTCACATCAAAGAACATTAGGCGGTCGGCAACCTAAAGAACTAAAAGCGTATTCCGGTGTGGATCTGAGTGGATATACGGCCCTCCATACCTGTCCAACCCGGGGACCGTGGGAGTTCGCGTGAGCGCAGAAGGAACAGGGACTCACAAACTGACACAAAATGGCCGGGAGATCAAAATCAGCGAGGAGTCAGGACCGGGGCACGCATGGACCAGCGCCTGGGGACCAACAACCCATACCTACTTTACAATCACTGGAATCTACACTTTTGCCCCACTCCCCACAATTTGAGAAAGTACTCCAAGCAATCATGGAAACTAAAATTTCATTGGAAAATAGAATAGACACGGTATCCCAAGACCTAAATATCCTTAGAGCGGACCACCGCAAACTATCCGACAAAGTGAAGTCAACGGAGGTGGTGCTAAACGAAATGAGCCCCAAAGTAACGGACAACCAAAAACAAATTCTCCGCCTGGATCTAGAAGTAAAAACACTGTTGAGAAGAGCAGAAGAGGCGGAGGGAAGATCACGACGCAACAACATTCGGTTTCTTGGATTTCCAGAAAAATCACTAGATCAAAACTCAGAGATTCTATTGGAACAATGGTTAGCCGAAGTGGTCCTGAATGGAGCCCCATCGAAATTCTTCTCAGTTGAAAGAGCATACAGGACTCCTGGGTGCCCCCCAGTACCGGGCCAGCCCCCAAGACCGCTGATAGCCAGGTTCCTGAACGTTAGAGACCGGGATGCGATATTGCAACAATTTCGCAGTAAAGGCCCATTTCAGTATGACGACTCAACTGTTCACGCCTATCCAGACTTCACTCAGGAAGTGCAAAGACAACGCAACTCCTTTGCTCAAATAAAACAACGTCTCTGTGAACATGACATAAAGTATGCTCTGCTATTCCCCCTAAATTAAGAGTACTAACAGATGAACGCACGCACGTGTTCACATCCCCGGAGGACGCTTGGACATGGCTGCATGCCAATGGTTTTGCCCAACCCCGAGAAGCAACCGGAATCACGGAAACGCTCCAAGAGGCGACCCGGGGGTCAACCCACGGAGAAACAGGCTGCGGAAGAGAGAGCCAAGGTCCTGAAGGAAACTCCCCTATTGACACAAAACTCTTTCGAGGCTCTCAGAACCCAACAGGAGGAGGGCTCGGAATCGGAATCAATAAGTTCGGATTCCACACTAACGGGGTCGCTGAGGGGCCCGGTGATCACCCCCCGGTCCGCAGATATACTCTGAACGAGCGCCGCTGACCAGCCACCAAGGGCGAGACCCGCCGCCATAGAATGAGAGCAGGACTGAACATTGTGTGCTTTGTTGGCAGAGGTTGGATCCTTGTTTTTCTGCTCTTAGAGTCAACTCCTGTATTCAATTTGCGCGTAATTGGTGGCGGCGTGCGGCCGGGGGAGGGATGGTTCGCTGCGACCTGGGGACGCCCTACAATACTTGCAGACTGTGTATGCAGAAGGATGTGAGCCCCTATTATGAGCCGCACCCGGATAGTATTATTGCTCCCCCGCAGACATCCACATGGACACAGCCCAGTTCGCACCCCAACGGGTTGCGCAGTTTCTTGTTGGTTCACAGTTGGGGATGTGATCCAGTTGGGGAGGGAGGGAGGGTAATTACTAGTTTGTGCACCGCGGGTCTGCGCATAACACAGGACACATGGCTGGGGGCGGGAAACAGGGTCGACGCGGTGAAGGGGAGGGAGGAAACTGCTCGGATCCTACCAGGGAGCAGAATGTTAGTTGCATCACTACAAAATAAACATGGCCCACCATACAGCCTATAACGCACGCAAATATGACATAGTCACCTGGAATGTCAGGGGCCTCGGGAATCATAGCAAAAGGACCAGGGTGCACGGAAGACTCAAACGCCAGGGCATACACATTGCAATCCTACAAGAAACCCACCTGTGGGATCCAGACCTACAAGAACTGCGGAACAAATGGGGAGGACAGATCGTAGGCACATCTTATTCAGCCTTCGCGAGGGGGGTCCTCATATGGATAGCAGGGAGTGTCCCATTTCTTCAAACATCATACAGGATAGATCAGGGGGGTAGGTACGTAGTAGTGGAGGGTAAATTAGACGGCAAACAACTATCACTTATAGGAATATACGGAATATGCCGGACCCGACATAGGATAGGTCTAGCCCCCCCACACACCTAGCGGCTAATAGACACCCCAGGCACCCACTGGCAACATGGGCCAGCAACATGGGCCTCTATGATTTGTGGCGTATGAAGCATCCACACCACAGAGAATATTCATTTTATTCAGTACCACACAGGGTGCACACCAGGATAGATCTACTATGGGGCACCCAGGACATTTGCACAGTAACTAACGGGATTGAATACTTAGCCAAAACACTATCAGACCACTTGCCGCTTAAAATAACTCTAGACTGGGGCAGGTGGCGTCAAGCGATTCCAACCTGGAGACTACAAGTGGAAGCGCTGCAGGACCCTGCATTCACAGACGCACTGAAAACAGCGCTTAAACAGTACTGGGAATTGAACGCTGACACCACAAACTTAAGAGCAGTGGAGTGGAACGCACACAAAGTAGTGACTCGTGGGCACTGTATTTCCACTACATGGGGGGTAAGACGCACGCTCCATGCAGAAGTTAGCAAGGTGGAAAAGAAATTAAGAGCACTAGAAAATGCAGTGGCCCGCAGCGAAACACCATACACGTCATTAAAAGATGCGCACGCAGAATACGCAGCCGCCGACGCCACACTACGCCTTCATGACTACAAATACCACTTGACCAGATTACAAGCGGAAGGCGACAGATCGGGTAGGCTGCTCACATGGCTCCTGCGGGAGGGACGGCAATGCCTTCCAATTGGGGCAATAGGGTTAGGCGCAGGCGCACTAGCAACCACACAGGAAGAAATAAATGATGCGTTCAGGGAATACTACACACAACTATACACTACACGCACATCATGCACCCCCAACAACTCGAGTCTTTTTTGGCGGACTCCTCCCTGCCCCAACTCACACACGCTGAGAAGGAGTCATTAGAGGCCCCTATCACACTAGGCGAACTCAACAAGGCTCTTGAACAACTACCTAGAAACAAAGCTCCAGGGACAGACGGCCTGCCATCAGAATATTACTCTACCTTTGCGACACACCTTATTGCACATCTCCTAAAAGTTATTGAAGAAGCAGAGGTTAATGGAATTCTCCCCCCCACAATGAGAGAGGCAATGATAGTGGTCCTCCCGAAACAGGGACGAGACCCCACCGACGTTAGGTCCTACAGACCTCTGTCCCTGCTAAATCTAGATTGCAAACTACTTGGCAAAATACTAGCCAACCGGCTAGCTCCACACATGCACACTTTGGTACACGAAGATCAGAATGGATTCATTCCAAAACGTAACACCTCCCTCAACATTCGCAGGTTACTGAGTGTAATGGGCGACACCCCCCCGAGTGCGTTTGAGGAAGCGGTGATTTCGCTAGACATTGAAAAAGCATTCGACACACTGGAATGGGACTTCCTGTTTGCCACCATGCAACGAATGGGCATAGGCCCAAAATTTATAAGATGGGTACGCATTCTGTACACTAACCCACAGGCCAGGGTGAAGAGAGGGGGTGTCATATCAGAGAGCTTCCTGATTAGCAGGGGAACAAGGCAGGGGTGCCCCCTATCCCCCCTGTTGTTCGCCCTGGCGATGGAACCACTGGCCGCGCGTGTCCGTGCAAAAACAGAAGACTGGGGGGTGGTAAGGAATGGCACCTCCCACGTCATATCATTGTACGCAGACGATGCCTTGATATATATACGCAGTGCAGAGGAGGTGCTGCCACCAGTGATGTCATTGCTGTGCGAGTTTGGAGAGATCTCGGGATTGATAGTTCATTGGGGGAAATCCTGCATATTCCTGTTGGTCGGCTGGTCCCCAGCGCGACGTGAGAATACCCCATCAGGCCAATTAAAATGGTGCTTTGACACATTTAAATATTTAGGGGTCAACGTCTACCACAGTGCGGAAGACCTCAGCGATGGCAACCTGGGGAGAGCGGTTACATCTATAAAGAGCTCATTGCGTTTCTGGAATAAACTACCGCTTTCACCACTGGGAAAGGTAGCCATAGCCAACATGCTAGTACTGCCCAGGTTGCTGTATTACTTCGCTGCCCTGCCGATCATAATCCCTAAAAGCTTTTTCAACAGTTTAAATTCTGCACTGGTGCAGCTTGGGTGGGGTGATGGCAGAAGGCGGGTCACACTCAATACACTATACTACCCGGTGGCGGCGGGTGGGCTGGGAGCCCCTAACTTTGAGCTCTATTTTGCAGCAGCACAGCTGCAGTGGATCTTAAATTGGATCCATAATCCCGGCGCAGCGGAGGCTACCTGGCTGATAACCCGACTCCGGGGAGTCCCTCTGCTTGAGTGGCTCATGAACAAGCAAACCAAAACCACACGCGTAAATCCACTGATGACAGCAGCTCATGCATACTGGAAGAAGTACATTAAAAAAGAAGCCAAAAAACGTCCCTACTCACCTCTCCTACCATTAGAACGAATCCCCGGATGGGTGACAACTGGATCTCACTCGTCCGCAACCTGGATAGATGCGGGCATAAGCACGGTGGGAGAATGCTTTGAGGAAGGAAAACTAATGTCCTTCGAAGCCATACAGGCCCTCACAGAGATCAGCTCAGGGCAATTTCTGACATACCACGCTATATGCCACGCCATTAGAAGCATATGGGGGTCTGGGAACGCTGAGCCAAGCACCTCAGCTAACCTGCACCATATGCTGAGCTGCGACACTCGTGAAAAAGTAGTATCAAACACGTATAAACTTCTGAATAAGCCCCCGGAGGCTAACCTGCAAAAAGCTCAGGAGAGGTGGAATGCCGCACTGCCTGCCCCGATTTCAGAGACAGAATGGCCGAAAGCCCTGAGTCACACACGCGAGGTCTCAAGGAACCCCAGATTCCGATACACACAGTTTAATTACTTACATCAGACATATTTAGCGCCAGCCAGGATAAAACGCATGTTCCCTGGATCGGACCCAACTTGCCCCAGATGCAAAACCCCAGCAGCACAGTTTTATCATATGGTCTGGGAGTGCCCGCGTGTGCAGGGGGAGTGGGCCGTGCTGACCACTGTACTGTCGGAAAGGACTGGCCTGGGCCTAGGCGCGAATCCCAACTCCTGTCTACTTGGCCTTAGGACAAGAACAAAAAGAAGCAAACACATGCATAGATTCGTAGACCTGGCTTATGCAATGTACAAAAGACTAATAGCCATGAACTGGAAGGCCTCCAAGGCCCCCGACCATGGAGCCTGGCTCACTCTCACGCTTCGCTGGGCACGAGCTGAATATCAAGTACTAACGAAACTGGCGCGGGGTGGTCTGCGACAATCGGGCTGTGAAACCTGGGGCACACTGCTCTCCAAATTAGAAGCAAAGAACGACGAAAAAACCCCTTGAAACGCAGATAGCTGCGACTACACAGATAATCACGGGCTTCACCCTGGCTGTAAAGCGGCAGTAAATCAGGAGATGCGCACACGCCTGCCAACAGCGCCTCGGCACTGATATCAATACACCACACCCCTAAGCGCACACAAGACAAATAGCACACACAGACCATCATGCCCAATTAGCGGATACAGGCTATACAGAAGCCAAGCCACCCCCCCCCCCCTGCTTCCCACCCCTCTTCCCATAGGGGGCGCCCTCATCTAGAACCCTAACCGGTAATAAAAACCCCGCACGAAAGAAAGCTTTAAATGCGTGTACCGGCAATGCCTGAAAGTATAGACATAATTGCGCGGATCTAGTGGTGCACGGAAGTTATTGGTTGTTTGTTAAGTTTAATAAACGAGCGACCAGCAAATTACTGTAACTGACAACATCCTTGTATTGCTGTTAACTGAGCGCATTGAAATGTATGACACTATTGAAAAATCAATAAAAATATGTTTAAAAAAAAAATGATCCATGGCCTACACCCCCTGAAATGGCATCTGCCTGTCCTGTATGGAGGGACAGGTGGAAGTGAGGTAATTCCACTGACATTGTGCGCCGTTGCGGGACGCGGTCGGGAACCGCAGTGTAACTCCTCATTGGTTATTATTGGGCCCTTTGAGGTACTGTGGCCAATGGTGATGTACGCCGGAGGTGACGGTATGCACCGCCACGGACGTCACCACCATTTTCTACCTGTTCACTCACTTGCTATCTGACCTTCAACAGGAGAGGACCTACACAGCATCTGCTGCTGTGACCTGTGTCTGGAACGTACCATGGCCCGTGTGACTGGGGAAAGGGCCCCTGCCTTCACCTTGACGGAGTTGGAGAGACTAGTGGATGGGGTCCTACCCCAGTACCGACTGCTGTATGGCCCTCCAGAACAACAGGTGAGTACACTGTGAGTACGATGCATGGGGCATGAATGCATGGAGTGCTGTGTGTGAAGGCCTCGTGTAGGAGAGGGTTGATGGATGGGCCCTGGGCAGCGTGCAGCATGTATGCTGGGCCATGTCTGTGCGTAAGGGGATGGGAAGGGCTATGGTGAGCCATGAGTGTAACAGGCAGGACGGTCTAACTAATACCTTTCCCTGTGTAAATTTCCTCTGCAGGTCAGCGCCCATCAAAAGAAGGGTATAGCGTGTGCCATCGCCAAGGATGTGCGGACCCTGGGGTCTATGGCAGACGGAGCACCCACTGTTGGAAACGCTGGAAGGACCTGAGACGCTGGGCACGGAAGATGGCAGAGGCCTAGCTGGGGATGGCCTCCCAACGAGGAAAGGGTGCCCTTCGAACCCTGTCCCCCCGATGGCCTGCATACTGGCGGTGGCCTATCCGGAGCTGGATGGGTGCTTTGGGGCATCACAGCAGCAACAAGGGGGTGAGTACAGTACCCAGCATAACTACTTACGCCTGGGGGGTGGTATCCAGGTGGGGGATGTGTGCCTGTGGGTTCCCCTAGGCCAGGCCTGACATTGCAGAGTAGGTCCCATGTTGGGCAGGGATCTGAAGTGAAATTGCTCCAACCTAGCTAGTAGGTATCCAATACTGGACAGGGGTGTGTGGGTCCCAGGTATGCTGTAGTTGGCGGTATGAGTCCCTCCCCACGCCCTGGTGACTAGCATTGTTACTGGTAGTGCATTGCATATTGCATAGGGTTGTTCCCTGTGTGTGAAGGTGCTGTGTACGCCAACGGTGGTGTTGGTGCTGCCATTGACCAAGTGTATTCTTTGTCTCCCCCCTCCTTTTTGTTTTGTCATCCTGTCCTTATGTGCATTAGCATCATCTGGCAGAGGAGCAGAGGCACCGGCGACGGAGGGAGCTGGATCCCACAGGACACAGGAGACTGAGTCCACCAACGGTGAGGTCACCAGTGGGACAGAGGGTGAGGGGAGCACCATGGCGGAGACTGGAGGGGACAGTTCGGACACGGATACCTCCTCCGATGGAAGCTCCCTTGTGGTGGCGGACAAGTCTGTGACCACCCCAGCTACAGGTACAGCCGCCACCCCTGTACCAGCACCGTCCTCCCAGCAGCCTCTCAGTGAGTTTCCCGTGCCCGCTCACCCAGGAGGGTGGGCATCTCCTTCACCCTAGGCACCTCAGGCCCTGCCCCAGGTAGCCCTGCTGCCCTCATTGAGGAGGCTATTGACCTCCTGAGAGCCATCTCTGTTGGGCAGTCAACCATTGTGAATTCCATCCAGGGGCTGGCAGCCCAAATGCAACAAACCAATGCATTTCTGGAGGGCATTCATGCTGGCTTGGCGGCCCAACAGAGATCAATCCAGGCTCTGGCCTCCTCTCTGATAGCAGCCATTGTCCCTGTTTCCCGCCTCCCCCCTCCAACTTCCTCTACCTAATCCCATTCCCCTCAACCCCAACCTATCCCAAGCACAAAGGCAGCCGAGCATGCACACAAGACAACACACAAGAGTGGCACTGGCAAACACAAGCACCACACTTCATCCCACAGGCACTCACACAAACACCATCCAGAAGCAGACATACCAACATCCAATGCCTCCACTGTGGCCCCTCCTCCTTGTCCTCCACCTCCCTCCCAGTTCCGTCTACACTCACACCTGCATGCACTACATTCTCATCCACTACCGCCATCACCAGCACACCTATCAGAACACACACCTCACTGGCAGACACCACCCCAACAGCCATGCACATGTTCCAGGTGTCCTCTCCCACTGTGTCTGTGCCCCCCTCCCAAAGTACACAAACGCAAGCACTCAGACACCCAACAGCCATCCACATCACAACAGCATCCAGCCCATAAACCTGCACCCAAACACAGCAGACTGACACCTCCTACAACCACTCCCTCTTCCTCCACTCCCAAACCTTCTCCCTCTTCCCGTCCCAATGTCCCTAAGAAGCTTTTCCTCTCCACCATTGACCTCCTCCCTACCCCCCCCGTCCTTCACGTCTGGCTACGGTGGCTAAAACCCAGGCAAGCACCTCAGCCACCTAGTCCACGGGCCCAGTAGTGTCCACAGCAACTCGTGGTGGGAAAGGATCCCGTGCACCAGGCAGCCACACGGAAAGGGTGCCTGCCCCAAGTGATGCCAGGAAAGACAAGGTGCCACCCCCAGCTGCTTCCGTGAAGGTCAGGGTGACATCCCCAGCTGCTGCCAAGAGGAGCAAGGAGCCATCCCCAGCTGCTGCCAAGAGGAGCAAGAAGCCATCCTCAGCTGCTGCCAGGAAGGGAAAGGGGCCTGCACCCACAGGCAGAAAGGACAAGGGGCCTGGTGCTGGGACTCAGTCAGAGCCCCCACTACCAACCATGGTTGTGCTGCCGTCCGAGGCTGCAGGGGATGGGCTGAAGCCTCACCACCACCAGCGGCAGCACCACCACCAGCAGTGGGCAGCTGTCTGAGGCTGCAGGGAATGGGCAGGTGCCTCCCCTACCACCACCAGCAGCACCACCAGAAGTGGGCAGCCATCCAAGGCTGCAGGGGATGGGCTGGAGCCTCCCCGCACCACCACCAGCAGCAGCACCACCAGCACCAGCAGTAGGCAGCTGTCCAAGGCTGCAGGGGATGGGCAGGAGTTTCCCCCCACAACCATCGGCAACATCAGCATCACCACCACTGAGCAGCTGTCACCGCCGGCGGACAGTGTGCAGTCCTGCGTCCATGGGCTGTTGTGCGGCCTGCCCCTGCAAATCATGTGTGTATGACACCCTCCTGAGAGACTGTGACCTTGCACTCCTCAAGATCTGCATCACAGGGCATGATGCCCCCTCCAGAACCAGTGGGTGAGACACCCACCAACTCCAGCCTCTCCAGGATGAAGATCACAGGGCACGATGCCCCGTCCAGAACCAATGGGGAACACACCCACTCACACCATCCTCCCCAGGATGAAGATCACAGGGCACGAAGCCCCCTAGAGAACCATTGCGTAAGACACCCACCAAACCCATCCTCTCCAGGATGAAGATCACTGGGCACAATGCTCCCTCCAGAACCAGTGGGGAAAACACCCACTCACCTCATCGTCTCTAGTATGATGATCACAGGGCATTTGCCCCTCCAGAACCAGTGGGCAAGTCACCAACTTGGGAGACTGTGGCCTGTCACTCCCCAGGACCAAGCACATGGCATGTTGCCCCCTCCAGAGCCAGTGGGCAAGTCACCCACTTGAGAGACTGTGGCCTTGCACTCCCCAGGGCCAAGCATTGGGCATGTTGCCCCCTCCAGAACCAGTGGTGTTGTTCCATCTGCCGGCTGAGGTGCCCCCTGTTTACCGTCCCCCTGAGATGCCTGCCTATTTTCGAACTGATGCCCCTGCAGTGTTCTCTCTGTGTTGTTGCAGGAGTCAAGTGGGGCCTTGGACTTTGTAATGTGGTCCTGTGGCCCACGAATATTGAGGTCTGGGCAGTGTCCCTTGATTTGTAAATATGTATATACTTTTGGATTGGATGCACGTATTACTACAGTATTTATCTTATTACACTCACTTTCATCTATTCTTTTGTACTTTCATTTTTCCAGAGGGGTACGGGGTAAATATGTTTTGTTACTGCATATGATTGTGCGTATGGTGTTGGGGGTGGGAGGTGTGTTGTGCGTGTGTGTGGCACTCTCTTTTTCCTCCTCACCCTCCCCTGTGTGCTAGGTGGCTGTACTCACCATGGTCATCTTCGCCGTCATTGGTGTTCGTGGTGGAGCAGGACGTAGAAGATCATTTGGAATATATGCAATTCAGGCTCCATGGCGGCATGGTTCTTCCCTGAGTCTCCACAGGTGAGTCGTTTTCCTTTTGTGCAGTGTTTCCGCCAAGCTTTTGATGTTGTTGGTACCTCCACGGAAAAGGTGGCGCTTTCCTGTGTCTTAATACAGTGGGCGGAACATTGGCTTCCGCCTGGCTGTAGGCGGCTACCGCCATGGTGCCTGTTTATTACGCACTGGCGGTCGGTGTGGTAAAGTGGCTGCTTGTCTGAGTTCTCACCGCCATTGTCATAATTTGGCGGTATTACCGCCGCTTTATCACCTCTTTTCAGCTGCGAGACAGTCAAGAAAATGATTTGAATAAAGGTACAATACAACAAATTAAACATATTGCCAGGATTAGAGCAAAAAAGTATTGAATTCTGTCCAGGTTAGGTGAGTAGGACGGCTTGACAGGATGGTGGATGTAGGAATCAATCTTCAATGGAAATTGCGGTCGATGAGTACTTCTAAAAGAATCGGCATCTGCTGAATTAAGTTAAAGAGGATGCTGGAGCGTTGGTAGTAACTAAAAGGGGTGGGAAAGAACAACATTAGTGCAAGAAGCGGTGGGATAATACTCGCCTCCGTGTCTTTAATAAAATTAAGACTTTCCATCATAAAATACTCTGAAAATCTACATTTTATGACAAGACCGGAGGCTCCTGTTATGCTTGTTTAAAGCATGTTAACTACTACAGAAGTTGCTTTATTAACAGGTTTACAATAGAATGTGCAAAAGGTAGAATAGTTTGACCAATCTGCCGATCTTAGAATATCTTCCAAGCGTGAACCAGCCCAAAAGGCTTTTGACGCCATGGCCCCTCTAGCTGAATGGGCACCAAACTTTGACGTATCAATGCCCGCTAGAGACATTACCCATTTGACCCAACGAGCTAAGGTAGGGGAAGATACAGGTTTATAGGCCTTCCTGAAGGAAATTAAAAGTTGGGAAGCAGAAGATGTTCTAAGATCGGCTGTTTTCTGTTCATAAACCTTTAAACAGTTTCCCACACAAAGCTTCGGATGATTTGGAAAAAAGGGGTAGAAGACAGAAGTAATGTTGGTTTTTGTACGACGAGAAACATTGAACAGTACACCAGTAGGGGTGAAGTGACGAGCTGAGATATCCAGGGCTTTGACATCTGACAGACGTTTGATAGATACAAGACAAAGTAACATTGTTAGTTTAGCGGAAAGCATTTTCAAAGATAATGAGTCATTATCCTGCCATGAAACAAACATTTGTAAGATGAGATTGACATCCCATAAAGTGGTGTATTTGGGAATTGGAGGATTGGAGAATTTTACTCCTTTTAAGAGACGACAAATGATAGGATGTTCTCCTACTGGTTTTCCGTTTATAAAAGGGTGATGTAGGTATATAGCTGACCTATATAGATTAATGGTTCTGTATGATTTGCCGGCGCTAGCTTGAGAAGCAAGAAAATTAGCTATCAGAGTTAGATCTGCTGAAAAGGGATCACATGCTTTTCCCAGACACCAGCTAGACCAGATGGGCCAAGCTTATTTGTAAGCCTTGGAAGTGCCTGGAGCCCATGAATTGTTGATGTATGTTGAAGCTTCGAGTGAAATTCCTGGATAAGATGAGGAAGACCTGAAACTTTCCAGGCGGATAGGAGAAGGGTTTTGTTGAGAATGAGGTCGTGAGGTAGACCTTGTGGATTGAGAAGGAGGGAGGGAAAGGAGGGCAGAAGCACAGGGAAGTCGATAGATAATTCTTTAAGAGTGGGATACCACACTTGGGCTTGCCACAACAGGACTATTAAAACTACTGTGGCTTCTTGACGCCGAAGATGGGTGAGGACTCTGTTTATCATGATGAAAGGAGGAAATGCGTAGTTTATTGCATGATGCCACTGTTGAAGAAATGCATCGGTCGCTAAAGCGTGAGGATCTGGTCTCCAGCTGAAGAAACGAGGAAGTTGTGCATTCAGACGGGATGCGAAGAGGTCTATATGGAAAGGACCCCATGTGCGATGAATAGAGTTGAAGACTGAAGAGTGAAGCTTCCAGTCGCTGTAATCGGAAAGATGACGTGAGAATCAGTCTGCAACTGAGTTGAGTGAACCTGGCAAGTATTCTGCTTGAACTGAAATTTTTCGGTGAAGGCAGAATTCCCAAAAGTGTTTTGCTAGTTCTGCTAGCGGTTTGGATTTGGTACCGCCGTGGTGATTGATGTATTTTACCGCTGTGAAATTGTCCATACGAAGAAGTACGGAACAAGAGACTCTGGGGGTCATTCTGACCTCGGCGGTAAAAGGCGCCTACCGCCGGTCAGAAATCCTCCATAATCCCGCCGCGGTCGCGGAAACCCGCCACGGTCATTCTGACCCGCAGAAGGCAAACCTCCGAAAATCCGACCGCCACAACAGACCGCCAGACCAGCGGTCGGCGGAAAGGTGGAGGTGACCAAACCTCCACCGCCACGCCAACAGAAATACGCCCATCCCATTACGACCCACGAATCCACGCGGCGGTCATTCAAACGCGGTATTCCATTGGCGGGACACACCGCCGCGGTCAGAATACACACAAACGAACAAAACTCAGCCACATTGGACGATTTGAATCCCACACACCTGATACACATACACACACCACTCCCACACACACAATACAATATAAAACACACACCCACATCACCCACAAACCCCTACGCTAAAAGATTCGTCAAGAAGGCAAGAGCGAGACACCAGCTTCCAAAAAATAACAGCCACAGCCACTCAACACCATCACCCACACACTATCCACACACAAAACAACACACACCACCACACTCAACTCACTTAAATACACATACTCCACCCCACACATCATACACACCACCCCATGGCACCCCAAAGACAACCCCGCTTCACAGACGAAGAACTCAGGGTCATGGTGGAGGAAATCGTTCGGGTAGAGCCCCAGCTGTTCGGCACACAGATACAATACACCAGCATTGCCCGGAGGACGGAGCTATGGCAGAGGATTGTCGACAGGGTCAACGCAGTGGGACAGCACCCCAGAAATCGGGAAGACATCAGGAAGCGATGGAACGACCTACGGGGGAAGGTGCGTTCCATGGTATCCAGGCACAACATCGCCGTGCAGAAGACTGGCGGAGGACCCCCACCTCAACCCCCACAATTCACATCATGGGAGGAGGAAGTCTTGAACATCCTGCATCCTGACGGCCTCGCAGGAGTCGGCGGAGGAATGGATACTGGTAAGTTGAAGCTTCAATACTGCTTCCCCCCCACCTGCATGCCAAATCATACCCCAACCCTCACCCCCATCCTCGAACCCCACCCTCACCCCCATCCTCGAACCCCACCCTCACCCCCACCCCCACCACCATCCTCACCCCCACCCCCAGCACACCTATTCCCCGCCAATGTCTCACCATCACAACCCACACATCCCAAAACCTAGGCCTGCATGCGTCCACTAAGCATGGACACCCATCACCAAAGCATGCCCAATGCATATACACATCCCCCCCACAAGCCACCCTCACCAAAGCCCCCACACACGAATGCCAGCACTTGGGGACACGGGAACCCACAGATACAGCCATATGCCACACATTGAAACTATAACCATACCTCTATACCCCTGCAGGACCCGACCATCAACACACCGCGGCGGAGGGGCCAGAATTCTCCACACCCCCCACCCAAGAGGCCGTCAGCGATGACAGCAGCTCTGTCGACCTGGACACCGATGACCAGCCCGGACCATCGGGGACCTCTGGACAGTCGGTTCCCCTCACACAGGCACAGGCCACTACAGACCCAACCCCCTCTGGGAACACCAGCACAGCTCCCACCCAGCGGGCCCATGCCTCTGTCTCCAGGGCGCGTCAATCTGCGGTGTGTCTACCACTACAGGGCACCCAGGATAACCCACCACCCCAACAACAACAGGGACCTGGGGGCAGTGGTAGTGGGCACACCGGCCAGGGGGCAGAGGCCCAGGGAAACAGGGGAACTCGGAGGGCAGCTGTGCGACAGGGGGGGGGAGGAGAGGCCCAGGGAACCCACTCTCCACGAGGTCCTCACCACCATCATGGGAGCATACAACCGCTCCCAGGAGACGATGGCGACGGTACTGGCCCGGTTCCAGGAGATCCAGGTGCTGCAGGAGGAACACTATCGGGGGTACAGGGAGGACATCAGAGCCATCAACACCACCCTGGTTACCATGGTAGGGCTGCTGCAGGACCTCGTCAACAACAGGGCGGACACTGAACAACACCCAAGGGCCCCTGCCACTAGCCTGGACCAAGAACAGCCAACCACCTCCGCCGGCGCTAGTGGACAGGAGGCCCCCGCACAGCAGCAGCCCACCAGACCCCCACCTCCTGCAGGAGAAGAACCACCCCGCAAGAGGGCCCTGAGATCTCGCAAGAAGACAGAGTAGGATGTCAAGACCCCCGCCAGCAATGGATACCACCTGATGTCATCCCACTGTCCCACATTGTCACCCTGTCCATCCTTGAACTGCCCATGCTCCATCTCTCCACAGGCCTCTGGACAATGCACCTGTGTGACTGTTACTCTGGACTCTGCCATGGACATTCCTTCACCATAGCCCCCACCCACTTGAAACCACCCATCCCATTTTGAGCACTTAAATAAACACCTATTTTGCACCAAAATATCAGGAGTCTGGCTGTGATTTCAATAGATTGTAATTGACATGACAGTGCAAATATGTCCTTGTACATGGTGAAGTCAACAAACAGCTGCCACAAAGCTGTAGTCCATGGGGAAACGAAGCACAGGACTCGTAGTGGGGACCCCAGATCTGAAATAGGGAGGGAAAAGCCAAAACTCAGTCATCATACACTGGGGCAAATAGACAGGCAGCAGAGATGCTGGAGAGTAGTTAGCATTTACTAAATTATCTTTGAAATGTTACCTGTGTCCTATTGGAAGTACTGTTCAATGATTCTGTCCCTGTTGTCTGTTTCAGCCCCGTCGTCTTCCTCCTCGTCACTCTCCTCAGGTTCCACCGCTGCCACAACACCACCGTCTCGACCATCCTCCTGCAGGAAAGGCACCTGGCGGCGCAAAGCCAGGTTGTGAAGCATGCAGCAGGCCACGATGATGTGACACACCTTCTTAGGTGAGTACATTAGGGATCCACCTGTCATATGCAGGCACCGAAACCTGGCCTTTAGGAGGCCAAAGGTGCGTTCGATCACCCTCCTAGTACGCCCATGGGCCTCATTGTACCGTTCCTCTGCCCTGGTCCGGGGATTCCTTACTGGGGTCAGTAGCCACGACAGGTTGGGGTACCCAGAGTCCCCCACTAGCCATACACGGTGTCTCTGTAGCTGTTCCATCACGTAAGGGATGCTGCTATTCCTGAGGATGTAGGCGTCATGCACTGACCCTGGGAATTTGGCATTTACATGCGAGATGTACTGGTCAGCCAAACACACCACCTGGATGTTCATTGAATGGTAATTTTTTCTGTTCCTGTACACCTGCTCCCTGTCTCTTGGGGGAACCAAAGCCACATGGGTCCCATCAATGGCACCAATTACGTTGGGAATATGTCCAAGGGCGTAGAAATCACCCTTCACTGTAGCCAATTCGCCCACCTCAGGGAAAATGATGTAGTTCCTCACGGATTTCATCAGGGCAGACAACACTCTGGATAACACCTTCGAAAACATGGGCTGAGACATCCCAGAAGCAATTCCCACGGTTGTCTGAAATGACCCACTTGCCAAGAAATGGAGTACTGACATGACCTGCACCAGAGGGGGAATCCCTGTGGGTTGGCGGATGGGGGACATCAGGTCGGGCTCCAGCTGGGCACACAGTTCATGGATAGTGGCACGGTTAAGACGGTAGGTCAGGATAATGTGGCGTTCTTCCATTGTCGACAGGTCCACCAGCGGTCGGTACACGGGAGGATTCATCCGTCTCCTCGCCCAACCCAGCGGACGGTGCCTAGGAAGGACTACATGGAGCACAGAGTCAAGCAACCCACAGGTACGTACTCACAGCTAGCACAGTATACGATTCTCTATGCAGTGAATGGCGTGTCTGAGTGGCTATGCAAGGCCTAGGCCTGTGTGACGCAGTTGAAATTGAGCCATGTGGGCCCTGGAAATGGCGGCTGCCTGACCTGTGAAGTGTGACAATGGGATGTGAGGTCAATGCGCTGGCGTGGCACACCGCGGCGGGCGGCGGGCCAAGACCGCGGCGCGAAGCCGCATTGGTTAACATTGAAGCCTATGGGTTTTAGGAGCCAATGGCGAAGGGCGCCGGCGGTGGCGGGACGCACCGCCGCGGTACGCACCGCCGCGGACGTGACCGCCATTTTCTATCTACTTATCCACTTGCGACTTGAACTTTCACAGGAGAGGACCTATACTGCAAGTGTTGCTGTGACCTCGGTCTGGAAGGGACAATGGCTGCTGCGCCTGGGGAAAGGGCCCCTGCCTTCACTGGAGAGGAGTTGGAGAAACTTGTGGATGGGGTCCTCCCCCAGTATGCGCTACTCTACGGTCCTCCAGACCAACAAGTGAGTTTAATTCAATATGGATTTGGGGCCACTGGCTGGCTTGGGGGACTGGCGGGGGGCCTGGCGGGGATGGGGGGCATGTTGGGCCTGGCGGGGGGCCTGGCGGGGATGGGGGGCATGTTGGGCATGGCGGGGGGCATGGCGGGGGGCCTGGCGGGGATGGGGGGCATGTTGGGCCTGGCGGGGGGCCTGGCGGGGATGGGGGGCATGTTGGGCCTGCAGGGGGGCCTGGCGGGGATGGGGGGCATGTTGGGCATGGCGGGGGGCCTGGCGGGGGGCCTGGCGGGGATGGGGGGCGTTGGGCCACTGGAAAGGAAAATGCTGAGAAACTTGAACGTGGTATTTCTCCCTCCCTGTACGTGTCACATAGGTCCGCGCCCATGAGAAGATCGGGATTTGGCGTGCCATCGCCAAGGAGGTCCGGGCCCTGGGGGTCCACCATCGACGGGGCACCCACTGCCGCAAGAGGTGGGAGGACATCCGCCGCGGGACCAAGAAGACCGCCGAGTCTCTGCTGGGGATGGCCTCCCAACATAGGCGGGGTGCCTGCCGTCAACTGAGCCCCCTGATGTTCCGGATCCTGGCGGTGGCCTACCCTGAATTGGATGGGCGCGTGAGGGCAGCACAGCAGACACAAGGGGGTGAGTCCAAGCATTATCTACTCTGTTGTCGCGCAGTGGAGGTGTCTGGGTGGGGGAGGAGGGCTGGGGGTCCCCCTAGGCCAGGGCGATATCTGTAGGCTGGGCACCCCCGTAAGCCCCTGTGTCCCCAGCCACCACCCTCAGTAGTTTGTCAGTACAGCCATCCCTGGGCCGTGTCATCCATGGGTGCAGTTGTCAACTCTAGGCGTGTAGGGCATGTTCCACGGAATGCGTAGCGGACCCCAAGTGCGCAACTTAGTGCAGGGGGCATCTGTGTCTGTCATGTCCGCTAACTGTACCGGCGATCCATGTAATCAATATCCCTTTATTTCTCTCTCCCCCCCCCCTTTTTGTTTGTCTTTCTGTGCTTGTGTGCATCAGCATCATCAGGCGGAGGAGAAGTGGCATCGGGGCAGGAGGGAGCTGCATCTCACATGGCCCAGGAGGGCCATGCCACAGAGTCAGACTGGACCAGTGAGACGGAGGGCGAGGGGAGCTCCACGACGGGGACGACTGGACCCTGCAGCGACACGGACACGTCCTCGGAAGGGGGCTCCCTTGCGGGGGTGGCACCATCCGTGCCCCCCGCCATTACAGGTACAGCCGCCACCCAGCGCACCATCTCCGCCCTCCCAGCAGCCCCTCAGCGTTCGCCCCGTGCCCGCTCTGCCAGGAAGCCGGGCATCTCCTTCGCCCCAGGCACCTCAGGCCCTGCCCCTGTTACCCCCGCTGCCCTCAGTGAGGAGGTCATTGACCTCCTCCGAACGCTCATTGTTGGGCAGACTACCCTTTTGAATGCCATCCAGGGGGTGGAGAGGGAGGTTCATCGCAGCAATGCGTACCTGGAGGGCATTCATTCGGGTCAGGCTGCCCATCAGCGATCGTTCCAGGCTCTGGCCTCAGCACTGACGGCAGCCATTGTCCCTGTCTCCTGCCTGCCTCTACTAACTCCCTCCTCCCAGTCTCCTGTTCCTCTGCCTGTCCCACCCACACCATCAGACCAGCCTGCACACACCTCAACACCCAAGAGAAGCTCATCCAAACATAAGCACCACAGATCACGCAGACATTCACACACGCAACATTCCGATGCAGACATGCCAACAGTCACTACCACCTCTGTGACCCCCACCTCCTCGTCTCCCTCCTCCCTCCCTGTGACGTCTACACTCACACCTCCATTCACCTCACCATCAGCCAGTGTTTCCATCACCAGCACACCCTCCACTCCAGTCCGCACACGTGCAGTCACCACCCCCACTGCCATTTACACGTCCCCTGTGTCCTCTCCCACTGTGTCTGTCACCCCCTCTTCCACACCACACAAACGCAGCCACCCACCCACCCAACAGCCATCCACCTCACGACAGCCTATCCCTCCTGCACCTGCACCCAAAGACAGCAAACGTGACTCACCTACAACCACATCCTCTCCCTCCACTCCCATTCCCACTGTACCTACCACTCTCCATTGTCCCAAGAAGCTCTTCCTCGCCACTACTAACTTCTTTCCTGACCCTGAGCCCCCCCCTCCTTCTCGTCGGGGTAAGAAGAGCACCTCAGCCACCACCAGCCCTGCAGGCCCCTTGACAAGGGTGCAGGGGTATTGGAGCCCGCCAGCCCGCATGTCTGGATCTTCGCCCAGCAGCAAGGGGACAGCCAGCCCACCCCCTGGGAAGAGGAGCAGAAGGCGGAAGGGGCGCCGCAGGAGCCCGCCTTCTACATCCCCCCCGGACACCACCCAGAGACAGTCACCAGCCACAGCTCCAAAGGGAGGAAGGGGCCACAGGCCCACGACTAAGGAGGGCAAGGGCAGCAAGTCGGAGAGGTCAGGCAGCAGGCCTGCTGCCCAGGAGGAGCCCACAACCCCCATAGCCGCTGCCCCGGGAGGAACCGGCACAGCTGCCCCGGGAGAGCCCACCACCCCCATAGCCGCTGCCCAGGGAGGACCCAGCCCAGCTGGCCAGGAGGGCCCCACCACCCACAGCCCAGGTGGGCAGTGAAGGAGCACCATCCCCGCTGCCCAGGAGGGCACCACCAGGCAATTAGCAGTTGGCCATAGACCGGCCGCCGTCTCACGCACCGCTCCGCTGGGCCCCGCCGTCTCAAGAACCGCTGAACTGGGCCCCGCCGTCTCAAGAACCGCTGAACTGGGCCCCGCCGTCTCAAGAACCGCTGAACTGGGCCCCGCCGTCTCAAGAACCGCTGAACTGGGCCCCGCCGTCTCAAGAACCGCTGAAACTGGGCCCCGCCGTCTCAAGAACCGCTGAACTGGGCCCTTCAAGGCAAGGAGCGCTGAACTGGGCCCCGCCGTCTCAAGAACCGCTGAACTGGGCCCCGCCGTCTCAAGAACCGCTGAACTGGGCCCCGCCGTCTCAAGAACCGCTGAACTGGGCCCTTCAAGGCAAGGAGCGCTGAACTGGGCCCCGCCGTCTCAAGAACCGCTGAACTGGGCCCTTCAGGGCAAGAACCGCTCCGCTCGGCCCCGCCGTCTCAAGAACCGCTGAAACTGGGCCCCGCCGTCTCAAGAACCGCTGAACTGGGCCCTTCAAGGCAAGGAGCGCTGAACTGGGCCCTGCTGTCTCAAGAACCGCTGAACTGGGCCCCGCCGTCTCAAGAACCGCTGAACTGGGCCCCGCCGTCTCAAGAACCGCTGAACTGGGCCCCGCCGTCTCAAGAACCGCTGAACTGGGCCCTTCAAGGCAAGGAGCGCTGAACTGGGCCCCGCCGTCTCAAGAACCGCTGAACTGGGCCCTTCAGGGCAAGAACCGCTCCGCTGGGCCCCGCCGTCTCAAGAACCGCTGAACTGGGCCCTTCAGGGCAAGAACCGCGGAACTGGGCCCTTCAGGGCAAGAACCGCTGGCCCTTTGGCAGACGTGGCAGGGCAGGATCTATCTCGGGCAGGGCTGCAGGATGTCCTCTGGCCAACTTGCCTCCTCCAGTGGCAGTGGGGTCTGTTATGGACTGTATGGACTGTGGCTTTGCTCTCCCCAGGATGGCCCAGTGGGCAGGCCACCCACTGTATGGACTGTATGGACTGTGGCTTTGCTCTCCCCAGGATGGCCCAGTGGGCAGGCCACCCACTGTATGGACTGTATGGACTGTGGCTTTGCTCTCCCCAGGATGGCCCAGTGGGCAGGCCACCCACTGTATGGACTGTATGGACTGTGGCTTTGCTCTCCCCAGGATGGCCCAGTGGGCAGGCCACCCACTGTATGGACTGTATGGACTGTGGCTTTGCACTCCCCAGGATGGGCCAGTGGTCATGGAGTCCCCTCGTGGATCTGGCGTCGTGTACTCAAGTGGCTGAGGTGCCCCCCCTTCCCTTCCCCCTGAGGTGCCTGTCCTATTTTCTTTCTGATGCCCCTGCAGTGTTCTCTCCGTGGAGTTCTTGTCGTGGGACTGGGCCTTGCCCCTTTGCACAGGACCCCTGTGATCCACGGACAGTGGTTGGACTACATTTAGTAGCTGTATATATTTTGTACATAGTTTATTTATTTATTGGGATTACTGGTGTACATATTTCAATATATCTGCCCGTTTATGATCTCTTCTTTTGGTCTTTGCATTATTTCGGAGGGGGGTGGTTTGTGGGTTGTGACAGTGATCTGTGGGAATGCATTGATGTGTGTGTTGTAGTGGGTGTGGGTGGGTGGGTGTGTGCCGGTAATCTTTTCCCTCCCCTGTGTCGTAGGTGCAGTACTCACCGATGTCTTCCGCGCCGCCGGGCGTGCTCCTGGTATATGAGCAGGAATAGGAGTGCGGGGATGACCTGCAACTCTGGCTCCATACTGCCGGAATCTCGCGTGGAGTGCGTAGAGGTGAGCGTTTTCCCGTTCGTAGTCTGTTTCCGCCGTGTTCTTATCGGCGGTGCTCCCGCCCCGGAAAAGGTGGCAGATTGGTGGGTCGTAATAGGGTGGGCGGTACTTTGTCTGCCGCCGGGCTGTTGGCGGGAACCGCCGCGCTGTTTGTTTGTACCGCTGTGGCGGTCGGAGTGTTAAGTTGGCGGGCTGTGTTGGCGGTTCCCGCCAGGGTCAGAATTGCATATTTTAGACCGCCGGCCTGTTGGCGGCTTGGCCGCCGCTTTATCACCGACCGCCAGGGTCAGAATGAGGGCCTCTGTTTTTGGTGAAGGTTTTGATTGCAAAGGAGCCTGCAAGCATCTCTAAATAGTTGATGTGCAATGAAGACTCCTGCAGAGACCATGAGCCTCCAGTCGATATCTGCCCACAGCTTGCGCCCCAGCCTGTTAGGCTTGCGTCGGATTCTAAGACAAGATCTGGGGCTGAGGCAAAGATGGTCCTGCCATTCCAGGCTTCGAGATGGTCGAGCCACCATTGGAGTTCTGTACGGGATTCGAGGGGAATTAAATCTGAATAAGCAAGACCCTTGCGTAAATGTCGAAATTTCAATCTCTGAAGAGCCCGATAGTGAAGAGGGCCTGGGAAAATTGCCTGTATCGAGGATGAAAGAAGACCTACAATCCATTCAAGGGACCTGAGGGAGAGAGAGGTCTGCTGTAAAGATGGGGTTATCTCTGATTTGATACTTTTTATTTTTGAAATCGGGAGTTGTAGGAGGCCTTGAGAGGAATTGATCAGGAATCCTAGGAATTCCATTGTCTGTGACGGGGTAAACATCGATTTCTTGTTGTTGACTAGAAAGCCTAGATCTGAAAGGAGTGAGATTGTGTAAGAGAGTTGAAACCGAAGGGTAGAGATGTCTTGATGCATTAGAAGGATATCGTCTAGATAGATTATCATTCTGAAGCCTTGAGATCGAAGGAGAGCTACAATAGGTTTCATTAGCTTGGTGAAACACCAGGGGGCCGAGGAAAGTCCGAAGGGTAGGCAAGTAAACTGGTAGGTGTGATGATTCCATTGGAATTGGAGAAACTTTCTGTGAGAGTGATGGATAGGAACTGTTAAGTAAGCGTCTTCAAGATCTAGACGGACCATCCAGTCGTTGAGAAGAAGCGAATCTCTTAGATGAAGAATCGTTTCCATCTTGATATGTCGATAGACAACGAACTGATTGAATTGTCTGAGGTTGATGACTGGTCTGATTTTCCTGTTTTTTCTGATCACTAAAAACAGGGGGCTTATGAAACCTGAGGGAAGGGGACGAACTGGTTGGATAGCACGTTTTTGAAGGAGATCTTGGATTTCTGTAGAAATTATATTTGACATTTCTTCTGCAAATCTGAGGGGAATAAGGGGGAAGGCTGAAAGGGAGTTTCGTAAAATTCTATTAAGTAGCCTTTGACGGTTTTGAGGACCCAGGGGTCTGAGGTAATCTCTTTCCATTTGTGGAGAACATTTTTTAAACAACCCCCTATAGAAAGATGGCCAGAAGATTGGCTTACCTGAATTGTTATAGGACCAGCGTTGGTTCCTCCCTCTGAACCCTCTGGAACGCTGGGGGTAGAATTGTGGATGAAAGTCTTGTTGTTGCTGCTGTTGGTAGTTATAGGAGCCTCTGAAGCCTTGATTCCTGAAGGACCGGCCGGTGGATCGGCCTCTTCCTCTACCGGCCCTGGCAAAAACCCGTGAGTTAAACACTTTTTTAAGTGACTGTTGAGCTTTGTCAAGAGAAGCAAAGGTGGTAACGTATTTGCTTAGTTCTTTAATAAAGTTATCTCCAAAGAGCAAGCCGTCAGCTTTAGCTCCTGGATCCATAGCTGCCAGATTCGCAAGCTTAGGATCTAGCTTGAGAAGGAGTCCTTTTCGACGCTCATGCGTCATAGCTGAGTTCGCATTACCAAGCAAACAAAACGCTCTCTAAATCCAGAGGGACAGTTCTTCAGGGTCAATTGACTCTTCGTTGATTCTTGCGGATTCTGCAAGGTCAAAAATGCGGGATAAGGGACCGACCAAATCAAGGACTTTATCCTGGCACAGGGTCCAGGCTCTGTCCACCTCTTTTCGGGGATCTTTACCGAATTTGGAGAAAAAGGTTAGGAGGGACGGATCTATAGAAGGGGCAGCAGTAATGTGTAGGGGAATAGAGGGTCTGGGACATTCAGAACGTAGTTTTGCTCGTACTTGTTTGTCTAGAGGAAGACGTAATTTTGCTAGAATATAGCTTGCAACATGATCAGAAGGTAACCATTCAGTAGAATTGGGATGGTGTATTAAGCCAGGATCAAACATGGGATTACCATCAGAATCCAATAGAGGGGCGTGAGTTTGGTCAGCTGATGTTGACTTAGATTTTTTAGGGGGAGGACCAATCCAAAAATCAGTGGTGTTATCGTCCTCATTGTTTGAGGAAGAAACATTGATATCCCCATCATCATCAGTGTCTCTAATGTCCGCAATCACAATTTTATGGGTCTTAGACACATTTTTTGTTTTATTTTTACTTTTAGTACCCATAACTTTATTCCCCTCCGTAGTAGGAGGCCTTTGAGGAGCTTCGTCCTCCATCCTGAGTGAGTTTGACTCACCATCCATTAGCGCAGACGAGGCGTTAGCCTGATTAAAAGAAGCCTCCGAGGCTTTACGCTTTCTGCTTTCCCCCGCAGAATGGGCCACTGGTGATTGGGATAAACAGGACGATACAGTAGATTGAATTTACTTGGAAATGTTTCCCATAGAAGCAGAAACTGCTTTCTTAACTGAAGATTGAATAAAATTATTTAAATTATAAGAAAAATTCTCTTCAGAATCATCATTTGCTGTGAAAAAATCTGAAAAATCCGGGGTTAACTATGAAGGGCAGGGCTTTAAAACTAACAGGCGTGTGACTCACCAGGAAGTTAAAGGATGAAAGGCTGAAACACGATGCCACGCCTCACTAGCAAGTAATTAGTTCAGCACTCGATGTGAAGGGAGGAAGAGGTGCTGGGATTATTTAAAACGAAGCCGGTAAAGGAAACGCGGTAATAATTTGTTGAAGGCTTTCAATTTTGGTGAAAAGCGGCAGAATGACACGAGCGCTTCACAAGGAATGCGCTCGGGAATGCAGACACTGAGCCTTAGAAGCTCGCGTCAGCCGGCGTTCAAGATAGAACGTTCACGGCTACACAGCTAAAATATGCTGGGATAGGGGTTTCTCTCCGCGCCCGCGAGTGAATAAATAAGTTAAATACCAGCCAGGGGCAACGAAAACACGCGCATTCAATTCAGACACAAGAACATTAGTAAAACATGAACATTAACCAGTAAAGTACATTAATATTAAACAAAATGTATGGAGCAACGAAAGATATACTTATCTTGACTGCGAATAGCAAGAAAAGAGGGCTGCCTGCAGTCAGGATTGGTATATGTTACGTGCTGTAGTGGACTGATTGGTTAAGGTTACTAGTCTTAGCTCCCATTGGTTGCTTGTTACGCAAACCTCTGGGATTGGTGTTTTTCTCTTCGCTGCTATTAAAATAAAGCAGGAAAAGAAAGCATAATAGGAGCCTCCGGTCTTGTCATAAAATTTGAAATACACCTGTCCCTAAACCTGTCTGAACGGATTGAAGTCCTCGGATTGTTATCACACAGCCACACATAACGTAAAAGACTGCCAGCCCCAGAAAGCAAACTATACACCTAATGGGGGAGCGGGTGGGAGGTTGTGAGGGCGGTAGGGGGAGCCAGTCTCGAGCTGCGTTGCCGTACATTTTGGCTGCATGTGTCCTCGCGCACCAGCGTCCTGCCTGCAGCCCTCTGCGTAGATATGGCCTGCACGTGCCGCGTCCGACACAATGCAGCCTTAAAATAGCCCAATCTTGTGGCAGATTACGCAATCTCCTTGGAACGAGTTGTGTGCCAATTGACAACATAGTGGCTGCGAAAGACGATTTCTGCTTCCGCTTACTCAGCAAAAAAGGCCCAGACAGTATCTTTCACAGCCTTGTAACTTCTGACCAGGATCACCATCAGCACGTTTGTGAATGGTGAAGTAGTTCACTGTCTTTGATGAGAGCAGAACCACCCACATTCTGGCTGAATGACTTACTGATAGTCCCTGGTAGTTCTTAAAGCTGAGATAGGCATTCAGTTACAGGAAACTCCAAGCAAGGTGAGCTTCACCCTTTTTGCCTGAAATAACACTGCACAGCAAGAGGGCATTCGGGAAAAGCAGCCACCATTTCCTTAAAGAAGTCGAAAGTGCAGTGTGAGCCATTTTCTTGTACATCCCTTCTCCAAAGGTCAGAAATGTTTTGTCTCACATACATAAAACTGACAAGGTCAAAGATGACTTTTAATCATATTTTTCATTGCTTTTGTCTGGAAAACTGGGCATTTTAAAATTATCTGTATGACCTGGTCAAACAAGGAGAAAAGACAGGTACAGGAATGCATGATACAACAGAGATGATTAAAATGCAAAGAAACAAGCCCCCAAAGATTCCCATGGTTTAAGGGCTGATCGGAAGTACAAATATCTCGACTCAGGTCTGCCGGCTAAGCATCATTTATCACCTTCTGGAGGACCCTTGTAGCAGGACAATGCACAGCCCTACTTCACCCACAAATAATAGCTTTGTGGGTGATCCAAATACACAATATGGCTACAGCGAAGATCCATTAATTTTCACCTCCGTGATCTTTATGAAAGAGAATGATCTGACACATGGCTGTGCCAAACTAAGATATGACAAAGTGTCTCAACTGGATGTAAAATCAAAGCACAGAAGCATGACAAACCAAAGGATTTATAAGAATTGAATAGTTAAACCATATCCGGGTCAGCTTCCATTTCACATTTAACAACTCAGAGCATATTCAGAACTCCAAAAAACATAGGTAGAAAAAAATGAAAGCATCGAGTATGAAAAGCATGTGTTTATCATATTTAACAGGCAGGCGATCATCAGCCAATGAGGAATGTGACATTTAGCAGCTTCTTACCAGTCAGAATGTTTTTTTTTAACTTCAACTTCATTGAGTTAAAGAACCTGTCGACTTCTTTTTTTATTTTTAAAGACAATTAAAATCGGAGTAAGTTCGGCAACTTGAAAGGGTTTCTTGGCTTAAACCTTGAGCATATTTTCCCCAGGAGATTTGACCCGTTAAACATATTTAAACTTCGTGTAGATGTCAAGTTATTTGCATGCAACTTTGCAAATCCACTTTAAACTTCACACTGTCCTAGAGCTCCCTAATCATGAATTTGGATATCAACAAATAAAACATCAGATTAAATATGCATTAATACTCGTGCGGCATCCAACTATACCTCAAAGTATTAGCAGAGCAAAATGTCCTACGCGTTGTTTACACGCTGAAGCAACATTCAGAAATGGATATTGACAAACCTCTTCAAGATCAAACTAAAGACTGAAAGCAAAGTTAACACTTCTCTCTTTGTCCGCTTGCAGGCTTCTAAAATCAGAATATGTCAGCTCTTACAGCTGTGAGCCTGATACCAACAATAGCTCTGAGCACAAAAATGTGCCATGTCCTGCTGAGCAGCAAGTATGCGTTTAGTGTCACACTAAGGGGCAAATTTGCAAGCCCCAAGAGCCCTCCTGCGTCACATTAGCTACATTTGGTTTACGTTAATGTGGTTTTAGGAAGGCTTTTTTGCTGGGCCATATTTACAAAGTGGCACAATGCTCACTGTGTGCCACTTTGCACCCCCTTGCGCCACATTATGCCTGCGCTAGGACGCCCACAAAAATGGCTATTAAATCTACAAGACTTTTGTTGTAATTTTTAAAGCCTGCTGAAATCAGGCATTGAAATGACACACCCATGGAAACTTGTAAGCCTCCTTGCAATTTGCTGCACTAGTGTCAAAATTTGCATCTGTTACAGTGACTGTGGGGGGTATTCAAGATGGTTACTTTTCAAACAGGAAGCAGGGCTATTCAAGCGCTGTTTTAGACAGCGCATCTGGTAGTGGCATCTGCAAGGTCGCAGTAGCTTTGAGGGGACTGGCATCAAAGCCATGACACCAGTGAAATCTGAGAGGAGGAAGTGATGGAGTTTGCTCTACTTCTGTGCCTTATGATACGCTGCGGCACCCTTGTGTTAGTTTCTTTGCGCTGCAAGGTTAGGAAAACGGCTGCCTCTACTAACTGAACTCTATTTGAAGAGGCCCAATTTACATCCAAACGCTAGATGTTTTTTGCTATCAAGCTTGAGGCCGTGAAGTTCTTTGGTCTGGAGTCATGACTCCTTTTCCACCATTTTAGGGACTACACCTTCCGCCATCTTCTTGCCTAGAACTAACCTTTATGCTTGGTTGGTGACCCTCCGAAGGTTATCAAGAGCACGTCCTATTGCCTAGTTTTAAGTTCTACTCAAGTCAGTTGGTTAATGCACCCACTGCAGAGGTCTTGACAGAATGAGAATGTCACATAATACATAGCTTTTTCACCTCATCCATTCTGCAGGGTCGATGCAAATGAATGATAGTGATTTTGTTAAGAATGGCACCTGCTTTGTAGCACTACGAAATGGCAAAACCTGTATTATCAAGCGCTATATAAAAAGAAAAGAGTTATTCTCAGACTGGCCCAACAAGCACAACAAGCCCAACAAGCACCAGGTAAAGAACCCTAGGGGAGAGGATGTGGTATAAGCGCCACAGCTGCCGACTTTGGAGCTGGGGAACACGGCTCGAGTCTCAGCGCCGGCTCAACATCCTGTGATTCTAGGGAAATCATAATGACATTGGCGGTAAATCCCACTTACCGCCATGCTGACTGCCACCAACATACCGCCGCCGCGGCGGATATCTGTTCACCATATTATGACACACACACACCAATCTGTCACTATGCAGCCACAGACACAAGTCCGCCACGCCAAAGGTCAGTGATAAACTGGCGGTATCAAAACCCACACCGTTACACCAACAGAACAACGCCCATCACATTATGCCCCACGAATCACCACGGTGGACATTCAATGGCGGTAAACCATTGGCGGTACATACCGCTGCGCTCAAAATACACACACACATACAAAACACTACATTGGACAATTCAAACTACACACACCTGACACCCATACACACACCACACCCACACACCCAAACTACTATAAAGCATACACCCACACTACCCACAACTCTTTATGACTACAAACCATTGGCACAGGACAGACACCACGACTACATACAAAACCAGAGACACACACCACCTACACATATACACCACCTACGCACCCCACATCACACACCCCAAGACATCACCCTTCCCACCCTCACCTACACAACTCACACAACACCCACGGCACCACAAAGACACCCCAGATTCTCAGAGGAGCTAAAGGTCATGGTGGAGGAAATCATCCGGGTAGAGCTTCAGCTATTTGGAGCACAGGTGCAGCAGATATCCATTGCTAGGAAGATGGAGCTATGGCGGAGGATCGTGGACAGGGTCAACGCCATGGGACAGCACCCCAGAACAAGGGACAACATCAGGAAGAGGTGGAAAGAACTATGGGGGAAGGTACGTTCCATTGCAGCAAGACACCAACTCGCTGTACAGAGGACTGGCGGACCTCCTCCCCCACAACTAACAACATGGGAGGAGCAAGTCTTGGCAATCATGCATCCTGAGGGCCTGGCAGGAGTAGCAGGAGGACTGGACTCTAGTAAGTCAACTCTATTCAACTACTACCCCATACCTGCATGCCATCACATACCCCTACCCTCACCCTCACTCCAATCACGCCACCACCTCCCACACCCCCACCATCACATCTCACACATCCCAATGCCAAGCCTGCATGCCATACCAATGCATGGACACCACTCACAGACCAGCATGGACATCTATCACTAACGAATGCACACTAGAGAGAACTAATCATCCCACCATACACCAACGCACACAAGTTAAAGCTGTCAGGGAAATACAAACAAAGAGGGCAACCCACCGAGGCACAATATGCCACACACAGAAACAATAACACAGCATTTACCTCCCCACAGGTATCCCAGCCAATGTCAGCGGCAAATAGGTGCCAGCAATATCCAGTCCCCCAACTGAAGAGGCCCACAGTGATGACAGCAACTCTGGTCGCCTGGATCTGGATGACCAACCTGGCCCATCAGGGACCTCTGGACAGCCCGTTTACCCAGGCACAGAAACAGACAACCACAGAGCCTCCCCCATCTGGAAACACCACCACAGCACCCTCCCAGCGTACCCATACCTCTGACCCCAGGGCACGTCAATCAGCAGTGTGTCCACCACTACAGGGACCCCAGGGCACACCTCCTACCCAAGACAATCAGGGACTTGGGGTCAGTGGCAGTGGGCACATGGTTCAGGGGACAGAGGCACAGGACAACAGGGACACTGGGAGGAGTACTGTGCGCCAGGGGGAGGACAGGCCCAGGGAACCGACTCTCCAGGAGGCACTTGCAGAGATCCTGGGAGCCTACCAACATTCCCAGGATATGCTGGGCCAGATCCTGGACAACGTGCAGGAGAACAGGCGGCTGCAGGAGGGATAGCACCAGGAGATCAGGGAGGACTTGCAGGCCATCAACACCACCCTGGTATCCATAGCAGGGTGCTGGCAGACATGGCCAACATTATGAGGGAGGCAGTCTCACAACAGTGGGCCCCTGCCAATAGCCAGACATTTGAACTGCATTCCACCGCCTCTGCCGCTAGTGGACAGGAGGCCCTGCCACAGGACCAACAGACCACCAGCACCCCTCCCCCTGCAGAAGGTAAACCACCCCGCAAACGTTCCCTGCAATCCAGGCAGAAGCCAGAGACTATTGCCAAGACCCCCGCCAGGAAATGAGACTCTTCTGATTGTCACCCTTGTGTCCCACTCTTTCTCCCTGTCCACCTTGAACTGCCATTGCTCCCCTTCCTATGTCCCCATGGACAATGCATCTGTGCTACAAATAGACTGGAACAATACCCTGGACTTTCCTCCATCATCACCCCATCCCAATGCACTTGCCCCTCTCCTTCTTAGCACTTAAATAAACACCCTTTGAAAAAATACAAGTATGGATTATGTCAAACTTATTTTAGTATGTATTCGTTTAACCAGTTCAAACATTGCAATTCAAATGTACGGTAATGTTCAAATAGGAAAGACCTGTAGTTGGCTGCAGTGATCACACCAGGAGCAATAGTGGGGCACCAACATCTGCAAAATGAGTTGCCAAAGTGTACAGTGAGTGGGCATAAAAGTGGGAAATAACAGCATGCCAGTGCCAAAGACAATCTAAATAATGACAATGAAATGTGAAGTAACACTGTCTTACCTGTGTGTCATTGGAAGTATTGTCGAATCACTGCAGTTCTGTTGTCCTCATTCTCATCCTCTGCCTCCTCATCCTCACTGTCCACAGGGTCCACTGCTGCCACACAGCCATCTTCAGCCTCCTCCTCCTCCAGAAAAAGCACATGGCGTCTCAAGGCAAGGTTGTGCAACATGCAGCATGCCACGATTATCTGGCAGACCTTCTTGGGTAAGTAGCACAGGGATCCCCCAGTTGGATGGAGGCACCTGAACCTGGCCTTCAGGAGGGCAGAGGTCAGTTTGATTATCCTTCTTGTTCACCCATGTGCCTCATTGTAACATTCTTCTGCCCTTGTCCTGGCATTCCTCAAAGGGGTCAGTAGCCATGATAGGCTGGGGTAACCTGAGTCACCTGCAAATATCGAGCGACAACATTTAGCCACACACTATCCTATAGGGCCCATACCATACCCATACACCAACATCTACTGGGTGGGAACCAAGGCTCACCTATTAGCCACACACGGTGCCTCTGTAGTTGGGCCGTCACATTTGGGATGCTGCTATTCCTCAGGATAAAGGCATCATGCATGGACCCTGGATACTTAGCATTGACATGGGAGATGTACTGGTCCGCCAAGCACACCATCTGGACAGTCATCGAGTGGAAACTCTTTCAATTTCTGTACACCTGTTCATTTTGCCGGGGGGGAGGGCAAATATAATATGTGTTCCATCAGTTGCCCCAATTGTGTATCAGAGAAATGTCCCATTGCATAGACGTCAGCCTTCACTGTGGCCAAATCCTCCACCTGGGGGAATACACTGTAGCTACACATGTGTTTAATCAGGGCAGACAACACTCTGGTCAGCACTATTGAGAACATTGGCTGTTGCATTACTGCTACCAAGCCCACTGTCACTTTGAAAGAACCAGTTGCTAAGAAATGGAGCACAGATAGGACTTGCACAAGAGGGGGGATCCCAGTGGGGTGACGGAGAGCAGATATCAGGTCAGGCTTCAATTGGGCACACAGCTCTGTGACTGTGTGGCCCTGTCCAGTCTATAGGTGACAATAATGTGCCTGTCCTCCATTGTTGCCAAGTCCACCAGGGGTCTGTACATGAGGGTATATCTCCATCTCCTATTCATCCGCAGCGGCTGCAATCTAAGGGACAAAAGAGTGAGGAGTCGGTCACAAACGGAACATTGGAGCCACAACAGTACAATGCATGATGTTAATTTGTAATGGGTAAGTGGTATTTGTCCTGTATGTCCTATTTTTAACTGTGATGCAGTTATTATCCAGGGCCTACCGCCCCCCCCCCCCAAAATGGCATCCTCCTGTCCTGTGTTGAGTGACAGGTGGAAGTATGGTAATTCCGCAGATGTTGTACGCCGTTGATGTAGGCAGTCAGGAACCGCCGTGCAACTCCTCATTGGTTAACATTGGGCCCTATGGGTTTCAGTGGCCAATGGAGAGGTACGCTGGTGGTGACGGTATGCACCGCCTTGGGCGTGACTGCCATTTTCTATCTGATCACTCACTTGCTACCTGACCTTCCATAGGAGAGGACCTACACTGCATGTGCTGCTGTGACCTGTGTCTGGAACCTACCATGGCTCGTGTGACTGGGGAAAGGGCCCCTGCCTTCACCTTGGCAGAGTTGGAGTGACTGGTGGATGGGGTCCTACCCCAGTACGGACTGCTGTATGGGCCTCCAGACCAACAGGTGAGTACACTGTGGGCACGATGCATGTGGCATGAATGCATGGAGTGGTGTGTGTGAAGGCCTCATGAGGGGGGTTGGTGGATGTCCCCTGGGTGGCGTACAGCTTGAGTGCAGGGCCATGTGTGTGTAAATGGCGATGTGAAGGGGTATGGTGGGCCATAAGTATAACAGGCAGGACGGTCTGTCTGATACCATTTCCAGTGTGTATTTCTCCGCAGGTCAGTGGCCATCACAAGAAGGGTATATGGCGTGCCATTGTCACGGACATGCGGACCCTGGGGGTCTACGGCAGGCGGACCACCCAGTGTTGGAAACGGTGGGAGGACCTGAGACGCTGGGCATGGAAGACGGCGGAGACCCAGCTGGGGATGGCCTCCCAACGAGAAAGGGGTGTCCGTCGAACCCTGACCCCCCTGATGGCCCGCTTACTGGCGGTGACCTATCAGGAGCTGGATGGGCACTTGAGGGCGTCACAGCAGCCACAAAGGGGTGAGTACAGTGTCCATCATTACAACTTATGTATAGTAGGGTGGTATCCGGGTGGGGGTTGTGTGTCAGTGGGTGCCCCTAGGCCAGGGCTGACATTGCAGAGTAGGTTCGATGTTGGCCAGGGTTCTGAAGTGATAATCCTGCTACCTAACTCATAGGTATCCACAACTGGTCAGGGTTCTGTGGATCCCAGGTGTGCTGCATTTGGTGGTATGTGCCCCTCCCTATGCCTTGGTGCCTAGCATTATAACTGGTAGTGCAATGCATAGTGCGTAGGGCTGTTCCCTGTGTGTGACGGTGGTGTGTACGCTAACTGTGATGTTGGTGCAGCCACTGACCCAGTGTATTCTTTGTCTCTTCCCCCCCTGTTTTGTTTTGTCATCCTGTCCTTATGTGCATTAGCATCATCTGGCGGAGGAGCAGAGCCACCGGCAATGGAGGGAGCTGCATCCCACAGGACCCAGGAGGCAGAGTCCACCAATGTTGAGGGCACCAGTGGGACGGAGGGCGAGGGGAGCACCACGGCGGAGACTGGAGGGGACAGCTCAGACTCTGATACCTCCTCCGATGGAAGCTCCCTGGTGGTGGCGGACACCTCTGTACCATCCCAGCTACAGGTACAGCCGCCACCCCCGTACCAGCACCGCCCGCCCAGCAGCCCCTCAGCGAGTCACCCGTGCCCGCTCACCCAGGATGGTGGGCATCTCCTTCGCCCCAGGCACCTCAGGCCCTGCCCCAGTTAGCCCTGCTGACCTGAGTGAGGTGGCTATTGACCTCCTGAGATCCATCTCTGTAGGGCAGTCAACAATTGTGAATGTCATCCAGGGTCTGGCAGCCCAAATGCAACAAACCTATGCATTTCTGGAAGGCATTCACACTGGCTTGGCGGCCCAACAGAGATCGATCCAGGCTCTGGCTTCCTCTCTGATGGCAACCATTGTCCCTGTTTCCACCCTGCCCCCTCTAATTTCCTCTTCCCAATCCCATTCCCCTCAACCCCAACCTATCCTAAGCACACAGGCAGATGAGCATGCACACAAGACAACACACAAGAGTGGCACAGGCAAACAGAAGCACCACACTTCATCCCACAGGCACTCACACAAACACCATCCAGATGCAGACACAACATCAACAATTTCCACTGTCTCCCCCTCCTCCTCCACCTCCCTGCCAGTTGCGTCTACACTCACACCTGCATGCACTACATCCTTATCCACTACCAGCATCACCACCACACCTAGCAGCACACACACCTCACTGGCAGACACCTTCACAACAGCCATGCACATGTCCCCTGTGCCCTCTCCCACTGTGTCTGTCCCCACTAAGGTACACAAACGCAAGCACTCAGACATCCAACAGCCATCCACCTCACAACAGCATCCAGCCCATGCACCTGCACCCAAACACAGCAGACAGATACCTCCTACAACCACTCCCTCTTCCTCCACTCCCAAACCTTCTCCCTATTCCCGCCCCAATGTCCCTAAGAAGCTTTTCCTCTCCACCATTGACCTCTTCTCTACCCCCTCACCCCCGTCCTTCGCATCAGGCCAGTGTGGCAAAAACCCAGGCAAAAACCTCAGCCACCCAGTCCACCGGCCCAGTGGTCGCCACTCCCACTCGTGGTGGGAAAGGATCCAGGGCACCATGCAGCCACCAGGCATACCCAGCTGCTGCCCGGAAGGGCAAGGAGCCATCCTCAGCTGCTGCCCGGAAGGGCAAGGAGCCATCCCCAGCTGCTGCCAGGAAGGGCAAAGTGCCTGCCCCAGCTGTTGCCAGGAAAGACAAGGAGCCATCACCAGCAGGCAGTAAGGACAAGGTGCCTGGTGCAGGGACTCAGACGGTGTACCCACCACCAACCTTGGTTGTGCAGCCATCCGAGGCTGTAGCAGATGGGCTGGAGCCTTCCCCCACCACCACCAGCAGCAGCATCAGCACTACCACCACCAGTGGGCAGCTGTCCGAGGCTGCAGGGGATGGGCTGGAGCTTCCCCCCACCACCACCAGCAGCATCAGCACCAGCACCACCAGTGGGCAGCTGTCCGAGGCTGCAGGGGATGATCAGGAGCTTCCCCCCACCAGCGGCTGCAGCAGCAGCACCACCACCACTGAGCAGCCATCACTGCCGGTGGATGGTATGTAGTCCTGCCTCCATGGGCTGCTGTGCGGCCTGCCCCCTGCAAATCCTGTGGGTATGACACCCAGCTGAGAGACTGTGACCTTGCACTCCCCAGGATCAAGAGCACAGGGCACGATGCCCCTCCAGAACCAGTGGGTGAGACACCCACCATCCCCAGCCTCCCCAGGATCAGAAGCACAGGGCACGATGCCCCCTCCAGAACCAGTGGGTGAGACACCCTCCAACACCAGCCTCCCCAGGATCAGAAGCACAGGGCACGATGCCCCCTCCAGAACCAGTGGGTGAGACACCCACCAACCCCAGCCTCCCCAGGATTAGAAGCACAGGGCAAGATGCCCCCTCCAGTACCCCTCCAGTTCCAGTGGTGTTGTTTCATCTCCCGGCTGAGGTGCCCAACCATTCCCCGTCCCCCTGAGGTGCCTGCCTATTTTCCAACTGATGCCCCTGCAGTGTTCTTTCCGTGTTGGTGCAGGTGACAAGTGGGGCCTTGGACATTAGCCTGTGGTTCTGTGGCCCACGCACAATATGGACTGGGCAGGGTCCCTTGAACTGTACATATATATGTATATACCATTACATTGCATTTTCGTATTTCTCCTGTGTTGTTATTATTACACTCACTTTTGCTGAATCCTGTTGTCCTTGCATTATTCATCAGGGGTACGGGGTAAAAATGTTTTATGACTGCAGCTGATTGTGTGTATGGTATTGGGGGTGGGGGTGTGTGTTGTGTGTGTGTGCCACTCTCTTTTTCCTCCCTACCTCCCCTGTGTGCTAGGAGGCTGTACTCACTGTGGTCGTCTTCACCATTGTTGGTGTTCATGGTGGAGCAGGACGTAGATAATCATTGGGAATATTTGAAGTTCAGGCTCCATGGCGGCGTGGTTGTTCCCTGTGCCTCCAAAGGCGAGTCCTTTCCGTTCTGTGCAGTGTTTCTGCCAGGCTTTTGATGTCGCTGGTACCGCCCCAGAAAAGGTGGCGGTTTCCAGGGTCATAATATGGTGAGCGGAAAATTGGCTTCCGCCTGGCTGTAGCCGGCTACCACCGTGGTGGCTGTTGTATCCGCCCTGGCGGTCAGTGCGGTAAAGTGGCTGTCTATCTGAGTTCTCACCGCATGGTCATAATTTGGCACTTTATCACAGACCGCCAGGGTTGTAATTAGAGCCATAATCTCTTCTTGCTATCAAAATGAATGTGTTCTTGTGTAATGTAACCGGTGCTCATATAAACCATTGTAATACTTTTGTATTGAGTTCACGCTAACTGAACTCTGTTTGAAGAGGTCCAATTTACATCCAAAGGCTAGATGTTTTTTTGTGGGGCGTGGCTACTATTAAAACTACTGTGGCTTCTTGACGCCGAAGATGGGTGAGGACTCTGTTTATCATGATGAAAGGAGGAAATGCGTAGTTTATTGCATGATGCCACTGTTGAAGAAATGCATCGGTCGCTAAAGCGTGAGGATCTGGTCTCCAGCTGAAGAAACGAGGAAGTTGTGCATTCAGACGGGATGCGAAGAGGTCTATATGGAAAGGACCCCATGTGCGATGAATAGAGTTGAAGACTGAAGAGTGAAGCTTCCAGTCGCTGTAATCGGAAAGATGACGTGAGAATCAGTCTGCAACTGAGTTGAGTGAACCTGGCAAGTATTCTGCTTGAACTGAAATTTTTCGGTGAAGGCAGAATTCCCAAAAGTGTTTTGCTAGTTCTGCTAGCGGTTTGGATTTGGTACCGCCGTGGTGATTGATGTATTTTACCGCTGTGAAATTGTCCATACGAAGAAGTACGGAACAAGAGACTCTGGGGGTCATTCTGACCTCGGCGGTAAAAGGCGCCTACCGCCGGTCAGAAATCCTCCATAATCCCGCCGCGGTCGCGGAAACCCGCCACGGTCATTCTGACCCGCAGAAGGCAAACCTCCGAAAATCCGACCGCCACAACAGACCGCCAGACCAGCGGTCGGCGGAAAGGTGGAGGTGACCAAACCTCCACCGCCACGCCAACAGAAATACGCCCATCCCATTACGACCCACGAATCCACGCGGCGGTCATTCAAACGCGGTATTCCATTGGCGGGACACACCGCCGCGGTCAGAATACACACAAACGAACAAAACTCAGCCACATTGGACGATTTGAATCCCACACACCTGATACACATACACACACCACTCCCACACACACAATACAATATAAAACACACACCCACATCACCCACAAACCCCTACGCTAAAAGATTCGTCAAGAAGGCAAGAGCGAGACACCAGCATCCAAAAAATAACAGCCACAGCCACTCAACAACATCACCCACACACTATCCACACACAAAACAACACACACCACCACACTCAACTCACTTAAATACACATACTCCACCCCACACATCATACACACCACCCCATGGCACCCCAAAGACAACCCCGCTTCACAGACGAAGAACTCAGGGTCATGGTGGAGGAAATCGTTCGGGTAGAGCCCCAGCTGTTCGGCACACAGATACAATACACCAGCATTGCCCGGAGGACGGAGCTATGGCAGAGGATTGTCGACAGGGTCAACGCAGTGGGACAGCACCCCAGAAATCGGGAAGACATCAGGAAGCGATGGAACGACCTACGGGGGAAGGTGCGTTCCATGGTATCCAGGCACAACATCGCCGTGCAGAAGACTGGCGGAGGACCCCCACCTCAACCCCCACAATTCACATCATGGGAGGAGGAAGTCTTGAACATCCTGCATCCTGACGGCCTCGCAGGAGTCGGCGGAGGAATGGATACTGGTAAGTTGAAGCTTCAATACTGCTTCCCCCCCACCTGCATGCCAAATCATACCCCAACCCTCACCCCCATCCTCGAACCCCACCCTCACCCCCATCCTCGAACCCCACCCTCACCCCCACCCCCACCACCATCCTCACCCCCACCCCCAGCACACCTATTCCCCGCCAATGTCTCACCATCACAACCCACACATCCCAAAACCTAGGCCTGCATGCGTCCACTAAGCATGGACACCCATCACCAAAGCATGCCCAATGCATATACACATCCCCCCCACAAGCCACCCTCACCAAAGCCCCCACACACGAATGCCAGCACTTGGGGACACGGGAACCCACAGATACAGCCATATGCCACACATTGAAACTATAACCATACCTCTATACCCCTGCAGGACCCGACCGTCAACACACCGCGGCGGAGGGGCCAGAATTCTCCACACCCCCCACCCAAGAGGCCGTCAGCGATGACAGCAGCTCTGTCGACCTGGACACCGATGACCAGCCCGGACCATCGGGGACCTCTGGACAGTCGGTTCCCCTCACACAGGCACAGGCCACTACAGACCCAACCCCCTCTGGGAACACCAGCACAGCTCCCACCCAGCGGGCCCATGCCTCTGTCTCCAGGGCGCGTCAATCTGCGGTGTGTCTACCACTACAGGGCACCCAGGATAACCCACCACCCCAACAACAACAGGGACCTGGGGGCAGTGGTAGTGGGCACACCGGCCAGGGGGCAGAGGCCCAGGGAAACAGGGGAACTCGGAGGGCAGCTGTGCGACAGGGGGGGGGAGGAGAGGCCCAGGGAACCCACTCTCCACGAGGTCCTCACCACCATCATGGGAGCATACAACCGCTCCCAGGAGACGATGGCGACGGTACTGGCCCGGTTCCAGGAGATCCAGGTGCTGCAGGAGGAACACTATCGGGGGTACAGGGAGGACATCAGAGCCATCAACACCACCCTGGTTACCATGGTAGGGCTGCTGCAGGACCTCGTCAACAACAGGGCGGACACTGAACAACACCCAAGGGCCCCTGCCACTAGCCTGGACCAAGAACAGCCAACCACCTCCGCCGGCGCTAGTGGACAGGAGGCCCCCGCACAGCAGCAGCCCACCAGACCCCCACCTCCTGCAGGAGAAGAACCACCCCGCAAGAGGGCCCTGAGATCTCGCAAGAAGACAGAGTAGGATGTCAAGACCCCCGCCAGCAATGGATACCACCTGATGTCATCCCACTGTCCCACATTGTCACCCTGTCCATCCTTGAACTGCCCATGCTCCATCTCTCCACAGGCCTCTGGACAATGCACCTGTGTGACTGTTACTCTGGACTCTGCCATGGACATTCCTTCACCATAGCCCCCACCCACTTGAAACCACCCATCCCATTTTGAGCACTTAAATAAACACCTATTTTGCACCAAAATATCAGGAGTCTGGCTGTGATTTCAATAGATTGTAATTGACATGACAGTGCAAATATGTCCTTGTACATGGTGAAGTCAACAAACAGCTGCCACAAAGCTGTAGTCCATGGGGAAACGAAGCACAGGACTCGTAGTGGGGACCCCAGATCTGAAATAGGGAGGGAAAAGCCAAAACTCAGTCATCATACACTGGGGCAAATAGACAGGCAGCAGAGATGCTGGAGAGTAGTTAGCATTTACTAAATTATCTTTGAAATGTTACCTGTGTCCTATTGGAAGTACTGTTCAATGATTCTGTCCCTGTTGTCTGTTTCAGCCCCGTCGTCTTCCTCCTCGTCACTCTCCTCAGGTTCCACCGCTGCCACAACACCACCGTCTCGACCATCCTCCTGCAGGAAAGGCACCTGGCGGCGCAAAGCCAGGTTGTGAAGCATGCAGCAGGCCACGATGATGTGACACACCTTCTTAGGTGAGTACATTAGGGATCCACCTGTCATATGCAGGCACCGAAACCTGGCCTTTAGGAGGCCAAAGGTGCGTTCGATCACCCTCCTAGTACGCCCATGGGCCTCATTGTACCGTTCCTCTGCCCTGGTCCGGGGATTCCTTACTGGGGTCAGTAGCCACGACAGGTTGGGGTACCCAGAGTCCCCCACTAGCCATACACGGTGTCTCTGTAGCTGTTCCATCACGTAAGGGATGCTGCTATTCCTGAGGATGTAGGCGTCATGCACTGACCCTGGGAATTTGGCATTTACATGCGAGATGTACTGGTCAGCCAAACACACCACCTGGATGTTCATTGAATGGTAATTTTTTCTGTTCCTGTACACCTGCTCCCTGTCTCTTGGGGGAACCAAAGCCACATGGGTCCCATCAATGGCACCAATTACGTTGGGAATATGTCCAAGGGCGTAGAAATCACCCTTCACTGTAGCCAATTCGCCCACCTCAGGGAAAATGATGTAGTTCCTCACGGATTTCATCAGGGCAGACAACACTCTGGATAACACCTTCGAAAACATGGGCTGAGACATCCCAGAAGCAATTCCCACGGTTGTCTGAAATGACCCACTTGCCAAGAAATGGAGTACTGACATGACCTGCACCAGAGGGGGAATCCCTGTGGGTTGGCGGATGGGGGACATCAGGTCGGGCTCCAGCTGGGCACACAGTTCATGGATAGTGGCACGGTTAAGACGGTAGGTCAGGATAATGTGGCGTTCTTCCATTGTCGACAGGTCCACCAGCGGTCGGTACACGGGAGGATTCATCCGTCTCCTCGCCCAACCCAGCGGACGGTGCCTAGGAAGGACTACATGGAGCACAGAGTCAAGCAACCCACAGGTACGTACTCACAGCTAGCACAGTATACGATTCTCTATGCAGTGAATGGCGTGTCTGAGTGGCTATGCAAGGCCTAGGCCTGTGTGACGCAGTTGAAATTGAGCCATGTGGGCCCTGGAAATGGCGGCTGCCTGACCTGTGAAGTGTGACAATGGGATGTGAGGTCAATGCGCTGGCGTGGCACACCGCGGCGGGCGGCGGGCCAAGACCGCGGCGCGAAGCCGCATTGGTTAACATTGAAGCCTATGGGTTTTAGGAGCCAATGGCGAAGGGCGCCGGCGGTGGCGGGACGCACCGCCGCGGTACGCACCGCCGCGGACGTGACCGCCATTTTCTATCTACTTATCCACTTGCGACTTGAACTTTCACAGGAGAGGACCTATACTGCAAGTGTTGCTGTGACCTCGGTCTGGAAGGGACAATGGCTGCTGCGCCTGGGGAAAGGGCCCCTGCCTTCACTGGAGAGGAGTTGGAGAAACTTGTGGATGGGGTCCTCCCCCAGTATGCGCTACTCTACGGTCCTCCAGACCAACAAGTGAGTTTAATTCAATATGGATTTGGGGCCACTGGCTGGCTTGGGGGACTGGCGGGGGGCCTGGCGGGGATGGGGGGCATGTTGGGCCTGGCGGGGGGCCTGGCGGGGATGGGGGGCATGTTGGGCATGGCGGGGGGCATGGCGGGGGGCCTGGCGGGGATGGGGGGCATGTTGGGCCTGGCGGGGGGCCTGGCGGGGATGGGGGGCATGTTGGGCCTGCAGGGGGGCCTGGCGGGGATGGGGGGCATGTTGGGCATGGCGGGGGGCCTGGCGGGGGGCCTGGCGGGGATGGGGGGCGTTGGGCCACTGGAAAGGAAAATGCTGAGAAACTTGAACGTGGTATTTCTCCCTCCCTGTACGTGTCACATAGGTCCGCGCCCATGAGAAGATCGGGATTTGGCGTGCCATCGCCAAGGAGGTCCGGGCCCTGGGGGTCCACCATCGACGGGGCACCCACTGCCGCAAGAGGTGGGAGGACATCCGCCGCGGGACCAAGAAGACCGCCGAGTCTCTGCTGGGGATGGCCTCCCAACATAGGCGGGGTGCCTGCCGTCAACTGAGCCCCCTGATGTTCCGGATCCTGGCGGTGGCCTACCCTGAATTGGATGGGCGCGTGAGGGCAGCACAGCAGACACAAGGGGGTGAGTCCAAGCATTATCTACTCTGTTGTCGCGCAGTGGAGGTGTCTGGGTGGGGGAGGAGGGCTGGGGGTCCCCCTAGGCCAGGGCGATATCTGTAGGCTGGGCACCCCCGTAAGCCCCTGTGTCCCCAGCCACCACCCTCAGTAGTTTGTCAGTACAGCCATCCCTGGGCCGTGTCATCCATGGGTGCAGTTGTCAACTCTAGGCGTGTAGGGCATGTTCCACGGAATGCGTAGCGGACCCCAAGTGCGCAACTTAGTGCAGGGGGCATCTGTGTCTGTCATGTCCGCTAACTGTACCGGCGATCCATGTAATCAATATCCCTTTATTTCTCTCTCCCCCCCCCTTTTTGTTTGTCTTTCTGTGCCTGTGTGCATCAGCATCATCAGGCGGAGGAGAAGTGGCATCGGGGCAGGAGGGAGCTGCATCTCACATGGCCCAGGAGGGCCATGCCACAGAGTCAGACTGGACCAGTGAGACGGAGGGCGAGGGGAGCTCCACGACGGGGACGACTGGACCCTGCAGCGACACGGACACGTCCTCGGAAGGGGGCTCCCTTGCGGGGGTGGCACCATCCGTGCCCCCCGCCATTACAGGTACAGCCGCCACCCAGCGCACCATCTCCGCCCTCCCAGCAGCCCCTCAGCGTTCGCCCCGTGCCCGCTCTGCCAGGAAGCCGGGCATCTCCTTCGCCCCAGGCACCTCAGGCCCTGCCCCTGTTACCCCCGCTGCCCTCAGTGAGGAGGTCATTGACCTCCTCCGAACGCTCATTGTTGGGCAGACTACCCTTTTGAATGCCATCCAGGGGGTGGAGAGGGAGGTTCATCGCAGCAATGCGTACCTGGAGGGCATTCATTCGGGTCAGGCTGCCCATCAGCGATCGTTCCAGGCTCTGGCCTCAGCACTGACGGCAGCCATTGTCCCTGTCTCCTGCCTGCCTCTACTAACTCCCTCCTCCCAGTCTCCTGTTCCTCTGCCTGTCCCACCCACACCATCAGACCAGCCTGCACACACCTCAACACCCAAGAGAAGCTCATCCAAACATAAGCACCACAGATCACGCAGACATTCACACACGCAACATTCCGATGCAGACATGCCAACAGTCACTACCACCTCTGTGACCCCCACCTCCTCGTCTCCCTCCTCCCTCCCTGTGACGTCTACACTCACACCTCCATTCACCTCACCATCAGCCAGTGTTTCCATCACCAGCACACCCTCCACTCCAGTCCGCACACGTGCAGTCACCACCCCCACTGCCATTTACACGTCCCCTGTGTCCTCTCCCACTGTGTCTGTCACCCCCTCTTCCACACCACACAAACGCAGCCACCCACCCACCCAACAGCCATCCACCTCACGACAGCCTATCCCTCCTGCACCTGCACCCAAAGACAGCAAACGTGACTCACCTACAACCACATCCTCTCCCTCCACTCCCATTCCCACTGTACCTACCACTCTCCATTGTCCCAAGAAGCTCTTCCTCGCCACTACTAACTTCTTTCCTGACCCTGAGCCCCCCCCTCCTTCTCGTCGGGGTAAGAAGAGCACCTCAGCCACCACCAGCCCTGCAGGCCCCTTGACAAGGGTGCAGGGGTATTGGAGCCCGCCAGCCCGCATGTCTGGATCTTCGCCCAGCAGCAAGGGGACAGCCAGCCCACCCCCTGGGAAGAGGAGCAGAAGGCGGAAGGGGCGCCGCAGGAGCCCGCCTTCTACATCCCCCCCGGACACCACCCAGAGACAGTCACCAGCCACAGCTCCAAAGGGAGGAAGGGGCCACAGGCCCACGACTAAGGAGGGCAAGGGCAGCAAGTCGGAGAGGTCAGGCAGCAGGCCTGCTGCCCAGGAGGAGCCCACAACCCCCATAGCCGCTGCCCCGGGAGGAACCGGCACAGCTGCCCCGGGAGAGCCCACCACCCCCATAGCCGCTGCCCAGGGAGGACCCAGCCCAGCTGGCCAGGAGGGCCCCACCACCCACAGCCCAGGTGGGCAGTGAAGGAGCACCATCCCCGCTGCCCAGGAGGGCACCACCAGGCAATTAGCAGTTGGCCATAGACCGGCCGCCGTCTCACGCACCGCTCCGCTGGGCCCCGCCGTCTCAAGAACCGCTGAACTGGGCCCCGCCGTCTCAAGAACCGCTGAACTGGGCCCCGCCGTCTCAAGAACCGCTGAACTGGGCCCCGCCGTCTCAAGAACCGCTGAACTGGGCCCCGCCGTCTCAAGAACCGCTGAAACTGGGCCCCGCCGTCTCAAGAACCGCTGAACTGGGCCCTTCAAGGCAAGGAGCGCTGAACTGGGCCCCGCCGTCTCAAGAACCGCTGAACTGGGCCCCGCCGTCTCAAGAACCGCTGAACTGGGCCCCGCCGTCTCAAGAACCGCTGAACTGGGCCCTTCAAGGCAAGGAGCGCTGAACTGGGCCCCGCCGTCTCAAGAACCGCTGAACTGGGCCCTTCAGGGCAAGAACAGCTCCGCTCGGCCCCGCCGTCTCAAGAACCGCTGAAACTGGGCCCCGCCGTCTCAAGAACCGCTGAACTGGGCCCTTCAAGGCAAGGAGCGCTGAACTGGGCCCTGCTGTCTCAAGAACCGCTGAACTGGGCCCCGCCGTCTCAAGAACCGCTGAACTGGGCCCCGCCGTCTCAAGAACCGCTGAACTGGGCCCCGCCGTCTCAAGAACCGCTGAACTGGGCCCTTCAAGGCAAGGAGCGCTGAACTGGGCCCCGCCGTCTCAAGAACCGCTGAACTGGGCCCTTCAGGGCAAGAACCGCTCCGCTGGGCCCCGCCGTCTCAAGAACCGCTGAACTGGGCCCTTCAGGGCAAGAACCGCGGAACTGGGCCCTTCAGGGCAAGAACCGCTGGCCCTTTGGCAGACGTGGCAGGGCAGGATCTATCTCGGGCAGGGCTGCAGGATGTCCTCTGGCCAACTTGCCTCCTCCAGTGGCAGTGGGGTCTGTTATGGACTGTATGGACTGTGGCTTTGCTCTCCCCAGGATGGCCCAGTGGGCAGGCCACCCACTGTATGGACTGTATGGACTGTGGCTTTGCTCTCCCCAGGATGGCCCAGTGGGCAGGCCACCCACTGTATGTACTGTATGGACTGTGGCTTTGCTCTCCCCAGGATGGCCCAGTGGGCAGGCCACCCACTGTATGGACTGTATGGACTGTGGCTTTGCTCTCCCCAGGATGGCCCAGTGGGCAGGCCACCCACTGTATGGACTGTATGGACTGTGGCTTTGCTCTCCCCAGGATGGCCCAGTGGGCAGGCCACCCACTGTATGGACTGTATGGACTGTGGCTTTGCACTCCCCAGGATGGGCCAGTGGTCATGGAGTCCCCTCGTGGATCTGGCGTCGTGTACTCAAGTGGCTGAGGTGCCCCCCCTTCCCTTCCCCCTGAGGTGCCTGTCCTATTTTCTTTCTGATGCCCCTGCAGTGTTCTCTCCGTGGAGTTCTTGTCGTGGGACTGGGCCTTGCCCCTTTGCACAGGACCCCTGTGATCCACGGACAGTGGTTGGACTACATTTAGTAGCTGTATATATTTTGTACATAGTTTATTTATTTATTGGGATTACTGGTGTACATATTTCAATATATCTGCCCGTTTATGATCTCTTCTTTTGGTCTTTGCATTATTTCGGAGGGGGGTGGTTTGTGGGTTGTGACAGTGATCTGTGGGAATGCATTGATGTGTGTGTTGTAGTGGGTGTGGGTGGGTGGGTGTGTGCCGGTAATCTTTTCCCTCCCCTGTGTCGTAGGTGCAGTACTCACCGATGTCTTCCGCGCCGCCGGGCGTGCTCCTGGTATATGAGCAGGAATAGGAGTGCGGGGATGACCTGCAACTCTGGCTCCATACTGCCGGAATCTCGCGTGGAGTGCGTAGAGGTGAGCGTTTTCCCGTTCGTAGTCTGTTTCCGCCGTGTTCTTATCGGCGGTGCTCCCGCCCCGGAAAAGGTGGCAGATTGGTGGGTCGTAATAGGGTGGGCGGTACTTTGTCTGCCGCCGGGCTGTTGGCGGGAACCGCCGCGCTGTTTGTTTGTACCGCTGTGGCGGTCGGAGTGTTAAGTTGGCGGGCTGTGTTGGCGGTTCCCGCCAGGGTCAGAATTGCATATTTTAGACCGCCGGCCTGTTGGCGGCTTGGCCGCCGCTTTATCACCGACCGCCAGGGTCAGAATGAGGGCCTCTGTTTTTGGTGAAGGTTTTGATTGCAAAGGAGCCTGCAAGCATCTCTAAATAGTTGATGTGCAATGAAGACTCCTGCAGAGACCATGAGCCTCCAGTCGATATCTGCCCACAGCTTGCGCCCCAGCCTGTTAGGCTTGCGTCGGATTCTAAGACAAGATCTGGGGCTGAGGCAAAGATGGTCCTGCCATTCCAGGCTTCGAGATGGTCGAGCCACCATTGGAGTTCTGTACGGGATTCGAGGGGAATTAAATCTGAATAAGCAAGACCCTTGCGTAAATGTCGAAATTTCAATCTCTGAAGAGCCCGATAGTGAAGAGGGCCTGGGAAAATTGCCTGTATCGAGGATGAAAGAAGACCTTCAATCCATTCAAGGGACCTGAGGGAGAGAGAGGTCTGCTGTAAAGATGGGGTTATCTCTGATTTGATACTTTTTATTTTTGAAATCGGGAGTTGTAGGAGGCCTTGAGAGGAATTGATCAGGAATCCTAGGAATTCCATTGTCTGTGACGGGGTAAACATCGATTTCTTGTTGTTGACTAGAAAGCCTAGATCTGAAAGGAGTGAGATTGTGTAAGAGAGTTGAAACCGAAGGGTAGAGATGTCTTGATGCATTAGAAGGATATCGTCTAGATAGATTATCATTCTGAAGCCTTGAGATCGAAGGAGAGCTACAATAGGTTTCATTAGCTTGGTGAAACACCAGGGGGCCGAGGAAAGTCCGAAGGGTAGGCAAGTAAACTGGTAGGTGTGATGATTCCATTGGAATTGGAGAAACTTTCTGTGAGAGTGATGGATAGGAACTGTTAAGTAAGCGTCTTCAAGATCTAGACGGACCATCCAGTCGTTGAGAAGAAGCGAATCTCTTAGATGAAGAATCGTTTCCATCTTGATATGTCGATAGACAACGAACTGATTGAATTGTCTGAGGTTGATGACTGGTCTGATTTTCCTGTTTTTTCTGATCACTAAAAACAGGGGGCTTATGAAACCTGAGGGAAGGGGACGAACTGGTTGGATAGCACGTTTTTGAAGGAGATCTTGGATTTCTGTAGAAATTATATTTGACATTTCTTCTGCAAATCTGAGGGGAATAAGGGGGAAGGCTGAAAGGGAGTTTCGTAAAATTCTATTAAGTAGCCTTTGACGGTTTTGAGGACCCAGGGGTCTGAGGTAATCTCTTTCCATTTGTGGAGAACATTTTTTAAACAACCCCCTATAGAAAGATGGCCAGAAGATTGGCTTACCTGAATTGTTATAGGACCAGCGTTGGTTCCTCCCTCTGAACCCTCTGGAACGCTGGGGGTAGAATTGTGGATGAAAGTCTTGTTGTTGCTGCTGTTGGTAGTTATAGGAGCCTCTGAAGCCTTGATTCCTGAAGGACCGGCCGGTGGAGCGGCCTCTTCCTCTACCGGCCCTGGCAAAAACCCGTGAGTTAAACACTTTTTTAAGTGACTGTTGAGCTTTGTCAAGAGAAGCAAAGGTGGTAACGTATTTGCTTAGTTCTTTAATAAAGTTATCTCCAAAGAGCAAGCCGTCAGCTTTAGCTCCTGGATCCATAGCTGCCAGATTCGCAAGCTTAGGATCTAGCTTGAGAAGGAGTCCTTTTCGACGCTCATGCGTCATAGCTGAGTTCGCATTACCAAGCAAACAAAACGCTCTCTAAATCCAGAGGGACAGTTCTTCAGGGTCAATTGACTCTTCGTTGATTCTTGCGGATTCTGCAAGGTCAAAAATGCGGGATAAGGGACCGACCAAATCAAGGACTTTATCCTGGCACAGGGTCCAGGCTCTGTCCACCTCTTTTCGGGGATCTTTACCGAATTTGGAGAAAAAGGTTAGGAGGGACGGATCTATAGAAGGGGCAGCAGTAATGTGTAGGGGAATAGAGGGTCTGGGACATTCAGAACGTAGTTTTGCTCGTACTTGTTTGTCTAGAGGAAGACGTAATTTTGCTAGAATATAGCTTGCAACATGATCAGAAGGTAACCATTCAGTAGAATTGGGATGGTGTATTAAGCCAGGATCAAACATGGGATTACCATCAGAATCCAATAGAGGGGCGTGAGTTTGGTCAGCTGATGTTGACTTAGATTTTTTAGGGGGAGGACCAATCCAAAAATCAGTGGTGTTATCGTCCTCATTGTTTGAGGAAGAAACATTGATATCCCCATCATCATCAGTGTCTCTAATGTCCGCAATCACAATTTTATGGGTCTTAGACACATTTTTTGTTTTATTTTTACTTTTAGTACCCATAACTTTATTCCCCTCCGTAGTAGGAGGCCTTTGAGGAGCTTCGTCCTCCATCCTGAGTGAGTTTGACTCACCATCCATTAGCGCAGACGAGGCGTTAGCCTGATTAAAAGAAGCCTCCGAGGCTTTACGCTTTCTGCTTTCCCCCGCAGAATGGGCCACTTGTGATTGGGATAAACAGGACGATACAGTAGATTGAATTTACTTGGAAATGTTTCCCATAGAAGCAGAAACTGCTTTCTTAACTGAAGATTGAATAAAATTATTTAAATTATAAGAAAAATTCTCTTCAGAATCATCATTTGCTGTGAAAAAATCTGAAAAATCCGGGGTTAACTATGAAGGGCAGGGCTTTAAAACTAACAGGCGTGTGACTCACCAGGAAGTTAAAGGATGAAAGGCTGAAACACGATGCCACGCCTCACTAGCAAGTAATTAGTTCAGCACTCGATGTGAAGGGAGGAAGAGGTGCTGGGATTATTTAAAACGAAGCCGGTAAAGGAAACGCGGTAATAATTTGTTGAAGGCTTTCAATTTTGGTGAAAAGCGGCAGAATGACACGAGCGCTTCACAAGGAATGCGCTCGGGAATGCAGACACTGAGCCTTAGAAGCTCGCGTCAGCCGGCGTTCAAGATAGAACGTTCACGGCTACACAGCTAAAATATGCTGGGATAGGGGTTTCTCTCCGCGCCCGCGAGTGAATAAATAAGTTAAATACCAGCCAGGGGCAACGAAAACACGCGCATTCAATTCAGACACAAGAACATTAGTAAAACATGAACATTAACCAGTAAAGTACATTAATATTAAACAAAATGTATGGAGCAACGAAAGATATACTTATCTTGACTGCGAATAGCAAGAAAAGAGGGCTGCCTGCAGTCAGGATTGGTATATGTTACGTGCTGTAGTGGACTGATTGGTTAAGGTTACTAGTCTTAGCTCCCATTGGTTGCTTGTTACGCAAACCTCTGGGATTGGTGTTTTTCTCTTCGCTGCTATTAAAATAAAGCAGGAAAAGAAAGCATAATAGGAGCCTCCGGTCTTGTCATAAAATTTGAAATACACCTGTCCCTAAACCTGTCTGAACGGATTGAAGTCCTCGGATTGTTATCACACAGCCACACATAACGTAAAAGACTGCCAGCCCCAGAAAGCAAACTATACACCTAATGGGGGAGCGGGTGGGAGGTTGTGAAGGCGGTAGGGGGAGCCAGTCTCGAGCTGCGTTGCCGTACATTTTGGCTGCATGTGTCCTCGCGCACCAGCGTCCTGCCTGCAGCCCTCTGCGTAGATATGGCCTGCACGTGCCGCGTCCGACACAATGCAGCCTTAAAATAGCCCAATCTTGTGGCAGATTACGCAATCTCCTTGGAACGAGTTGTGTGCCAATTGACAACATAGTGGCTGCGAAAGACGATTTCTGCTTCCGCTTACTCAGCAAAAAAGGCCCAGACAGTATCTTTCACAGCCTTGTAACTTCTGACCAGGATCACCATCAGCACGTTTGTGAATGGTGAAGTAGTTCACTGTCTTTGATGAGAGCAGAACCACCCACATTCTGGCTGAATGACTTACTGATAGTCCCTGGTAGTTCTTAAAGCTGAGATAGGCATTCAGTTACAGGAAACTCCAAGCAAGGTGAGCTTCACCCTTTTTGCCTGAAATAACACTGCACAGCAAGAGGGCATTCGGGAAAAGCAGCCACCATTTCCTTAAAGAAGTCGAAAGTGCAGTGTGAGCCATTTTCTTGTACATCCCTTCTCCAAAGGTCAGAAATGTTTTGTCTCACATACATAAAACTGACAAGGTCAAAGATGACTTTTAATCATATTTTTCATTGCTTTTGTCTGGAAAACTGGGCATTTTAAAATTATCTGTATGACCTGGTCAAACAAGGAGAAAAGACAGGTACAGGAATGCATGATACAACAGAGATGATTAAAATGCAAAGAAACAAGCCCCCAAAGATTCCCATGGTTTAAGGGCTGATCGGAAGTACAAATATCTCGACTCAGGTCTGCCGGCTAAGCATCATTTATCACCTTCTGGAGGACCCTTGTAGCAGGACAATGCACAGCCCTACTTCACCCACAAATAATAGCTTTGTGGGTGATCCAAATACACAATATGGCTACAGCGAAGATCCATTAATTTTCACCTCCGTGATCTTTATGAAAGAGAATGATCTGACACATGGCTGTGCCAAACTAAGATATGACAAAGTGTCTCAACTGGATGTAAAATCAAAGCACAGAAGCATGACAAACCAAAGGATTTATAAGAATTGAATAGTTAAACCATATCCGGGTCAGCTTCCATTTCACATTTAACAACTCAGAGCATATTCAGAACTCCAAAAAACATAGGTAGAAAAAAATGAAAGCATCGAGTATGAAAAGCATGTGTTTATCATATTTAACAGGCAGGCGATCATCAGCCAATGAGGAATGTGACATTTAGCAGCTTCTTACCAGTCAGAATGTTTTTTTTTAACTTCAACTTCATTGAGTTAAAGAACCTGTCGACTTCTTTTTTTATTTTTAAAGACAATTAAAATCGGAGTAAGTTAGGCAACTTGAAAGGGTTTCTTGGCTTAAACCTTGAGCATATTTTCCCCAGGAGATTTGACCCGTTAAACATATTTAAACTTCGTGTAGATGTCAAGTTATTTGCATGCAACTTTGCAAATCCACTTTAAACTTCACACTGTCCTAGAGCTCCCTAATCATGAATTTGGATATCAACAAATAAAACATCAGATTAAATATGCATTAATACTCGTGCGGCATCCAACTATACCTCAAAGTATTAGCAGAGCAAAATGTCCTACGCGTTGTTTACACGCTGAAGCAACATTCAGAAATGGATATTGACAAACCTCTTCAAGATCAAACTAAAGACTGAAAGCAAAGTTAACACTTCTCTCTTTGTCCGCTTGCAGGCTTCTAAAATCAGAATATGTCAGCTCTTACAGCTGTGAGCCTGATACCAACAATAGCTCTGAGCACAAAAATGTGCCATGTCCTGCTGAGCAGCAAGTATGCGTTTAGTGTCACACTAAGGGGCAAATTTGCAAGCCCCAAGAGCCCTCCTGCGTCACATTAGCTACATTTGGTTTACGTTAATGTGGTTTTAGGAAGGCTTTTTTGCTGGGCCATATTTACAAAGTGGCACAATGCTCACAGTGTGCCACTTTGCACCCCCTTGCGCCACATTATGCCTGCGCTAGGACGCCCACAAAAATGGCTATTAAATCTACAAGACTTTTGTTGTAATTTTTAAAGCCTGCTGAAATCAGGCATTGAAATGACACACCCATGGAAACTTGTAAGCCTCCTTGCAATTTGCTGCACTAGTGTCAAAATTTGCATCTGTTACAGTGACTGTGGGGGGTATTCAAGATGGTTACTTTTCAAACAGGAAGCAGGGCTATTCAAGCGCTGTTTTAGACAGCGCATCTGGTAGTGGCATCTGCAAGGTCGCAGTAGCTTTGAGGGGACTGGCATCAAAGCCATGACACCAGTGAAATCTGAGAGGAGGAAGTGATGGAGTTTGCTCTACTTCTGTGCCTTATGATACGCTGCGGCACCCTTGTGTTAGTTTCTTTGCGCTGCAAGGTTAGGAAAACGGCTGCCTCTACTAACTGAACTCTATTTGAAGAGGCCCAATTTACATCCAAACGCTAGATGTTTTTTGCTATCAAGCTTGAGGCCGTGAAGTTCTTTGGTCTGGAGTCATGACTCCTTTTCCACCATTTTAGGGACTACACCTTCCGCCATCTTCTTGCCTAGAACTAACCTTTATGCTTGGTTGGTGACCCTCCGAAGGTTATCAAGAGCACGTCCTATTGCCTAGTTTTAAGTTCTACTCAAGTCAGTTGGTTAATGCACCCACTGCAGAGGTCTTGACAGAATGAGAATGTCACATAATACATAGCTTTTTCACCTCATCCATTCTGCAGGGTCGATGCAAATGAATGATAGTGATTTTGTTAAGAATGGCACCTGCTTTGTAGCACTACGAAATGGCAAAACCTGTATTATCAAGCGCTATATAAAAAGAAAAGAGTTATTCTCAGACTGGCCCAACAAGCACAACAAGCCGAACAAGCACCAGGTAAAGAACCCTAGGGGAGAGGATGTGGTATAAGCGCCACAGCTGCCGACTTTGGAGCTGGGGAACACGGCTCGAGTCTCAGCGCCGGCTCAACATCCTGTGATTCTAGGGAAATCATAATGACATTGGCGGTAAATCCCACTTACCGCCATGCTGACTGCCACCAACATACCGCCGCCGCGGCGGATATCTGTTCACCATATTATGACACACACACACCAATCTGTCACTATGCAGCCACAGACACAAGTCCGCCACGCCAAAGGTCAGTGATAAACTGGCGGTATCAAAACCCACACCGTTACACCAACAGAACAACGCCCATCACATTATGCCCCACGAATCACCACGGTGGACATTCAATGGCGGTAAACCATTGGCGGTACATACCGCTGCGCTCAAAATACACACACACATACAAAACACTACATTGGACAATTCAAACTACACACACCTGACACCCATACACACACCACACCCACACACCCAAACTACTATAAAGCATACACCCACACTACCCACAACTCTTTATGACTACAAACCATTGGCACAGGACAGACACCACGACTACATACAAAACCAGAGACACACACCACCTACACATATACACCACCTACGCACCCCACATCACACACCCCAAGACATCACCCTTCCCACCCTCACCTACACAACTCACACAACACCCACGGCACCACAAAGACACCCCAGATTCTCAGAGGAGCTAAAGGTCATGGTGGAGGAAATCATCCGGGTAGAGCTTCAGCTATTTGGAGCACAGGTGCAGCAGATATCCATTGCTAGGAAGATGGAGCTATGGCGGAGGATCGTGGACAGGGTCAACGCCATGGGACAGCACCCCAGAACAAGGGACAACATCAGGAAGAGGTGGAAAGAACTATGGGGGAAGGTACGTTCCATTTGCAGCAAGACACCAACTCGCTGTACAGAGGACTGGCGGACCTCCTCCCCCACAACTAACAACATGGGAGGAGCAAGTCTTGGCAATCATGCATCCTGAGGGCCTGGCAGGAGTAGCAGGAGGACTGGACTCTAGTAAGTCAACTCTATTCAACTACTACCCCATACCTGCATGCCATCACATACCCCTACCCTCACCCTCACTCCAATCACGCCACCACCTCCCACACCCCCACCATCACATCTCACACATCCCAATGCCAAGCCTGCATGCCATACCAATGCATGGACACCACTCACAGACCAGCATGGACATCTATCACTAACGAATGCACACTAGAGAGAACTAATCATCCCACCATACACCAACGCACACAAGTTAAAGCTGTCAGGGAAATACAAACAAAGAGGGCAACCCACCGAGGCACAATATGCCACACACAGAAACAATAACACAGCATTTACCTCCCCACAGGTATCCCAGCCAATGTCAGCGGCAAATAGGTGCCAGCAATATCCAGTCCCCCAACTGAAGAGGCCCACAGTGATGACAGCAACTCTGGTCGCCTGGATCTGGATGACCAACCTGGCCCATCAGGGACCTCTGGACAGCCCGTTTACCCAGGCACAGAAACAGACAACCACAGAGCCTCCCCCATCTGGAAACACCACCACAGCACCCACCCAGCGTACCCATACCTCTGACCCCAGGGCACGTCAATCAGCAGTGTGTCCACCACTACAGGGACCCCAGGGCACACCTCCTACCCAAGACAATCAGGGACTTGGGGTCAGTGGCAGTGGGCACATGGTTCAGGGGACAGAGGCACAGGACAACAGGGACACTGGGAGGAGTACTGTGCGCCAGGGGGAGGACAGGCCCAGGGAACCGACTCTCCAGGAGGCACTTGCAGAGATCCTGGGAGCCTACCAACATTCCCAGGATATGCTGGGCCAGATCCTGGACAACGTGCAGGAGAACAGGCGGCTGCAGGAGGGATAGCACCAGGAGATCAGGGAGGACTTGCAGGCCATCAACACCACCCTGGTATCCATAGCAGGGTGCTGGCAGACATGGCCAACATTATGAGGGAGGCAGTCTCACAACAGTGGGCCCCTGCCAATAGCCAGACATTTGAACTGCATTCCACCGCCTCTGCCGCTAGTGGACAGGAGGCCCTGCCACAGGACCAACAGACCACCAGCACCCCTCCCCCTGCAGAAGGTAAACCACCCCGCAAACGTTCCCTGCAATCCAGGCAGAAGCCAGAGACTATTGCCAAGACCCCCGCCAGGAAATGAGACTCTTCTGATTGTCACCCTTGTGTCCCACTCTTTCTCCCTGTCCACCTTGAACTGCCATTGCTCCCCTTCCTATGTCCCCATGGACAATGCATCTGTGCTACAAATAGACTGGAACAATACCCTGGACTTTCCTCCATCATCACCCCATCCCAATGCACTTGCCCCTCTCCTTCTTAGCACTTAAATAAACACCCTTTGAAAAAATACAAGTATGGATTATGTCAAACTTATTTTAGTATGTATTCGTTTAACCAGTTCAAACATTGCAATTCAAATGTACGGTAATGTTCAAATAGGAAAGACCTGTAGTTGGCTGCAGTGATCACACCAGGAGCAATAGTGGGGCACCAACATCTGCAAAATGAGTTGCCAAAGTGTACAGTGAGTGGGCATAAAAGTGGGAAATAACAGCATGCCAGTGCCAAAGACAATCTAAATAATGACAATGAAATGTGAAGTAACACTGTCTTACCTGTGTGTCATTGGAAGTATTGTCGAATCACTGCAGTTCTGTTGTCCTCATTCTCATCCTCTGCCTCCTCATCCTCACTGTCCACAGGGTCCACTGCTGCCACACAGCCATCTTCAGCCTCCTCCTCCTCCAGAAAAAGCACATGGCGTCTCAAGGCAAGGTTGTGCAACATGCAGCATGCCACGATTATCTGGCAGACCTTCTTGGGTAAGTAGCACAGGGATCCCCCAGTTGGATGGAGGCACCTGAACCTGGCCTTCAGGAGGGCAGAGGTCAGTTTGATTATCCTTCTTGTTCACCCATGTGCCTCATTGTAACATTCTTCTGCCCTTGTCCTGGCATTCCTCAAAGGGGTCAGTAGCCATGATAGGCTGGGGTAACCTGAGTCACCTGCAAATATCGAGCGACAACATTTAGCCACACACTATCCTATAGGGCCCATACCATACCCATACACCAACATCTACTGGGTGGGAACCAAGGCTCACCTATTAGCCACACACAGTGCCTCTGTAGTTGGGCCGTCACATTTGGGATGCTGCTATTCCTCAGGATAAAGGCATCATGCATGGACCCTGGATACTTAGCATTGACATGGGAGATGTACTGGTCCGCCAAGCACACCATCTGGACAGTCATCGAGTGGAAACTCTTTCAATTTCTGTACACCTGTTCATTTTGCCGGGGGGGAGGGCAAATATAATATGTGTTCCATCAGTTGCCCCAATTGTGTATCAGAGAAATGTCCCATTGCATAGACGTCAGCCTTCACTGTGGCCAAATCCTCCACCTGGGGGAATACAATGTAGCTACACATGTGTTTAATCAGGGCAGACAACACTCTGGTCAGCACTATTGAGAACATTGGCTGTTGCATTACTGCTACCAAGCCCACTGTCACTTTGAAAGAACCAGTTGCTAAGAAATGGAGCACAGATAGGACTTGCACAAGAGGGGGGATCCCAGTGGGGTGACGGAGAGCAGATATCAGGTCAGGCTTCAATTGGGCACACAGCTCTGTGACTGTGTGGCCCTGTCCAGTCTATAGGTGACAATAATGTGCCTGTCCTCCATTGTTGCCAAGTCCACCAGGGGTCTGTACATGAGGGTATATCTCCATCTCCTATTCATCCGCAGCGGCTGCAATCTAAGGGACAAAAGAGTGAGGAGTCGGTCACAAACGGAACATTGGAGCCACAACAGTACAATGCATGATGTTAATTTGTAATGGGTAAGTGGTATTTGTCCTGTATGTCCTATTTTTAACTGTGATGCAGTTATTATCCAGGGCCTACCGCCCCCCCCCCCAAAATGGCATCCTCCTGTCCTGTGTTGAGTGACAGGTGGAAGTATGGTAATTCCGCAGATGTTGTATGCCGTTGATGTAGGCAGTCAGGAACCGCCGTGCAACTCCTCATTGGTTAACATTGGGCCCTATGGGTTTCAGTGGCCAATGGAGAGGTACGCTGGTGGTGACGGTATGCACCGCCTTGGGCGTGACTGCCATTTTCTATCTGATCACTCACTTGCTACCTGACCTTCCATAGGAGAGGACCTACACTGCATGTGCTGCTGTGACCTGTGTCTGGAACCTACCATGGCTCGTGTGACTGGGGAAAGGGCCCCTGCCTTCACCTTGGCAGAGTTGGAGTGACTGGTGGATGGGGTCCTACCCCAGTACGGACTGCTGTATGGGCCTCCAGACCAACAGGTGAGTACACTGTGGGCACGATGCATGTGGCATGAATGCATGGAGTGGTGTGTGTGAAGGCCTCATGAGGGGGGTTGGTGGATGTCCCCTGGGTGGCGTACAGCTTGAGTGCAGGGCCATGTGTGTGTAAATGGCGATGTGAAGGGGTATGGTGGGCCATAAGTATAACAGGCAGGACGGTCTGTCTGATACCATTTCCAGTGTGTATTTCTCCGCAGGTCAGTGGCCATCACAAGAAGGGTATATGGCGTGCCATTGTCACGGACATGCGGACCCTGGGGGTCTACGGCAGGCGGACCACCCAGTGTTGGAAACGGTGGGAGGACCTGAGACGCTGGGCATGGAAGACGGCGGAGACCCAGCTGGGGATGGCCTCCCAACGAGAAAGGGGTGTCCGTCGAACCCTGACCCCCCTGATGGCCCGCTTACTGGCGGTGACCTATCAGTAGCTGGATGGGCACTTGAGGGCGTCACAGCAGCCACAAAGGGGTGAGTACAGTGTCCATCATTACAACTTATGTATAGTAGGGTGGTATCCGGGTGGGGGTTGTGTGTCAGTGGGTGCCCCTAGGCCAGGGCTGACATTGCAGAGTAGGTTCGATGTTGGCCAGGGTTCTGAAGTGATAATCCTGCTACCTAACTCATAGGTATCCACAACTGGTCAGGGTTCTGTGGATCCCAGGTGTGCTGCATTTGGTGGTATGTGCCCCTCCCTATGCCTTGGTGCCTAGCATTATAACTGGTAGTGCAATGCATAGTGCGTAGGGCTGTTCCCTGTGTGTGACGGTGGTGTGTACGCTAACTGTGATGTTGGTGCAGCCACTGACCCAGTGTATTCTTTGTCTCTTCCCCCCCTGTTTTGTTTTGTCATCCTGTCCTTATGTGCATTAGCATCATCTGGCGGAGGAGCAGAGCCACTGGCAATGGAGGGAGCTGCATCCCACAGGACCCAGGAGGCAGAGTCCACCAATGTTGAGGGCACCAGTGGGACGGAGGGCGAGGGGAGCACCACGGCGGAGACTGGAGGGGACAGCTCAGACTCTGATACCTCCTCCGATGGAAGCTCCCTGGTGGTGGCGGACACCTCTGTACCATCCCAGCTACAGGTACAGCCGCCACCCCCGTACCAGCACCGCCCGCCCAGCAGCCCCTCAGCGAGTCACCCGTGCCCGCTCACCCAGGATGGTGGGCATCTCCTTCGCCCCAGGCACCTCAGGCCCTGCCCCAGTTAGCCCTGCTGACCTGAGTGAGGTGGCTATTGACCTCCTGAGATCCATCTCTGTAGGGCAGTCAACAATTGTGAATGTCATCCAGGGTCTGGCAGCCCAAATGCAACAAACCTATGCATTTCTGGAAGGCATTCACACTGGCTTGGCGGCCCAACAGAGATCGATCCAGGCTCTGGCTTCCTCTCTGATGGCAACCATTGTCCCTGTTTCCACCCTGCCCCCTCTAATTTCCTCTTCCCAATCCCATTCCCCTCAACCCCAACCTATCCTAAGCACACAGGCAGATGAGCATGCACACAAGACAACACACAAGAGTGGCACAGGCAAACAGAAGCACCACACTTCATCCCACAGGCACTCACACAAACACCATCCAGATGCAGACACAACATCAACAATTTCCACTGTCTCCCCCTCCTCCTCCACCTCCCTGCCAGTTGCGTCTACACTCACACCTGCATGCACTACATCCTTATCCACTACCAGCATCACCACCACACCTAGCAGCACACACACCTCACTGGCAGACACCTTCACAACAGCCATGCACATGTCCCCTGTGCCCTCTCCCACTGTGTCTGTCCCCACTAAGGTACACAAACGCAAGCACTCAGACATCCAACAGCCATCCACCTCACAACAGCATCCAGCCCATGCACCTGCACCCAAACACAGCAGACAGATACCTCCTACAACCACTCCCTCTTCCTCCACTCCCAAACCTTCTCCCTATTCCCGCCCCAATGTCCCTAAGAAGCTTTTCCTCTCCACCATTGACCTCTTCTCTACCCCCTCACCCCCGTCCTTCGCATCAGGCCAGTGTGGCAAAAACCCAGGCAAAAACCTCAGCCACCCAGTCCACCGGCCCAGTGGTCGCCACTCCCACTCGTGGTGGGAAAGGATCCAGGGCACCATGCAGCCACCAGGCATACCCAGCTGCTGCCCGGAAGGGCAAGGAGCCATCCTCAGCTGCTGCCCGGAAGGGCAAGGAGCCATCCCCAGCTGCTGCCAGGAAGGGCAAAGTGCCTGCCCCAGCTGTTGCCAGGAAAGACAAGGAGCCATCACCAGCAGGCAGTAAGGACAAGGTGCCTGGTGCAGGGACTCAGACGGTGTACCCACCACCAACCTTGGTTGTGCAGCCATCCGAGGCTGTAGCAGATGGGCTGGAGCCTTCCCCCACCACCACCAGCAGCAGCATCAGCACTACCACCACCAGTGGGCAGCTGTCCGAGGCTGCAGGGGATGGGCTGGAGCTTCCCCCCACCACCACCAGCAGCATCAGCACCAGCACCACCAGTGGGCAGCTGTCCGAGGCTGCAGGGGATGATCAGGAGCTTCCCCCCACCAGCGGCTGCAGCAGCAGCACCACCACCACTGAGCAGCCATCACTGCCGGTGGATGGTATGTAGTCCTGCCTCCATGGGCTGCTGTGCGGCCTGCCCCCTGCAAATCCTGTGGGTATGACACCCAGCTGAGAGACTGTGACCTTGCACTCCCCAGGATCAAGAGCACAGGGCACGATGCCCCTCCAGAACCAGTGGGTGAGACACCCACCATCCCCAGCCTCCCCAGGATCAGAAGCACAGGGCACGATGCCCCCTCCAGAACCAGTGGGTGAGACACCCTCCAACACCAGCCTCCCCAGGATCAGAAGCACAGGGCACGATGCCCCCTCCAGAACCAGTGGGTGAGACACCCACCAACCCCAGCCTCCCCAGGATTAGAAGCACAGGGCAAGATGCCCCCTCCAGTACCCCTCCAGTTCCAGTGGTGTTGTTTCATCTCCCGGCTGAGGTGCCCAACCATTCCCCGTCCCCCTGAGGTGCCTGCCTATTTTCCAACTGATGCCCCTGCAGTGTTCTTTCCGTGTTGGTGCAGGTGACAAGTGGGGCCTTGGACATTAGCCTGTGGTTCTGTGGCCCACGCACAATATGGACTGGGCAGGGTCCCTTGAACTGTACATATATATGTATATACCATTACATTGCATTTTCGTATTTCTCCTGTGTTGTTATTATTACACTCACTTTTGCTGAATCCTGTTGTCCTTGCATTATTCATCAGGGGTACGGGGTAAAAATGTTTTATGACTGCAGCTGATTGTGTGTATGGTATTGGGGGTGGGTGTGTGTGTTGTGTGTGTGTGCCACTCTCTTTTTCCTCCCTACCTCCCCTGTGTGCTAGGAGGCTGTACTCACTGTGGTCGTCTTCACCATTGTTGGTGTTCATGGTGGAGCAGGACGTAGATAATCATTGGGAATATTTGAAGTTCAGGCTCCATGGCGGCGTGGTTGTTCCCTGTGCCTCCAAAGGCGAGTCCTTTCCGTTCTGTGCAGTGTTTCTGCCAGGCTTTTGATGTCGCTGGTACCGCCCCAGAAAAGGTGGCGGTTTCCAGGGTCATAATATGGTGAGCGGAAAATTGGCTTCCGCCTGGCTGTAGCCGGCTACCACCGTGGTGGCTGTTGTATCCGCCCTGGCAGTCAGTGCGGTAAAGTGGCTGTCTATCTGAGTTCTCACCGCATGGTCATAATTTGGCACTTTATCACAGACCGCCAGGGTTGTAATTAGAGCCATAATCTCTTCTTGCTATCAAAATGAATGTGTTCTTGTGTAATGTAACCGGTGCTCATATAAACCATTGTAATACTTTTGTATTGAGTTCACGCTAACTGAACTCTGTTTGAAGAGGTCCAATTTACATCCAAAGGCTAGATGTTTTTTTGTGGGGCGTGGCTAGGCAGCAAATGGGATTAGACGGAGGGCTTCAGAGCTCTGGTGCACTCGACCCCATCCCACCCCATTCCTCCCATCCTGCTGCATGGAAGAGGAATAGGGGTACCTCCCCGGCCCCTCTGCCTGTAAAAGGGGCCCCCTTGATGGTGGCCAGTGACTGGGGAGCGCTATTCATCTCGGCAGCGGCTGCATGCTAGCCTAATATCGTGGTGGCCGCCTAGGCAAGTCCCAGCGCCACGGAGGAACCAACATCATATCAAGGGGGCAGCATACCCTGGAGGTCTGAATCGGCACCAGGTCGCCGTGCCTCTGGACTGGGGGAATCGGGTTGCGGCCTCGACGGTCAGCCTGCAAGTGGTGTGGGGCTCCGTCCAGCAGCTGCTTATGGCACACTGACGGCATGTTGCCCGGGCGGCGCCCCAGAGCTGCCCAGCCCAGCGGCTGGAGCATCAATGCCCTGGAGATCGCGAGGACATCAACATTGCACAGAGGAGGGGGCTCACCCTAGAGGGCGAGACTGCTCCCCGGCGCAACTGTCTGGACTAGCGCTGGGGGCCCGGAGCCGATCTCTGGCAAGGCACACAGGCAGACAGGAGCTGGGCTCTTGGCCCCAGAGGAGACAGGCCCCAGCCTTGGCGGCTGGGCCAGCGGTGTTTCAGCACCCTTATCTGCCGGCGGTTAGTGCTGGAGTGCTGGGCCTCCTGTAGAGGGGCGCACTGGGAGGCGTAGGCAGCCCTGTGAGCAGTGAAAGGCCCATTGATCCTTTGCTCACCAAACAGATCGCCCTGTTCCTTGGGATGAAGATGACAATGTGGTGTAAGAGGTGAGGAGGGGGAGAACCAGCTTACACCCTAACGGGACTGATTTATAGTGACTGTTAGGCGGTACGGTGGCCACAGGGACTGCTCTGGGGATCTCAGACATTTAGTCCACTCACCACCGGGAGGTCAGAGAATACTCCTTCTTCTCTCCATTATATGACTTACATGTACCACTGGACACCTTCTTGTGCTCCCCAGACATCCAAGAGTTGACACATCTGACCGAATACCTGACCAGAACAATCTCAGACCATAATCCGTTACTATTAGGACTTAGATGGTCACGCCTTCGACCTCTGATACC